>NC_138909.1:75435972-76035972 GCF_965231255.1 Vanellus vanellus | reverse complement strand
CCAGCACAGAGCTACTAAGATAAAAGCAGACATGACCCAAAGCTCTATCTGGCTATCCTTCATATATACATATATTAGCAGCAAATAGATATACATTCATTTGATGATCCATCACCAGGCTATATCTGATAAAATGTAAGACACACCTTCTCCTAGAAACAGGGATATCAGATACAAATCTGTGACTGAAGTGTCTTCATGGAAGCAGAGCCTCCTGCTCAACATCACCCTTCATATTAGAACAAATTTCAAAATTTGACTAGAAGAATACCACCATTACTGATGCAAAGATGCTTATGTTGAGCTGCTGAGGACTCAAAGGCTAGGCTTATATTAGCGAGTTGTGGATACTAATTCTCCAAACCCAATATCCACACTATACACATCCCAAGTGGTTCTACTTCACACTAGTTCCTCTTTGGTCCAATGGACTCAACAAACCAGTAGTATCTGGGTGTGTACTGGCTGAACTCCTGAAGTCCATCTTCTGGCTTCATTTCATCCAAAAGGATTATAGTCACTGTGCCCTCTGTAACGTGAACCAAAGTTTAGAAGGTGGGAATAAAGAACATGCCTTATCTGAATTAAGCACTGGTGTGGATGAACCCACAGAGAAATGGAAATGGAAAGATAAGCTGAGCTTCAGAGGAACATTTCAGGCTTTGGAGGAGGAGAACAAGGTCGAGAGATAACTAAGACCCCACTTACAGGCAAGGATATTATAAAGTTGAAGAACTGAAGAGCGTTCAGAAAAAGAACTCATGGTAGACTGGAGATTAATTTTCTAGATAGAACTGAAACAGATACTAACAGCAGACCTCAATGAGTGGTATGTGACGCCTGGCAGATTCTGTCCTCAGTTACCCACCGGGTCAACAAGAAGCAAAAATATTTTAAGCATATTTTTCATAGAAAAAAGGAGCACTATAAAGACACAGGAAGGAGAAAATGATTTCAGATATAATAGCATGAGTTGATTCAGCAAATTAAACTGGAAAAATTAATAGTAACACATTTAAAACTTTCAATTCAAGATTTTTACATTTCAAAAGAGTTCAACTGAAACTGAAAATTAATGAGAAGTCATCTACACTAGAAAGATTTGCCGAATTGAATGAGTCAGAGCCTAACAGTTTAAGTTTCTTAAACTATCTTGAATCTATATCCCCCACATCTTAAAAATAAATAAATAAATTAGTGACCTTTCAGGGAAGGATTCCAGACCTAACTAATTAATAATCCCAAATTGAATACAATGAACAACCAGAGCTTAGAAAGAATGGGAAGAGATTGACTAGCAAATACATTTCCCTCTTAAAAGGTCAAGAAGCTTAGCAATAAAATGAAAGCTGTCAGGAGGTAAGCTGACCAATGTCCTGCAAATGAAATGAAAACAGATAGTTTATATTTCAACTATTAAAACAGAGAACAAGCAAAGAAATTAATAGGCATTAAAAGGTGGTAATGACCTGATTTCTGAATTCTTTTTTCAGCAATGCTTATGATGAATAAAAGGGTACAAGGGTCCACAGCTGACAGAATACATCTATACTACATACAAAGTCAAAGGAAAACTCAAAAAGCAGAATTCCAAAACTAGTACATAAATCTTAAAGCCTAGTAGCAATTCTATTTTTTTATGTATGTATTCTAGCCAAGTCTGAGCATGTTAATGTAAATCTATAGAACAGCATAAATAGAAATGAAACACATTCTGGAATAAAGTTAGATTTCAATAACATGAAATGCTTCTGAATAAATTTTGAAATAAAGACCAATTAAACATATGAAGGAACATGAAAAGTTAGATTAAATACAGCACACATTCCAAAGAGATAGATACCAGATTCATCAAGCACAATCTCTTTCTTAAGGTAATTAATCCTCTTGACAAAGAAAATGTGCTACTATTTATCTGCACTTTGGCAATTCATTCTGTTACATATAAAGCTGGAGAAAAATGGGTTTGGAACAAACACTATAAGCAGGTTGAATAACTGGCTCAATGGGAGACAGAATAGGCTGTTAAAAACACATAAAGAAACTCTAGATCTTGGGACTAATTTATTAAGTTTCAAGTGGATGACTTGAGTGCAAAAATAGGTACTAATGAATTCAGCTGATGCCAGAAAGGAACTGAGGAAAAAAACACCACTACGTTACATGGGAAGAAATGAAGGTTATACGCTTCAAAAGTCAGAAGGATTTCCACAAATTATGTTCTCGTCATCTGAAAAGAACTCAGCTAGAAAAAAAAGTATCCACTATATAAGTACAGCCTGACTATGATCCATTAACATGATCTGCCTATTAAAAAATTAAGTCAAAATCTAGGTACAAAGTATTGCATCTGCAATCCACCCAACAATTAAAAGAAGTTTCATTTGAATACAAAAGGTGGTACAACAGCACTGTAAAACAAGTCTGAGAGAAAATCTTAATTAAAAGTCAAATATTTTGATAAGACACACTTGCCCATGACTGGACAATGTACAAGGGCCCTCCCACTGCTCTGTACTCACACACTATGAATTAAGCATTAAAGTTATTTGCTGGATCAGAGCTATATGAAACAGTGTAGATGGTCAAATGCAAAAATAAAAAAAAAAAAGAAAAAAATTAAGGGGCAAAGGAGAAGGAAAAAAAACTTAAACCGGTATTATGCATTTGGAGTGAACTTGTTAACTTATACTTATGTTAACAACCCAATCTTACAGCATTCTTTAACTCTCAGAGGAAATCGGTTCCACTGAAAAGAGGTTCATTTTAAAGACTTTAAATGTATCAGCAGACAGGTGGACTGGTCACTTATACCAGTAAAATCCAGGATTCTGCTGGAAATGGTTTCTGGGTTTTTGTTTTGTTTGTTTGTTTGTTTTTTCCCTCCAGTTGTCCTTTTCTTTTTCAAATTGCTGTTGTCTGTTTACTATTTCAGTTGTGCTATTTTCAGGATTCATTCTACCCTGTGCTATACCGGCTATCTTTTGGGGAAGGTATGTTTTTCAATTTATAAAGAAAATAATCCTCTGAGTTACAGTGGTTTGGATGTCTCTTTAATCTATTTTTTCTACATTCCTTTTCCTCAGCTTTCAAGAGGCTCGTTTGGAGGCATTTCAATTGTTTGTTCTTCAGTAGAGGAAGCTTTCCAATATTTTAGTAGGGTTAGGAAAATGGGAAATTAAACAAACAGCAGAAAAATGACAGAAATACAAATTACAGTCTGTGTAGTTTTTCTATTTTTCCAGTTATTCAAGGACTGCAAAATATTTGAAGGCCTGAATTTAATATAGTGTTTTGAAGGGATGAGAGGGATATAGTGGAAAGACCACAGCAGCAAACACACTACAGTCCCTCTGTGAGCACCACCTAAAGTGGCATATACATTCACATCATGCCCTTGCGGTTCTCTATTTTCTAGAGATAATTAATAATATTGCAAGTGATCAATTATTGAGATATTAAATGACTATCAGCATGAATTTAATTCAATTTTGTTCTTAAATCGATTCTTAAATTCCATTCTTAAACTGGGCAGCTGATGCAATGCTTGCATTATTTCCACTTAACTGTCGCATACTTTCTAGTTGAATGCACATTCAGAAGGTGAAGTAGCTAACATCAACAAAACTCTCTCCAGTTCTTTACAGTGTCACACAAAAAAGGGCTGTGAGTACTACTATGCCCATATATTTTTGCACTGTGTTCCAGTATTTAAAGGGTGGCTACAAAGAAGATGGAGACTCCCTTTTTACACAGAGTCACCTGGAAAAGATGAGGGGTAATGCGTACAGGTTACTCATGGGGAGATTCTGATTGGACCTAAGAGGAAAATTTTTCACAATGAGAACAATCAGCCCTTGGAATAATCTCCCCATGGAAGTGGTGGATTCCTTATCATTGGACACGTGAAAGATTCAGCTGGACATGGTGCTGGGTCATCTTGTCTCGACTGTGCTTTTGCCAAGGAAGGTTGGACCAGATGATCCTAGAGGTCCCTTCCAACCTGGTAGTCTATGATTGTATGAATTCCTTCTTTTATCTGACAGGGACTACTCAGTCTGATTAATATAAACTACAGAATTATGAATGTGCAAAAGGAACAGGAAAACTTTTTTGTTCGGATTATTTTTTTAGAACAGTGATTATTAAAAAAAAAATATCATAGACCAAATTCTTCTTTCATTCCATTGACCCATATTAGAAGTGTGAAGGGCTGGTAAATGCAGACTACTTCCCTCTTTTAAATGATAATGCTATTTTCTCTTCATGTGGAGCCCTCTGCTATGCTAAGTGACCTCAAGACCTGTGAACATGAAGGAGGTTATTTCATGTTTTTGTTTATTGCTCAAAACCTAGATTTGTAAGACTTTCAGTAAAGAACTCTTTTAAATTTGCACTGTACCTAAAGTTAAAGTACTCCAGCCTTTAACAGCTTTCATATAAATATTAATGATAGACTTTTAAGTGGAACAGTGAAAAATGCCTCCTCTTTTCAGTACAAACTTGTACTACAGTCTGTTTCTAATAAATGTGAAAGTTTAATTCTTTAAAGCAAATGTGATGTACGTGAAATCTGCTCCTCAACCCATTTCTATGCATCATATTAGCTTGATGCAAGATGCCTTTAAAACATTTAAAGAGCAGATCAATCAGTTGTGCTATGCAGAAGTAAACTTTCCTAAGAAGGGCTCTAGATCAACTTTTCTAACCAATACACATGGCAGTTTTGCAATGATGTTTTAAGCAGAAGACGAGTGTGTTTGTCTACAGGGTAGTGAAAAATGAAAGTAATTCCTTGTTCTAAAGCTAGTGTGAAACCCACTTCTTTTGTGAACTTGTTTCTCAACATGGACATAAAGAGAGCTTGCATCCTGACCAGCAATGAGGAAAGAAGTTAAATTCTCTTTTCCTTATCCTCCAAGGAAGATGAACAGAGCAGTCGGAAAACAGTAATTCCCTTTCAAACAATTTTGCGGACTTTTTTGATACATATAGCTTACCACTTACATAGCCAAAGCAAGAAAATTGACTTAGCAGTCTCTTCTTCTACATATAAGCATTGATAATGTAACAGCCATTTAAGGTATCCTTGTGATCAAAATCTAATTGAACTAATATAAAAATTATTAAATAAATGGAACTTTTCATCAGGATGCTAAATTATAAGACTACAGTTTGCATATTAGTGTATATTCTAGAGAATCCGAACAGGTTAGGTTGAATTTGTCCTTTGGACATAACAGAACAGCAGAAAGCTCTAATATTAATAACACATGTTGCATGGCATTTCTGATGACATAAGCATTATAGATTCAATGAGTATATTCTAAAAATTTTGAAACAGGTTTTATATTTTCAAGATATATTGTAATGAGGAATACTGAGAAGATGAAAGTATATACATACATTCCAATTCTTTTATAATTACAGCCATAGTAATAAACAGAACTACAGTACCAACCAATGATTATTAGATAAATAAACTGTATAAATTAATTTGAGAAATGCAAAAAAAAAAAATCAGGAAATAAGTTCCTTCCTTTATTTAAAGATTCTTACTGTTTGTTCTAGAGTTAGACCAAATTTTGTTTCTGCTACTGAAGCATGACTCTGCCGAAAGAAAAATGAATGCATACATGTGCCTTGGATATGATTTTCAAACGTGCTTTGAATAGATCTACTATTATAAAAATCAGTGCTAATTTTACCACTGACTTGGAAAAGAAAAAAGGCCACCAAAACCTAAAAAAAAAAAACCACCTGTTTAACCCAGTAGTCAACTCTTGCCTTTACCAGAGCATCTACTCTCACATTCTGCTTATATGTAAAACCTTCCCAAGTACCACTTTATTCTATTTTAATTTTAGTATAGAAATAGATTTTGCCTTTTTGAGCACACTATTGGAAGCCAAAACTAGTTCCTCAGCTACCTCGGTTCAGACTCGGTTGAATTCTTAGGTAAGTATGCTGCTAGGTTATGGGGAAAAAAAAAACCCTAAGAATAGGACACTTCTAAGTCTCAATATGAAAGGTACAAAGAACAATAGTGGTGGCATCATTAACCTTGTGAATATTCATAATGCTTCAAAAGAATATGTAAGGAAAATAATGAAACAGGTATGTGTGCCTGTCCCTCACCACATTATCTACAAGATCTGGGTGTCAACATATATAAATAAAAATAAAAAAAAGCAATTCTTATGAATGATTCAAAGAACAGAAAACCAAAAAACATAGCTATCCCACCATTTAATGTCCAGGACTTCAGAGAAACATTAGATATCTAAAAGGTGGGATGTATAGTACTATCATATTTGAGGCTTAGAAGAATAATCTGCATGTACAATAAACAATTTTAGTTTACATTTTAACTTAGTCTGTGTGTCTTCTTCTATTGTTTCTTCCTTCAGGAACGGACAGTAAACATGAAAGGTTAGCCAAAGAAAGGAATTAATGTTGGCAACAGATCTAGAAAAAAAAAATTCAGAATAATTTCTGTTTCCATAAAAACATACAAAAAGCATTCTATATTTATCAAAATATCAAGTAGCAAATAACTGTTGCCTTGCAGATTAAAAAAAAGAAAGTATCAAAAGTTCCTTATATTCAATTAAAAAATAACCACCGTAAAAAAAAAAAAAGAACAACCACAATAAAAAGGTATCTCTCTGAACTGAAGATTATGGGTAAATTAGTCCATGAGGCACATTCTGAAATATGCTGCTTCATTTACATTAACACACTCAAATGCATTTTTCTTCTCTTGACATCGTTCACAGGCATAAGAGATATTTAATCTGTTATGCTGAAATGACAGCATTAGAGCTTACTAGCAAAACTCTACGGAGAGGCAAGAGCTCTCCAACAGAAAAACGCACCACATCTATAACTCTGGAAGGCTCTGCAGGATTGGAAATATTTTGATACTTGCTTAGTAATTCACAAGACAATTCCCAACTGCTGAAATTTTACTTCAGCAAAAGCAACACCTGCAATCTTGTACTATAGGTTATAGTACAGAAGAGGAAAGATTCACAAAATAATCCATCTGAAGTAGTGAGAGACTGCTGTGGAATAGGGAAAATATGGTAGACTTCTTACCTCTCTTCTCCCCCAGTCTCAAAATTGTTGAAAACATGTAAGATTTTAGAAGAAAGCAAACATGCTTAAGTTTTTTAGTCGGTACTGGAAGAATATCTGCACAGCTCTATTCAGAGAACAGAATCTATACAGAGAGAAATCGCTGTGACTGCTCCGGGCTCAATGTCTTCTCATTTCCAGTGTGGATATTGTAGCGATATCATAATAGTGCTGTTGTCACTTAAGCAAAGGTATGCTGCCAAGAGCTTTGAAACGCTATACTGCTGGGCTGAGCCTAATTTTATTAAAGTCATTGTTAAATACTAATTAAGAACTCAGTTAAATCACCTTTTACTGAAGAGAAGGATAAAATTTACCTTGACTGTTCCTGAAATAAATAAATAAATAAAAAAAGATAAAAATAAATTAAAAGGTAAAATTAAAAGAATGATGTGGATGGTCAAACACAGGAGCAGGTTGGGGAATCTCTAACCATGGAGACATTCAAAATTCGCTTTAAGTCCTGAGCAACCTGACCAGCTCTGAGCAAGCAGCTGGACTAGACCATCTTCAGAGGTACCTTCCAATCAAAATTATTTTACTAGAGAAGATTTACCTTTTAACATCTACACAACTAGTAAAGTCCAGGAAGACAGAAAAACTAGATTCCGACCTGGCACTCAAGCTGGGTTTAAGAAAATGGCTCTAGTTCTAGTGGTAACAGAACAACATAAACAGTTTTTTCCTTTGTGTCATTCTGGGTTTTTTTGACTTTAAAAAAAAAAAGTATATTTTTCTGTATTGCATTATGATTCTATCTTCAGATACTTCATAACTGCACATATTTGAGGTCTCCCTGACTTCTGACATAAAAGTAGCTGTACAAAACAGTTGTTCTTTCAAATTAAGCTAAATTTTTTCTAGGAGCCCATCTACGCTTAGCAGAAGATGGAAGGGAGAAGGAGAAAAGGAGGAGCGTGTGTTTGTTGAAAGCGGTATCCGTCAATTAAAATTGGATTTCTGTTGTTACAAGCAGCAGTTAAAATCCATATTTTTTTATATTTTATTGTATTTTACCATGACAGACTACTGGCTGCCTGATTATTTGTCTAAAATCCCGTTTTACTTAATAGGAACATGTTCCATCTTTACTCAGCCAAAACTACACTACTTGCAAAACAATGGTACCACCTGAGCTTTTACAGCTTGTATGCTTCAAGAATTAATTATTTTAAGAATTTAGAGGTTCTAATGCCTCATCTGAGCAAGCCTTTTCTCATGACCATTTTCCTACCTCCTTTTTTTCCCCACAATAAAAAAGGCTACAAAATATCATGTAAAGGTTTCCTTTTTCTAATATCAAGGTAGAAACGTGTTATACAGAAAGTTATGGAAATGCCAACTACGATCACCATTATAATCTCAAAAATTCGGACAGATGTCTTATACAGGTTAATAGTTTTCCCAACAGTAGTTTAGATATGATGTTGCCCATTTGTTAACATGCTGGTCTGTTAACAGAATTAATATTGTTTTATACTAGTTCTACGTCTTCAACTGCCAATTGTTAGGTTTTTTGACTAAATCAAGATAGACGTTTAAATTAAAGGCTTGAGAAACCCTTTACTAGTTGCAGCTTCTGAATAGACTCACTGCTTTTATGATCACAGGAAAGCAGTTTCATTAAATACACTCATAAAATAGATAACCTACTTCTCATTTCTGTCAAGCAGATTAACATAAATAATTAGCTAGTTGTCGTGGTTTAGGCCAAAATCCACTACTAGGAACCTGGGGGACCCCAGACGGGACCAACAGATGCTCCCCTCTACCCCTCTACAAAGAGAGAGGCAGAGGAGGAAAAAGAGACTTATGAGTTTAGAAGGAACTAAACTACTTTAATGAAATGTTAAAATAAAAAGAAATAATGAAATATATACAAAACCGTATCAAGCTCCCAGGATGACAATCACGTCACCGGCTGGCACTGGGGCAGTCCCAGGCTGGACTCAGTAACGGACGGGAACTGGATTCCGGATCTGCATTCAGGATCGGGATCACAGGCAGACGAACAGAGTCCTCCTCAGACGTCGGACAGTGAAGGAAGAGCGTTGACCCTTCGATCCCTCAGCTTTTATACCGAGCATGAGGCAGATGGGATGGAATACCCCGTTGGTCAGTTTGGGGTCACCTGTCCTGTCCTCTCCTCCCTGCAGGTGGGACCCCACTATGCTTTTTTGCCCTCCAACGGGGCAAATACCCAAGTTGGTTGGCCGTGGGGGTTGGAGCAATGAGTATAAGCAGGAGCCTCTCTGCATACCGTGCCTGGGCATCAGCTATGAACATTGGTCTTATCGCTCTGAGAGAGTGAACAGTGTCTGCACAATATGCTGTTAATTTCAGCAGTCAGAAGAGGCCCAGCTAAGAAGCAAAGTTACTGAACAAAATTGGTTCTGTTTTATCTCAAACCAGGACACTATCATGGAATCATGGAGTTTTCAGAGTTGGAAGGGACCTCTAGAGACCATCTAGCCCAACTCCCATGTCAAAGCAGGATTGCCCAGAGCACATTACTCAGGACTGCATCCAGGCGGGTCTTGAAAACTTCCAGAGAAGGGGACTCCACCGCCTCCCTGGGCAGCCTGTGCCAGTGCTCTGGCACCTGAACCGTAAAGAAGTGTTTCCGTGTATTTGAACGGAACTTCCTGTGTTCTAACTTGTGCCCATTGCCCCTCGTCCTGTCACTGGGAACCATTGAAAAGAGCCTGGCTCCATCCTCCTTCAACCCACCCTTTAGATACTTGTACGCCATAATAAGGTCTCCCCTCAGTCAGCCTTCTCTTCTCCAGGCTAAAGAGTCCCAGCTCTCGCAGCCTTTCCTCATAAGGCAGATGCTCCAAGCCCTTAATCATCTTAGTTGCCCTTCGCTGGACTCGCTCCAGCAGTTCCCTGTCCCTCTTGAACTGGGGAGCCCAAAACTGGACACAGTATTCCAGTTGTGGCCTCACCAGTGCAGAGTAGAGGGGGAGAGTGACCTCCCTCGACCTACTGGCCACACTCTTCCCTATGCAGCCCAGGATTCCATTGGCCTTTTTGGCAACAAGGGCACATTGCTGGCTCATGGATATGGTCATGGATTTATTGGTCACTAGTCCAATAAAATATTAACATGTATTTTCAATAGCACTATGGTCATGACTATTGTTGATATATGCACCAAAACATTGCTGTGGTACTACTAAAGCCAGTCTGGATATCTTACGTTACACACTGATATAGCAACCTGTATGGACTTTGTTTTTATCCAAAAGCAAGACAAACATATAATATGCGACACAACAAAGTGACTTTTTTATATAGTGAAACTGCTACCGAGAAATCTGGCCACTTTCAGTAAAGTAAGGTATTACAAATACAATCTTAGCGAACTGTACTTCAAAACATGTTTCCAGATAGATTGAAGGGAAAAGGACAATGCGTTTACTGTGACTTAGTGAGCTGGAAAGGGAGAGTCATTATTTAAAACTGTTCCAAGAAAGTTCCATTTATTTTAATTAGACTCATATGAAAAAGTTATGTCACAAAACGGCGAAGAATATACTTTAATAGATGACATTTTGTCCTGCTTAGCATTAAAGAACTAAAATGAATTAAGAATCTTTATATTCTAAGCATAAATTTTCACACAGACAACCTTAATTTTGCATTGACAAATGCAAAAATGAATAATAGCAATCAAACATATTTTTCATTTAATTTCAGAAACATATAGATTACCAGATACCCGTATCAGCTAGACCATTTGAAAAGTGATATTTTAGAGACTGTTCTTGAATAAAGATCAGTGGTTAGAAAACTTTGAAAAGTAAGTAGAAAAAAAAAATTCTGAACAAACACCACAATTGAACAAATATTTATATTTGGTCTGATATTGCCAGGTGTTCTATCTAAAAGATCTGCTAAACAGATATAAAATGCTTCCTAAGGACATAATTTGTCTTATGATTAAGCAATTTTAACAAGCTTTTAAAATATAACACATTTAAAAAAATTCCAATTAATACAGTGGCAAATAATACCATCATCCATTTCACAAAGCATCAGCTTATGTAGGAAAACATCTACTAACCTGACAATAAAAATATCGTATTTCCCTCCTTACACAAAAACTTTTCCAACCTCTAATAATTTCTTCTCAGAGAAGGAAAGAATACTACGAGCTTTGAAAACTATCTTAACTCAGTATTTTAGATCAAGCTTGCCCTTTGCTCCATTTTCATTTATAGTAAACTTTCAACCATTTTAAAGATGCAGTCTTGAGCACACTGCACAATAAAAATCGTACAATTATATCCAAATAAAAAAAAAAAAAAGGCTGCTAGTCCCTGGATAGACCTACATAAACGCTTTCTTAGCCATTGCTGCTATTTGATTAAAAGCTGATGAAAATCTAATGAGAATTCTTTGCTATTAGGTCAATTAAACAGCAACAGAACTACCTCTGCAGGAGGCTCAAAAATATGTAATTGCTTTCTTCAGCTCGCTACTTGTCTCACCACCAGCTCTACAGGGATCAAGCTTTGAATAAAAATCAAAACTCTCCCAAGACTGTTTGAATACAGACACCAATGAGATGTTTAGTTTTCACTCTGAAACCCGGTAAAATAGGTACAGATTTTAGGTCAGTAAGGGCCTACTCCTAACAAAATTATTAGGCAAAAGTCAAAGAACTCAAAAAATATAATTGAGATAAAGAACATGTCAAGATAGAAGACTAACACCAGTTTTTTCAACCTAAACGAGAACTGAAATATCAAACAGTACTGTGTGATTTGGCTTTCTACGTAAAAATTGATACTGCTTTCATGTGGACCCAAAAACTGAAATTAGCTGATGGCAATGGAGAACAAAGGAAGTAACTGCAACAACCTCAGTAAGAGAGCACATCAACTTTACACAGCAGACCCACACGGAATTGCAAAAAATATGGTTTAAAAGCTTCACTCAAATAATACAATCATAAAATTAAAGTAATTTAGGTAATCAAGCAGAGAATCATAAACACAATGCACAACCCAAAGATTTTAAGAACTGGTAATGTTACTTTTACAAGATATTGACACCAGTGAGTAGTATTGTTTAAGCAAAGCAATCGAATGTCTTTTCATCTTTGAAAAAAAAAAAAAAAAGAATTTAAGGAAGAGAAATGAAGTGTCATCTAAAATTATTACAAGAACAAAGCTAATAATAGGAGATATCTGAGGCAAGGGACAGTTTATGAAGACAGAATACTTTCACTTTCAAAGTCTGGTGGCATACTGAGCTCTACAGCTAGTACAGAACTGAACCACTCCTATTAAATAAAAAAAGCTAAAAATTAATAAATTTGACCTTAACAATAAAACAATTAAGCTTGGTGAGCTATTCTATGCCTCCTCTTAAAAACAGAATTTTACATGGTAAGACTGTTAACAATGTTGGAAAGTATTACATGCAAGTAATCATTGTACAAAATGAGCATGGAAATTTGGAATTGGTACTAAATCCTAGACATTGGAAAGAAAGCGATGAGTTAAATTTTTCATCCAGATGTAAAGACAGCAGTTGCTAACTTAATGCAGGATCATGTTACAGTGAATTATCATGGTTGAATAAATCTAACAGAAGCGTTAGATAAGCACTTTTATGACTTCAAATTCACAGGAACATAGATAAGTGCCAGAAAAATGAAACAGGAAAATAGTCAATAGTGTTATTTGAAAAGTAAGAAAAAAAAAAAAAAAAGGGCAAAGTAAAATAGGTAAAGTTTTACAGAATCCTTACTAAGCTTCTAACACTGGTAAAAAACAGAGCCTTGCCTTAAAACTATAGCAGTCAGTGATAACCTAAATAAATCTGGGAACTTGGTGATCCTGCATCTATACTTTTTTAATTCTTAGAATCTGACCGGTTTTATTTACTGACACAGACATAGCTCCAAGGAGGTGTAAGTACTGACCCATACGACCAAGGAAAGACAGGCAAATCAGAGGCAGCAAATAACTTATCTGAAGTCATATAATGGAGCAAAACCAGAAAGGAAGGTATGTGTGTTGACTAATGCAGTAGGTTAGTAACTAGAACTTAAAATCATCTCTACCTTTATTTTCATTATTTAGTTGTATATGTTAACAGTCCCAAACTAGTAGCTTTTCAGACATTCAGATAGGATACGAGGAGTTCACCCTTTAAAAACTAAAGACAAGATCGAACAAATTCAGGAACAATTAAAAGGGTATTTTAAAATAATTTAATGTAGTCTGTACTTCAGACACAGGTCTTTAAGAAAGGTAACATGTAAAAAACTGGATATGGTAAAGACTAATTTGTCACAAATGGTGCTTTTTTCTATGCAGTTTTCTCCTTTCTGTCACCCTGTAGGAAAGCATCATAAATTTAATACTGCAAGGCAGTAATAAAAAACTCTAGATTTTTATAAACACAATGTTTTACAGAGATTATTTATTACATTATCAGTTCTACTTCTGCACAAAGTTGACAGATGGAATCATGTCATTTTATGACATCAATATGCTGCTACATTCCTGATAAAAAGCAAGTTGGTAATCAAATTCAAAGCATCGGGGTTTTTTGCTCCTTCAATTAAGGTATGACACAAAGGGAGCTTTGAATACTTTTTTTTTTTCTTTAAGACATAAGCCAGTCTCCTTTAACCAGTGACAGTCAAAGCTGAAAATTGCTCGACAGGCCACTAGTCATGAAAAAACTTCCTGACCACTAAGTTCACTGATACCATCCCAACAACTTGCTTGAAAAGTGGGAAATAACAAAGAGTGGTAGAAACTATCCAAGGTCCTCTTTACCTTCCCAGTAGGCACAGAGAATTTATCCTTCTGAACTCTGATGAACATTTGATAATATGTGAGCAGGAAGGAAAAATTAAGAGAATTCCTTCAAAGACAGCAATAGCAGGATATGACAGTAATTTCTGGCAGTAATCAACTAATGGTAACTTCTTAGTAAAGCTAATAAAGAATTTAAATAGGAGGAGTAAACAGATATAGGAAAAAACATCCCATAAAGTTTAGTGGAAGAGTTACAGGCACGATGGGAAAAAGCACGTGAGAAATACAAAGCACATGAAAATATTTTCCATCTCCTTTTGGAACTAAAATGGTCAAGAAAAAGTAAGATAAGAGGTTACACACCTCTAATGTTTGTGTAAATGGAGCCTGGAAAGAAGAAAAAAAATAAACTCGCTTTTCACCTTGAGAGGGAACATATTTCTACAAAAACACACAATATCCATTTATCTTTGGACAGCAGAGGTTATGTGGTATGGAACATTGTATAGCGCATTCAGTACAGCTGGGAGCCGCACGGAGAGAATTTTGAAAAACACAGTCACTCATTTCATTCCTCAAATCAAAGATGGTGGAACTTTCTCAAAATCTAAAATGACTAAACCAGACTGTCATACTGTGCTACGGAACTGCAATTATTTGCTATTGCAGACTCACTGTAGAGAGTGACTATATGTATAATATTTCCCCTTGAAATAAAAGAATCAACTCACCACTTGTCCATTCTGAGGATTTTTATGTGCATACGGGGGTCCACGGATATGATTCCACATTTGACCAGATGTCATAGCAAACACAACGCACTAGAAAAAATAGAAAAACAATATACTCATTTATTTACCCAGAGGAACTGAATAGAAAACCATTCTGCTTGTGATGTTTGTTTTAGATACATAATTGTTTACCTAACCACATACAGTATCTTCCTCTATTTGATTTTTAGGATAGGGTTTTCAGATGCGTTACTCCCATAAAATTCTTAATGACTTCTGTTAGAAACGAGTTAGCTCAAGACAGAGGTTTTCAAAATCTCACTTGAAATAATCCTGTCTTTATGTGCACTTGGAATTGCCACATTTACACACCTAGATGGCAAAAAGCACTGACAGCAGTAGAAGGCATTCATTGCAAATATTCTGCAAACTAGTGTTTGAGATTTATATAACCTTTCATGAAGTTATTTCTGTCTCTAATCTAATATAAATATTTAGCTTAACTGTTTGCTTTCAGATGTATGACAAGATACATAAAACCATAAAAAAAATCCAATTATAAAAAAAAAAAAAGTCTTCCCCATTTTATGAAATTCTCATTGTGTGTCCTATATGACTGTGATTCATTTTAGCTGTGACAAATAACAACAGTTGAGTTGATAGAAAAGTGAAACTCCCTATGGAATGAAGTGCCGAGTTAGGTTAGGGATATATGAAAACTGTAAAAACGGACATTAATTCTTGCAGAAGGTCATACCGCAGAATCTACGTGACAAATATCACAGTCACAGCAAGAGTCATTCTGATGATCTTAAAGATGAAAATATAGTATCTTTTGATTACCAAATGAGAAAAACTGAAATGGGAAACTTGGATCATCTAACTATGTCTTCTGATTTATCAGTATAGATAATCCTTACAAAAACTCCAAGATAATTTAATTACAGTTTTTACTTATACATTCATTTTTAGTGTACATCAATATTCCCACCAGCACAATGTAGTCATAGTGGTGGGCCTACAGGAAAGATGGGGAAGGACTCTTCATCAGGGACTGTAGTGATAGGACGGGGGGTAACAGGTTTTAAACTGAAAGAGGGGAGATTCAGATTAGATATTAGAAAGAAATTCTTCACTCTGAGCGCGGTGAGCCCCTGGCCCAGGTTGCCCAGAGAAGCTGTGGCTGCCCCATCCCTGGAGGTGTTCAAGGCCAGGCTGGATGGGGCTTTGAGCAACCTGGGCTGGTGGGAAGTGTCCCTGCCCATGGCAGGGGGGTTGGAACTAGATGATCTTTAAGGTCCCTTCCAACTCTAACCATTCTATGACGACTTTATGATCATCACAGAATGATCAATTAAATCAATGATGATTTAAGCATATAGATCACAAATGTAAAAATTCGTACCATGGTGGTTAACTAAACCAGGGTTTACTAAAACCCTTTAAAGTTGGTTTTTTTTTTAAAGAATGTTAAGTAACACATTTGTGAGATAAATGTAAGCTAGTGTAGCTCTGTATCCCCATGAATGCAGCATCGCCAATGCTAGCAGTACAATTTGAACAAACTTTGAAAGGCCTTAGGACTGAATCTTGTCAGGCTTTACCCAAATCTGTCTTCGCTTTCCAGGATCCTTTTTTTAACTTGTTTAGCTGAAACGGCCATTTTTCCAAAAACCAGGTGGCTACACCTAGTTTATTATTACTTTTGCTTATCTTTGCACAGCATAATATTTTTTTTTAATGTTCTATATAGGATGAATAAGCAACTTATAACATGTGATTAATGACTTCGTATTTACGGGTTTATGTTATATTTGTTTCAATGGAACAATTCATATGCAGAGAAATGGCCCCTTTCTGCAGTTTTCTTGGATGAAAACTGGATAACAGGAGAAAATTCAAGCTGAGGCAGTTTTCTCTGAGCACTTAGAAAGATTTTCAACTCCACTTATCCAGAGTGGAGTCTACTTCAGCAGTTCTACAGAGAAGAGTACCACGGACACCCCTTTCATCCACCTGCTCCCTTCTTTCTCCTTGTCAGACTCCAAGAACACCACTTAAACTGCTGCATGCCACCTGAATTATCAGAGGAGTTCAAAGTTTAGCTATTTTAAGAGCTTCCAGATTTAGGTAGCTTATTCTGCATCCAAATGATAAAAGCAAACAGAGTAAATCTACATTATTGGCTGGTGTAGTATAGAACCATAGAATGGTTTAGGTTGGAAGGGACCTTGAAGATCATCGAGTTCCAACCCCCCTGCCATAGGCAGGGACACCTCCCACTAGACCAGGTTGACCAAGGCCACGTCCAGCCTGGCCTTGAACACCTCCAGGGATGGGGCCTCAACAACCTCTCTGGGCAGCCTGTGCCAGTGCCTCACCACCCTCAGAGTGAAAAACTTCTTCCTAATGTTCAATCTGAACCTGCCCTCTTCCAGTTTAAAGCCATTCCCCCTCGTCCTATCGCTACATGCCCGAGTAAAAAGTCCTTCCCCAGCTCTCCTGTAGGCCCCCTTTAGGTACTGGAAGGCTGCAATAAGATCTCCTTGGAGCCTTCACTTCTCCAGGCAATAGTACAGTGAGGGAAGGAACAAGAATTTGCTACAAGACATCATGGTTCAAGGACCAAATGTCCATAGGATGTCTTCAGTGGCAATGAACTTCACCCCTAATACTAATCCTAGGCGACTACACTGTATGTGTAGACAGGACTGCACAAGGACCTTGTTAACAAATTGTAAGTCGTGCTTTTTTGATGGCCTCATAGTCGATGACTTCAGCCTTCGTTTCGCTAAGGGGGAAACTGCTTTGACCTCACCCATGGTGCACTGGTGGGTGTACCACAAGGCTCCTAAGAACAGACGCAAGGTAAATAAACACCAAGAGTCCCACCAGAACACTGAATTGCTAGCAAGACACAACTTTACAGGTATATGGGCAGAATTTCTTAACTGTTCTTGGTCTTACAAGCTTTGTCAAATGATTTGGCTTTAATACATTACTTTCTCAGAGGCGTAAGTTTTGTTTAACGCTATCTGCCAGTTTATAAAACAAAATTACTAGAGAATTAAAAAGCCATTTGGTATGCATTTGAAGTGAAGCTTCCTACTAGCAGATACTATACAAAGCAGATCATTAGCTTTCTCTCTGCAAGTTTAAATCCCAGAACAGGGCCGATACTTTGTACCATAAGAAAAAATAATGAAATTCTAGATTTATTTACAAATGTAGTTAAATTCAAGCTCAGTTTCAAAAACAAGGGGAGACACAGGCAGCCAGTTCTGTGCTTAATTTCTATACTGTTCTGTATATGTAAGTTCTAGCCATTTCACAATTATTATTTTAAAGAAATGTAATCCTTTCTACCCAGTTTAACTTTGCTTTTTCACTCAACAGAGGCTACAGAGCAGCAGGCCTGTACTCAATTTCTAAATAACAATTCATCACTTAACTAGAATCTCCAATAAGAGATACACAATTCAAGGACAGGGAGTACAACACAGAAGCAAAGAGAATGGGTTTTTGTATCTTTAAAAGGTACTGTGCATCTCTAAAACCTCTAACGATGGGAAGAAAAGGAAACTAATAACCTGCATTTATTGCTGTTCTTTTGAGATGCTTATCTACTCACCTAGAAGAGCCTCACTTCTTCTAGCTGTATCTTTGAATAAGACACATTACTTTTTTTATCCTCATTCCCAGAAGAGGGTAAAGAAGCCACTAGAAGCCATGATACCCTTCAAGCTCTTTTGGAGCAATAACTGATGATGAATGTACTGTACGGTATAGGTACTCTGGAGTGTATCAGCACAGAACACATTTCTCACAACCATTAACTGTTACGACAACAGTAAACACATGCTTTGTCTCCTCGTTCAAGTGACTTGACATATTTTGCCCAGTAGAGTCAACTCCTAGGCAGCTGCCTTTGAATCTGAACACAGACTTTGCCTTCCTAGATTCCACATGTATAAAGGCAAATCTGAAATATACACGTAAAAGAAAACTGAAAATTACATGCAGAAACCCACAGTGGAAAGTCTAGTGAAGAAAAAGCTTTTAAAAGCCCCCGGTAGCTCACATTCAAGCCAACTGAACAAGTAAACCCTCAGCACCAGTACTGTTGTCTAAAATGTAGCAATTCCTTATCTAAAATGTTAGAAATCTGTCCAGTTTATACCATCTGACCTTTTATTCTCTCTGCTGAAGAAATGAAGTGTCTTGACCAGAATCTGAATTGCTTCTTGTTATCAGTACAAAAGGACAAGACTCTGCAAACATCTAAGGACTGAAGTCCTTCCTCACCTTTGTACTAGCATGTCAGAGGGAAAAATATCCATAGATGAATAAGAGAATTTGAATTAAAGTCTAAAATAATCTAGGGGATAAACTTTGGATGTGATCTCAAAAGATATCTTTTGGGATTTGATGTACCGTGACTCAGTCATCCTGGTTTGCCGTTCTAAAAGTCTTCTGGGTAATGTTGCAAGTAAAAATGCCTAAGGCCTACAAGATACTACCTGACTGCAGTGCTTCAATGACTGGATGAAACCACTAATAGCACTGCTGTGGCACAATCTAATGTTGAGGACAAAACCAATTCAACAGTCTTGTGTGAACTGGCATTGGAATTAATGTGTGAGATGAAAGCTCTGGTCTTGCTTCTGAAAGTATCAAAACCATTAGATAGGTCACTAATTCCTAAATATTCTCCTAAAACAGCATTGGAAATATTACCTATGAGACAATTTTTTGCTATCAATGTAGATATCAAAAATTCAGCCAACATTTTTGGGATCCTCTGTTCTCCTGCCAGTAAAACCAGCAGGGGCACTTTATATGGACATTTTTTTTTCTATTTTTTACAAACAGATCATTCAATCAGGCAGAAAGGCACTGCCCAGTTTTCCTTTAAATAAAACGTATGCAACATTTGGGAGCATAAAAGCTCTTCAGAACAAAGAAGCTCTAAAAAAACAAGGAAAAGAAAACAAGAGATTTGTCTGATTGCAATGATACAGTTTTCAGTTACTGAATTCCAGGATATCTATGAAAGAGATTCAGTTGAAATTAAAAACAATGTTTTCCGTATGGTTAATGAATACTGGCTACCTAACAGTACAACACTTCCCCCAAAACAATCAAAACCCAAAACTAAGGCTTTTAGAAAAAAAGCTCCTGTGCTTTCTCAGCTCTGCAACATCTGTAAAAAATGTCAATAAGGAACAAAATAATTGCCAATACTCCTGTCAAAAACTTGGGCTTCCAGTAGTTTTTATGCATTTTGTCAGGCTTTCCCTGTTTGTTTTTTCAAGTATAAAAAGGAAAAAATATTCATGAAGAATATAATTCTTTAAAATTAAGTATTTATTGGTTATTTACACCCCTCATAAAAGCATTTCATTACGCATGACTCGCTCCCCTTAACTAGATACCATATTCTCCATTTTTCCTTTAATGAGCTTTTACGAAAAAAGAAGCTCTAAGTTTTACTGGTAGAAAAAAGCACTATGGAAGAGAATCATAGCTACACAATACTTTAGAATGAATATATTAATGACTGCCTATTTTCTTCTATGGATCTTGACATGTTTTAGTCATTTTACAGAACTGAGGTCATCGGTGCAAAAGTCTGCAATCTGGAGCCCCTGCTGATTCCACCAGAAGGAACTTATAACATTAACTTGTATGTCCGTGTAGGTCTGATTAAAACCAAAATGACTTGTGGTAACTGCATGACCTCTGCTAAAACATCATTTTGCATTATGGGGCTTTGACAACATCGTGAAGGCAAAAGAACAGTAACAATTGAAAAGTAGAAGCATCGCCTCAACGCCATGATTAGTTGCTATACAATTTCAGATATAAGACCTTTTCTAAAACATCCTCTAAGTGCTATTCATTTTTAAAGTAAACAGAATTTTACAGGAAATAGTACGAGCAATAACAATAAATGGCATTAATGCCATCTTAATTCCTTTTAACTCCATTATTTCTTGTCAATACAATCAAGATGATGGCAATTACTGAATGGCATTAATACAATTTCTTTAAGTGTTTGATCACATTTGGACATTGACCCTGTCCACTGGAGTTCAGTTGAATGTGATTATAAGTTTTCTGCACTGCAATTTACAGTTACATTCAGATGTAAAATGTCCAGCTCCTGCTAAGGAGAACAGCAAATATTTTAAGAATTGATGTTTTAATTTTCTTTATTTAACTAGGAAGTTAAGTATATCTTCAAATATTTTTTGAATACAGATTGTAATAGAACGATTCTTGGTTTGAAGAACTGATTTTTAACCCCTGCAAGACCAAAGACACAATTGTCCCAAACATTCAAACATTAAACTTCTGATCTGAAACCCTAAAGTATGAAATTGGAATAAAATTGCTGTCTCCAGAGATACACTGCATGGTTAAACAAAAGCAATACCGCTGATTACATATCTTTATTCGATTTTTGACACAAACATCCAATTTGGTGTGCTAATCATTGTTTTACTGAGGTGATCTCTAGATCAAAAGGAAACATCATTCTACTTGAAATCTAGTCCTGTAGGTGGTTTTTTTGAAATCTTGTTCTTTATGACTTCCTCGATGTGCAGGGTGGATTAACAAACTGCTTAAACAAAGAACGTATGCCATGTACACTAGTAGGAAATGCTATGATAGCACAGGAGAGAAAACAGCATTATCGGTAGCCGTTATTCAAGGGTAATGCCAAATATTAAGCAACTCTGAACAAAGAGCTTGCTTTAAGATCTTGTTAATCATTTAGATATAAAAATGAATGAGAGACCAACAGGTACTAGGTAACTTCATCTTTGAACTCATCTAATGAAGGCTGCCAACGAGCCCATCAGCTGAAAGTGTCAGAAAAGAAGGTATCTTCTCATATTGTTGAATCGGAGCAGAACAGCAAAACATCAATACGACGTGTCTTTGAAAAGGCAAAAACAATTAGAGGATATATCAGTAACCTACTTCCAGTAGAGCTTAAATAGAGAGAATCATAGAATAACCCAGGTTGGAAGGGACCTCAAAAGACCACCTGGTCCAAGCTTTCATGGGAAAGAGAGCCTAGATGAGAAATAAAGTACGACTGCTGCTGCACAAGTAAACTCATATTCCATCTACAATCCTAGTCACATGCTTCCAAGAACAGTTCATTCATATTGACGCAAGCTGAGAAAAGTCTTTACAATGATGAAGCAAATAGCTAACCATTTACATGGAAAAAGATGAAAAGCTCGGCTTATGTTGCACAAAATACATGGACAATTTTTTTTAAAAGCACTTTTCCCAATTAATATATTGTTAATACAGAAGGAGGAGCTCTATTAAGCTCTAAAACGTTGGATTGTACTTGATAACCCTAGACACTATTGCAGTGTTGAGAACCACGCTCCTGACTGAGGATACTGAGGATACCGACTGAAGGAAATTTTAGGGATGACGTTTTCTTTTATTATTTTCTTTTCTGTTTCTCAGGAAGTGTTATGAGCATTTATATCCTGATCATTGCATTTCAGACTATATATGCATTATGATACATGCAATCTTTTGATTCATCTTTTGTGTTGCATTCTATAGTTATATATATTCCTTTTTTACTGTGTCATACTTTAAATGGGCTCACACTTTGCCATGCTGTGGATGCTTATACACTGCTTCAATGGAAGATGAAGTACGAACACAAATTCATGTAAAAGACTATTTGGACAAACTGAGATCAGCAAGTAACAGCTGTTACCACTTTCAGGTATGTCTTCAGGATTACTTCTTTTTCTGTTGCAGCCTTCAGTCAGTAGATGTAGGTTAACTGATGGGATACGCCATTTGCAAAAATAACTTTCATGCTACTACACTGAACACCTTGATATCAAGCACTTTATGGTGTTTTTACCTTGTCAACCTTCTAAACGTGTTGTTTAGAAAATTAAGCCTTAGATGCCTCTTCTCAGATTTTTCCTCTTCTGTCATCACAATAACGGCAGAGTAATGAATACCTATTGATACACCTTAACTGTCATGTACCATCCTTGCATGCTATTTCCTATCTAAGACTGAGACAGCTGACTATGTGGCACCGTCCATATTTTTCATTGTTCTACTCAGTTATTTGAAAACTATCATATAAACACATTGCATACACAGTTAAGCACATTAAACCTTAAATCATTATTTATGGCCTTGAGGGTTTGGTTGACTAATATTTCAGACTATTGGCTAGTTTTAGAATTTCCTCAGAGTTCCTATAAGATCATCCTATTCTCATTTAGGTTAATAGCGGAATGTTAAGGTCAGTACTACTGAAAACAGTTTTGGAAAGAATTCCACCTTTTTCTATGTTTCTTGGTTCTTTTATCATTTTCTTACAAACATATAAAAGCCTCTGTTACTTTTCTTAACCTTTCATTACTCTAAAGCGATACTGTCTGACATTAATATCCACACTAAACTAATGATAACATTACTGCATTTACAAAAAAGGGCAAGTTGAATGATAGCAGGGAACATTAGTAACACATTAACAAGAAAATATTTCCAATAAAGTTCAAACAAAAATCTGCAGCTAACTAGCAGAGAATTTGCTAATTTTCAGGGAATCACTCATAGTAACTGATACACACCACTTATGAGAATTAGCCCCAAAATCTAGATTATTAATCTTTGTCTGATAGTACTGTTCTGAACAATGTATTAATGCGATGGTTTTTAATTTACTATGCAAGTAACGAAGTCACATTTGCTAAGATAAGAAACTAATAAAAGGCATATTATAAGGAAAATCTGCATACCAGAGCTGCCATGGCCCAGCCAGTTTTGTTGTAGATGAACTCTAAGTTGTTTCTTCGCAGGTATAACAAGCCACCAACAAGAGACACCAAAAGAGCCAGTGCAATTGTACCAGAATAGTTAGGAGGCCTGAACACTCTAATCTGGAAAAGACAAATGTAAATACAGATCACAAATAAATGCATACATACAGATCGCCTACCATATAAACAAACAGGGAACATCTGAAATCTGGTTTCATGGCAGAAAGACTAATCCCTAACGGTATACTTAAAAAAGAAAAAAAATTACTTCCTTTAATAAGCACATAATATGAAAAAAGTTTTAAGCATGGTTTTTAACTGTTCAACTCCAAAACAGTATTTCTTTCTCACATTTGCAGGTCGTGTCTGGATTAGCAGCAGCTACTTTGGATCTATCTGTTTTCTATATAGTTTTGCAAAGCACATTTTACTCATTAACAACTAATTATCACATCACTGCTTGTTTTCATCCAGAATAAGACTATATAAAATATAACGAAGCAAGAATGGAGTATAATCTGCAAACTGCAGAAGTTCCCACAAGTACCGTGACTATACTTCTTTTTTTCTTTTTTTTTTTTTTTTTTTTTTTAAAAATGTGTTCTAGAACCTACACTTGAGGAAAGTAGTATTAAGGAAAGACAGAATTTGTCATCAGCCTGTCTCAGACTACAAAGATACATTTGGCTTCAACTTTTAAAATTGTCGAAAGACTTACATGAACATCTGTTCTGTCAGCTATCCATTTAGCTAGCTGCTCAGCTGCAAATCCGATCCTCTGCAGGTCAAAAGTATCAGCTCTCTTGGGTTTACCTTTTGGAGGAAAATGCATGAAAGTCGGGGCAGAGTTCATATTCAGCTATAAAACCCGGAAAAAATAAAAGAAAAAAAATTAGTAACTATATCCTCAAAAATGTTTACCCTTTGTGTATAAGACAACACAAGTTTAACTAGCATGAAAAATATTATTTGCCTCCATATGTTACTCTTTTTAATACATCTTCATGTACAGTTCTCAAAAAGAATGCTCAGGATATTCCTTCCCGTAGATTCTTTGGGATGTTTAATTAATCAGAGTATTTCACCCACAAGCTTTTCCGAGTAAGATATCTTATGCTTTAAAGTTCTCACATGTTGGAAGAACTTTCCTGTAATTAGTAAAACAGAGACCCCCACAGCCATCCAATCTATTAAAGTATATTAGGTAATAATTCTGTGGTAGAAAAGAAAGTGTTCAAACAGCTTGATGTTGTTTCTCTTGCCTAGCTCTCACCAAGCCATAGTTAACTAGACTAAACTATTCATCGAGCTTTCCACTGGCTTCAGGACAGACTACCCACTAGTGACTAGACTCTCTTTTTGAATCCAGAAATGACTACATAATTATCTTAGACTACACAACCTGCCCGGGAAATTACACAATTGTTAAGCCATGTCTTGATGCCACTGGAACTATTCACAGTATATCAAAAAAGTCAAAGGTGGTAAACAAATAAATTTACATTTACATGTGCCACTTTAAATTTTGAGTTCACCTTTGCAAGGTGGTATAGGAGGATTTTTCATTTTACTATATAAAATTCCTCCATATTCAGTCCATCTCAGAAATAGTGCAATAAAACACTAGAAAAAATGAAAATGAACATAAAGAAAATGAGGGGAAATACTTAAAGTTTATATAATATGGAGAAGCTCAAATAACAAATGCAGAGTAAACTTGTTTCACTCCTGCAAAATGAGTTTTAGTACATTACCGAAACAAAATATTTAATTAAGTACAGAACTGAATTTATCAATAGAAATCATCAGCTATGAAAATATTTTCCACCTACACAAAATAATAGCCCACTTCTGTAGTGAGCTGATTTGGAAATAAAAAAAAAACATTCTGAAAAGGCTAAGAGAAATGTTGTGAAATAGTTTAATCAAATATTTTGTGAGATACAGAAACCTTTGAGATGCAGAAACCTTCTGACATTGTATAGAGTTTGGGGGCAGTTGGTCTGCAACTACTTTGTCATTTCTCTACAAACAGAGTCAAAGCTGAAAGACCGAAGTCATGTTACTTTTTTGGGGTGTTTTTTTTTTGCTATGGCATCATTACATAACTTTTTTTGCACACATAAACAGAAGGTCAGAACTACATTTCCCCCAAATCCATCTTCAAATAGTCATTAGTATCACTTATTCTTAGCACTGTGTTTCTCAAAGATAATAAAAAACTTACATATTTTAATCTATTTTGGTCTAACTTGTATGTGACTTTAAATGCATACCACCTGAAATAGACCAAATCCGTGCCATTTTACACAAGGAACGAGTTGGACTGGATTATTCTAATAGGTATTGATTGGCTTAAGGCAAGATCAAACAACGTGTTTTATATTATTGTAACCATGTAGGATAACATAAGATGAGTTTAAAGCTTATTTGAACTAAAAATTTTAAAGCAAAATCTTAAACCATTAATAACCATTCTTTACACAATACATTCTAAGGTGTCAATTGGAAGCAAAAATATTTACTAAACACAGTAATTAAACTTTTAAAATTATTAAGTGTTTTTTAAATAAATGTTAAAACTTTTCTCCTGAAAATTTTAAATCACACATTTCACCAAAAGGTGGTTAAAAATACAAAGGACTTCAAAACTTGTCACTCCTTTTAATCTGCATTTTTAGCTTCGATCAATACACAAATATTAGAGAAAAGCATGTCAGTATTAATTTTCAAGGGATGCATTTTGCCTTGACCACTCAATCTAAGAGGGGGCCTTAAACTGTTCTCCAACAATTGATTTTTCACTCTTCATAGCCACTACGTAAAATCTAAACCAGTCTTCTCTTTTCCCTGAAGAACTTCCAGACCAATACAAATATTACTGGAGTTGAAGAATATCGTATTACATAAAAGCAATTAAAAGGCTATTTTAGTTAAGAGCTTTTTTCCCTTAGAGATAAAATAAAGGAAATCTTTAAATGCAAATGTTAGTTGCATTGTGCTTAATTCTAACAAATTACATTAACAATGGGTAGAAAAAAATCGCATAGAAAATATATACTTAGAAAATACTAGAAGTGGCTATTTGTATAATCTGTCTTCACTAATGTCATAGAAACCACAGCGTCTGGTGTTTTTAACCAGGCAAAATTTGTATACAAATCACAGAGATACACATCTACACACAGAAAATAATTTGTCTGGTATCATTTGGCAAATCAACATTTAGTTCTAAAAATTAAGAATGTTTTACAGTATCCAACATTTACCTGTTGAAAAACATCTGCCCCTTCATCATAATCCACTATTGTGAAAAACAGTTTGTTTGAAAAAGCAGATGAATAGCGCCATGAATTAGCCAGCACTTGATATTCTTCATTAGCTTGCCTGTTAAAGAAAAGAAACAAACGTCCATGTGGCATTCGCTGGCAAAAAAAAGATTCTATAACCAGTTGCAGCGGGTAGATGAATGGCACTCGCACTATGATTCTCAACACCCATATTATCAATTAAAAATGTTTCAGCTAGTTATGCAACTCCTTGCTTCAAACTTGCCTTCTCCCAAAGTAAAAATGTGTTAACTCAAACTATACCAGAGATGTCGCAAGATGACGTTAACAAAAAGTAATTTTAAAAATTAAAAATTTTAAAAATTTTAAAAAAGTAAATTTAAGTCTCAGAAACCAGGAGCGGCCAGTGTCATACAAATCTGCTAATAGATCTGCGCAAGGCGATGCTCCCGCGGCCCTTGAGTACGGTACCAGGACTTACTGCCTGAAGGCAGCTGCACATAAGGAATTCTGAAACTCGGGGAAAAATAACACAGGAATGCAACAGTAGTCATCTTCCTAAAAGAGCAGAGCCATGGAAAGAGCCATGGAAACTGCTAAGCCCTGGGGAAATGTTACTAACTAATCGAACAGTAGTCTTGGAAGTGGCATAATACACTCAAGATCAATTCATAAAACATGTTTTAAAATTGATAAAGGATAATTTTGCACAATGTATTGGGTTAAATAATCTTTTCTGTCATCACTAGAAAGTCATATTGCTACTACTCCAATTTGTCAGAAAGTCTCCTATTGGCTTTACTCACGGCTGCATATTCCGGTGAGGTTTTTTCGGTTGGGTTGGGTTTTGTTTGTTCATTCCTTCATTTTAAAAGAAAAACAAACACCTTTGCCCTGCCTGCACTGAGAGGAAAGGAAAAACTTAATTCCAGGAGAAGAATTCTGGGAACCTTACCAGAAGAGATGGTCTCTAAAGGCACAATCACAGAACCATAAAACCCACAGGTTTTTTCAACAGGACAAATCCATATCAATGAATAATTCAGGGGAAAAAAAAAAAAGGGAAGAAAAAAAAACCTGAAAGGATCCTTGCAGTACTTTTGGTTTCACACAGGCTACTTTGCTAATTATTTCCATATTACTAATTAATCATATCTGTTGTAGAGTCCAAATCAAGGTTCTACCATTGGGCAACTTAGCTGTACATGTGGGAACACGCAGAAATAGTATAAATGTATTCTATGAGCTTTTCTCAAGACAGTGTTTGTTTCTATAAAACTAGTTCCATGTGTTTGATGGTGCAAAATGATCTATATTTAAAAGCTGTAGATGCAAAAATCTTTGTGTTGCAAGAGAAGCTCTGCACTAAACAGACATAATACATATCGTGTTTTGACAGCGCAAAGGGAGAAAGAGGATGACAGGTCCACAGAGGCCATAAGACCCTCCCCATGTCCTCGTAACTGAGATCAGCCTTAGGCATGATCTATATTACATACAACTCCAGCAGAGTTGTGTCGTATAAAGGAATATATTTTACATGAAAAAAAACTATCTTAAAAAAAGTTAAAATGAAACTTTATCAACCGTTACCCCCCTCAAAAAAAATTAAAATCTTATGAAGCAAAACAAAATTCAAAAAACCCTTACTAACTGATTAAAATTTGCTATTTAGCACAATTATTCAATGAGCAAAGTTTGCAATTATTAAAAAAAATGTGATTTAGGCATTAGACCGGTCATTTCTAGAAACAGATGCTAACACTAAGCAGACTAACATATTCGCTGTCCTCCTGAAGAGGGCAGTCAAACAACATCAAAGGAACACTGTAAGATCTTAAGTAATATCTGTAGGGCACTGTTCTGTTAAACCTGCTATATTAAAGCTGGACCATTTTTATTATAAGAACAAGATAAAAATCACTTCTGGTGCCATGATTCTTCCAAGTCTATCTTTCACTTGTGATGAAACAGTATTTCTGGGAAATTCAGATACTCCAGTTATGCCCCCACTATTTGAGAGAACGCTCTTGTTCCCGTTGATCTCCATGTATTTTGCATCTTTGAACTATTTTGAATGAATACAATAGGTAGAAAGTGTCACTTCGCAAAAGGTTGTCGTAGGTTTTCTACAACAGATTCAAAGCACGATTTCATCCCCACACTGAAGATAGCAAAGCATTCTGTAACACATCCTGACGGCAGCTCTTGAGCAGTGGGGAGAAGTGAGAGTGAACCAAGGAGGGGCAGGAAGAACACAAAGTTAGAGGATTACTACGTCCAGAACTGAAGAACATCCTATAGTCCGCTGTACAATTTCCAAGGGATACAATGCCAATGCAATCACATTAATAACTTTTTGTGGCATTGTTTAATCCTTTTCAGATACAATAACAGTAAAAAGCATAAGCACTTGGCTGAAAAAAATGGAACTTCCAATTAACATCAGGCAATATCAATCTGTCACTTCTTATCTATCTATCTCTAGCATTAGTTAATATCGATTCTACCAGTTTATTTCTATGAAGTAATCTTAATTATATGAATATGAATTATTGTCATAATTATATGAAATACCATAAAGGCATGGGGCAGCACTACACTTGGTATGAACTCATCAGGACAAAAACACGTTAGCACTGCTCTTGGCAGTTTGAAAGGATTTTTTGACAGACAGAGAAGATTGAAATGCTACTGCTGCTACAGTTACCTTTAAGAATTTCATCATAACAGCAACACAGGAACTAGCAACAAGAGCAGTAATATTAAACAGCTACTAGGAAATAGTGGCCAGATCAAAAAGGAATACTAGCATTAGATTTACCTAGAAAATTCAATGCACTGAAAAGTAAGCCACTAAGTAAACGTTCTACAAAATTTTACGCAAAAGGTGCTCATGAAATATTAAAAGTTTTATTTAAAAGCATTAACTATGTGGGTGTCTATGGCAGATAATCAGATTTGTATAGCTTGAGCTATAATAAATTAGATTAATTTTATTCTATTAGTCCAAAATTATAGTAAGGAAAGCATAAATGGAATATTAGGAAAAGAATAAAACAGACCGTGGAATGTTTGCCAAAGCAAGCAGTGAAGCATTACTTTTTGGCATACTGTGGACTGCACAAAACACTTAAAAATGTACAATTGACAAAGAATGCACTACCGGGTCACCTACCCATTCTTATCCATCTGTTTAAAATAAACTGTTTAAAATCTTTAAAGCAAACAATTCTTCAATTTACCTCCAAAGCAACTTCGGTTTTTTATTTGGAATGGCTTTCCCAAAATGAAGAGAAGGGGCTAAGTGCATATTTGAACAATTTCTCGTCATTGAGAAGATAATAAATTCAGAATGCTTATTTGCTTTTATTTTTGTTTAGGCTGACTCAATGTCATGATGGAAAGCACTGAAGAATCTACAAGTGTGCCCAGAAAATTCAGCACACACAACAAAATAAGAAGGATACGGACAGTAGTTGAAAACTACATTGTTTATGCAATCTATATTAGGAGAAAAAGCTAAAATCCATGCCATCCTATTTACAGCATCCCATGACATTTCCAGTATCCTGCAGATGAAAAGAGGCCAGGAGATCATATTTTTTAGAAGTTGCAAAGTTAAAAAAAAAAAAAAAAAAAAAGGTAAAATTGTGACCACAAGAAGAATAAGGAGTCTCTTACGATGCAGGTATAAAATTACTGCCCTGCTAAACAGGACTCATCAATACTTCTATCAAGATCCTGAAGTGCACTGCAAAAGCAATTGCAAAACTTTCAACAGCTCCTTCCACATTTCCTGTTCCTTCTTTGAACAAAAGTTCAAAAGATAATTCCCTCTCAGTACAGTTAAGAGACCTGTCAATGATTTTCTCACTACCCGCTCTTGATCAACCAGCAAAAAACTGAAAAGCAGAGGATCCTGTTTCTTCTTTCTGATGACACCTCCTTGACTGTCAGAATTCTTTTTGCTGTTGACCTACTCTTTGATCGGCTACTTGAAAACAGCTCTCCAAGATATCTTCTTGAACAGGGAAACCAACAGAATTCTTCTCTTTTCTAGATTAAAAACCTCCTCTCAGAGGTCTCATTGATAGGGTGGACGTTAATAAAATTACATGGAATTTCTTCTCTCATATATTTTGTCGTTTCCTTCCTCACATTGTGAGTCAACAGCAGAAGGCAGATACATTCAGAGCCCTTTATGAAACACGTACTACATTAAGCTCAAAACTTAAAGATACACAAACTGTATGTTGAATTGTAACTTACCTTTTACATAATCTTGTAAGAAATACAGAAGGAATAGCTCAAGCAGTTGACTGAGCTCATTCTGCAGCAGACTTTCCACAATAGCTACAAGGTTGTTCCAATACATGCCATTAATAATTTCTGACAGAATTCAGCCTTGTCACTCAAATGCAACAAAAGAAGTCTTTAGAAAACATGTGCCATACCTGCAAAATTGGCCTAATCTCCCTCACATCCTATATATAAATTTTATGTATATACTTTATATGTATATTTACACACACATATGTATTTATAGACACATACACAACTTCAGCTAATGGGAGCAATCAGTGCTCCTTTCAGTAAAATGAAATTTCTGAAGCTTTTAAAAATACAATAGTCCGGTCAACATGGGGCAAAGAAAATTAATGGCTACACAAACTCCTCTCCATTACCAGCCATTTCTAGCCTCTTTTTCATAAACACTGGTTTTGCAAAACTGTGTTTTCCAGCAATCTGGAAGCAGGTTTGTTACTTCCACAGTAAAATACTATTAAACATCATCCAGGACTGAAACAACACAATTTTCAGCTTGTGCAGTTTACAAGTTTGTCTCCACAAGTGGTCGCCTGCCATTACTATAGTCTTCCTCAGATGCATTTCTACATTTTTCTCCTGATCATTTACGATGCTAATTCTAGGCTTTAATCTTGGTTTGCAATGATTCAAACAGACTCAGTCACATCTTTAAAAGAAACATTTGGGAATTCATAAACATAAACAAGCACAGTAGAAAGTATGCAAAATAAAATCCATTTGTTTCAGGTAGCTTGAAATTCACAGAGAGATGTACGTGTCTAATTTACGCGTTTTAACCATTATCACATAACAAACTTGTGGAACGGGTCAAGGTATAGACCCTATCTACTGAAACTCAGTATCTTTAGCCTTTGACACTACTCTGATCTTTTCAAGGAACACTACTCTAAGGAAAAAAACAACAAAACAAAATATCCATCTTCTTGTTGATGGGCTTCAGCTGTTGGGGAAAAAAATTCAAGTGATCGGTTTCATTTCTCTGACCCAGATTTCCCTTTCTAAATGAAAATATCCCAACAATGAATTTGAAAAATGAACCAGACAAAAACGTGAACTGTTTGGCAAAAACCAAGACATCCCTGATATGCACCTGTATGCAAAGCAGAACTGGTTGCTTCTGCTAGTGAGATGAGAGAAGCAGAGCTTAGAAAGTAAAACAAAAGACCTCATATAATTTGCTTTTGGAGTGATTAGATGGTACAGCAGCAAACAAAAAAGAGCAAGTTAATTATAAGAATGAAAGATGCCGAGGAACAGTCAGTGCAGCGGTGGTTTCAGCAGGCTAGAGCAAAAGCCCATGTGCAGCTGAAAATCAAAGCACCAGCACTCAATCAAGTGGAGCAGGGGGGTCATTGAAGTCTAGTAGGTAAAACAGTACTGATCCCTTTGGGAAAACGTAGTGATAATAAAATAGGGGAACAGATTGCAAGAGGAGAGAAGACAGGGGGCAGAGAAGATGGAAGAGAATTTTCACCCAAAAGTGCATTCAAGTCAGGCTAGTAGTTACTGTTTGCCTGGATGCAATACAAAGTACAGGCTGAGAAACAGTCTCTTCATCTCTACGAAGATGCTGTTTTCAGAGTGACCATTCTTTTGGGTTCTTTTGTAATTTTTAAAGTAGCGTGACTGAATGGTGTGGGTAACAGAGAGAAACTACATAGTCGAATGAATACCTAAGCATGAAGGAAAAAGGGAAGCTGGTCTTCTACCCCGAGGAGTCACTGTTTAGTGTTAGATTATTTCTGACTCTTCATTCAAACCAAAAAAATCCAAACTGATTCATCATCACAGTGCATCAAAGGGCTCTTCAGTATCTGCTTCCAATGTGCCATTGCACAGTAAATACATCAAGAATAGTAATAACATGTAAGGTCAATTAAGACTAACTGAGCTTAATTTCCAAATTCCAAATCTGTTTAATCAAACACGTTTCGAAACATGCATGGAAAAAACCTCACAACTTCAACTGTTAGAAACACATCCCACCCCCACCAATGACTTCACATTTGAGAGCACACAGGATATATAATCTGTTATGGTTAATTCATCTCTCAATACCAGCTGTGTCATGTTGAACTTAAACAATTGTGTCAACAGGAAAATTGACATTTATGCTACCACTTACACAGTTGTGAAAGCATCAGATAGCTTTCAATAGTTTTTTGGACCAGAAAATTGAAACTTGCTTGCCCAGAAAGTTAGACAGAAATGTTGTACCCCAAATTCTGCTTTAGGACAAAGACAGAATTTCCTTGAAAAACACTCAGAGGCATGACTAGAGGCACTACTAACATGTATACTGAGCTGCTGGTTCACAGAAGCCTTCATGTGTTAGGACTGGATCGATTCAGATAGCCTACGGATATATTTTCCAGTCCACAGATTGTGAAAGTCTTTCATTAAGATGAATCGAGAACCAACCTCTGTCTCAAAGATGACAAACCGGTAGTTGTCTTTTAGAAACATCTATAAATCAACCTAATTTGTTCTAGGCATAGAATAAATTCCAATCACTAATGCAGATATGTGATTTCTAACTTTTAAAAGTATATATTGAAAAGGGTTAACATCAAAAATTAGAAGCAAATCAAGCAAAATTAAGCAAAGGGAAAGCATTAAATACAACAATATGACGTATATCAGAAACAAACAAGCCTAGCACTGAATGAACAGGTAATCTTCAAAAAACTGGCAAAGCATTCAAAACATTTTTCTAATTGATCTTTCTCAAGATGATACATAAGATTTTATCTCCTGCAATGATAAAGAAACCCTTCTTATTCCAAGGAAGATCTTAAGTAACTTTTGTTAAAGAATACCTACAAAACGCACAATATGCTCTGGTTTTACTGAAAAAAGATCAGGTCCTGTGACTGAAAGAATATTTTTTTTTTTAACATAGAAAAGTTTCATCCAAAAATCTGGAGTCCCAGGGACTTCTTTCTATGTGGCATTTTAAGAGTAAGGTGGTATTATTTCCACATAATTTCACAAATCTGTAACTGTTAAGTGATTTACGCGATCGATGTTACAATGCCCTCCTTGCTGTGCGCAGAAGAACCTTGGATTCTCTGAGACAAATTTGGTCAGCTTTCCATATGTAGGTCCTTGCTATACGGATAGGTAAGACCTTTTTTAAATGTTTAAATATCATGCCTCCAATCATTTTACGACTTGGTTGAAGTGATCTTAGCCAAGTTTTATCCAAAATTTGGAACTTCTTTAGTGTTAAAAAGGATGGGGCTGTGGGGGGCAAATCTTTCCTTCGTACCTTCTAGACAACATCCAAACTACACTTTTCAGCAATGGACAGGCACAACAGTCCTTAGTCTGGTAGAGAACTTGGATCACCAAATTAACTTTGCATTCACTTTGAAGAGTGCCAAAAGTGACACTAGCTTTCTGAATGCAAGAAACTACCTCTCTGTCTTTGGTGGCACAAGCATTCAAAACACACGCCAGAAAAATCATACTGATTTTATTGTAAGCAAGGGCTCATTTTAACAACACACATTCTAACCGCATGCAAAAATCACAAAGCATATAGCTTATTTTAACGAGATAGGACAGACATGATCTCTTCTGGCCTCAAACATGCAAATCTGCAATGGCCTGCTCAAATGACCATCAGCTTTCACTGCTCTTTTCCAGAAGAGGACCACATTTCCTACCCTTGCTCCCCATCTTGTTATTTATCTGTTTCTGTATAATGTCATGTTTTTCATGCTTAGCGTTTGACGTAGCTCTATGCAACAGCAGCACACAAACATCTTTATTTCTCTTTGGAAAATACTGCACCCCTGTTCGTTATAAACTGGACATTTAGAATAGATAAAATACTGAAATGTCAAATCTAGCCACCAAAGGTAAAAGACAAAACCATTTTTTTTTAAAATAATTCTGTGGTGCATAAACTATCAAGGCTCAAACTTTAGAGGGAAAAAAAAAAGTACTAATTCTTGTGACAAAGTTATTCAAAGCCAAAGATTTCAGTCTAGCTGCTTTTTTGTATTTGAAGTATGACATTGATTTTTTTTGTATACAATTGTCCTGCAAATATTTTCATAAGTAACAGTTAACTTAAATCTTGGACAAAAGCATCCTCACAGAACATTACAGATTAAGTTAAAAATCTATTTTTCCTTTAGGCAAAGTGGCTAGTGAACAGCTAACGATAAAGTAGTGCATGCATTTCAGTTCTGTGTATCTTTTCAGTGCTCCTGTCCATTAATTAGCCATTGATTTGAAAATGTCGATTTTCCTGATAATAGTTTTATGTCCAGTATGATCAACCACATTTAATTCCTTTTATTTCACATGAAAAAGTGGATGGCAACCTCGCATTTATCTAAACAAACCCAGCTGAAAGCAGCGTGTTGATTTTTTCTTTCATTTTATGCTTAAAGATTTTCAGTTGGTTCTGTACATAAACAGCTAGCCTGGCATATTACAGGATGAAGTTTATAAGCTTTTTTCAGTACAGTAAACTGTATAGAGTTCTAAGCAAAATTAACTTCCTTAATAACTGCAATATTTATGTTGTTTTCACAGGCCCTACAAAAGAGCTGTACATAACACAGGGAAAGAATTTGCTGTGGCCATTATAATGACGATTACACTGACCCTTATAAAGCTGAACTTAGCGTATCTTCTGTAGCTTTATCCACCAGTTAGGAAAATAAGGAATGATTTAAAACAATATGTTAAACTCTCAACTCTTATTACATGTCCTAAAGTTAAACTCCAGCAACACAAAGAAGAAATAACAGCAACCAAGTGCTGGAAGTTTTAAAGAAAAAATTCCTTTGACTTAAGAATGGTGGGAAGCTTCTGTACTTAACTCCTTCACCTTCACAGTTCAGATGTGCCAGGTGAACTCACGGGAATGCAATTTATATACTCTCCCTCAAAATTGACCAACTGACTTCAATGACAAAAAATTAATCTATAAAGAAAATCTAATGTAAAACATACATGACTACATGTACACAAGTTAGTTTCTATTGTAAATGCTGCATTCCAACACCTAAGAAATCTAACAAGTTCCTACATTTACCAATTTTGTGTATTGTTTAAAGTGCACCTATTTAAAAGGAAGAAACAATATTTCTTCATATGCATTTCATAGTTCCATGGAGTATTTTGCTGCCTATTTAATAACTGTTTAGAACTCCCTGCAAAATAATCTCATCTATTACTAAACACAATAATTTCTAATGCATATTTTGGCTGAAGAAGGTTTTATTAGTTCAGTTTCTGATTTAGTAAGGTAGTTAAGTGCATGACTACCTTACAGTCCCTTGGCCCTATTTCCATATCTGTCATTAGTCATTTTTGGATTAACTTACTGAACTAGGAACTTGCAGAGAAAGATCGTGAACTTAGAGGAATACCAGAGCCGCACATTCTAAAAGGAGCCATCAGAACATATCGAAGCGCAGTGCCAGACCGTATGCCACCAGAAGCATCCTGGTGGAAAAAGGTACTTGCATGCAAGAACTGTCCAAAGCTGTGAAATCACAGGGTAACTCACATCTGCATCAGAGCCTTGGACATCTCTTAACTGAAGAAATCAGTGAAGTGTCATATTATTGAATGGTAATGAATCGCTTCTGTCACAAAATGTCTTTGGAAAGATCATGGTTGACTGATAATAAAATAAAGTGGATTTCTTGAAGAGAAAGCCTTCCTCAGTTGCAGAAACTTTATTCCTGTAATTTAATAAAACCCCAAACTAGGAAGACTTCTAAAATTTCACATATACATTAAAAGGCAGTTGAAAAGATGCTATAACAAGCACACGAGGCTGTTAAACAGTGAGCATCTTATCCCGTGCAAAGAACAATCCTACTCAGTGTATTGCACATTGATTAAAGCATTCACTTGAAAACTGCGGTAAGGAAGATGAAAAAGATCACGACGGTATAAATTACCTGCAAACAGAGCACTGCCGCTGTGGCTGGAGAGCAGTGAACATCACTATCACAGAGTAGTTACGAGGTGGAGCCTTCACAAATCTTCGGAATTTGTCTCCATTCATGCGGATGACTGAGCGCCTTGAGCTCCACTCCATCAGCTGTTCCACCTTCTCAGCCAAAAGATTCTGTAATTGAGGACAAGAACGAGGAATGTTTAAGCTTAAACTTCAAGCACTTCATACCTATATTCTGCCTTTGCACCCTCAGAGCTCCTATGGACTTAAACAGGAGGTTGGGGACCATTTCTATATAGCTTATAGCACTATTTAGTCTTCTATGTAGACAAGTAGATTTTAAGTATATAAAAAAATAACTCAATATGGTCTTAAACAGAAAGGATGCATAAAATGAAATCAAACAGGTTGCTACCAAAGGCAAAGGCGTAGACTAAGGCTTACTGCCTAAATACAAGATACCAGTAGAGCAATCATTTAACTTTCATTAAAAATTGGAAGCTTTAGAAAACGTAGCATTATTTTTTATTTATCATATTTAGTAAAAAGTCACAGCAGGATATTGTCAGTCACTCAGATATTAAGATTTAAAAAAAATAAAAGTAGCTACAAAGAGAGAGAAATAGTTACTACATTCAGAATTTCCTTACAAACATGTAACACTGAATTTAAATTAATTTAAGTTTTATATTTTGCTACAGACTGTGTACTGTCTTATAAACCTATCTAGGCACATTCAGTGATGAGATCAATGTTTTTAGTTGCTTTCAAGATTGCCAAAATATTTTGGCTGAACTGTGTGTAAGAAAACAAAAATTGCTTGTGTGTGACACTTATTTGCACATGAATGATTTAAAAGCAGGCTATGAGAAATATTAGAAGACAGACCTCAAGTTAAATACATTCAGAGACCTTTTAGTCTCCTAAGTTACCTAGCTGCAGTGAGGTTGCACTGACCGTGCTACACCTACAGCATATCAGGATCAATGCAACAATCCATCTTGTTTTAAGTCTTCAGTTCCCTGCTCAAGGACGTTGTGGAAGCTGCCCATGTCAAAAAAGAGCTAAAAAAAGAGTGGAGAAAACTGGAATATTACAACTTGCACAGAAGCTGAGTGCTGAGAGAAGGTAGGAAGGACATAGAGGTGGACAGACAAAAAGAGAGAGAAAGTGAAGAAGGGGCACCAGTCGTGGAATCATAGAATAGTTTGGATTGGAAGGGACCTTTAAAGGTCCTATAGTCCAACTCCCCTGCAACGAGTAGGGACATCTTCAACTAGACCAGGTTGCTCATATATAAAAATGACTACTCATTTGTAAGATTTCCTCAGATTAGCAATCCTGCTTTAGCAGGAGAGTTGGACTAGATGATCTCTAGAGGTCCCTTCCAACTCTGATAATTCTGTGATTCTGTGATTAGCAGTGCCTGGATTAAATCTTCCTCTTAATTTCAAAAGATTCACTAATTTTGCAAGAGGCACTCCAGTTGGTAACACAATAAAACATAAGGAGCTAAAAAGGATGTGCACTCGTACTTCCAAAAGCTTTAATAACTGAAGCAAAAAGATAAACTAAAGAGACCTAATAAAAAGACAACTTTTAAATTAATACAGGAAGGACACATGATATCTTACTTGGTACAGAAAACCAAAGACTTCTCAGAATAGGCCTTATTCAGAGAAAAGAAACAGAAACCCATGAAGTTTTCATTAAGGATATGAAAGCAAAATCATAATCATAACAGAAAAAGGCGAGAAAAAAACCCAAACAGCTCTATTACTGCTATATAATTTGCTCTACAAAATAATCAGTGATATCAGAAGAATCTTACTCAGAGAAGTCCCATACAAAGTTTTACTCAGAAGCTTGTTGCCGTTGCCAATAAGCAATTGCCTCGATACCTTCAGATTCAACCGTGTATCAAGTCACCTCCATATAGCTCTCGTGCAATACTGTGAAGTTCACCGTAACATTCTCAACCACTTGTCTCTTCTACTTTGCTTTTTTCTAAATGCACTAGGTAAAAAGCTAGTAACTAAACTAACCTAATGCGTTTACTACACTAAGTAATCAAGCTAGTGCTTTGGGAGTGTAAAGCGACTAGGTACGATTGGATTACTTGCTTCACTGGTTTATGAAGAAACCTACTTTTTTCCAGTAGAAAGTTATCATTGAATAGATTGCAGATAACTGTGTATATCATGAAAGAGAGTCTGCTACAGGCCAGATTTCTCTTAGGTAACTGACTGCACTTAGATATCCTACCACTTTTTAGTCCACTTTATTCCAGAAAGTCTCCTTTTTGCAGAGTAATTGATAGAAGAAACCGTGGGACTGACAGCTCTAGAAGTCACAGTGAAGTCTGAAATATCCTGTATTTTACGGCTTTCTGATTTGTAACACTTTACAGATAGATGAAGGTCTCATATTGTTTTGTCATTTACAAAACATTTGCACAGTATATGCTGCTGAGTAAGTTATCAACCTTTTCCTCATCTCATTTAATAATGAAATCCAAGAAATAAAACTAGTGTTAAATGAGTTTCCATTTTAGCTGTGCTTTCAAGTGGAGTACCTGTGTTCAGGAAATATGGCACATTTCAACATTCCAACTGTCTGCTTTAGCTTTGGATCAAAAAGGCACCCACTTTTCAGACTCTAAACTCAGAAAATTGACCCGTCTGTTAAAAGGGGGAAAAAAAGAGTATATTTTAAATAAATGCTCAAGCTAGCAGACTGGTCTTTTGGTTTGCATAACTCAGAATGTAACTTTGATATTTTTATAACAAAATTAAAATTTTGTAAGATAAAAGTGTATAAAAAAGAAAAACAGATTGCTGAATAAAGGTGTGAGTATGAGCTCTACCTCCAGTCAAAAATTTTCTCCTGTGTAAAAGAACAGTGTCAAAAAGTGAAGAAAAAAAAAATGACAGAAAACATTTAGAAACAAAAGGCAGAATTTTCCCCATTACTCTAATGGAAAAATAATAAAAATAATAATCTATTAATACCCAGCATTGTTCAAAAAGACAATGATCTGTCCCAAATTATTCTTGCCATGAAGGTACTGAAAATGAACATGTCCTCCAGTATTTTTCTTTTACCATTTACCACCCAACTATACAAACCATACATAAAATTCACTAATGGAATCACTAATGGATGTGAATCTCCATTAGGATTCGAGACATTTATAAAAAATTTATTAACTCGCCTCTTTCCATCCCCTGGGAAAACTTTTTCTGCCAGAGAAAATCTGAAAATAGGAGCGGATGGCTAAATCAGACTCATTAGACTAAACACACCTTGTGATGACTGAGACACATGAACAATTGTTGCTCATGTCCAGAAAGTGAGACACGCTATCTCATTTTTGCTGTAGACTGCTAATTTTCTGCTCCTTTCCACAGTCTATATGGGTAAAGACCCTACATTGATTTAAGCTCGTTTACATACGGAATTCCTCCGTGCATTTACTAGCTTTATGCTGGTAACTCAAGGGGGGGGAGAACCCCAAACAACCAAAAAGCCCACCCACAAGCATAAATCTGAGAAGGGAAATTCATCCCTTACAAAGAAAATTGCAGCTTTGCTGGTGCAAATAACTACAAAAGGGTCAACAGATAACAGTCTACTGATAAAAGCACACAGAACATTAAATCAATGGGTGAAAAGGAGCCATGTATCATTTACTTATTTTCATTAGCTGATGCCCCAAGCAGAACAAAAGAGCATTTATGATCTATGGGTGGAAACAACATGAATGTTATTATCTGTAAACCAAACAGAACTATAATATTACTTCCTTTTCCTACACTATTTTGTAACAAGTGAAAATATATGGCACAACAGCATTTTTCAAAACTAAATAAACCTTAAAAACATAACTGAGGAAATCCAGAAACACAGAATCATAGAATCATTTAGGTTGGAAATGACCTTTAAAATCATAGAGTCCAACCGTCAACCTAGCACTGCCAAGTCCACCACTAAACCATGTCCCTAAGCACCAAATCTTCCAATCTTTTAAATACCTCCAGGCATGGCGACTCCACCACTTCCCTGGGCGGCCTGTTCCCATGTTTGATGACCCTTTCTGTGAAGAAATTTTTCCTAATATCCAATCTAAACCTCCCTTGGTGTAACTTGAGGCCTTTTCCTCTTGTTCCATTCACTTGTTACTTGGGAGAAGAGACTGACCCCCACCTCTCTACACCCTCCTTTCAGGCAATCGTAGAGAGCGATAAGGTCTCCCCTCAGTCTCCCTTTCTCCAGAGTGAACAACCCCAGTTCCCTCAGCCACTCCTCCTAAGACTTGTGCTCCAGACCCCTCAATCCAGATATTTTCTGATGCAACAAGGAAAGCGGTTCGTTATTTAGGACAGGGATTTCTCCATAAAGAGAAATCCCTATGAAAATTATTTTTGTTGCTGCAGTTGGTGTTTTGGCCTCAATGCCATTAAGCAGACGAGCAGTCCCCACTGAAATAAGCAGCTTGGGACCGCAATTCTAAATAATTCTGCTTTTGTCCCTATGGCGAGCAAAAGATTTTTTCCATGCGCAGTTGTCCGTGTCACTGAATCAAGAACAAAGCAAAAGAATAAAGTTCACCTATTATAGATCTCAGTTTCCAGTGATGTGATGAAACAGCGATACTACCTGTCAAAAACATAGGCAAACTGTGACAAGTTCAGCAACAGAAGATGCTGGCAGGCCCAGCTTCTGGCATCTGCACCTGAAGCAATTCCCTACTAGGGATTGCTTCCCAGTGATCCCCCGTATCTCCTCGCTGCTTCTTAACCCAACAGAGCTTGGCATCCACACGCCTTCCCTTTCGCACTCTGTGACTAGCAGATTAGCTACTCAAAACATAGCTTTATTTATTCACTCTCCCAAGACACAGGCCCTACAAGACAAAGCATAAACAACAACAACCACCCTGTACACACATTTTGCCTCACTTGACTGCTAATCTTCCTTGGCCAGATTTTCTAAATTATTTTTTTTTGGCCCAAATAAAACCGCATCTCTCTGGGAGAAAAAATAAAAAAAAAAAAAAGAAAAGAAAAAAAACAAACCAAAACAGAAACCCATCCAGATATTCCTAAATGCTGCTTGCTCTGTCTGTCCAATGGATGCCACTGACATTTTCAAGACAAACCTCTTATTTTTAAAACAAAAAAAAATATTTAAGGTCTAAATACTTGTTGACTCAGACTTGTTGATCTAGGAAATAGACATCATAGCCAAATAGCTGTAGAATGGCAAAGGGAAGCTGCTCCTTGGTTCTCACAAAACTTTTATCAGATTGTCTTTAGCATATAAACATATTTCCAACAGGTTTACATTACTTAAAATGTATTTTGAATTAAGTTTCTTCTTTAGACCTCCTTTCATTTACTTTGCCTTCAGTCAGAACAACATCACACAGGTAACTTAAGGCATAAAGGGCTATTAAAAGCAAAGAACAAAGTCCCAATGATACTGTTCAATGCTTCAGTGTCCAAACTATCCTCCTCTCACTTGAAACACACTGGCTCTACCAATTTGCTTCTTTCAGGTTTCAGAAGAAGTTTCACCAGCTCTTTCTGATGTGAGAGGGTGTCTAAATACTACTAGACACGTCGACATGGAAAACCTCAGCTCTAGAGAGTTAAGGTCAAGATCTGTAAGGCGAGATACCAGTAGTAGGAAAAGTCCTCAAAAAAATTAGGAAAGGACTCAATCTACTGTTGACTACTAGTAAGGCTGAGGCATTGGTTATTACCAAGCCATTCCGCTTTCCTGAGGAGAAATTCAAATTCAGTCCAGTAGCTCAAATGTCACAGTTTCTGTAGTGAAAGAAATAAAGCACAGAGTTTCTAATTAATTATTTGATACTATATTTGCTGCTGGAGATAAATTAACTACAGATTTTGTTGACTATTTCTTAAATTATGATGTTGCAAATAAAAAAAAATAATTGAGGTGGCTTGACTTCCATGTTTCCATTGTGTGCATCTTACCAAAAACCAGCTAATGTCAACTGAATGACCAGCCTTGATGAAGACTACTTTGTTCATTGAGGTGCATCAAATGCCCAAGAAATGTTACCTTTGTAGGTAATTATTTCAGGACAACGCTCATTGTGAAAAAAAAAAAAAAAAAAAAAGTTGCACTGATAAGGTATGTAAAGTATCTCATGTCTCTCAATCTGATGGATGTAGCTTAAATTCCAATTTGTTTTAATAGCCTTCTTTTTTAGTTAGACTAAGAATAATAGTATAGAGAAACTAACTGTACTAATAAATGTATTTCAGCAGTATGTTGTGAGAATAGTTAACTTGTCTAAAAATGTGTCTGATAAATGTTCAGAGATATGTAATTACTGACTCCATTACATTAATGGCAGAAATACAGCGGAATTAACATTCAAAGTGTTGTTACAGCTTATTTAAGTTTGCGGTCATTCATTCCTCTGTTGTCCCTTGTTCACCTGATGCCTGCATACAAATGTAATTTACACTACCGATATATCAGTATCCTTGAACATATCAAAAATAGCTTTATCATTCATAAACCTTGACAAACAATATTTGCATATACTCAGGCAATTTTATGTATTTAAACCATTTCCTATACACTAATAAAGAAGAAAATAGATGACTACTTTCCCACATAAGCCTGCTAAACAAGACCTCACATGGTTTAAGGACTTGAAGGAGCCAAAGAAGAAAAATTTCTTTGATCTGTCTAGATCTTCACTCTTCTCTCCAACACCTCCTAGGTTATTCTGGAACATGGCAAGAAATTAAAATATATTTCACTTTGATAAAAATCTATTCCTCTTCAAAGTAAAGCAAAGGTAAAGGTAGCTTTATCCAAAATATTTATCCCTATTTTGAACTTGTCTATAATCAGGAATAGAAGCCACGGGTCATGTCAAACTTAAAAACTTTGTTGAACGTAATTTCTTGATTCACAACACAAGAAACCCTAGGTCCAATGGAGAACTCAAGGATTAAGAATCTGGATATTCCAGTGAGTGACATACTTTTCTGCAGCAGAAATTAGCAATGTTTACATCAAATTCTGGAGGCACGGGAAGCACAGTAAAATCTGTTCTATAAGTCATAAGGTCATAAAGTAATTCTTCTATTGAGAATGGCTGTATCAGTACTGCAGATGGTTCCCTCCCTGTCCTCTGCTCTGCAGCTTTCCCTGATATTTCAAAGGGTGTTTGTTAATTAAAAAAAAAAAAAAAAGAAAAAAAAAAGAGAGAGAGAGAGAGAAAAGCATGAGTTAATGCAAGTATTACTAACCACTAATATATACAGAAATCTGTTAGGATACTTTTTCCCCTTTCAGATAATTTATTTATTTACAAAAAGCCATTGCCTGAACATAACTGAGAAGCCACGTAAACTGGCACAGTATGACTGACTTGATATTATGCTCCATTCACTTGAAGTCATTTTGCTGTGACTGAGGATTTGCTTCTTGGAATCAGACTCTGATTTTCATCTTTATGCAAAATAGCCTACATTTTGTGGTATAAAGCCTAAAAATGGCCTTTTAAGGCTGAGTAGATAAATGAACAGAGAACTAAAAGTACTGAGGTTTTTTATTTTAGCCTGTAAGTTGCTCTATTAGCAATCTAAGAAAAATCTGGTTGATTTCCTTTTACACAGAGCTGTCATTTTCTGGTCATTATACAAGAAAATAACAGCATTAATATTTTTTTCCACTGTAGAAAACATAAAATAGAAAGTAACCCGGGTAATGGGATTGCATAGATGTATTTTGTCCAGTTGATTTTAAAATATTCTTAATTTCCATGCAGTACAATCCAAAAGTGAAAATTTCTTTCAAAATATAAGAAATTCATCCTTTTTTGTCATTAATACTTTTCAAAATTTTCACAATTTGTCACAGATTTTATTTTTTAATTAATGTAAGTATTCATGAAGCTCACCTAAATCAAATGAAGTCTGTAAAGGCAACAATATGAATTACAGAGTAGGACTCCCATACTGTAACAAGCACACAGTTTACTTCAGGAAATAGAATCCCTACTGTACTGCATTAAATAAACACAAGTTAATCGGTTTAAGAGTTTATAGAAATAAGTCTAGGTAAGATGTCTTATACAACTATAGGCTTTTTCCCTACTGTTTTATTTTACTATCTTTTTTTACAAGCATGGAAGTAATTAAAAACATAATGAGAAATATCAAAGGGATGAATTATGAATTAGAGAAAAGATACTACAATAAAAGCATCAGTTAAACCTCGAAGTACATTTTGCTTAGGTCACCTTTACACTGAAAGGAATTAGTCCCAGGAGACCATAACATAGGACAACCAGGATGATTCCAAGAGTACTTGTTCTACAGAAAGACTAAAAAAGTACCATTTATTCTCAGTGGAAAAGACTTCAGGGTGACCTAGCAAAAATATTACAAAAGTTCTTGATTAAAAGATGGGAAAAATCCTTTGCAGCATATTAAAATGATGCAAAAAAGTTAAAAACTAAAATCATTCTGCATAGATATTTCAATTGAATAATAAGATGATTAACCTCCTAATTCTAAATGACTATATATTTTTTCATTGTTCAGAACCTTCAAATTCCCAGGGTCTGGATATGACCATACCTTTTAGAGTGCCAAGTTTACCACTTTTAAGCAGATACTTATAGTTAATTCTATGCATAACTATTAAAACTCTTTCTAAATCCAGGAACGTATCTCACAGCTACAGATTATCAAGGCCTGTGTGACATTAATATGCTCATTCAGCCTGCCATTTTCAAATATTTCGGAGTTTTAGGTAAGACTAAATTAGCTAAGACAGCCTTTTAAACTAATTGCTGCTTATATTGCCATTCTGAGTTTCAGAAATTCTTTCACACATCCCCCAAGATGTTTTTATTAAATTCAGCTTGCTGCAACACTCATCTCGCAGCATTCAGCAGCCTGGCTGAATTTACAGGGGAGAATTATGAATTAACTACTGAAATCCATTCAAGAGCTATTATATACTTCATGTACCTCTCCCTTGCTACAAAGAGCATTGACTTCCCCAACACCTTAACGTTGTGCTTATTTTTCAAAATAAAGTAACTTTTGATCCCATTCTATTCCCTTCATTTCTTTAGTGTTTACTGAAATCAGCAGGCAGCCTTATTTAAACTAGATCATTTGAAGAAATGGCATTTCTCTACTAAAAGCAAAGGCTCCTTTTTCCCCCCAAATGTCATTTTTTCTGTTGTTTTCTAAGGCTAGAGTCCAAAATGCCTTTGAAAACATGAAAGTGAGGTCTGTCTTGAATTATATTGCTGTTTGACTACTCTCCAGCACTATCTGTAAAGATAAGTCGAACATTTCTCCCAATAGTGCTACACAACCAACTGTTCCCTGTCAACTTTATTGCAAATTATTTTTTTCATCTGAATGTCTTTAAAATGAGAGATCTATTACAAATAAAGAGTGTACAGAGCAAGCAATAAGAACCTAGAATCCAGGATCAGGTTGCTAATATACTAAATAATTTTGTACATACCAGAGCCTGTAGCTCACGCACGTTATATAGGATGAGGAGATGCTGCCCAGGGAGAAATGCAAATAACTTACATAGTATGATCCTTCCAAAAAAAAAAAAAAAACCAAAAAACAAACAAACAAAAAACACAAACACACACACACACACACACACACACACCAAAAACCCTCTTCAGAATAATTTGTCCTGTAATACTTTCTGTATCCATAAGAGAAAGACTGGAAAAGAAAAAAGTCAACACTAACTTGAATTTGCCACTTCTTTGGGATACCGGACAGGCAATCAGAATACCATCTTCAAGTCTGAACATGAAGAAAACAGTCTGCATTTCTTACTTAGTCTAGTTGTAGGTTCAGTTTACAACTCCAGAGCAACTTCACAGAATCACAGAATGGTTGAGGTTGGAAGGGAGCTCTGGAGGTGATCTAGTCCAACCCCCCAGCTTAAGCAGGGCCACCTAGAGACGGTGGCCCAGAACCACATCCAGACAGCTTTTGAGTATTTTCAAGGAGAGAGACCTCACAACCTCTCCAGGCAACCCTTTCCAATGCTGGGTCATCTTCACAGTGAAAAAGTGTTTCCTGACATTCAGACTTTGTTTCAGTTTATGCCCATTGCCTCCGGTCCTGTCACTGAGCACCAATGAAGTCAGGCTCTGTCTTCCTTACACTTTACTTTTATTTATATACATTGGCAAGATCCCTCCTGAGCCTTCTCTTCTCCAGGACAAACAGTCCCAGCTCTCTCAGCCTTTCCTCAGAACATTTTCAATTTAAGGACATTAGATGGAAAGTATGATATCTTGTCACACACATCCTTTAAATATCACTTTATTGAACAGTAGTTCCACCCTTTTTTTCTTTGTTCCTCTTGAGTGTAAAGCAAGTTCTGCTCTATAAAGTGAGTAGCATCTAGAGAAATGGGGACTTCAACAAGCACAGACACCAACAAAATTGCCCTTTTGTTCCAAGTGAATGGAAAGACTATTTGTTCCCTGTTTCACGATCAAGTAATTTAAAATCCACATCACTGGAAAGACCCTTCCTTTCTTAGTGACACGTACACAGTGCTGTTGAATGAGCGTACGGCCACTCCTCTCCCCCCACCTTACCTGCACATTCCTCTGCATATTTCTGGAATGACAAGATTTTCTGTTGAAAGTTGATATAGCAACGATGATGGTAACACCACGCAGAGGTAAATCACTTTAGAAATTTGAGGTTGCTTTGCCTTTGATGGAGTGGGCTACCAAGATGATTAGGGGACTGGAACACCTCTCTTATGAAGAAAGACTCAGGGAAATGGGTCTCTTTAGTCTGGAAAAAAGACGGTTGAGGGGGAACCTGATCCATGCTTATAAATACTTAAAGGGTGGGTGCCAGGAGGATGGGGCCAGGCTCTTTTCAGTGCTGCCCAGTGACAGGACAAGAGGTAACGGGCACAAACTTGAGTATAGGAAGTTCCAACTAAACATGAGGAGGAACTTCTTTACCTTGAGGGTGGCAGAGCACTGGCACAGGCTGCTCAGGGAGGTGGTGGAGTCTCCATCTCTGGAGACATTCAAAACCCGCCTGGATGCGTTCCTGTGCAACCTGCTCTAAGGCGTCCCTGCTCTGGCGGGGGGGGTTGGACTAGATGATCTCCAGAGGTCCCTTCCAACCCTATGATTCTATGAGTGCTGGCAACAAATTACAATTTGAAAGGAGACAAAAAGCCAAAAGAGCAACAAGGGTTCACGGTATTACTGGATTTTCTCTCTGAAAATTTAAAGAACTTAAATTGCATCCAGATCTTTTCACAGTCTGTAAACAGGGATTCTAGACAGGCATTTTACAAAGCCATTGATAGCTGAGCTGTCTTCACTGTGGAATCACCACATAGAGACTAATCCCTCAAAGCCCTGAAGTACTGTGCTACCGCTGAAGAATCACCCAGCAAACAAGCCAGACAACCAAACTATGGGTAATGGTAAAAAAAGAACTTTCATCCTCTTCAATTTTCTAAGTTATTTCAAACACCAGGTTAAAATACAGATACTGCATTTTCAATCACTGAAAGAACAGAAAAGATGACTAAACTGCTGCAAAGAAAACAAGTTTTATTTTAAAAAGAAGCTTATGAACTCCTACCTATGGAGAAAACATCAAGACTTGACAGTGAACTGGACTATAAAGGAAGACTGGGAAGGGGCAGGAGCACGTCCTGTTAGAAGAAAGAATGCTAAGAAGAAATTAATTCAGCAAGCATTTAAAATTTAAAATGCATAGTAAATACAATAAAAATCAGAGATGCTTCGGTTCCATAAATGAGTGAAAACACACCAGAATGAAGAGGAATAAAAGGGCAGAAATTAAATTGCCCTAAGGGTACTTAAGCACTGTTTGGTAATCAGAAATATAACCGCTTGAACAGGAAAACAATGAGATCTCAATCAAACATACTGAAATAATTTTGACAAAATCCCTTTAAGAATAATGAAAGAAAAATTTATTTTTTTAAAAATTGTTTCATCAAGGAATATAACAGTACTTTACCTTACTTTTTTATTATGTAACAGATGGTTAAAATGAGGGTATATGACATAAAAGATTTTAGTGGAAGCTAAGTGACCTTTAACTAAATCAACAAATCTGCAGAGTTCTCACGAATAAGTTGCTCCAGACAAGCATAGAAAGACCAGTGAAATTGATCTAGAGGCCACATAAAGCATCTAGTAGAAAAACATTCCGAGTATGAGCACACTCTGGCTACTTCCCCTCCCAAAACTTAAAAAAAAAAACAACAACCCAACCAAACAACAGAAAACCCCACCCCAATAAACCACATAGGCAGGTGTCATGGATTTGCCTTTTTGGTATTACCAAGAGGACTCTCAAGTACCTATTCCTTATTGGCACCTTTGCTATGAATAAAAAAGGTTACCTTGCTGATTAGCGCACTGGGAAACTAAAAAATAGAGTTCAGTTTCTCATCTGCCTCTTCACAGCAACTGAATAGTAAGCAAATTAAAAGACTAACGGCAGAGGAAAGATGCGGTGGTGTTAAGCAATAAACGCTTTCTATCTTGTGACAAGCCAATTAGGTACTTTCTGAAATATGCACCTGAGAAACCTTATTTTATAGCCTGAAGAATGTGCAGAAACAGTTTCCCTACAAAAAGTTTGCCTTTATGACTAAGAAGGTCTTCTGTACTGCACTTTCCCCTACGCGACCCTAAGACCCTATGCACAAACTAGTCTATGTACAAAATAAGAATTTCAAAGATTATAATCAAAAAATTGCAGGCAAAATAGTTATCAATCTTTAAAGTGGAAAAAGTGGTTGCCGTTACTATTACTAAAGACACTGAAACATTTTCTAACTACCTACCACAGATACGAGTTGCATTTCTTCCTTAAAATTCCATGTGTTCTTCATGTTTTACCCATAAACCCAAGTACCCTTAGGATTAAGCCTCCAATGTATAAACATGGTAGAAATATCATTACTATTCTCAGTACACAAAAATGCTAGCTCTTACATCTACTAAATCTGGACTTACCAGGGTTAAAAAAATAACTGCAGATTTTCCACAAAAAATACTAGATTATTCTTTAGGTAAAGAGGAAAAAGGCAATTTGGCCTAAACCACGACAAAGACCTAAACAAGTCAAGAAATACTAAGCTTCAGTTCTGTAACATACCCAGTAAAGACCGCTGATTATTCCGCATTTAGAATCATAGAATTGTCTAGGTTGGAAGGGACCTTTAAGATCATCAAGTCAAGGAAAACAGAAAGAATATTTGTGCTTTTGAAGTGTAGGGTGTTTAAAGATAGAGAAGAAAAGGGGAAAAAATTGTTTGGCAATTTATTTTGTGTGGTTGATTTTAAGGAGTTTGTTGACATAGAATAATGAAAAATATAAAAGTCAAAAGGAAGCATAACTATAAAAGTTGACGTTCCACAAACCTAGAGATTTGCTTCCAAAGCAATTAGAAATGTAATTCTGCAAAGCACTTTCCCTAAATTTTTTTCAGCTGAAAAAGAGACATCACTCTTCCTGATTACCTAAATGCACTGAGATATATTCTGAAGTCCTATGCAGATCGCAAGTCCATCACCGTAAGTACATAACAGAGGCTGTACCAGCTCAGGCCAAAAGTCAGCCTTGTCCACATCCAATAGTGGACTCCTAAAAAAACATTAAGGGAACTGAGGAAACATATTCTATATCCTAGTATATATTCTGCCAGCTCTCACCATTTGCATCTCAGGGACATCCTGAGGTAGAAAACGTTATCTTTGTATTTAAAATAACTCCACAAAGGAAAAACACTGAAAAATTACTGAAGTCAAAGGCTGCATTATCTTTAAAGAACACATCCATTCGCATGTGATTAAAATTTATGCAGCTTCTTGTCTTGTCTTGGTTAGCAGCTAGCTGAAAAGATACACTACACCTAATTTAACTTATTATCTCACATTTAAATATCCTAGCTTTGAAATCCGCATGCTTTAAGGTCAACATTAGCACATGAGTTAACTATGCCACCTTCCAGCACCCCATTTCAGCTCCCATTCAACCTAGTTTTTAAAATCAGCATGTGTGTGCAAGGGGGAGAATTCACCTGAGAAACCTTATTTTATAGCCTGAGGAATCTGCAGAAACACTTTCCTGACAAAAAGTTTGCTTTTATGAGTGAGAAGGTCTTCCGTACTGCACTTTCTCGCACGCGACCCTGAGACCCCCACTCCCCAAGTTCCTCCACAAATGCTACACCATTTGCCATGATGATGAACTAGCAAAGTTAGCTACCCAATAGACCCAGACAGAAAATGAAAACAAATCATTTTAGTTAAAAGATAGGATACATTGCCGTTATTATTTTTTACAATAGCACAATGGTCTAAGCTGGAACAGTCATACCTTCCTACTGGAAGGAAAACCCAGGAAAACTGAAGTAGCAGCTGACCGAAAACCACAGAACAGTTCCGATCCATTCGTTTGTCAACTTAACATTACAAACTCATATACAAAGAGGACCTAAGAGGCAAGGTAAGTAACTAGTCAAAAATCAAGTGAGAGAAAAGTCTCTGATAAGCTTACTATACTTTAGGGAGCAGGAGGGGAACAAGAAGGTGATACTTTTGATAGATTAACAATAGTTGTTATTGAGAGAAAGATTACAGAGACCTAAACACAATTATAAGATCTGATAAATAAATGCAAAGCTCATCAATATGTTTAGCAACAAAATTGGTGACTATTCATTGAATGTGCAAGAACAAACAATAAATCACCTCATTACAAGGAAAAATGCCAATCAGGAACATTCACATTGGTTGCACCACTTTAAACATAGTCAATTAGGGAGATTTTCATCATTGAAACCTCTTAAACAGTCTCAGAAAGATGTCAGAGAAAAAGTAGATACCGTTTACCAGCTCATTCCAATTTTAGTCTGGCGTAATTTATACTCTATGTTGTTCAAGGGAATCGGGGTTTCATATTTCATGAACTGGACACTAGAAAAAAAAAAAAATCTTTTCTACAGAACTGTATTATTCATTGTGACAAAATTTCCTTTCCCCTTTTTTTTTTTTGGGGGGGGGGGGGGGGGGGGGAGCAAGATCAATATTAGCATTATGTCTGTGCCCATCCCTAAATAAAATTCTCAACTTACACAATTAATTATTCCCCCCCTCTATATTTAGAAGAAAACAATTATGGAAAAAACTCTCATTCTGACAAGCCTAGAGATGAAAAGTAAAGTAACAGGAATTACATTCAGATTTAATAAATCCACTGCAGACACTTCAACTCCTCCCCACACATTTTCAGTGAAATAATACATCAGTGACCACAGGGAGGAGAAAGCATCACCAGAAATTAGATGCAATTACTGTCCTAATCCCTGCAGACACAAAGACTGAGAATACACTTTATCTCCATTTGACAGAAACCTATCCTTTTACAAGAACACCACATGATTTGCTATAAACTTTTAGGTCTGAATCACATTTAAAAATAAGTACATGAGGCATTACTTTCCAATTTACTTTCCTAGTACGTAAGTACTTATCTCCCACTCCAAGAATGTAGTTCAACTGAATTGAATTTACTCTGCAAAATAATATAATTCTAATAAGGAAAACATTTATAAATGTATAAAATTATGAAATGTATATAGGACACAATAAATATAAAAATTAAAAATAATGTCGTTAAATATTCTGCAGTATATATACGCATGGACTTACATATGCAGGACTGAAACTGGAGGAATATTAATCAACCATACAAATGGGTTGCTTTATACACACAATCCAAAGAGCACTCTGGCTTGACTGAAATCATCCGATTGCCTAACTGACACATTGTTAGTTTGGCTCATTGGGTTTGGCCAAATATCCAGTAATTTAATGTTTTGCGGTACAAGGTGAGAAGAGACACAATATTTTTCTGAGAAAAATACTGCTTTGCTAAAAAACTACGCACACATATGGTTCAAAAGAAGAGTACAAAACTGCATGTATTTAAAGATCTCATAAAATAGGACAGGGCTTGTGGGCCAGATGGCTTTTTATCAGCTCTTCGTAAAAGGGGGTGGGCAGAAGTAATCTGTAGTGTGACTAAGTCCCTTTGCATACACACAGGTTTGTCTTCAGGATAAGTTACCAGAAGCTGCAACACTAAAATAAAACTTCATATTTATACAAAAAACAAGTACCCTGTTTGAGGTACACAACAGTTTCTACTTAAAAAAATGCAGTTAACACAAGAGGAACATTTACTCTCCTGCTACTTCTAAACAGCATTTAAACTGACCGTCAGGAAGAAGTAAAAAGACTCAAATAAAGCAGTGTTCAGACAATTAAAACTGCAAAATTCAACAAACACAAGAAATTTTAAGAAAGGCCCTATTTTAAAACCACTAACCCAAAAAGCTACGTACCAGAGGCAAGGCAATGCTTTCACAGAGGCTGCGGGTTTTAAAGGAAAGTTGTGCCGGAGAGAATTCAGTTCTTGAATCAACTGTAGAAACCACTCAGAGCAAACTCCATTACCTGCTCCTCTTTCCTCTCAGTCCATACCACCATTAACAGCTCCTTTTTCTCTTTTCCCCTTTTCCATCATTCATTGACATGAAAGTACCCACTTTTCCCACAGAAATGATTGAGAAGAAAGAAAGGAAAGGACTACTGACTTACCGCCAGCAGATCAGGCCACCAGAATTGCAAGTGGAGCTCAGAGAACGAAAAAGAAAGATTCAGAAAGCCATGGAAATTCTTCTTCCAGGAAGAGGAGATCCAGAAGATCTCCAGAAGACATTCTAAAAGGAACACAGATCAACAACAACAACAGAGGGAGAAAAGAGGGCCTGGAAAGCGGTCAAGAGGGTTTAAGCAGAAAGGACGCAAGCTTCTGCCATGCTCACAGCATATTGTTGAATAGTATACTCTAATATGAGCTTTATAAAGCTCAAAGAAGCAAAAAGTTACATTCAAGGCCTTAAACAAAAGCCTGTAAAAGAATCAGTGGCAGCTGTATTGAACTCACAATTGAACACAGCTTGCAAACTGCAGAACATTATTTCTTCTTCTCCAACATTACAGTGATAAAGAATTTATAGACCAGATTATGTTGTCCAGGGTACAAGCATAACATTGTTGGGTTGGTTTATGCTCTTAATTAATTTTGCGCAAAGAATTATTATTTCAATATTGTTGTTATTCATATAATCAGAGCACTAGGAAATCCTAGTCAAGGTGCAGAATTTAATTGCGCCAGGTTCTGGAGAAGCACATAACAGAGACGGGTCTTGTTCCCGAGAGTTTGGAAGCTACAAATGAAAGAAGACGAAGCAGATCCCATTTACTTATTTATGAATGTCTCCACACAGACTACAAGAGACCAACGAAGACCATGGGTTAACAAGGTCCACAGTTGCTTTGCCACGTTTATTGTCTAATCACTGTCAAGGTTCTAAAACCTTGACAGCGAAACAGACAAAGAGGGATTTAAAAGATGAGGAGTCTTTGCAATGTTTTGTGAGGTGCTGTTTCAATAGGAAAATATTAATAAATTTCATCCAGAGATACTTGCTTTTAAGATTTAAATGAACGGGCAACAAAGAAAGACACTGCAGGGTAATGAAGAGTAGGAAGTTGGTAACAAAAGAGTTGGTTACACACAAAATGAGTAAAGTAAAATATCTTCTGTAACTTTTATTCACTATCCAGATTTGCAGAAGTAAATGGTGTGTCATTTGTCACAAAAATTGAAGGACAAGGGCTAGAAAACAAACAGAAGACAGATGTGGTAAGTAAAATGCTGTCATTTTTTGTAAGTTTTCAAAGCAGCCATTGCTTTAATATTCATTAACTGTAGAGACCCTTTATTTTATCCCTAAAGCCCTAATTATTGTGAACCCACTGTCATCTACATTTTTTTGCAAGACTGCATCCTCTCCCTTTTTAGAAAACTTAATTAAATCTTTAATAAGCCAGTATAAATGTAAAGGATGTGGAACACAAAATATCACCTTATGCATATTTATTAAATTTCTGCAAACCCTAAAGCATTTCTCCCCAGATTAATGGTATGGAAAAAATTGATTTTGGTTTACCTGCCAATTCCTTTCCTTGTAATAATTCCATCTGGTAGTTCTCATGACAGGGACCTTACTACTAAATACTGTCTGGATATAGTCTCCTGAACTTGGTATCATCCCTACAGCCTAAACCACAGCTGATCACTTCCTCAGGTAATTGATTAAAATAATGCTGTTCTAATCATTGTGTGAAATTAAGCGTGAAATCTACCCACCCTCAGCAAGTGGACAGCCTTGTTTACATATTCTTGCTCAAGCACTAGCATATAAAGTAGTCTAAGATCATGGCGGAGGCTACCAATGACATTCAAGTGGTGTCACGACCATACGGATATGAGATCTTCTATGTGGTGACAGTATAAGCACAATTTCTAAAACTACTTAAGCCAATACATCTACTTCAGGTAATTCGTTAGACCTCTTTTGACAAGCAGAGATAGTAAGATAGATATGACAGATCACTGAACTGAGTACTGATGGTTGCATATATGCAAGTACTCTTGTCCTAACAGCAAAAGTTCCTTTCACGTAATACTAGCATACACAAGGTGTCCAGGGGACAGAGGAGGAGGGAGGAGCAGAGAGGACAAAACAATGTTGAAATATTCTAAAGAAGTGAAAAACTGCACTGGTTTTGGAGAAATTACATTAGCTTTAAAAAAAAAAAAAAAAAAAAAAAAAAACAACTTAATTCCAACTCTGAGGCTCGTGATGAAAACCCTATAAATGAATTGATTGATTAGACATCAGCACACTGTTGATTTCCTCAGGTTGCGGAAAATTCAGCAGCTATGAAAGCCTGACTTGCATTATTCATACGGTCTGACACCGAGATCTACATATGGCATTTAGAATGTCAGCACTTAATTTCAGTGCTGAGTACTCTGATAAAAACATTCAGCTAATATTCGAACAAGCTGTATCCAACCAACTTTCAAATGCCCAAACCCCAGTGATTAACAAGCTAGCAGTACTTCTAGTTTGTCACTGCACTGCAGTAATGCTTTGTTGATACAAGTATGTGGCATACGGAAAGACGACACAGCATACAAAATGAACTGCAAAACAAAAATCAGTTACAGAAATTGTTCATTAGAGGTAGTTTTCATAGCTTAAGCCAAAAAGAAGCATTACAATCACTAAATCTAAACAACAAAAACCACAAAATAAATTAAAAACCCAAGTAAATTAACCAGAAATTAATGAGGTATTTTACAATACAAAATTTGCACCTAATCTCTTAACTCACTTTGCCAAAGCTTCAGCTTTCAGCTGTCAAACCAAATATAAAATTTTCAGATAGATGAGACACCTTTCTTAACAGCTCTTTCTTCATATAAGCAGTTTTAGATTGTGGCCAAGGCCATCCTTAATGTTTGGCTTTAGCCAAGGACTGAATTCAAGCCTCTCTCTTCCAGGAAGATCACAAATATTTGTTGAAATTCTTTCCTAAATACTTCATTATTTGTCAAACATTCTTCAGCACTGATATCAGAACCGGTTATAATACCCTGTCAACGGTCTCATCCATGCCAGTACTATGTGCATATGCAATAATGTCATCAGCTAATTATTTCCTCAATTTTTATTCAGAAATCACACTCGCCCTCTCCCCAACAGCTTAGAATTGGTATTCACTTTCAAATGGCTGTCATTATTCCTGCCCCCTCCATGACCACAGTATTCCATGATCATCTTGTAAAAGTGACCTTCATACTTCCCAGTCCATAGAACGGTTTAGGTTGGAGGGCACCTTGAAGATCATCCAGTTCCAAACCCCCCTGCCATGGGCAGGGACACCTCCTACTAGACCCGGTTGCTGAAAGCCCCATCCAACCCGGCCTTGAACATCTCCAAGGACGGGGCAGCCACAACTTCTCTAGGCAACCCCATTAGTTTTTCATCACAGCAAATAACTCATGTCATGTATAAACCTACTTGTCTCTCACCAAACTATTAGCATTTCTTATTCTTAGCTACTTCAAGATCTAATGCCTTGGGGACCCTACCACTCACCACAGCACTATTCCTTTTATCAAAATGTAATGTAGATCAAATTACAATGCTTTCCAAAATTGTATGTTCTCGATACTTACTGCTTCTACAGTTTTAACCAGCAGCGCCATGAACTTTGAGTTGGACCTACTGTCATGGTGGAGCTTTTACACATGGAATGGTATTTTCTGTTCTACGCCTCAGACAGTCTGCAACTTTCCTCTGGAGGTGTAAAACCTATTCCATATGTTTTATTCTACTCCAAGCTTTCATCTTGAACAAAAATACAATACAGAGAGCTACTTCTTCAAAACAATGAAAGTTCATTTTTGTTACTAAAGCAGGTTCAGAGTTAAATTATGATTTGGGAACCAGGAGAAGGTTCTCCCATTTGAAACACAAAGCCATATTTTGTATTGTTAATATAATCTACTGTTATATGATCATGTTTTTAGTTCAATTTTTCAAGAAAAACTGCTAATGTACTTCAAAAGCGCTGATCTCCATCAGAAGTTTATTCCACATTCAAAGGACTACTATTGAAGTATTATCTCATGCTCTCACACAGGCCATCCTAAACACTAAAATGAATTGTCACTTCTTTAAAATCCAGAAACTTTGGCATGCAATAAATACAGGTAAAATAAAGACCATCTTGCTGCTTGTTCAAGTAAGTGTTTTTGGTTTGTGGGTTTGTTTTTTTTCTTTTTAAATAAAGCTTCAGAACAAATGGCAGGTGATTACCTCACAAGTGACATCTCTTTACCAATTGACCATATTAAGCTTAGTTTTTTTTTCCCCATGTATTTAAATCACTCCTATCACACACTTTCTGCTGCAGTTCATTCATGGTTAGTTATTAAAGAATGCAACAATGCACTTAACAGCTTTTGGACAAAACCCACAAAACAGTGACATTTCTCCAAAAGTGTTTTTCCTGGAAATTAGGTCCATGTAGATTGAGGAATTTTCACATTTGTTTACATTTTGGACCTTTCAGAACTACTACATACAGCCAGGAATCCCTTTGTACGCTCACTGAGCATACACAGATCAAATGCACTGTTCATATATCCATCGCATATATGTTCAGTATGGAATTTCTAATGAATAACTGTACTGTGATATTGCATCTAAAACGTACACTTTTACACAGTTATAAATATATGAAATGAAAATGACCGCTTCTCAGTTTACAAGCAAATGAAAAGTCCATGTAAAATTAAGAACTGTTTTGCTGATAATCTGTCCAGGGAATGCAGTCATTAGGATTTTCATCATTAGAGCACATCTGCTAATTAAGTTTAAATCAACTGTTGGAGTACTAATGTTCTGATGGATACAAACTGCAGTGTTCTACATAGACATACAGTTCATGGGACTAAATACTATCAAATATTATATCCTGTCTCCTTATATTCTTATTATCTCTGATTATCTTTCCCCCATAGCCACAGTAATCAAGGACCAGCTTACAAAAGCCTTTAAAGAGATGGGTAAGAGGCATGAAGCAGGAATGGTCAATTTAGAATCAAGAAAAATAAGCATAAATGTAGTATTATGGTTTTGAAAGTGTTATGTTTCACGCATAGTGGAAGAATCTGTATTATCTAACTAGTCAAAATATGGTTTGTTTTTTTTTTTTTTAAATCTCATACTTGCTACAGAAAATCTTGAACTTAGAGAACTAAAACTCAGAGGAGTCCCTGATAGGGCAGATGATTGTACTGCCCGTCAGAAGTTGTTCGACAGGCTGGAGAAGTGGGCCGACAGAAGTCTCAAGTTCAACAATGCCCAATCCTAAATCTGGTGAGGAAAATCCCATGCACCAGCACACCCTAGGGGACCACCAGCTGGAAAGAAAAGGATCTGAGGATTCTGATGGGCAACAAATTGAACACTGAGCCAGCAATGAGCCCTTGCGGCAAAGGAATAGCATCGTGAGCAGGCTGAGGGAGGGAATTACTCCTGCTTCAAAAAAAGTCAATATATCACTATTTAATATATCATGCTTTTCAAAGGCATAAAATTTTTATTCTGTTATTCTCATTAAAACTTTTTGTGCTAAGTAATGACTTTCATTTAAGTTGCGAGAAGAATTAATTTTAGTCATATGGTTGCAATGCTGAAAAATAAGACCTATCTTATCTTTAATACTTCTAAACCAAAATCTTCCTTTTTGCATAAAGTACCCATTATTGAAAATGAGTATAAGTAGCTCAATCTTCCCTTAAAAAACAAGATTTATTTATTATATAATCATGGTTAAAAATGTGGTAGGAAGGGATCTTCAGAGGTCATTCCGTTCAACCTTCTCCTCAAATCATGGCTAAATCATGGCCAACTTCAGGAGTTACACTGGGTTGCTGATGGCCTTGTCCAGCAGAGTTTTGAAAAACTCCAAGGTGGAGAATCTGCAACCTCTCTGGGCATCCTCTTCATTATAAATACTGCTTTTTTTCCTTCGATATCCAGTGAAAATTATCTTCTTGCTGCATCTTGTGGGCTTCACCGCTTGTCCTTTCACTGTGCAAACTACTAGATTAGAGATAACATGTCCATACCTCATGTTTCATGGGAAAAAGTTAAAGAAAAAAAATACATTAACAGCACTAATTTTTCATCAATTCAGAAACCGCGTGACTTGCAGAAGGATAGTTCTCCACAGGAGGGAAAAATCCCCGCTCAGAGCATGTACAGTATAAAACTTATACCATCTGAAAAAACGGCTACGCCTGACATGCTGTATTGGCTAACTCTATGTCAGTATATTGCATAGAAAGAACCAAACATATCTTTACCAAAACAGTAAAATACAGTCCAGTTTTGCAATTTACTCCCATCTCAATCTTACTTATTCACCCTCAGTCCCAGAAAGCTGAAAGTCTGTGTTCACAGCCTAAGAACATCATCAATAAAAGATCCAGATATCAACCCAATTATCCTGAAAGAAATATGCCCTTCAGGAAGAGACTGGGCTCTTTCGTATTTGAAGTACAGGTCAATATTTTGGTAGAGTCCATAGCAGAAAAAGGAGAACCTTACTCTTTACAATGCTGACCCTCTGTAAAGAATATATTTTCTGTGAAGATTACATTTCCCTAGAACGCTGATTAAGATATGAAAGCAAGTACTCTAAAGATGTGAACAAACTCCCTCAATAGAGGTGGTATAGTCATAATTGCAATCAAATTTGTGCATGGCAAAACATACGTTTGATTCCAGGCTGATTTGGCAGTTTCACTTCATTCAGTCCTCAAGGCAAAGAGAGAGAAAGAAAAAAAAAAAAAAATCTACTTCCTGCCAGAACAGGTTCTTGTAGAATAAAAAATTAGCTATAGAGCAAGGTAGCTGTAAGGTGTTTTGAACAGTAACTCTATTCAGTAAATTTAGAGGGATGTCTAATGGGCAATCCTACCCTAGAAGGTAGGAGAAAAGAAAAGCACTCACTTTCTTTGACACCAAAATACTTGGCAAAGACAAAGAGTAGTCAAAGGACAAGGTGTGAGCCATAAGACTTGCCTGAGCTCCTCAGCCAAGCTTGTAAGATTTGAAATTCAGTTTCTTTGTCTTAGTATCTGAGAGGATGCTGAATGAAAACATAAAAACTAAACATACTATTTCATGCATGTTTTTACCAAATTTTGGATTAAGAAGAACACATTCCTGCAAGAGAAGGCACACAACAGCAGAATTTACATCTGATAAGATACTTTCAGTTTAGGGCCAGGTCAATCCTCTCCAGGTACAGCTGTAACTACAGATCTACATTCCTTCACAGCCTCATTCTGTAAAGCATAGAAAGAGAGGTACAAGATCTAGGATTGCTGAATTAATCGTGACCAAGCATTCCTCAGAGAGATCCATTAGCCAAAAAGATTAGACTCAAGAAAACCAGAGCTGAAAAGAGGTGAAGGGTGGGAGATTATGGGCTGGTGAGGGGGTAATGCTTCCCCCCTCCATAGGCATCACTTTGCAGATGCTGTTTAAGGAATAAATAAATAAATAAATAGATTTGGAATACGTGAACTCAGCCTGAATGAGTTAAGCCATTCTTACCCATCTCATATTGAGATCCTAGCTGATTTAATGTTATAAAATATTCAAAGCACAAGGTAGTTTTTCACCGCTGCTCAGGAAGGAAGGAAAAAAATAAGATTTCTTCTGAATATCACAATATGGTGCACAGTTTGCTGTTCTGGAAAGAGATATCATCTGAACCATTTTCACTCAACAGAACACAGCAACAGGACAAAAATCACTTCCATGAGGGCTCCTGTCAATAAATGGATAACATGAGAGGCAACAATTAGAGCTTAATGAATGAGAATCATCCCTTTTATAGATTAGTGCAGAGAGCGATCATGATGAGATCAGAATCCATTACTAGCCTTGTGCATATCGGGGAATTGCAATGAGGACTGGAGAAGGAAAAAAGTATCTTAACAGAGATCACGGCATTTCACACCATGTCATCCCAGTCATTTTTCCTCTCCAAGTGTAGTAAAGAAAAAAAGAGTTTATAGAGCTAATTCACACAGCCTGTTTTGAATTTTCAGGGAAAAAATTCAAACTCGAGACCTGTGAGTCACAGCAAAGACCTTCAAGACAAAACCAAGGAACCTAATAAATATCAAAGGCAAAAGGAGGTCACAGAAAAACAGAATTGTGCTGAATATCTGAGAACTTCACTTTATGTCATGATTAGAAAAGCCAGGTCCAACAGAATTAATAAAATTTTATCTTTCTTTTATCTGTGTCAAGTACCTTTAAAGCTAAAAGTACTTTAGTATCTTACAGTTAGACATAGTAATAGCAGTACTTGAAAGATTTATCCTTGTTCTTTGCAGTATTTGGAAACACCAGGAGAGCACATGACACTTAAGTGTATGCTAGCAATCAGACCAGTATTTCTAGGAATGTTCATAGAGAAAACCTGATCACACCAGATAGCAACTGGAAAGCAGACTTTGAGTATTTCTTTCTGCAGCATAAGCTACAAGCTAACTTCCCAAGACGATTATTTGATCAGCCTAGAAGCAAATTGATTTTTTGATTTTAGGGAAAGCTGACTCCTTAAAAGCCCAGAAATAAATAATAATAATAAAAAAAAGAGAATCCTTAAATTTCTGTCTTCATGTGCAAGGGGTATGGACTTTGAAGAAAAGCTGATGTGAGGCAGAAACAAATAACTCAAGTAAGAACCAATGCAATATTTAGTGTCAACTCAGCAATGGGGAGGAACTCAAATAGTGGCAGACATCTGCTGACAGAAACCAGGAGGAAGGATGACATAATGTGAGCTGCTCATTCTTGAATGCTGTAAACTGAGCCTGTTTGGGTCCTGACTGACAGGATATATTTGCATACATACCAGCATTAATATGCACATGGTCTCTGATTTTAGAATAGATCATACAAATCAAAGGGTGAGAGAAAAAGGGAGATGAGTACCAAATAATGAACTCAAACCTTTTATTCCTTTCCACATTTGTCTCCAGATACAGCCCTCCTCCCCCATTCCAAACAAATCCAGAGGGATGCTATTGAGATTTTGGAGTAAAGAAAAAAAAAATTCCAGGCAATACAGATCTCTTGAGATATATCACAACTTGATTCCTACCTTGTTATTTCATTTAGTTCTCTCCTTAAAGGAGAGCAAAATGTGACAATCTATCTTAGAACAACAGATATAAAACAGATCGTGGGAATGACTTTTAAAATCCATCTGTACATACCAAGAAAAGCAGAATATCAAAAAGAAGAAAAGGAAAAAAGAAAAGAACAAAATTATTGAGAAAACATTGAAAATATTCCAGAAAAAAAAAAAAAAAAAAAAAAGAGTGGGGGGAGAAAGATGAAAGCAAAGGCTATAAGGAAAATATCTAGATAACCACAAAAATGTGACACTAAGCAAGAAGTACGATAGTGAAAAACATCGTATGAAGAAAAAAGTAGAACTGTTGGGAGTTACAACATGCAGAAACAGAATGGAAGAAAAATAGTGCACACTAATGCTAAAGGGAAGAGAAATAAAATATAATACAGGAAGCGAACAGAGACAGTGTGAAATTTGACTTTGAACAGACCTAGAGAACAATTTTTGGCAGAAAACACGAGTAACTTTCCCCAGGGCAGCCACAAACATTCCAGGATGGAATTTGCTCTGAGTTGAACAGGCACCAAGGCTCCATCAAATATGTGCATATTCCATTTCTAGAGAAAACAAAAAAGCTAAGATAATAACAAAAACTAAAAGAAATGGGAACTAAATGGCAAGAAGCAATCCAGGCACAAAAAAAAATCCAAAACCAAACCCAAAACCAACCACCCAGTTGGGATACAGGAATCACAGAATCACGGAGTTTTCAGAGTTGGAAGGGACCTCTAGAGACCATCTAGCCCAACTCCCCTGCCAGAGCAGGATTGCCCAGAGCACATTACTCAGGACTGCATCCAGGCGGGTCTTGAAAATCTCCAGGGAAGGGGACTCCACAACCTCCCTGGGCAGCCTGTGCCAGTGCTCTGTCACCTGAACCGTAAAGAACTGTTTCCGTGTATTTGAACGGAACTTCCTGTGTTCTAACTTGTGCCCATTGCCCCTCGTCCTGTTACTTGGAACCATTGAAAAGAGCCTGGCTCCATCCTCCTTCAACCCACCCTTTAGATACTTGTATGCCAAGGAAGGAAATATGTAGACTTTTTGGTTAAGCAGAATATGAACATAATCACAGGAAGAAAAAAAAAAAAAAAAAGTAACTTTGTCTGGGATGACCTGAGACTACAGCTGGTGACTCTGCATTTTATAAAAACTCAGAGGGTTTGGAAGACAATTATACCTTAAAAAACAAAAGAAAAAAAAAAAAAGAGGGAAAAAAAAACATAATGGAAAACTGTACTAGAAGAGTTGGAAGTTATTTTTAAAAATGTCAAAAACCAGTGAAATTCCTATCAAAGGAAAAAATGAGGCTATTACAGACTGACTTACTATTATGCTTTTTCTTTATTTACAGGTTTTATATACAAATATCGAAGGACAACATGGATACTAAACTGCTCCTTAAGAGAATTACACAGAAAGGGATACGAAGAACAAAAGGAAGAAGGCCGATAAAAACAGTCCAAATAATGAAAAGATAAATACTTTTCTGATCTGAAGTAATTTAAAGCCAACACAACAAGCAACAGTTATTATAGAATAACTGCCTTCCCTACCATAAATTTAGGAAAGAATTTATTCTAAGTACATAGGGGAATTTCAAGGAGAAATGATAGGTCAGGATGACTACCAGATACATGAAGAAGAATACCTGCTGAGATGGCAAATTTCTTAAAATATCTAAATATTATCTAGAAGATGAAGTAACCAGAACTTGGAAATGTTGGAAATCACAGAAACATATCTAAGATGCACTCATTACATACTTCCAGTTCACTTAAATAAGTTACTTTAGTTACCCCAGGAGTAACCTACTGATTGGGCTATTCCATAATTTATTAAGAATAAGCATCCAATAATTGAGACTATGCAGTGAAGCGCAGAAACTTTCTCTAAGCTGTCTGCATCACAGCTTACAGGTCAGAATGACTTTTTGTTATTGCTTATGACTGTTTATATGACTGCCTTATGATTTCTGGAGGCACACTATATACAGCAGTTATTTGTACTGGTCCAAGACTTGAGATCTATCCCAAACTAGAAAATAATGGAAACAAGGAAAAGTATAAGCAATATGAAACTGGAAGAGAACCCGCACACCTTTCTGCTCATCTTATTTATACTCATAAGATTTTATGTAAACATAACATCCTCCTGTGAACATAAAGACACAAAAACCTGTTATTCATTAAAATAAAAATTCAGTACTGCAGTGCAGCAGTATTTCTAACTGAAGAAGAAATTCATAAAAATCTACACCTGCAGGGGAATTAAAGAGAAAATTCATTCCTGGCATTACATCAAACTTTTGAAGAATGCTGAGACATGCTTATTATAATATTTGTATTCTGTAATATGATTTATAATAATACCTGTATTAACCTTTAAGCAAGAAATCAATGACAGTAATTATTCATGTAATTAGAAAATATGATACCACTGACCAAGTGGAGATGAGTTTGACTGTTACTATATCTTCACTTCCTAAAACACTACTCATGGATATCTGGAAATCAGCAGCTACTGGTGCAAAAGTCTGCCTTATACCAGGACAAGCATGGTATACTTTCCATCAATACCCGTATGTAAAGAAGGGGAAAATATATCTTATGGTGACAACAGACATTTATGCAAACGAGACAGCTGCCATTTTGGCCATCACTCAAATTCTCAATTAAAAGATCGGACTTTACAGCTTTTTGCTAATCAGACAGTTGTAATCTTGAAATCTGTTGTATAGTCTATATCCATAAATTGTGTTAACAGCATCAACCAATGTACTGACACAAAAATCATGTGATGAAAACAAAAACCCCATGTTCTTTTATCTTGCATTTAGTGAATTCTACAACATCAAATCATAACCCTAACTTCAAAACTGCCAAGTCTTGAATGTCTTGACCTCAGTATGAATGCCCTGGATCAAAAAAACCCCAAACCTCAATATGTTAGATGCTATTGAGCAACACAAGTCATAACTAGCCACTTCTACACAGCCCAGCCTCCCAGGGAAATGAAACATTGGTACATGAATTCTCCATTACAGCAAAAAAAAACCCCAAACCAACCCTGTAATCTACTTCACATAATTGAATTGGCTAATAAAGAGATGATATACAATCTAGCCCAAAGAGATTCCAAGAAGGCACTTAGACTACATGTAAACCATTTTATAAAAGCAAGTGAGCACTATGGATAGATTCGGGTAGAAATATAAGCATCCTTGCATCAATACATTTTCAAGACTGTGTGAAAGATTCTGACATTGTCAAAAGTTTACATTCTGCACGTTATTTTTCCACTTCAAACAGATGAGCAGGGAAAAAAAATTAACATTTGTTAAAACTGAACTCCAACAAAACCATAACTGAGATGTAAGCACGATCTGACTCAAAAATTTGATTTAATTAAACTTATCCATACAAAGATGATCTCAGAAGGCAGGTGGGGGAAAGTGTGTAATTATAACATTGTGTTGGCTTGCTGAATGTATGCAGTGAAGAGTTTAAAGCGGAGGAGGAAAAAAGCTGAGGATCAGATATCTCCTCTACTATTTGCTTACAGTGATTCCATGCCCAACCAAGAGCAGCAAAGGTAGATGAGAGAAATTCACTTTCAAAGACAGTTGCCAAAAAGAGGCCTTTCCAAAAAGGGCTGTAACCCTTTTACTGAGCTTGTATTCTCTCTTACCTTTTTTTCATGAAGTTATCTACATTAACTTAACCCAGGTCCTTGTTTCAGTAATGTGAAGCCTACAATCTTCATAAGGAGGGAAGGAGAGAGGACAGAACACTTGTCACCCATCCTCCTTTATTAAAAGAATTGCAAAATATTACTAAAGGAATCTACACTACCAGCAGGTCTTTGGTATCCTGGAAACCGGTTTTAAAGAAGTTCAGAATTTCTTTCAATTTATTAGTTCACATACACTTTTCTTCACAATCCAAGCAGTATACAGAAGGGATGACAAAAATCACTTATTAAGTATTTCAAAGCAACTGTTATTGCAGTATGTATGCAATATTATACATTCATTCATAAAGCAGCCAACCATCTGGATGTATTCTTGTTCCTATATTGCCTTAGAAGGTAATTTTTAACACAACAGGAAAGTCATTGATAAAAGTCTCAAAAATCATAAGGGGAAAAAAAAAAAACAAAAAAACAAAAAAAAAAAAAACCAGACCTTCAGGCTTTTCTTTTCAAATATGTTACTGTTAAAAATCCCAGGTAGTCCTTCAGAAGACATAAGGGGAAGTTGGTTTTGTTTGAGGATGTGCACCCCTGCATATCTGATAGACTTTTGTACATTCAATTTCCTCTGCTTTCATGAAATTTCATAACATACAGAATAAAGTTACATAAATCCTTTTGATTATAGATTTAACAGTGCTTTAGCACATTGAGAAAACCTATCATGAGCACTTACAGCACTTTTTTTTTTTTTCCAAACTAAAGTAACTAAATTTGACACTTATTGCATGCTACTAGGAAAGGCATTAAAATATCAAAATCATTAACATTACAGAGCTGAACTGGCTGAAAGGTGGACTTTTTGAGCAGCATTTTTTTTTTTTTTCAACTGAAGGCTTTTAAAAACTTCTGAATTTACAGAAGAATTACATAGCACAGAGCACATATTAAAAAAAAGACTGTTACTTTTTCCAAAAATAATTAAAAAGATTTTGTGCTGCCATACCTCAAAAACAAAGAAACAAACAAAAAGCAGTGTATTTGCTTAACACATCCTTTTCTTAGCTATCAAGAAGAAAAAGTAGGAGCAAAGGGAAGTACCAACGTTTCCATTTTATAAAACGGACAAGTAACAGAAGAAGACCAGGCAGAGTTACACAGGAAACCAGTTACACATCTAACAATTGATTCAAATATCTCAAGCCTCCGGATGATGCTTTAACATTAGGGTCAGACTTAGCAATGACTCCGTCCCAAGTGGAGAAGGCAAGATCACAAATTACCTTTTTCTACAAGGATATTAGAAAGTAATACCTTGTTTCATTACTTCACCTGAAATTAGTGAAAGCTCACTTTGGTTTCAAGGTCAAATTGTTCTCAGGATGAAGAAATTAATTGTGAGCTTTTTTTTCCCCCCAAATATCAGTCAACCTGTCTCTCTGAACAGATGTGCATTTTAAAGGCATTAACAATACCTATCAAAGACAATCACAAATATCTACAGCACTTTACACAGATAACAGTAGCAACATGACCTAGTCTGTTCAATGGACAAGCTACTATAAGACAAGAAAAGAAAGGTTCCAAAGCAGAACATTGCTCTGCATGACTTGTCACCAAAACCAAAACCAAAATCAAATTAATAAAAAACCTACTTCACAGATAGGACAATTCACAATTTTCTCTTTTGCTAGTGTGGTGGGTTGACGCCAGGTGCCCACCAAAGCCAGTCTTACTCCCCCTCCTCAGCCGGACAGGGGGAGAGAAAATATAATGAAAGGCTCGTGGGTCAAGATGAGGACAGAGAGATCACTCACCAATTACTGCCACAGGCAAAACAGACTCAACTTGGGGAAAATTAATTTATTACCAGTCCAATCAGAGTAGGGTAATGAGAAGTAAAAACTAAATCTTAAAACACCTTCCCCACCCCCCACCTTCTTCCCAGGCTCATGGCGCAGGGAGACGGGGAATGGGAGTTGTGGTCAGTTCCTCACATGTTGTCTCTGCTGCTCCTTCCTTCTCAGGGGGAAGACTCCTCACACTCTCCACCTGCTCCAGCATGGGGTCCTTCCCACAGGAGACAGTTTTCCACAAACTTCTCCAATGTGAGTCCTTCCATGGGGTGCAGTCCTTCAGGAACAGACAGTTCCAGGATGGACTCACAAGTCTTGCCAGCAAACCTGCTCCAGTGTGGGCTCTTCTCTCCACAGGGCCACAGGTCCTGCCAGGATCCTGCTCCAGCATGAACTCTCCTGGGGTTACAGCCTCCCTCAAGGGCATCCACCTGCTCCACTGGACTCCATGGGCTGCAAGTGAACAGCCTGCCTCACCATGGTCTTCACAACGGGCTGCAGAGGAATCTCTGCTCCGGCACCTGGAGCATCTCCTCGTTCTTCACTGACCTTGGCATCTGAAGAGTTGTTGCTTTCACACATTCTCGCTCCTGTCTCTGGCTGCAGTTGCACAGGTTTTTTTCCTCACCTTAACTATGTTATCTCAGAGGTGCTACCACCGTCATTGATGGGCTCAGCTTTGGCCAGCAGCGGGTCCGTCTTGGAGCCGGCTGGTGTTGGCAGACATGGGGGAAGCTTCTAGCAGCTTCTTGCAGAAACCACCCCTGTAGCACCCCTCTACCAAAACCTTGCCACGCAAATCCAATACAGCTAGAAATGACAAACTGTAATACAGAATGGTTCAGAGGAGACAACTACCTAATCAGGAAAGTTTGGATGCAAGTTCAAACTGTTGATTTTTCTGTCTCTCCTTTCATCATATACAAAGCAATGCTCTTCCTTCTTTTTCTTGAGGTAAAACATTTCGGTAAAAAGATTCCACAAGCAATTAAAAAAAAAGTTGGAAATGCTAGGCAATAAAGTAAGTTTTGAAAGCATCAAAATTAATTGAGTGTAAGCTCCACTTTTAAAAATTGGGCAATTTGTATATTGTACCCATTATCCCTGTGTTAATGTATGTTTCAGAGTAGCATGCTTCCTAATACTTTTTTCGAACTTCTTTTGATCATGACTAATGTTCTCATTGTGAGAAAAATCTTCATCTATCCTCACTTACATTATTTCACTGTCATTTTATTACTAATAGTTACTCATACATTCTTTGCCATCTCTGACATTTATTCTCCACAGTTTTATTCTATTATGCCATCCCTTTATTGGTCACTTTATTGTCAGTTTCCTAGCAATTTCTATTTCTCAAGAGGGAAAAAAAAAAAAAAAACCCACAAAAATATGATAGAAGCATTAAATTTACATTCTCCTTCTCTCTGACTAGTACTTTAACACTTTCAAACAACAAAACCTCTCATAAATCTTTCCTTTTTCCTCTGTCCACTATCCAGATAAAATTCTTGTATACTTGCAATTACCCATACGTTAAGGGACAGAAGTATTACGCAGTTCCTTGAGAAGGAGTTCCTTTCATCGGAATACTACCTTCCCTGGTAAGTCATTCAATTAGAAGACAAAGGACATTGCACGGTGCTAAATTAATGAATGGATTCTGTGGTTCAACAGGAGGTAGACAATCTCTAGTGAGAGATAAAGCCTTTACTCCTTTTAACATAAAATAATTACATTTTAGTTTCAGATCTCTTTCTGAGTATTTTAAGGTAAGACTATTTGTAGTTACCAGCACATAATTTTGATCCAAATAGAAAAAATAAGACTAAAATAAGACTAAAGCAGAAGTTAATTGCTGGATGCTAAATCAAGACCGTACAAGTGGTCAGGAATCTTTCATGCAAAACCTAATGTTTTAAACACGTTAAGAAACAGCCATTTAAACACCCATACTCAGCATTAATTTCTGTGCCAACTATTAAAAATTCAGGTACTTTATAGTAGATAACTCTAACTCATACTGAGTAAACTGGAAGTGGAATTAAGATTTATATTAGAAAAGTAAAAATTTGATATGAGTGTTTACCAAAATAATATTGCTTTCTCATAAAAACATGGACATATAGTGAAGTCTAAATTTTGACCTTCTGAAATTAGCTTCCAAAATTAACCTGAAATCAAATTTCTAAAGGTCTATGTATTTTTCATTCTTAAAGAAAGTGACTATAGGCCTAATGACAAAAACCAGCTGAAAGTGTCTCTCTAAGCTCATTCTTAAAGCATACTCTTAACTCTTTGTAGACTCAAGATTCACTGTAGAGATTTGAGTAAAAATGTGTTTCCTCCAGAACATTTTTACTATCAAAACAGTTCATTAAATTAAGGAAAAATTCCATTTTCACTTCTTGGGAGAAGTACAGACTTCAAATTACTTTGGAAAACAAAGCTGCTGCATCAGCTAATGAACTTGTAATTTTCTCTCTCACAGCCAAGCAAGCGTGAGTTCTGCATGAGAGCACAATGCATTCATTGCTCAAAAAAAACCCGACGTTGCTATAACTGAACAGCTTCTGCTAGATTTTTGAATCACTTAAGATAACATGCCAATAGACTAATACACTAACACAACCATAATTATATAACTTGAACATGGTGGGACAAGAAAAATGCAATTAAAGATGAAAGTTCTACTTTCTATGAAACTACATGTCATCTAAATATGCAATACATACTCAGACTTAGAATCTCACCAACATAGCTCAGTTGAGGCTCTTGTAAAATGAACACGGCCAAGGCATCAGCATATTTGTCCGAAATTCATGAAGGGGCTGAGGATGGAAGTATCATTTAGTTCTTACATAGGTGGAACCATCTCCATCAGTACCGCCACTGATGGTACTAAAGGTTGCTAAACCTCCAATAACAATATCTAATCTAAAAGCCTAAAGCGGGATGACTTCAGACCTCACTGTTTTCTGGGGTAGTCCACATACTAATATGTTTTATACGGCATAAAATATTTTGCACTAAAATAAACTTATCAGATTTAGTGTCTCTCCCCCATCTAGCATTCCATTAAAACCAAGCCAAGTATGGTGACATTTGACCACCTATAAACTAAATCAAACACCACTCTAATCTTGTTCTATACTATCTTTTGCTTGGTGTCTGTAGAGGTAACAGATTACTTAGTTTAACTAAGCCATACAGAAGCAGTTGACCGAGGAATTTGGATCTACAGCAAACAGGAACTGAGACCAGAACTACCAACTGCAGATTCGAACAGGCTTCTCCTGCCTCCCACCAAGTACTTACAACCCAGGTTTTGTGTAATCTCCCCCTCTTCCATATTCTTGTAATACACAAATGGCCTAGAAGAACAAAAGAAAAATGCTGATTCGAGCACCTTTATGTTACCAGCAAGGTCCCCATTAATTTTAGATATTCAGGGGCTGGCACTTTGAGCACTGGGCATAGTGCACCCTCCACTTCCTTCCTTCCTTCAGCCACCTCCACTGACAAGGGCAGTTGCAACGGAGAAGGTGATAGCAGTTTAAATAGAGAAAGTGGGTGTACAGAGGTTATCCTGACTCTCACTACTTACAAGTAACCTTGATTTCTTTCACTGTTCTCCGTGTGGTCCCCAACTTCAATGTCTGGCAGGCAGCAGTCATGTCCAGATGGTAGACAAGTAAATCTACTTCAACAGATTGTATTACGATGTTTTACACTAAACAGTTATTGGATTAAATGTATAAATAGTTGTGGGAACCTGGGACTTCCCTCCTCCGAATGATCATCATCCGGATAGAAAATTATCTTCCCTCTTGTTGCTCCTCTGTGGCCCAGTGAATCCTGCAACTTTCTCTGAAGCTCTGTGCCTGTGCAAGAGGACAGTTTGACTAGAGCAATATCAGCGAGTAGTGCAACGAGAACAAATGCATTTGTAGAAGAAAATAGCTGGTGCTGAAACCTTAATACCCACACTCTGCGGGATTTTGCTTCAAACTCATTATAAACTGGTTCCAAGGACTGAATGCAGATTAGCAATTGGAGCACATTACCTGCATTTCCAGATTCAGTCTAATTTTAGGAATAGAGTCCAGTTCACACACTCAAGAGACCATTTCGGAGTGCAAACAATGCATTGCAGGGGGGAAACAACTGATTCACTTCAGAGCAGCAGCCTGCTTTTTGAATTAAAACAATAATACAGACCACCTTAAGAGGATCCAAGCACCCAGAGCATCAGACAGCCAAGTCTTTAGGGTACTTATGTGAAGCAGAATATCATTTCCCAGAAATCAAATTAATATCAACTGCTTCCACTACTTCAGTTTCCCAGATGCGGTCTAACCACAATGCTACTATATCAAAGGTTGAGATGTCACATTTCATTGACAATTTAAATCCTACTGTGAATGTTACAAGTTCATAGCAAACAATGACTTAAGAATGCCTAGTTTCTGTGCACAGAAACAAAGAAAAGAGAAAAGGAGGCTCAGGAGAGACCTTAGCGCTCTCCACAACTACCTGAAAGGAGGTTGTAATGATGTGGGGTTTGGTCTCTTCTCCCAAGTAACAAGCGATAGGACAAGAGGAAACAGCCTAAAGTTGCACCAGGGAAGGTTTAGATCGGATGTTAAGAAAAATTTCTTCACTGAAAGGGTTATCAAACATTGGAAACACATTTGGCATAGATTTGCGTTGTACGCCCTGCTGTACCAATAGCTCTAAAAGACTAAGGGAATAAAAATCTAGAATACATGACAAGGAAATGTGTTAAGTTAGGAAAAATTTCTTCACTGAAAGGGTTACCAAGCATTGGAGCAGGCTGCCCAGGGAAGTGACTGTCCTGGAGGCATTTAAAAGACACATAGATGTGGTGCTGAGGGACATGGTCTAGTGGTGGACTTGGCAGTGCTAGGTTAACAATCGGACTTGATGATCCTAAAACTCATTTCCAACCTAAACAATTCTATGATTCTATAATTCTATGAGTGGGCTAAAATACAAGATACCAAATCAGATGAGGATTTTCCTCCACATGTGCCAAAGCAGAACTTCAGGTTCCTATTACTTTTAAAGAAATTAAATCATGTTAGCAGCCTCCAGAACCGGTGTGCAGCTACACGAGAGCATTTTAGATGAAAATTTTACTCTGAAAGCTACATTATCTACAAGGTCTGGTTAAAGCATTTTCATCATTTACAGGATCTAGGTTTAGAGTTACAGGAAGACAAGAATTCACACCTATCAAGAGAAAGGTAAATGCTATTTCTTATAGATCAGTGCAAATCTGTGTGGTACGCCTTTGTGCATACATGTGTGTATATATCTATAGATATAAAAATCTGTCTGTATTGACTGATTTATCTGCCTTAGAGGAATCAAATAGAAAAATGAGAAAGCCTACCATGCATTTTAAGCGGAAAATTATTAGCAATGCCCCAAACCAAAAAAAAGCATAAAGGAAATGAAAAACAATGATAACATCTGGAGCCTGTCCAGTGGATATTAATAATGTTTTATCTAAGTTTCTAAACAAATTGCCCACTAAAGAAGTTAGTGCACTGCTGTCAATAAACAGAGATTTGAAGAAAACTTATAAACACAGCAAGAACTTCTATCCACACCTAGCTTAGAAGAAAGTACCTCACAACAGAAGCAAAATATTTACCCAGTACTAGTTCAGCATTAATATGCACCATTCCTGTCAATTTCTGAACAATTTCTGCCTCACCCACTGTCACATTGTCAATAACTGATCCCATCTGCTGTGGAAAAATAAGAGGCATAACAATCCTACACATCTTGAATTCCGATTAAGCTTCCCAGGACTGATGTCCTCCTTGAAATTCCACAGAAATTCCTGCCATTCACTTTCCATTTCAGATGGAAGCTTTGGCAGAAATCAGGCATAGAACTGAAAGATAAAAAAAGCTTCCAATGAAATGCATTAAAGCTGAGCAATCATATGGTTACCAAGCGTACAAACCCTGACTAAAATATTTAGAAGTGTGATGCAAAAACAATGTAGAATTCAGACAACTTAGCACTACCAGTTTCTACCCTTTAACAGATTTCTACAAGATTTAAGTATCCTTGCTTCTGAATACATCTGATCATTGAACTTGGCTTCTCTTAAACCTTAATAGTTAAACCTGGTAAACATTTTTACTATTTTTTAAGGCAAGGTCATGTCATGTTTCCTTAAAGAAAAAGAATACCATTAGAATGATTTCCTGAATGAAATGAATATTGCCATCCGGATTTTGTGATGACAATTACTGCTTAAATGTAATAAAAGGACATATCTAAATAGCATGACCAAAATATTCCTGCTGGATCAAAACACTTTGTTTGGATGATCAAAACCTGTCTTTTTAGAAATGCACGCATCTTATTGCACACTTTTTAATGTATTTACATGCAATTTGTATGGCTTCATAGTTCACTGGCATTTTACCTCACATTCAGATCAACTGCTCATAGAAAAGAAAGTTGATCAGATTCAACATTCCTACCTGATCAGGCCACTCACTGAGCAAGTCATATTTCAGCATGATATAAGTTAGAAGAATCTAGGACCTGCTGAGAGAACATGCAAGAGGAACCCAGCTACTAATGAAGTTTTATGTGCCATTAACAGCAATCTCATTTAAGGCGCATGGCTGGTAGCTGATAAGAAGAAACCTTATCAACTTCAGCCATCCATCACCATAAAGATTGATACACTTCGAAGTGATTTTTGCAATACTCAACTACGAGATTCATCGATAGCCTGAAAGCCTTCTTACAGTGTACTGGCAACAAATGATTGATGAAAATATAAAGCATTTTTTGGAAATGAGGTCAGAAAGGTACAAGCATATGAGCAAATAAAAATTTTCACTTCTTCATGCTTTTACAGTAAAGCATCGCATTTAGTGACATTTTAACCTATGTATATATATCCCAATAATTCTGCTAGTCTAGTTATTGTAGTAAAGGTCTTCTGGGACTGTTTCAAAAAAGTAAGGCAAGGTAGCATCTCAAAGAGATTGCTGAATACAATAAAGCTAGAATAAACATAAATCCCTGGCAATTCAAGCCTTTTTCATTTCGATACAGCTTTTAATATTTTTATTCTCCTGTATGCACTTTTTTATCCTCCAGCCCAAAAATACTTAAAAAACCCCAGCTTTATCAAAGAAGGTAACTTCAACAAGTTGCCTTTGTTTTCCAAAACACACCATTCAGGGAAACATGTGACAGGATTTCCATTTAAGTCACAGGACGTGTAATGTTCCACTGGACATGAGGGTTGCATATGTTTAGTTAACCTGCTCTTCACTGGCTAGATCTGTGGGTAGAAAGTAATGAAGTTCATTAGCCACAGGCATCTGCAACTTGTTGTAATTCTACTTCATATCCAACCACCAAGTTGCATAGCCTACGTGTAAAAAAAAAATACTCAAACACAGCAGTAAAGGAGGAGGAAGAATTCTCAATGCTCTCTAGGCCCCTGAACACGTCTTCCACTTGAACATGCCTGACTTTGCAGTGAGATCACGTCTATGGCCCCACTAAATAGATTGATAAAGTAGCAAGCACATGAATTCCCCTAGGAATTCTTAAGCACAATCTTGAAGATTGAAGGAATCTTAAGCACAATCTGAAAATATCTAATTACCTGAAAACATCTCAGTAAAAGGCATCACAGAGGATTTATTTTAAAAGCATGCCTGAAAACAAAACCCACTTATTGCTGTGTGCATTTGTTCAGTTTTCTAAATTTTAGAGTGTTTGACTAAGCAGGGAGAAGTGGATTCAATGTGATCTTCATCAACCTGGAAGTATTCAAGCCCCGACTCCGGAGAAATCCCTGACACCGTATCCTCCAAATCACATCAACAGGCATGTTGCCTCACATGATCTGAACAGAAAACCAGAGTATATACCACCTTAACCATAAATACATCACTATGTGGAGAAAGGAAAAAAAGAAAGCAACACTCTAATCAAGTGACTACATTCTTATTTTACTTTTTTATTGTTACCATTTTTAAGGACCACGAACATAGTCCTCACTGAAGACTCCGTATAGTCATCAACACTACCTCCTCCTGTAGCTGAAGTCTGTGCAACACTTTACCAAGACATCCTCCAGGTTAGGAAATTATACCAAATTCTGGACAGCACAGAGTGGACAGCACAGCCTTATTGTTCTGACTTGAGCATCCAAGATCTAAAGGACAAGATTTCAGAGACATCTGTTTACATTCCTTATTCCCCAGCTAAAGATCACCAACCTATTCTACCTACGTGGAATGCCAGTACTGCAACCTATGATGAGGTGCCCTGATCCTTCCGTTACGAAGTTGCTCACCAAATTGTAGCTTTAATACCTCTCTTTGGACAAACACCTAAATATATGCTGGTATAGCTAATTTATTCCTTTACTGTATGTAGCCCTAGCCCCGCAACTTTTAGGGTATCTAGAAAAATATACATTACCTCTGTCAGTCAAAACAGACTTCTACTTGTATTCAAATACCTTCTTTATACTGTTAGATAACCTTGAAAAAACAGAGTAGAGAAAGGAGCTGTATTTCACAGCATCCTGACTGCTCAGTTTTATCACCCCTTACATTAATCTCCCTTGCAGAATCTGAGTCTCTAGTTATGTCTTTTATAGTAAGATGAAGATACACATTAAAATACATTTATAGGATTAAAAATAAAAATTATCTTAAGTTTCATATTTTTAGTATATCAGCAGCTCAGTGAATTTAGTAATTACAGATTAAAGGCAATTTAGATTACATTCTAGTTTGCTACTAGAATGAGATGAGGGTCATATGGAGTGATGATAACTAAGAGAATGAAAAAGAACAAAATGTTTTAAGCAATAATTTGAACTACTGAAGTAAACAAAGACAAAGCAGCTACAATTACCAAGAAAAGGTTAAGCAGCACCAACCAAAAAACCACCTCTCATACTTTATTGTTAAAATAACCATATTCTTCATATTATTGAGTTGAATAACCATATTCAACACTGCAATATAAATATAACAATTCGTTATTCTAAACAAACAGACTCTTGAAGGATAGTGCAATTTTGAGTTAAAGGCTTTAGATTCAGACCTCTGCCACTGACAAGATCTAAGAAACAAAATACATGAAAAAGCCTGAATGTGTAGTCAGCAGGACCTGATAATATGATAATATGCAGTATTAAGGGAATTAGCCAATTAATTAGCTGAACAACTGTCAATTATTTTCATGAGTCATGAAAAACAGCCTAACTATCAAAGGACTTCATAAAGCAATCAAGCTTACAAAAATGTTTAGTAGACGTTATAAAATAAAACCCAGAAATGAACCGTATACTTTAAGTAGGATTTTTTAGTATATTGCCTACACTTTTGCTCTACAAACTCAAAACTCTCCATTGAAGAGACATTTACACAGCTCAGACATGAATGCATACACACCAAAACCTAGAAGGGTTAAACAGAAATGTAAATATGAAAGATTCAGGATTAGACTCTGTCTTATTTGGCCTATGTAAGGCAACTGTATAAGGAAAGTAACTGAACTTGCTAATTTTGTAATAGTAGAGCAGATAGCAATACTGATATGAAACTATTAAAAAGCTAAACTAAAAGCAGAACAGAAAATAGTTTTAATCTTTCAAGCAGCAGATGCTATAGTCTATAACCTTGAGCAACTCTGCAAGCTCAAAATGTCATTTCACAAAGGGACTGCACAACTGTAATTACCACTCATGTTATAAACTTGATAAATTTTTTATGTAACACAGCTAAACTCTGCTAAACTTAACCACCAGTATGTCTGAAATTCAAAAATAAGTTGCTTTAGATTCAGAAGAAAAGAACAAGAAAAAGTAATGGAAAGGCATAATTAGGCTAAGGACTGCAACCGCTTAAGAGGAATTTCGGGTATTCCAAAATGCTATTATCAGATACAATAATCAGAAGAAAACAAAATCCTAACAGTAAAGCCTATTAGGTGGGAGAACAATCTCCACAGAGAAGTGACAAAAGTCCGGCCACCACTTTAGCAATCATGAAGAGCAGCGTTGTCACAAACAAGTCTGCACTGGCAAGGGTGCAAATCTTTTCCATTTCAACTTTCTGGGATTATTTTCTGTTACCAAAATATTGCCAGGTTTTTCTAAATCTGCCATAAGAGAAGCAATCCATCCAGTGCAAGTATCAATTTGCTTATCTTTCTTAGAATCATAGAATGCAAAGGAGTTGTGATAATAGCATAAAAAAATATGAGTTTCTCCATCTGAAATGCAGCTTTGAGGATCTCTATAAAATATGTTTCCATTTATCTCACGGCAATCTGTCATTATTGAAAGTTCTAACAAAAAAAATGTTTATTACATTTGATAAACACACCAAACATTAAAGAAGATATTATTATAAATATTATAATAGTTCATTGATTTAGATGAAAAGATAACAATACTTTTTTATTATACCTGCTTTCAGATTTATTGAAGCAAGAGGAAGAGGCCTAAAACAAATACCAAGTTCCTTTTTTAATTCTGATCAGTTGCTTAGTCAAAGTATGACCTTCAAAAAACTTTTAAAAACGAAGAGAATAAATCTGAAGATCCAAAACAATAACAAACAAAAAAAAAAAACGAAACAATGCTTTCCCACTCTAATTGTACTGACTGATTTTTCCAGAGCACTTAGAACTCAAGCAGATACAATCTGTATTTTCCATGTGGTTGCACAGGATGTGCTGTATAAATGGTTATAGAACAGAACAGGGGAAAGATCAATTACGCCACTGATCTGTCTTACAACACCAAGGATGCCAAACAGAGACATCTGGGACAGAAAAGTTTCCGTAATCCAATTACAAAATGCTATCAGGCTGCTGTAAGCATCCTTTATTTCACTTATTGCATGCAATCACTGAAGACATCAAGGTATTCTATACAGATTTGTTAAAATAAGAACTGCTGGTTAATTTTGTCAAGTTTCTCCAAAACTTTAGTTAATTAGGAATAGAAGAGGAAGGGATACAGAAGTCTTTGCAGCCTGTAAAAATCAGCAGAAAATAAAGAATTCTTGCAAACACTTTTCCCATTCTTTTTAGGAAAAACATTTGGAATTGCATTTTAAAGAATTTTAGATTTTCAGGCATGACTTATTGCTGTTATTTCACTTCCAACCCAAGACAGTTACTTTAAAGCTTTAAGTGTTGGTTAAAAAAAATAAAAAAATCTCTTCTCTCTCTACTGCAACAATAGATAAAACAGCAAATTACACAAATGGATAGAAACCCTCCACTTAAAATACATCTTTGAAATCACTTGAAGCCAAATCTATAGTCAGGACTGAGTTTTCCTTCAAAGCATCAACCTTTGCCACATCTGAATTTTTAATGAAGTTTTTAAAGAGGAGTCTATACTTGGTATATCTGCCAAACATTTTCCTGCATGCTGTTGCAAAAGCAAAAACGTGCAGCACTCCGCAGTCTGGATACCAAAACAAAAAAATTTAATGATTAGAAGACCAAAAAGGCTTTATATTGAATTTTAACGTTAAATAAAATTTCAAGAAATAAGGAGAAGAAACTTAAGTTTTAATTATCACTATTTTGTTGAAATAGTATCAGACATCCCAAAAGATCAAGAATCTGTCTCTTATACTACACATGCCATTGAATCTATGATTCATCATACTGCTTTTTGGTTCTTTTTTCCCACTCACTCTACCACATGCCTCTCATAATTTCTTTCTTTAAATTAAATATGCAGGCAGAACATTGTTGGGAAGGAAAGAATGCTACAGATCATTGAAAGTGGCATCAGGAGGCAGAAGAAGAAACCAATCAGTGCCCTTCCCATTTAGGAGCAACAGAGAGGAAGGGCTGCAGGCTTTGCTGCACATTTTGTGGGTTGTAGCTCTGCAAGGGTAAGAATTGTTCTATATATGGTAAAACACCACCACGAATTAGACCAGGAAAGGAATTTTAAAGCAGAAAGTATCATCCTGGCTGCAAGGGAAGGAACATCATCAATAACCTTGAATAAAAAAGATGGGCTTAATATGTAAATCCAAAGGAAAACAAGAACGAATGGTGCAGAAACCATAGGATCCTGCCAAACTATCCCAGTTAGTTTCACATAAAACAGAGGAAAGTATGTTCAGGAATGAAGATTCTCTCAGGAAAATTATATCACATTTAATACCCAAAGCTTTAAAAAAAAAAAAAAATACACAGTTGCTTCTATTATAAGAAAAAAAAAAAAACCTGGCAAAACTGTCGAATTCTACCTTTAGTCCCTGTCTAAATTGAGAAGACTATGAATCAAAGAATAATCTGTTCTTTATAATCATCATGAGGACAAGAAATAACAGGCTCAAAAACACGGGGATTGCACACACAGAAATCTAAGTTAGAACTTTGGGGAAAAAAATTCTTTTAACAATAAGACACAGTAATAGGTTGTTGTAGAGGAAGTTGTAGTTTCCACCACTAAAGGCTTCTAAGGGCACATCAAATAGACATTTGTCAGGACATGTAAAAGCATAGCTGAGCTTTGGGATAAAGGATCGATTAGATTGTCCTTCCAACCCTATCTTCTACCATTTCTCACAATTGCAGTAACTTCCACACCCAGTTGGGGAAAGGGTGAGAGACACAAGGAGGAAGAGGTACGGAGCAGCGATAGGGATGCCAGTCTTGAAATACTTCAAAAGAGCTCAGGCAAACTAAGACATTACAAGAGCTTACATTACAGAAAAGAGTACTACCATGTTGTTATATGTCATCACCATCTTTTTGAGTAGATTTAAGCTCAACAAGATAATTCCACTTGAATGAAGCTGATATGTTAGTCTACACAGACAGCAACCCAGTATCACATTCAGCTGTAATGACAAACTTACCAACAGAAAAATAGCTACTCCAGTTGTGTATCAGTGGTTTAACTAAGCTTCTGAATCATCTACCTGAAAGCTCAGAAATAAACTTCACCCTCTATGAGAAATGCTTTTAATACTGAAAAACCAATGCTCTCCGTCTACGTGTTTCAGCCAAAAATCTTATTTATCTATATAAATATAAAACGCCCATGCAAAGCAATTTATAATAAAAAGCCAAGCAGTATGTTACAAAGCACAGTAGTCTCATTCTGATTCCTTTCAATTTTTAATAGTTCTATCTACTTAGAATTTGTATAAGATATACAAGCACAAAAAGGACTGGGAACATGCCTTACAGAAAATGCATGTATGTTAAAACAAGCGTGTTATCTTAGACAATGTGAAAACAGTCAGCTAGTATTTTCTCCCATTATAAATATAGCTTCCAAGATAACAGTCCTTCTTCAGTTACTTGCTGCTATTTCCATAACCAGGAACTTTTTTTTTTTTACTTCACTTTAAATAAAGGTACTGCACAGCACCAGAATTAAAATCGTAAAAGCATTCTTTTCAAATCTAGTTAGCTATTAAGTTCAAGCCATGGGAGAAAGCTATAATGCTGCTCCTCATCTAATTTCCAAATGATTATATTTTATCTGTGGTCATTTCAAGACAGCCCAATGTTTTCTATTGACCTCCTCAGTGGCAAAAGCTGTCAAGGGAGTCCTGAACAGCAGGATTAAAGAGAAGCAATAGGAATGTTTGTATGTTTACATATTCATGCTGCCAAGCAAGAAATAGCTTCCATAACACCAGATGACTAATTATCAATTCACTCAAATCCATTCTCTAATAGTTCTTTAATTTTTTACAAATTTAATCACATATAAGCACCTCAGCACTTCTCAGTAATTTGCTACAGAAGAAAGTTTCTTTAGTTATCATTAAGAATATTTTACTGTGTAAGACAATGTAATTTAGTAATTTAAGAACTTACATATTTTCCACTCCAAATACAGTTATAACATAGTATTTCACAGTCAAAACAGAAAGTTATGCCAATGTTCTCTAGTTTCCTGATTCATCTTTCTCTGCGAGCAATAAGTCTTTCAAAAACATCTAAAACCTTAACTCGGTCCTCTCCTTTCTGCAAAGTCATTATTTCCATCTTCCAGGCTCATATAACTGATCCAGACATATCTAACCATTCAGACTTTATGCATACATTTCTATGTAGTCAATGGTCTAAAAAAAAAAAACAAACAACAAAACCAGTGTTTTCACCAACGATAGTTTCCTTGCTTAGGCTCCAATTCCAACATCTCCAGTTCCTTCTCATTTTCAAGTATTTCACTTTCAAGTACTTTGCCAGTACTCAAAGTTTGCAAAACAGTTGATTGGGATAGACGTTTCCTTTCTCTAGTCCTTAACCCCTCTTTCCATACAACCACCCCAACAATGACACATACAAAGCAAGCAGTAAAGAGGAAACTGAGATGTGACTTCTTTTTATCTCATGAGTTATATATTTTACGCCTACTACATTAACTTGCCTCTTGCAGTGTTCATTTTGAAACAATTCACTGTATGTTCAACAACTTTCCCAACTTCCATAAAAGCTATGCCAATCTTATGAGTCTTTGTATACAAAAACTTATATCCACCTTGCACATTTCACCTCCATCATCTTTGTGTTTTATCACTGTGCTTCTGGACAGTATTGTGAACAGGAACCTCCCATAGCACAAGATCCTGTGTTCCTTCCATTCATATAATTTCCCTGAGAACAGTTTTAAAATATTATTTCCAAACAGCTTACTGTGAAAAAGTTCAATTTTCATCTTTCACATACAGATGTTTTCCCCCCATATATATTGGGCAAACTACTAAATTTTTCAGCATGAGGTTAGTAGAACAAGAAAAGGAGCCAGACCTTAGCTGTAACGTGTACAACACAGACACATACAAAGCAACACTCATAACATAGGTACAATGTATGAAACGCTGAAAATGACTAAGTAACAGTTTCCTTTAAGCTTGCATTTAAAGTGAAGCAAACACAATGTTGCACTAGTTTCTGTAAAGATGCAGTTGTAGATACAGTATGTCTACATAAAACCAGTGTTTTACCTGTATGAGCAGTATTTAGTCCATCGAATTAACAGAAAAAAATATTAAACAGGAATGAAAATTAGAGGTTAAAAGATGCAGAAGACTGAGAATTGTTAATTAATCAATTAAATCAGTTAAAAAGGAAAAAACTAAATAACAAGATTTACAGGGGAGAAATACCAACTTGACCTGTAGTACCAAATGGCCAGGCAAAAAGTATCCATTTCAGCCCTGCTAGGTAAATCCTCTGCAGTAGGATTGGGAAACTTTATAAAAAGTAATTGTAGATGTCCATTTTAATTTGTCATTATTTACTTGTTAGGAAAGGATTCCATTTAAAAAGAAATAAAAATTATTTCAGCTATCTTGGTAGCACAGCTGGCACTCCACATAAAAGCGTCAACAAAAGTTGCAATGTCAGCACATCACAACAAGAGAGAATCAAGTGTCAAACATTAAACACAATTTATTAAAAAAAAATTAAAAACATTTTATTGAAAAAAAATAAGTTCAACTTTTGAAAATATGTTAATTATAGCAGCAGAAGAACAACACATCACTGCCTATGCTTTCCAGAAAGAGGGAAAAGAGAATGCCTAGAGTGAAAGTGTTTGTTTTTTACATTGATACCCAAGGGATTTATCTCAATGATCAGATTATTATTTAATTTGGTAAGACCACAAAGACAGACCATTATTTAGATAATTAAATAAGGATTTTACATACTAACTTTAGCCTTTTAGAATCATAGAACATCCCGAGTTGGAAGGGGCCCGTGAGGATCATCGAGGCCAACTCCTGACTCCACACAGGACAACCTAAAAGTCAAACCATACACCTAAGAGCATTGTCCAAACAATTCTTGAACACTGACAGGTTTGGAGCCATGACGACTTCCTTGGTGAGCTTGTTCCAGCGCTTGACCACCCCTTCAGTGACAAACTTTTTCTTAAAATCCAATTTGAACTTCCCCTGAGGCAGCTTTAAGCCATTCCCTCGAATCCTGTCACTGGACACCATACGTCAGCACCTCCCTCATTTTACTTCTTTGGCTTATAAGCCCTAGTAACCTATATAGTTCTTTAAAGAAAATCAAAACAAAGAAACAAAAAAATTTAAACCACTCGTCCGTTTGTCTGAGCAGACAGTTCACAGAGAGGATCTGTTAGCAAAATTGTTATTTCCCTCCCGTCCGCCACCACAAAGCACAAGTCTTTTTGGCAACACTAACAGAAAACAGACATAAAAAATCTACAGACTGGTAAAAAGTTATCTCCCCCCTAAATGGATTTATAGAGGAGCTGTAAAGAGACTCTACCGGTTGGCCTAGCACCGGGTATGAGAGAACCTGGCCTGGAATCGAGGGCAAGCGAGGAAGAGGGGAGCGTATTAAGCTTTAGCAGCATCAAAACCCCAAAAAGGCGAACACGTACGCTACCCATAAAATCCCCCCTTTTGGCACATTTCCATACCTAAATACAAAAGTTGCCGAAGACAGACTACTGCTACTGAAACGGAATAAGACCTGCTCCTTCCCCCAGGCCTCTCCTGCCCATGGGACGCCTTGAGGAGAGCATCAGCACCTGCTGCCGTGGCTTCGGGCTCGTTCACCAACCCTGGGCATTGCTTTGAATTGGCACCACACACGCGGGGTTTAACTTCACCCCCCTGACGGCTCGCCACAGGCCAGCGCTCCTCACCCTCGGCCGGCTGCCCAGGCCGCCCCCCCAGCGGAGGCCAGCCGAGGGCAGGACGGCGGCTCTAGCCTTGATTTACTCAAAACCAAGGAGTTAAAGGCCCACGACGACGGATGGCACCCGCCCGGGATGGGACATGACACGCTGGGGACCGCCAACCCGCCGCCGCGCTGCCTCCCGGCTGCCCTGGAGACGCCGCCGCCGCCGGCCATCTTCCGTCGGGCGGGGTGAGGGGCTGCCCGGCACCCCCTGCCCCACCGGCGCCCTCCTCAGGGCCGGGGAGGCAGAGGGGCCGGCGGGGCAGGAGGAGAAGGTGAAGGTGAAGGTGGAGGAGGAGGAGGAGGGCGGCCGGAGGCGGGAGGAGCGCGGGGGAGGCAGGGCGATGAGCGCCGGGGCGGAGGGGGCCGCCGCGGGCGCTAAAGGATGAGGGGAAGGCAGCACGGCAGGGCAACCCCAGCCTCTCAGCTGGGCGCGATGGCGAAAGAAGCGAACGTGTCTACCTCCTTCTTTTTCTGTCCTCCCCCGAGCTGGCCGCAGAGGAGGAGGAGGAGCAGCAGCAGGAGGAGGAGGCAGCTCCCGGCCGGCAGGTGCAGCAGCCGCCGCGGTGCGCGGATACCCACCGCCATATTCCCCCCCCCTGCCCGGCCGCCGGCCTCCGCCGGCCAGCACCTGCGGCACCGCTGCCCACCTCCTCCCCGCTGATTGGGCGCGGGCTCCGACCAATCACATCGCTTCGGGGCCGCGGCGGCTGCTGGGAAATGTAGTTCTTCTCCCGCGCGCCTGCTGAGGGGTTGGGGCGCCATTTTGGCGGCGGGGGCGGGGGCGGGGGAGCGGCGGCGGGGCTCGTCCCGGGGCCGTCGCTGAGGTAGGCCTTGGTGGTGGGCGCCTGGCGGGCGTCCCCAGGCTCAGCCCTACTGGCAGGTGGTGTGCGATGGAAGCTTGTTGTGACAGCTTGGTCAGGGGCGGTATGTCGTACCTCGGCTGTGGTCCCCAGCTGGGGCCAGCAGCTTTCCGCGCTGCTCCGAATTCCCTGCCACAGGTACCTGAAGCACAAGGTGCAATCGTGAATCAAGACTGTGTAAAAAAAAAAAAAAAAAAGAAAGCTAAAGACCTTTTTTTGCTACACGTTTGCATGCATACGCTTTGCAGTTTTCACTAATCATATAGAAAGCCGCCTTTGCAGAAAATTATTTTAATGTAATACACTAGTACAATTAATTTGAATTTAATTCCTAGAGCATTAACCATGCAGCTTTAATTTGATACTCTTGCTCATGGTACAGTCTTCAAATCAGTGATCGCGTATTTTTTGCCATGAAAGTACACACTGTAGCGCACGGACTAGGTAATGTTAAATTCATGAGCGTATACTTAATGTCTTCTTCTTTTTCTTAGAATCCCACGTACTCACCTTATGCTACATTAGTTATTTATACACATCTGTACTGAAGACTCCAAAGATAGAACTATTCATTTCTTCAGATATTTTGCTATATCACTCAAAAATTTTATGAATATTGTAATCAAAACACCATAATAAAATAGAAAGCTGCAGCACTGATTGTTCGAAAGTACCTGTTTACTTTGGGGACTGAATGTTTAGATGATATTTTGATGATATCAGGTATCAGGTGCTAATTTGATGATACTGCTGACATCTTATCCCTGAGCATTTAAAACATTAAAAAGGCTGTTGTGTTCCCTTCAGTTTTATTTGCAATGTGCAAAGTTACCTCCATCCATAGGAACTGTAGATCATATTCAAATAATCAACCAGATACTTAAGACTGATCTAAGTGTCAAAGTTCCAGAGTTCAGACCATCTGTTACCCACATCCATCAGATTCTGACTGTCATTGGACAATAATAAGCAAAAGCGGTATGCAGTCTGGGCCCTGCTTCTCAAGCATTTAGGAAGGTTGGCCCAACAGCCCTTGACTGTAGACTTTGAGTTCAGACACCAGGGCTGCCATAAGTCTTCAAAAAAGATCATGTTCATATGCTGTCTTTTTTTTTTTTTTTTTTTTTTAAAGAGAAATCGTGGATTCTGTCACTGGAGCTCTCAAGTTACACAAGATTTATGATATTCAGTAAGTAGCTGCTTCCCTTCTGCAAATGGGGAAGGAATTAATTCAAAAGAAAGACTGAAAATAGAAATGGAGGAGAAGACAGGACACAAGAAGAGTGTCACATGGATGAGTGAAGTGAATGTAGGAGGATTAGAGGTGAGAAGCTTTGGTTTTCCGTATGTGTTCCAGGGTTTTGGAGGTCCAGTGTCTTATGGAGCATGTAAACGAATCCTCCCCAATATGAGATGGGTAAAAAGGGGATGGAGAAGTCACTATATGTCATCTTTTGTTTGTTTGTTTGTTTGTTTTTGTGAACAAAGAAGAGAGAGATTCTATTTCAGTTGTTGAACCCCTTGTGCTACCATTGATTTCTAAGGCTCCCTTAACCTCAGATAGGTGGTGGGTTTTTTTTTCAGATAAGAATATGGATTGTAATTGGACCGGCTTTTTTATCAATCACCTTGAAAATCCCTATCTGTTCTAAAACATCCACTTATAAATATTCTAACACCCACTTTCAAGGGTGTGGCTAAAAAGGAACAGCGTAGACAACTTACAGGAAAGTAAGACACAGCCATATGCTTGAGAAGCCTATACTTCCAACATAGTCTCTTTTCATGGAATCACGGAATTTTCAGAGTTGGAAGGGACCTCTAGAGATCATCTAGCCCAACTCCCCTGCCAAAGCAGGATTGCCCAGAGCACATCACTCAGGACTGCATCCAGGCGGGTCTTGAAAATCTCCAGAGAAGGGGACTCCACCGCCTCCCTGGGCAGCCTGTGCCAGTGCTCTGTCACCTGAACCATAAAGAAGTTTTTCCGTGTATTTGAATGGAACTTCCTGTGTTCTAACTTGTGCCCATTACCCCTCGTCCTGTCACTGGGAACCATTGAAAAGAGCCTGGCTCCATCCTTCTTCAACCCACCCTTTAGATACTTGTACGCCATAATAAGGTCTCCCCTCAGCCTTCTCTTCTCCAGGCTAAAGAGTCCCAGCTCTCTCAGCCTTTCCTCATAAGGCAGATGCTCCAAGCCCTTAACCATCTTAGTTGCCCTTCGCTGGACTCGCTCCAGCAGTTCCCTGTCCCTCTTGAACTGGGGAGCCTAAAACTGGACACAGTATTCCAGTTGTGGCCTCACCAGTGCAGAGTAGAGGGGGAGAATGACCTCCCTCGACCTACTGGCCACACTCTTCCCTGTGCAGCCCAGGATTCCATTGGCCTTTTTGGCAACAAGGGCACATTGCTGGGTCATGGATAATTTACTGTCTACCAGGATTCCCAGATCCTTCTCCTCAGAGCTACTTCCCAGCAGGTCCGCTCCTAACCTGTACTGGTGCCTAACATTCTTCCTCCCCAGGTGCAGGACCTTGCACTTGCTTTTGTTGAACCTCATTAGGTTCTTCTCTGCCCAGCTCTCCAGCCTGTCCAGGTCACACTGGATGGTAGCACGGCCCTCTGGGGTGTCAGCCACCCCACCCAGTTTGGTACCATCAGAAAACTTGCTGAGGATACACTCTGTCCCCTCATCCAGGTCATTAATGAATATATTGAACAAAATTAGACCGAGTATTGACCCCTGGGGGACACCACTGGTTACAGGCCTCCAACTAGACTCTGTGCCGCTGATCACAACCCTCTGAGTTCTGTCCCGCAGCGAACTCTCAATCCACCTCGCTGTCACCTCATCTAGCCCATACTTCCTTTTATATAATTTGTATTAGTACAAATGCTTCAACATTGACTGTGACAAAAATGTCTCAGTATTCCCATCAGTATCCCTATACTATGCTTGCCACTTCTAAGTAATTTCTGTAACTAACCATGTAATAAGTGATTTAGTGAACATAGTGTGAACATAGTATTACTGGTCACCCATGGTATCTGCCTCCCCACTCCCCCCATAAAATGAGGTCAAGGATGGTAAGTAATTAGAAAAAGAATGAAATAAAAATAGCCATCATTATAGTGGATTACAGAGGTTTCTAACACAGACCTCTGCTTGATAGAGGTAGGATATGCCTATCGATCAGAACTGTGTGTTTTAAAAAAGACCCTTTTCCTTCTCTTCGGTTAGGAGCTAAGAATTCAATAGAAACTTTCCACTGGAACAAGAGAGGCATATCTTAATTAGTGTGCTAAAAAAATAACATTTTACTAAAATATCCTGGGTCACTCTTGCTAAATCCGGAAGGTGTTTTCATTGGAACCTTGTTTGGAAACCTGTTGGTCTCCTCCCGAGCCTAATAAACTGTGGACCTTTCATGTTTTCACTGTATGAAAAGAGCATTAAAACTATTGAGAACTTCAAAACCACTGGGACCTCTTTGTTCCCTGAAAAGACTAAGAAATTTCTTTAACACGATGCAACTCTTAACTGTCAAAATCCTTACATTTATTTTGAATCAAAAATCTTTTCAGGCACCTGAAGTCCTGACCCCAAGCAGGAAACACCAACATGGAGAGCTTGACTTCTTTTCTGCTGTTTCCTAGCCAGAGTTTCATATAAATCAGAACTTCCATAGCCTGACTGTTTTTTTTCTACCTCACTGGATAAAGTGGACTTCACACAGCTGCTGCAATGACTAGGATGTACTATACAACAAGTGACCCAGTGAACCTGCAACTGTAAAGTGTTTTCCTACATATTTTGTACTCTGAGGCTGTCTGGAGTCTATGCTGATGGAAGATGCTATATACAGGCAGAGCTGCTGTATCATAACATGTATGAATATGAACCTGGTAAGGAAGGCGTAAAGTGAAAGGAAAAGATCCCTTCCTTCTTTCCTCAAGGAATGACAAATGAAGGAAAATAAACCTGGAAAGGAAATGCAGTGACAGAGAAGGGGAGATTCTGGACAGGCTGGACAGATGGGCTGAGGCCAATGGTATGAGGTTCAACAAGGCCAAGTGTCGGGTCCTGCACTTGGGTCACAACAACCCCATGCAGCGCTACAGACTGGGGGCGGAGTGGCTCGAAAGCTGCCTGGCAGAAAAGGACCTGGGGGTGTTGGTGGACAACCGGCTGAGCATGAGCCAGCAGTGTGCCCAGGCAGCCAAGAAGGCCAACACCATCCTGGCCTGCATCAGGAATAGTGTGGTGAGCCGGACTAGGGAAGTAATCATCCCCCTGTACTCGGCACTGGTGAGGCCTCACCTCGAGTACTGTGTTCAGTTTTGGGCCCCTCACTACAAGAAGGACATTGAGGTGTTGGAGCGTGTCCAGAGAAGGGCTACAAAGCTGGTGAAGGGTCTGGAGGACAAACCTTATGAGGAACGACTGAGGGATCTGGGGTTGTTTAGCCTGGAGAAGAGGAGGCTGAGGGGAGACCTTATCACCCTCTACAACTACCTGAAAGGAGGTTTTAGAGAGATGGGAGCTGACCTCTTCTCCCTGGCGACAAGTGATAGGACAAGAGGAAATGGGTTCAAGTTATGTCAGGGCAGGTTTAGATTAGATGTTAGGAAGCATTTTTTCACTGAAAGGGTTATTAAACATTGGAATAAGCTGCCCAGAGAGGTGGTGGATTCACCATCCCTGGAGGTGTTTAAGAAAAGGGTAGATGAGCTGCTTAGGGACATGGTTTAGGAGTGGTGGTGTTTTTATCAGGGTAGGTTAATGGTTGGACTTGATGATCTTAAAGGTCCCTTCCAACCTCACTGATTCTATGATTCTATGATTTATGGAAAGGATTACATTAAATGTGATTGGTTTACATTTGTTGTGTTATTGTTCTTGTGAGTTAGCTCTGTTGGGTTAGTTCTGTCATAAAATTATAGAGTGTTTGTATTTGTAATAGTATGCATATGTCTGGCCCAAATAACTGTGTACATGGGCCTGGGATGAGTGTCCTGACCTTAGAAAATAGAACATTTTTTCAGTCCTGGGATGCAAATGCAATACCCTGGGACAGCAAGGGCGGTGGTACATTTTGGGTAAAAGTCTTCATAAAGTTTAAGAGAGAAAAAAGTGACCTATGCGTTTCTTGTGAACTTGAACTTTCCTGCAAGATATATTAAACAAGACTGTTTAAAAGCCTAATGTGAGCTGGAAGACTATGCTCTTTTGCAATAGCATATGAGCCTTCCTAAGAGGTGATAGAATAACCAGAGAGCGGAGCTGTGGGAGTTGGCTAGAGTGGTTATCAGGGGAAAAAAAAAGCAGCGTGAGGCTCAGGTAACAGAGATGGGATGAGTGCAGGAGCAGGCCATGGAGTGAAGGTGCCTAAGACAATAACAAATGGAAACAGGTAGGGGAGCAAGAAGCTGCCCAGTGTGTGGCTCTGGAGAGGAGGAGTGCAGTGAAGTTTGGCTGGGGAGAGTGAAATGAGGAGCTAACATGAGCCTGGCAAGCCAACAGATCAGATTAGCTCAAATCAGACCTTGCAGTACAGACACACTTAAAAAAATAAAGAATGAGTGAAGATTATTGCATGAGGGGAAAAGAGTAGCCTAACAGTTCCCTAGAGGAAAAAAAAAAGTGAACGATTTAAAAGCATTTTAGTAACACTTTAAGAATTGTTCTTATCTTGCGTACCTACTGCATTAGATTTTTTTTTTTCGTGTAATAAAAGTATTCTTTGTATGCTATTTGATTTCTTTTCATGAGAGGAAAATCATCTCTCACAGAACCAGAAAGTTTACTATAATTATCCAAAGGCTTATAGGTGGAACTCAAGCCACCGCTTCTCTCTTTTTAAGTAATCCACTTAAATTTAAACCTGGCCTTTGTTACAGGAAATCAAGTCCTGGCAAAAGACTTGTGTGAATTAGACAGCCGTATCCAGCCATATAAAAAAAAGTTACTGCTCTGGTTGTCAGGTACTGTCTGCTACTTCTTCAAGTCAGCATTAGTTTTGTTTAGGGTATTTTTGTTGGACTTTTTTTTTTTTAACTGGAAGAATTTTCCACAAACCCACATTTTCTGCAGCAGTAAAGCATTACATCCTATAAAACTGCACACCCATTCAGCGATGTGGGTTTGTTTTTTATCATCAGGACCATCACTGGAACATTTCATTACGGTAGCAGCCTGGCCCACTGGGAGAAATGTCACACAAGGCTCATGTGCTACACCTTCACTGAAAAATTAATTGTGTTTGTTAAGTACAATTTAATATTGAACTGACCTGAAACAATGCATTTTGGTCATTTTATTAAGATATGATGAAACATCTTAGCTCTGGGAATGCTTACATGTTTCCTTAAAACTAATGATACCAAAATATTTTGACGTTTCTTAGTTAAAATTTCAAGCATATGAAAAAAGTGAATTTCATTGTGATTTGGGATCAAAATAAGTAATGTGTCAGAACTTTCTGCAAGAAATTCAGAGTTCTGTTCTAATTCCTATATATGAAATTTGTAGAGGTGATAGGCTTGGAAAGTGATCCATATTAGTATAATACCGTTCTTTAGGAGATGGGTGTGGTGTGTAGTTTTTGATACAGACAAAGCGCCAAAGGCAGTAGCAAGGGCTACTTCCAAGAGAAAAGGTCTCTTCCAAGAGAAGAGAAACTTCTGGACAAACACAGGTTCCTAAGGACAATATTTTACTGCTTTTATATGGTCATTTAATAGTCACAGGTCAGAAGTTTCAAACTTTAATGTTGAAAGATGGATTTACTCCTACAATCAAATGGTAAGATATCTTCTCTTCTGGCTTTCAGCCGTCAGCCTTCCGAGAGCTCTTTTTCATTCATGCCCCATTGATCTCTCTCTAACCAATGAGCCACATCACATCCAAGTCAGGTCTGAAGGGTAGTGTACTGAGTTGTATTTTTTTTCTTTCTCCTATTAGAGATGAAGAGTACAAAACAAAACTTAAGAGTTGCTGGGAGATGCTGCTTTCCGGAGAGGCAAGTTGCCATTAATCAACTGCTGTCATTAATAGGACTGTTACCTTGAAAAGCACATCTGTAAGAGGCACTGTAGCTCTTGGGTTTGGCATTGCACAGGTCCTGATGCATGCCATTAGAAAAAAATCTGCTCATGGCGTATGGTTGGCAGTAGTGTAGCAGTTCCTGATTACTGTTCTGGACTTTGTTTACTCTAAGTAAAGAAGATAAAACTACCTAGCTACCTGTCAACCATCCAAGCTTACCAGTTTAAGAAGTGGACTATTACATTCCTTTTTTTTTTTCCCCTGAGCCCCCCTAAAAAAAGAAAGGCAACGGTGTGCCAGGCTGGTAATACTGAAAATGCCTTCTTAAATTCAAACCATATTAACCATTTTTTTCACAAGTTTTTCTTCCTGAACAAGGCACTGATCCTTTCCTCAGGAATGCAGCTATAGTACATGCAACAAAGCACGCTGTGTTTGCTGTTGCACATAAATTTTATTAGCGTGCTTTATACCCCTTGTATAAAAGATAAGTGCTATGAAACCAGATTGACTACAAAATCTCATACTGTCTTCACTTTGGTATTTTTCATTACATTTAATTTTAGTAAACTTCTTATCTATGTACACAATTCAAGTGATGTAAATTTTTCTATCATTGTCCTATTTCACTGAGTTCAACTAAGATTCCAAGAAATACTACATAGAAAATTACTAGATGGAATTAAACAACAAAATAATTTACATCAGCACCAACACATCATACATTTAAATTTCTTTTGGTTTGCAAACTTTCCTTTTGCTTTTTTTATAAATTAATTTCATGTTACTATGATGAATGCATTGCATGTTATCTTGCATAAACAGACTCACGTACAGGATAGAATAATCCATATATTCAGGAAAACTAAAACAGCAATCTAAGCATAACCAAGAATTTTCTTAGTACATACTATACTTAAAGATATAAATACATATGTAGATGCATGTAAGTCTATATCAGCAATAGGGGGTTTTATATTTCAGAGCAAGACCAAAGCTGAGATTGCTGATTTGTCTAATTTTGCACCCATATTGATAAAACACAAATTGTGGTTAGGGATCCTGACCCTTGTTAACTCTCAGGCTGTTACAGTGCAGCTGTAGGACAGGGAGAGGGGGTATAAGCAACAGGGATGACGTTTAGACTTCCATGATTGTTCAAACTGTCAGGCACTAAGAAACACTGTGCAAGTGTCTCTTGGGACTCCAAAAGAAACATTTAATGAAGAAATGGAAGAGGCTGAAAAAAGTGCGACAGGCAGGTAAATGGCACATAGTGCTAAGTTAGTACACGCAATAAAAATTTGTAAGCAGACAGAGCTTTTGTCTGTTGAGAAAGTATCAATGCAGAGTGCCTCTCTCTCTCTCTGTGTATGTGTACTTAAAGACTATATTAGGAAAATAATTTCTTATTATGAATAAATATAATCAGATCTTTGTCTTCATAGTTGTATTTTGAAAGGATGGAGATTTAGATTGGTTTCTTAGCCTTGTTGCAAACCTTGCCTTTGTTTGGTTATTTAACTGGGTTTTGGCTCATCTTATTCTAAAAGTTACTTTATCTGTAAGCAGTGGTGTAGTATCTACAACATTATAGAAATATTTTTAACCTTGAAAAAAGTTACAGACATATATCAACAATATTGGATTGTGAAAAACTTGAGTTAGGAAAGAGGAAACTGAAACATCTAGAAGAAATGTTTCAATTCCCCAATAAACAGCAAAATCACTTGCAAATAATAAATACGGTTTTTTTAACCCTGTAATAGCTGCAAATTCATAGAATTTTCCAATTAATTTAAATTTCATATTTTGTTTTGTCTTTAGGAAGTTTGCGTATTCAGTAGCTTAAATAGGTTAGAAGGATGGTAAAGATATATACTTGATTTGTGGATTAGCTGTCCAGTTCTCACTCATGAACACCTGGACTAAAAAGCTTTTTGAATTTTTCCATTGTTGACAAATAGTAGCAAATTGAAATTTGAGAGCTATGCCAACGGTCACCTGTAATTCTTAAAAGAGTGTCACCGTAACCCATTCCCCTCTCAATGGCTATGCTATTTTGTATGAAAACTCAAAGTTTGACATTTGATCATAAAAAAGGATGTGAAATTGCTCATGCATTTTAATACCTTACTCCAGAATCAAGACTAAGGTAAATGTTTATTATAAATCATAGAATATGCTGAGTTGGAAGAGACCCATGAAGATCATCGAGTCCAACTCCTGACTCCACACAGGGCAACCTAAAAGTGAAACCATGTATCTCAGAGGATTGTCCAAATGCTCTGAAGACCAACAGGCATGACATGAATGTCAGTGATCTGTGCCAGGGATATAGGGTGGATTCATGTCACCTAATTCTGTTTGAGTTAAATTTTTCTAAACTAATAAAAGATACCTGCTATTTTAGATAACTTTTTGGGGGAGATTGGGTGAATCCCTCTTTGAGAGCACTTGTTGACAGTATAGGCAGCTTATTTCAGAGTAAACAAGCTGTTGGTAGAAGTTTGGACAAATTAACACCATCCATGGAAATATAATTGATAAATATAATACTTTGAGTGAATGAATGGAAAGTGGTCTGCATTTTGAAGTACAGTCACTACAGTTACTTCCCTAAGAACGACGAACCTTGCATTTCTTAATGATTGCCTAGAATAGGAGCTTTCTCTTGCCACACAAAGTCTGGCTTTTCATTTCTGGAGATACAACGGTAAATATATAGTTGGTATAGGATCTGTGAGGAAGACAGGAACATATGGTGGGACAAAGTGCGCAAAACTGAAAATTTAGAGTATTGAAAAATTATGGTTCCAGTTTCAGTCATTGTCTTGATAACTGCCATGGTGGATGCTAATTTAGGGATGTGGTGCAGCACACCAAACTCACAGGTCATTTTCTACTATGTCTTGAGGATCATAAAAATTAAAGCCCTGTAAAATACTTAACTAGTCTTAGGTATGAATATTTTGTTAACAAATGAAAATAAAAGAGTATGAAAAAATCCCAAGTCAAGCAGCACAGGTGGTTATTTCAGTAACAATCTCTTTTACATGTCTCCCTGTGGAAAGGTTTAAATAGAAATGACACATTTGAAAATGCTAGTTATTTCTTCTCTAGGAAAGTTAAGACAAACGTACATCATTTCCACATCAATAATGAGTCTTTTTATTGCACAGAATAAGGCTTAATCTGTTCCAATAATAATTGCTATAGAGTATTGAAATGCCATTTTACTTGAAGGTACTAAATATTGCTGTTAAACACCAGTTCAGATTGTGTACTGTTCATGGAACAACAAATTAATGTTTGATTAGTCAAAAGAATATAATTTAAGGACCACTGAATATTGCTTAGTTTATTGTGGATAGTCAAAACAACCTTTAATTGGTAAAGATGACAAGAATATCAGATGAAACTAAAAATAAGTGTTTAGTCTTTTTAAATAAGGCATTACAGAGTTAGTCAGCTGCAATAGCAACATTTCAGTTATCAATAATCTCTTAAAGAATGATGTTAAGAGAGAATTAGCATACATTCATCTGAGCACACTCTTAGGTGAACGCTGATAGCACAGAAAATTTTAATTGCCCCTTTTTAGTGCTCATCACTTGCAGGCCTTTTTGTGTGAGTATAAAAGGTCAAGTTTTCTCTAGAGATTATGCGATGAATGAAAATATGATAAAGGGCCCTAGACTGAGTTTGTGGGAGATGGCTAGACCATGGGTGGATAGGCAACGTATGAACCTCTTTAAGATCCTAGAAGAAAAAAAGAGTTCTTCAAAGAGGAAGCAGGATTCTGCTTTTTAAGAACCCCCCCTGTGCCATTTATTGTTTTAATCAAAACAATAAGTTTCGTTAATAAGTACCAGCTTTCAATAGCTCTCCATATGACCTGGGAAAATCAAGTGGTTCTAACAAGACAAAGAGAAAACATGGTAACTCACAGTAAGGTGCAGCCCTCCGGCATAACAAAAAGAGACATGCGTATTGAAGGGTTTTGCACATGACGTTTTCAGAGGAAAAGGATTTTGTAAGTTTAACTATCTTAAATATTTTACTTAATAAAGTAAGCAACAACATAAATATGTAAATTGTGATATTCATCAAGCATATGAGGATAATTTTAAACATCTGATATTAAGCGAAGGTAATGGAAACATTTTAACGACCTATAATAATCAGAGTAAAATATTATAATTTTCTTAATGACTTCGTTTGCATCCCTATGGATATTTATTCCTCACAGAAAGCAATTCTAACTTACCGTGGATAGAAAATGACTGAATTTCCTAGGCTTCTAGATAGTATTACTTTTAATACTAATGTTCCTGAAAGGTCACATATTTCAAGCTACTGGTATGTGTCCTACTTTGTATTTAATATGGGAGAGATTTTTGCTGATACCTATTTATTTCCTAAAAAAACCTCATCAATTCCACTGGAGAGGTGCCTTAGTCACCCTCTTGAAAGTCTTTAGGAGAGATTCTCCAAGTGGGAAGATGAGTAGATGATGCTGTTGGGACGGCAGCTCAGTTTACAGGCTGCAAATGTCTCCCAGCAGCGCTTCACTTTCATTGTTCTGAAATCATTTCGGCATCCTTGGAATGCTGCAAGCTGTTTAATACTGTTACTAAGAAAAAGAGTTTTTCTCCACTGAACAAGTCTTTCAAGCTATCAGAAGGCAGTCTTCTCCCCTACATATGAATAGTTTTTTTAACATTTCATTTACATGTATTTTAAAGCTTACTTACGCGTCTGTATTAAAGGGGAGAGAGGGAATGCAGTATCAGAAGCCTTGCGGGCAGTGAGAAGAATTTCCCTTCACTCAGCTTCCCCTGGTAGCCTGCGAAGACATGGGACTGATGAACAACTTGTTCACTACATCTTTCTGTTTCCCTAATTTGGGTTGGGATGATTTCTTAACGAATAAAAATGGTAGTACCCATAAGGACTGCCAATTTGCACCTTGTGGACTTCCTAAGATTAGTCAGTACTGTCCTCCCTAACATAAGGACTAATGTACATCCATAAACTGTGTATATTTAGAGCTCCAGGAAGGAATGTTGCCAGTCATACATCATCTCTCTGGCAGTTAGCTGGTAAAGACAACCTTTCACCTCAACCTTTCCCCATCCAGCTTTAACATACTCTCTGACCTCCTACAGAAAATTGTAAACCATCCATCTCAAACAGGTTATTTATTATAAACATCACACACATATCCCACATAATGATTCAGCTGTTATCTGCGGTGCTGTGACCCAATACCTGATTCTGTCATGGTGAGACCATTGCCAAAGCAGAGTTCAAATGCTTGCATCATTAAGCAAAATCTGCCAGATGTGGTATTTAATAGTCTTTAAGTTTTGTGAGCTTCGTTACAGCTGCTGCCACTAATAGAATTGGCTTCACAACCTGGGAGGAAATCCTTCTCCTTTTGAAGCTTCATCCTGCATCCGCTTGCATTTAAAAAAAAAAAAAATCATTTACATTGATTTATTTAACTTGGGTAACATGTTCTAATAACAGGAGATGAAAGCCAAAACATGAGAACATATTTAGAGAACAGTTACAGGATAGAAAACCAGCAATTACATGTGACCTGGGGGTTATGTTAGTTAATTAGATAATAAGACCACTTATTGCCATGCAGTAGCTGCTGGTTTTCTATGTGAATCATTCTCCAACACAATTCTTCCACACATAAGCAAAGAGGTATAAAATTGAATTAGGAGAGTATTACTGCTTTTCTATAACAACTAGTGAGACTGAAATTGGAGCTTTGTATCTACATGTAGTACCTATACTTCATGAAATGCAGTTAAAACCAGAATAATGTATAAAGGCTAATTATTCATGAAATTAATGTGAGCTCTAGCTTATCTTACAGTAAAGACTGAGGAATTTCAAACTATTTGATTCCAAAGAAGAGCACAGCATAATATGAAAAAAAGTCAACAGTAAAGAAGCTGAAAGTATGTCTTTCATCTCAAGAACATTTGTGGAAAATAAAATTACTTGCTGTATTTTATTTGTAAAAACTGTCAGAAATATTATGTCAAAACAAGTTATTCTTGATACAAATGTAATCAGAAATATGTAAAAATGGTTGATTAAGCAAGAGAGAGATGTCAGACTTGTTTTGGTTCACTCACAATGTACTCATAGTTTCCTAAAAATCTGCCTCAGTCTACAGAACTACTTCAATATCTTTGTTCACTAAGTACTGCTGACAAATCTCTTGACAAGCAATTAAAGTTTGTACATACTGTGGTACAGGTGGAACTCAGAGGACAGAATCTGTGATGAAACACATTTTATTCAGATGATCTAGAACAAAGGGAAGTGCAGGAAGGAACAACTTCTGGTCATTCATTTTCCAAAACTCAGTCAACAGAAAAACTTGCTGGGATTTGGGTGTGATCACCAGTCCTACAGAATGGTTTAGGTTGGAAGGGACCTTAAAGATGATCTAGTTCCAATATGCTTAAGTTCTTGAGATCTCTATTCATGACAAAAATTACCGCAGACAAAAGTAATGTGTTCCAGACTTACCATTTACACTGTGATGATTGTTTAATTGATATCAATAGATAAAATTACTTGAGTGAAACAATTATGCCTGGGAACATATGCCTGGTACCAAAATAACTATATTCTTTATTTCTGCCTATATATAAATTAGGATATGATTTGCATATTTAACATCTAAACAGAGTATGAAAAGAAAATGGTAACAGTGCAGAAAAGCTGCATTGGGATTAAAACCCAAAAAGACATTACACTTTAAATGTTTGTAGGCTTCAAATCAACATTTACATGTAAAGTTTTAGAAGTGGATTGAAATTAGTAAAATATAATCAGTATTCTCACAATCTAGTGTCCTCCATTATTCTTTAAAAAATTAATTAAAAGACGGGCAATGAATCTTATGTCAGCAGATGAGTGTATTGCCATACACTGTGAAACAAATTAATCAGCAAAAAACAGGCACTGCAGAAGTGTTGAAATAACCTTTTGCTATACAAGCAAGGACTTAGACTTAATTTTTAAATAAACAACTAACTGTTCATTTCTTGACTGAACTAAAGGTAACTGTCATGTCATGCTTGTGTTATCATTATGGCAAATGAAAAAAAATTACACTCTTTACTAAGTGCTTTAATGGGAATCTTGGATTGAATCATCTCTCCCAATTAGGGGGTATTCAAAAAATATGAAACGCGAGTGCTCTTCAGCTCCATATTAATGTGATGGCTTAGTCACAATTTGGGGTTACATAAGCATGAAAAGGATAGAACCTCTTGAAAAATGAATCCCAGCAGTCTAATTAATCTAATCACCACAAATTATATTCTCCCTCGGTAATATATTTTCTAGTACACATGGAAATATAAAGAGTGTAATTTATAGATAATTCAATAAACTAAGATGCTCTCTGTGTTACTATACAGTTACTACCTCCAGTATCATGAGGTGTGTTAATATTTATTTACCTTTCTGTTTTTTTTTTTTCTTTGAAAATACCACTTGTCAGAGCCAAATCAGCATTGTACAGAAAAAACGCATCTACACTGCCAGTGTAAAACATCTGAAAGCAACTTCTGTGCGCATTGGATCTAAGCAGGGTGATGCAAGTGGTGTGAGGACACCTGAGCTGGTTTGGCTCTACAGCTGTGAGCTGTGTGTGCCACGGGGTCCGGGTGCAGTGCTGGCCTGGAGGAGACTCCACAACAGTCAATACTTGGAAAATACATCTGGGCATACGTCCACTCTGCAGTCAATACAACAAAGTTTAAAAAAAAAAAACCAAAACAACAACACAAAAACCCCAAACATAGGCCTTCTAAATTGATAGATTGAATTCAGGACTTGTGACAGTGAGGAAAAAAGTGAATGTCTGTATGAATGTCTTTGTTGTAGTTCTATGGAAAAGAGGCATTTCTTCCCTCTAGATAAGTGTAACGGAAGAAAGGTTTGTTCAGACTGTTACGTTCCTGAGAGAACAACAGTGTTTCTGCTAGTACCACTTACAGTTTAATTTATGAAGAGTCACGACTTGGGAGCGTTATGAGGCACGACCTCTGCCTCCACCGCTCTGTTACTGCCCTAGCCTAACTAATTGCAGCTGCCAGCTTATATTTGACAGGCCAGCGCGTATGGCTGTGAATGCAACCCCAGCTAAAAATGAACATTCAGGAATGACGATTTGCCATAAAAGTACATATATAAATGAGATAAATACCCAGGCAGACGGAAGCATCCTGGGAGAAACAAAAGAAGGAAGCATAATAAAAAACCTCATGGCAATCTGACAACACTGCCCATTCTGTTATCTTTTCATTATGTAATGGGCATCAAAGGGAACGCTGGCCAGCTTCTCTGCGTGGTAGTCCACCTAGCACTTGAACATAATAAACTTCATGTTAGGTCGTGACCTAAGTTGTCATTTTCTTCTAGTCTGCCAAATAGCCCACTAACAGCCTCACTGTTCTGCTGCAGCGCAAGGAGACTTAAGCGAATAGTTTCTCTTGAAAGGTACTTCTCCCTAAATAGTGCTCTGTGATACCGGCTTCCAGTTGGCCTTTGGAGCCTTGAAAAGGCCTTGTGGAATATCTGGCCTTGTGCTGGGCACATGAGGATAGAGCAGTCTCGCCATCTAGACCTGCCTTTTCCTGGGGAATGAAATCCCTGTGACTTTTCAGCTCCCTTGAAATCTTACTGACAATATCTGGAATGCTCTGATGTAAAAGCTAAAGAAGTTTATTATAGTAAAAAGCCAAGCTCATGAAATCAAATATTGTATTTAGAAAGAGATACAGGAAAGTAAAACATGACATACATGATTGGTTTGATTTGTATTTTCCTCTCTTCAGTTAGCAGGCTCTGATGTCGGGCTGACTCCCAAGAAAATTCCTCCAGCCCTTCAGAGCTGGGTTACAATCCCATAGGCAGGGCATGCACCCAAATTTGCCTTTGCAAAGATATCTAAAATCATTTAAAGGCTTATGGTAACTTCTAGTCCCAGTGACCACCCCAACCTCTTCAACCTTATGTCCTGTGCCATGGCATTCTGCCTGAGGTGGGCTCATGCTTATCCCATGAAGATACCTAAGAATGTAAGTTCCAGCTAAGTGGAGTACACTTAGTCTTAATACATTTGTTTACAGTCAGATGTGTGAAACGAATGGAAATATGCCTTTTTTTTTTGGCAGCCAGCTGAGGAAAGTGATATCTTCTCTGACTGCATTTATTTAAATTTATGTTTTTATAATTTGTAGCTTAGAGTCATTCATTACATAAATTTACAAATGAGAATAGTGACTGTTTAATAGCTCTTGTTCGAAATTAAATGGGATTAAGCAACAACACTATGTTCAAAACTGGCAAATCTGAGAACTACGGAATAAGGGACATTTCTTACATTTGATTACAACAGCTTTACAACAGTTTGGTTCTCTGACCATTTTGGAGTCTGCTAAACTAGAAACAAAAAGTACAATACTGAAGGGGTGCTCAAAAAATGACAGACTGGAGCTAAAAACGTTTCAACTGAAAGTTAAAAAGTTTTAACTGAAATTAAGAGTGTGGCAATCTCAAAGAAACCAGAAATACCATTTGTAGCCCACTTTTATACTCTTCCTTGGTCATCTACTACTGTTCAGTGTTCAAGATCAGATATCAAGCTACGTGCTCCCAGTGCGGCCATTCCTATGTTCTGTGGACCCATACTAAATAAAAATGTGTGTAATTTATGTTGTGAAGTAGATAACTGGGAGTTACACTGCCCGAATTCTCAGAAAAAAAGAAAGAGATATTTAGAAAAATGGATTTCATCTGCCTTTTAAGATTGATATAGTCTTTGCAGCGTTCCTAATACAACAGAGCTGCTGTAGTTACAGTCACTGGAGAGGAAAGGTTAGGAGATGGAAATCCTGGGCATCTTTGGGCACTCCTGGTTTGGCTACACTAGACAGAGATGCTCTAGTTTGTAACTGTCTGTTTGCAAACCAAAGAATCTGAGTAGGCGCCTGCAGTGGTCACATCCCCTTTTCTGGGTGCATGAATGGCACCAATACAATGAAAGCAGGAGATCTGTGCCTCCTGAGGATCCCAGGGAAAGGAAGATTGCCACAAGTCCAGTCCTACTTACCTTACAGTTTTGTGTCTAGAATTGCAAAAATCAGACGGAGGAAGGCCTATAATTTTGCTTCAATCCCTTCACAAGAACTAAAGCAGGCTTCTCAAAAATATTATGCTAGAATTAGAGCTGAGCGTTCGTTTTAAAAATCATAAACATATGGTTTGTCTGTTCCCAGATGAAAAGATAAATCAGAAAAAAAAAAATCATAGTTGGCTTGAAAGCCATTTAAAAATCAGTTTATATAAAATGTCTTCAATCTGTGTTAAGTTCTACGGGGAGAATCCTTCAGCTAATTATTTAAAAAATACATATCTATACAACAGTAAGTACTCAGAGCAAAGAGATTCGGCTCTGGATTAGGGAATGCAAATCAGCTCCAGGAGTACAAGCAGCAAAGCTAACAAGAGATTAGCAGAGAAGCTACAAAGCTAACAGGGGATTAACTTTCAGAAGAGCTTACCAGTTTATCATTACGAACAAAAAATATAACGTAAAAAAGGAGATGAGAACAAAAGTAACCATGAAGGAAAAGATACAGGGTCAAACTGCCAAACTGCAGTGAATACATTGCACCGTGTTTCTAAGCACAGGCAGGAGCGCACGCTTCACACCAAACCTGCCTGACATCCAAACTGGGTGCAAGCCCAAGGTAAAGCAAGGTGCTTTAAATTCATTTCAAAGCCTCCCCCCACGTTATGCAGCAGTTGAGCTTCAAGCATGCTTCTGTCCAGCATTAGATGGAGTCCCACCATAAACAGGTAAAATAGGTCTGCCTTAGAAATCATACGACAGTTGGGCACAGACGTATGAAAGTACAAACCTGGATAAACCATCAGCCAAAAGGGCGTCATCTTTTTACCATGCAGTAAAGAGGCACTAAGGACAAGAGCTTAGAAGGGTTGTACAAATAACAGAGCATATAAATGAAATATTAAAAGAGTGATGTCCTAGGGAACACTGGAAATGATACCAGTGCAATTAAAATCCATCTTGATATTTGGTAAACTGGCACCCAAATATTATTGTGTCTGTAGAACAGTAGAACTGCATTGATTCTTATTTCACATATACCTTTTGAGTTTTATTTTTGTATGTTTATGGAATAATTATATCTCACTTAAAAAACCCCAAGCTCAGTATGCTCAACTGTGCCTTATATCTGCATGGGAAGTTTGAAAAGACTGAGAAAGCTGAATTCAGTTCAGAGAGGGCCTCACCCTAAATCATTAACGAGGTTTTTCTTGTAAGCTGAATGTTTCGGCTTCAAGTTCTGCTTCAATGGGAAAGGAGCATTTGCTTTTCTTTACCTCTCCTCCGCAATGTGAGTAGCAGATACCTTCCTGATAAGCAGCTTGGAACAGATTGTTCTGGTGATTATCAGACATACCCAACGTACCTCTTATACTCTTGCCCACACTGGTTTTCTTTCAAAATATTTGTTTGACCTGCTTTTTAAAGTTTTATCTGTCAAAAATTACATAGTGGTTTCAGTTTCAGAAGAAATAGGAAAGTTACAACACATGAGGGATCTGAAAGTTAATTGCAGTGAACTTCAGGTCCTTTCCCAACAGGCAACAAAACCACAGTCCCTTAGAAAGTTAAACATTGCCAGAAATAACCTCCATATACTGGCAGATGAATTAGAAAACCTTCCCTTGGTAAAGCTGGGCGTATAGTTAAAGCATAATAAAAAAATTATGAAAGTCACCATTTGTCACAGCCTGCCACCACCATAGTGGAGACATGTGAAACGTCATATGTATAAATTTCTGTCCATCTAAACCAACTATTTTGTCCTTTCCTGTGTAGGAGTTAACGCACTTACTTGGTGTTCATTTTACTCCTAATGAAAGGCACTTACCTTTTTAAACACTTTAAATTTTTAAATTTCAAGGTCTTCATCCCAGTCTTGTCTTTAGATTGCAGACAATGCAATTTGCTTACCGTGCTGTACCATGTTCACTAAACTTCAGGTACACATTTCTGATGATCTGGACTGAACTCGTTCAGAAGCATTTGCGCTTCACAAGTATTTCAATGAATCAGACCTGTCACAGATGAATTCCTGGCATCCCAAAAGGGTACTTAAGTAAATCTGTGTACCTAATTCTCCACCGACAACATCTTACAAAGCCCTTTAAGCCAATGCAAAGGGCAAATCCTTTGCCATCCCTATTTAGTAGGCTGTTACGTTGCCTTTGGACAGGTGTAAATTAAAATTATCCACGCAAATTTACTTGGGGTGCTAGATTAATTACATTTTCCAATTTAATTTTGCTGACATAACATCTGTGACAGGCATATTGCACATTATTCCACGTTTGGGTCAGTCAGTCTCAAACCATTCATTCTTGAAGCCCCATCATTATTATGCTGGCATTAAACTGAAGAGTGTATTTGTGATGGTGTCACACCTGAACGATGCAGGCTAAGGACATGGTACAGTTTGCCAATCTATCTTCCCTCCATTGCTGTAGATAACTAACCTTCAAGATAAGTGTGCCTGCATGTTTTACTCAGATTCTGGGCTTATTAATACTGAAACACCGAATAATATCTGCAACTTTGGAACTGCAGCACTGCTGTTAAAATTTTAAAATCTAATCCTTAAGTTGAAAGAAATTATGTGGAGTTTCCCGTGGAACCTGTAGAAGTAGATGCCCTGTCCTTAAGGCAGTTCTGTGGGATGTAAGTGTCTTAATCTTGTAGGCTTTACTGGCAGTCTCTGAAGAGTCTGGAAAAACAATTTCAGGCTGGCGGCAGTTAAGCCTCCAATACTGAGATCACCTGTTTCTATTTAACTGCGATATAACAGCTACAGTTATAACCCTCTAACACAACAGTCATAGAATGTGGTATCAGGCAATAACAGAAAACAGCAGAGTTACTTGAGAGAAATTTGAAGACTTGGGTTTTTAATTCCCTTAACATATGGTAAGGGAAGAATTCAGAGTCTATTTTCAGAGTTTGAAGTCTCCTATATGTTGCAGGATAGTCTTAGCTTAAATAAAGCTGTGGGTACTTTGCATGCTATGCTCTGTTGAGTGTTCAGATTCATCTTCCTCCCACCTTTTCTCTTCCCCCATGCCCCTCCTGAAAGGTAGAGTCAATAATGCCACCCGCTGCATGTTCTGGAAAGTCCTTCCACCTACCCAGTATTTGTACTGTACTCACATTTCTTCTTTCGTTGTTAAAAAGACAAGAAGACCTTGATTGTGGTGGGTTGCCTCGGAAAGACTTTATATATAGTTTCTGCGTGAACGTTTGGAGTGATCCTCAGGCAAGAAGGATGGCACCTGAGGTCTTACTACTTCTGACAAGTTACTTTGACATATTGCTTACTAAGTCTCAGTGACTTACTGCAATACACACTGTTGGGTGGCCAGATTCGGTAACAGTCTTTAAGAGTGTTGATCTCACGCTTGCTGGTTTGTGGAACAATGCAGAATACTGACCTTAAAGCCTTTACCAGATTTGAATGCTGTAATTCTTTTCTTTACTCAGACAGTAATATTTTTTTAGTCTGAAATGACTTTCAAGTTAGTTTAAAGTAAAAATTCTGACCATTAACAAGTCAAACTTATATGCGAGAACAGAAGAATATGTGTGTGTGTGTGTGTGTGTGTTTTCCTCTCCTAGCAGCAACCAGGCAATACTTGTTTCTGCATAAAGCCTACATTTTGAGATGTTAAAAATGCTGGATACGGAGAAAATCACATGATCTCAGTTGATTAGCTACACATAATCTACTTAATAGTCATAGTAAAAGTAATTACTATTTTTGTTTCTTACAGGTGATTAAAGTTGGGCAATTATATGTTGATTGGTTTGTTTGTGTTTTTTGTTGGTTTTGTGTTTATTGTTTTGGTTGTTGGTTTTTTTTTTTTTCATAAATGACAATGTATTTTAAGTCATTTGTGCTAGATTGTAATCTGTACCTGATACTGGCTAAATTACTTGCAACAAATGGAGCACAATTTCCATAGACCTCTGAGGTCAGGCCTGAGTTACTGCAAAACTTCTGCTCTGGAAGGTTTTTTCTTCATTTACTTTTGATTAGTTTTCAACTCCTGCTTGATATGTCCACATTTGCTCTCTTGTTGTTGATCGCTTGTTTTCAGAAAGCAAAGTCCACTTAGCTGGTTCAGGAAATTATCACAGAATCACAGAATTATCAGAGTTGGAAGGGACCTCTAGAGATCATCTAGTCCAACTCTCCTGCTAAAGCAGGATTGCCCAGAGCACATTACTCAGGACTGCATCCAGGCGGGTCTTGAAAATCTCCAGGGAAGGGGACTCCACAACCTCCCTGGGCAGCCTGTGCCAGTGCTCTGTCACCTGAACCGTAAAGAAGTTTTGCCGTGTATTTGAATGGAACTTCCTGTGTTCTAACTTGTGCCCATTGCCCCTCGTCCTGTCACTGGGAACCACTGAAAAGAGCCTGGCTCCATCCTCCTTCAACCCACCCTTTAGATACTTGTATGCCATAATAAGGTCTCCCCTCAGCCTTCTCTTCTCCAGGCTAAAGAGTCCCAGCTCTCTCAGCCTTTCCTCATAAGGGAGGTGCTCCAAGCCCTTAATCATCTTAGTTGCCCTTCGCTGGACTCGCTCCAGCAGTTCCCTGTCCCTCTTGAACTGGGGAGCCCAAAACTGGACACAGTATTCCAGTTGTGGCCTCACCAGTGCCGAGTAGAGGGGGAGAATGACCTCCCTCGACCTACTGGCCACACTCTTCCCTATGCAGCCCAGGATTCCATTGGCCTTTTTGGCGACAAGGGCACATTGCTGGGCCATGGATAATTTACTGTCTACCACAACCCCCAGATCCTTCTCCTCCAAGCTATCTCCCAGCAGGTCAGCCCCTAACCTGTACTGGTGCCTAGCATTCTTCCTCCCCAGGTGCAGGACCTTGCACTTGGTTTTGTTGAACCTCATTAGGTTCTTCTCTGCCCAGCTCTCCAGCCTGTCCAGGTCACGCTGGATGGCAGCACAGCCCTCTGGGGTGTCAGCCACCCCACCCAGTTTGGTATCATCAGAAAACTTGCTGAGGATACACTCTGTCCCCTCATCCAGGTCATTAATGAATATATTAAACAAAATAGGACCAAGTATTGACCCCTGGGGGACACCACTGGTTACAGGCCTCCAACTAGACTCTGTGCCCCTGATCACAACCCTCTGAGTCCTGTCCCGCAGCCAACTCTCAATCCACCTCACTGTCACCTCATCTAGCCCATACTTCCTCAGCTTCCTAATGAGGATGTCATGGGAGACAGTGTCAAAAGCTGTATAATATATCCTTTATAAAAAAGCTGTATAATATATCCTTTATAAGGGATCCTTTATAAGGGATCAGGAAAATATCAAACTTTTATGGTCTCTGCAAATGTGTTCCTGACCTTTTAGTTAGGCTGCTAATAACGGGTAATGTAGTGGCCACAACTGCTTGAAGATATTTTTTTCATTCCAGCAGACCGATGATCATCTGTTTTCATTTTTCTCAGTTACTTTTTTCTGTGATAGGTGTTGTATCACTCCCCAGTAAGGTCAGCCAACTATGGGGAGACTTCACCCGCTCCTTTCTTAAAGGAGTTTGGTTATTAAAACTGACAGTGAGGATGAATCGCCGTTCTGGCTTTCTGTGAGACTTGCAAGTGCAAATAGAGTGACACACTGTGCCACCTAGTGTAACTTTACTATCAACAACTACACAACACTCAGATTAACTCCATTCCCATTACCAACATCCAAAGCTGTAGTTGACGCAGTTTGATCTAATGTGTAGGGCAATCTGCATTCTGGGGTTGTACCTCGGGCCCTGGTGCTGCTCCTTGGTAAGGTAAGGCAAGGACCATTTCCACTGCTTTCTCTCCACCACCCTACCATGTCAGTCACTCTTAGATGCTACGCAGAACTCATTTCTTCTGCCAAATCAAGGTCTTCGGCACATCTGACGTTAACAGTTCATCCACTCCTACTTGTTTAGGACTCCTCATAGAAGTATCTCAATCTATTTCATGTCAACACTACTTGCAAGAGAAGTAACACGTTGTTACAAGATCAGCTATTTATCAGTTCCTCCCTGGCCACCTTATTTGGTCAGGTGATTCTGTTTTGAGTTTTTTTTTTCCAATATTATGGGAGTAACAATGCCTCCCACTGGTTATTCATATGGTGCAAATACTTCTAGGACTGTCCACCAAGAGTGGCCCAGCCTGAGCTCACCAGAGCAGGTGCAGGGTACCATTGCAGGTACATGGAGCAGTGAAGGCACTTTAGCTCATTTGTGCCACAGACAGTTTTTCCTGAGTCCACTGTCCTCTTCACTTCTTTCCAGGCATCATGAGGTACCTCATTACTCCAAACTAACACACTGGCGAGGCAACAGACTTGAGCTGTGTACCTTTTACCAACCACGTGAATACATCTCTTAATTTACCCGTGCATCACACAGTGTAGTTTTGCTTCTTTATTCCTTATGTGATAGTTGAATGGAATTTGGGCCAAACTGAGGTGCTGATGGTGCAAGATGCTTTTACTACAGACTTTCTATGCAATTTCTTGCTACACAGTCTAAACCTAAATGTGGCAGATTTCTGGAAACAATGGTATGCATGAGGTTTCTCTGTTGGTATTTCCCTACTTGTGTGCTTGTTTCAATTTGCAAACCCAGTATTCTCTTGGTATGTTTTTATTTGAATATTTAACATTAAAAATGCAACAAATACGGAAGTACAGCCAGCTACTTTCTAAATCTGTCTAGCTACTTCTTAAACAGATGCTTGACTAAAAACTGTGGTGATACAGGCACACACGTGGCTACACTTGCACATCAGTTTTGTTTGTAAGTTTTGTCCCTTTTGTTTTCTTCTGTTTCTGTTGAAGTTCTATGTGTTAAATATTGCAATACGTAGCATAATACAAGAGAAATAAAGCAACATTGTGTGTTTTTACTATGCTCAGAAACTGTAGATAAGAGAGTATAAAGAAAGAAAAAACAGGGAATTTTTATCCCAAAATCCACATTAAAAAATTTGGGATGACAACCATAAAATCGTGAATGTCCTAGTAAAATTGAGGCAGGTGGCAATGACAGCTGTTTCAAAATTCATCAAAATCTTCGGGGGTTTTGTATTATTTGGGATATAATATATCCACATGGACTATATTCAGCTTTTGATGAGATTACAGTTTTGGTGAATAAAAGTAACTGTAAATCTAATAAACGTGGTCTTTTGACAGGTTTTTTACATCCAACAACATGTTTTTTAACAAATTAACATTAAGTAGCTTCAATAAAGTAGATCTAGAATGGCTACTTGTTGTATATCAGAATCTCTCTTAATAAAGACTCATCAAATCAGGATGCTTCCAGTGGGGCTCTGCAGAGAGCAGCTGAGTGCTACTATTAAACATTTTTATTACTGTTCTAGAAAAAAAAATCCTTAGACACACTGCTGACAAAACCTGGAGACTGCTGATAATCACAAAACAGTCTTGTTGAATGACTTAGAACACGTAGCAAGCTGAAGATATTCAAGAAAATCGTGTTTTATACATCTATAAAGAAGAAATGCAGTCCTTGGTCATGGGCAGGGGAATCCTGAAAAAGATTTACGGGAGAAAACCAGTTCACAGTAACCTCAGTGCAATCTGAGCCCGGACTGTAAACAACGAAGTGGGGACTTAATCTCTCAGGGTGATGCTGACTGCAGTGTTGGAATACTACATATTCTACTGCTGTTCACATTTAACAAATTGGAAAAGGCAGAGAAAAGAACGAAAAATCACAGAGTGCTGAGAAAATGCCTTAGAGGAAGATTCTTAAAAACTTAATCTGTTTAGCATGTCAAAAAGAAGATTGAAAGGTGACTTGACACAAAGCATAAGTATTTCCTTGAGGACCAAATACCTGGCATTAAACGTCTTTCTACCTCAGCAAAGAAAGGCTTTAATAAACCATAATAACTAGAAGCCAGACACATTCAAGGTAGAAAGAGGACATGCATTTTTAAAAAGAAGGCTGTTTGTGCACTGATTCAGACTGAGGGAAAGAGAAAGAGTCTAACTGTCGATCTTTGGTACAAGACCACGTGTGGTTTTTCTTATCAAATCAGCTTTTGGCATCAACTGGCTGAAATTCAACGGCAGATATCATGCGTAAGGTCAGAGTAGGTGATCTAATGCTCCCTTCTGGCCTTAAGCACAAGTAAAAAATACCTTCCCCCAAACCACTATGCATATTAAGTATCATAACTACAAAGCTAAATGAAATCTGTGTTCGCTAGTGTGTTTCAGGGTAGATGCTAATAATTAGTTTCATTAGTAGATGCTAATAATATGCATCAACTTCTCTGAGTGTTGAACTCTACAATCAGAAGCCTGAGTAGAATATTATGGCAAACAAAGCTACTTAAATTGTGTAATATAATCAACTCAAATGATGATATATAAATTGAGTTAGAGTCATGATGTGGTGAGGACAAAATCTGAGCGGCCATAGCCCAGTGGCGTAAAATATAGTTCTGTATCAACAAGAGCAAGTCACTTGTATCCTTCATCAAGTTAGCAAGCAGATAACCAGTAGATGAGTTTTCACCACACATATTGTGTTGTCTAGCAGTATGATTGCTCCTACTGCTTATGCAGAACCCACCTGCTAGAGCACAAAATGTTGTTTTTCAGCAGAAGAATCTAGTGCACGTAAAGGGCCAAGTCCTTTCAAAAGGAACTTCATGCCGCTATTCAAGGGCCCAGGAATACTTAACAGATCATGAGTGACTATACTACAATACACACGTCTTCTGCATCAGGAGACTGGCATCAGCAAGCCCTGGCTCCCACCTAATTCGCCATGTTATGTACTCTCCACCACATAACAGCATGCCAAACTAATCAATGGTAATCAGTCAAAACTATTCAAAAACTTTGGATAAAAGGCTATAAATAAATTTCAGTCCTTCTTCTCCTTTAGATAAATTAACTCAGTGTTGTTCTTTTGCCTCTGGTTGTCATTTATATATTAAAACAGAAGCGATTTAGCCATATAAAACATAAAAAAATCATCACTATTAACAAAACCCTTTTTTTAGTAGACAATAAAACCTTAACTGGGTATCTTGCCTTATACTATCCTGTAATACTAGTACAGGTAGTGCTAGAAAAGAATATCTGGTAATGTTTGCCAATCGTAAGAAAATTGAGGAGGGTTTAATTTCAATTGTGTTTAATGAAAAACAGTCTTCACCTCATTTACATACTTTCTTAACTATTGAAAGTTAATTCTATGAATGGACAAATGCACTGTATTTTGCAGAGAAAAGAATGAATGCAACAAATTAGCAAAGGTCAAAACTGATATGGTGGTGTTTGTCTCTGTGGTCAACTCTAAAAAAATAGGTAGTAGTAAGTCCTAATGCCTAGAAAAGGCTGTTTCATTTGTCTGATTTAAACATGAAGCTTCCAGGCACATAATAATAGCTTGCTAGTGGTTACAATAGAGTTTAAACCCTGTGAAATCAACAGCATTTTTTTTTTGACAGCTATTTATTGCTGCATCAGAGTAATCCTGAATGAAGAACAGAACTGGTAACAGTCTAGTTAAGAACAAGTCCTCTACAGAAGAAGAAAATGAAAAAAATTGCAGCATTAGTATCTCCAAAACACAACATGAATGCAAGACCTTAGTACTCCCCATTAGGTTTGTATTTTACGTAATGTCTGGATAGGAATTAAGTTTATTTTAATGACTTTAGAAACATTTCATTGAAATATTTCTTATGTTGGAGTTTAAAGTACAAGCAGAGAGTTTTTAGAGAAATTAATTAAAAGCACAACAAAGGATTATTCCTATGTCTGCGTAGGGAGGTCCAGAACATCTCAATTTCAGAAGCAAGTGCAAGACTTCATAGGTAGACTTTGATGAGCAACTCTATGACCAGCATTAAAGGGTTCATAATCAATATCTAAATTGCACATTAATGACTAAGCTTAAAGACTTCACAGTTCAGAAAATGAGGCAGGGAATTTGCCCTTGGGAATAAGTTGAGACATTGCTTAGTTTGTTTCTAGAGGTAATTACTATTAACTTAGGGTTTTTCTCAGTAATGCCTCAAGGGCAAATGAGTAAATCAAGTGTGTTTTGATAATTTGCATATAAGGTACCTTCTTAATTGTATTTAGCCATAAAGCCAAGTCACTTGAATGCTGCTTGGGTAATTGATCTCCAAAATGCGTCACCTATGTTCTCTTCTCTACATATTTCAAATTGACATAGGTGGCTTAGAAGAAGCATTCTTCTTCTCCCACTTCCCTTTTGGGGAAGTCTCACACTCCTACAAATGTAGCGAGGGAGAAATCCCTGTGCTCCGAGTCCAAAGGCTACAATTCTTCAATGTCCTTATGTAAGCCTCACAGGCTCTGGATGAAGAGAGAAAGCTGATTCCCCTCTCTCTCTGCATACATCTGCATAATTTCTGGGCACAGTATGGCCCCTTGTGAGGTAATATACATCTGTTTTGCAAGAAAACCATCCTTCCCAGCTTAGCAGCATCTTTGAAGGTACTTGCCGGTGGCAAAAGGAGTTGTAGCTCTTAAAGAACTATCACAATGGCCACTTCAATTACCACTGAGCGTGCTGGGGCCCTAGAAAGGCTGATCTGATCTTTTCTGAACTGTCAAGCCTTCACTGCAAAGCTGTATAACCCCTATTTCTGCATTAACAGAGATACCGCTGACTCAGGACTGTACAACATATTTGCCAGTGAAACAAAGCACATTGTCATGGTTCAATCATTGGCCTGTTATAAGAGTTGAAATGGGAATCACTTGTGCCTTGTTTCCTCCTCTAACACCAATGGACCGACCTCGTTGAATGCACCTTCCAAAAGGCACGTGTGAAAGGCAGCTGAATCAAGAAAAAAACCCTCATTTCCATGAACTACTTCCAAAGACATGTGAACGATGCAGCTTTTGCTTTAGAGCTGTTTAATGCTGTCCTCTTACCGCCCAACCTTTAGTACTATATTGAATTTTCCCTTCATGGAGATGTAATAGAAATAATAGGTTATATTTTGAGGTAATTCTAGCCCAATAAAAGTGTAATAGTCTGTATGCAATTAAGTAAGTCTTTGTATAGCTCCTTTCTTTTATGGTTACATGGAAGATACTGTAATTGGCTCATGATAAAAAGAAAAATATCCATCTTTCTTACAAAAATCAGCGATAGAGAAAGTAGTGTTTTTAATAGTTTACTGTTCAGACAACTGCTTTACTAATTTTCTAAAACAACCTCTACTAAAGAGAAAAGAAAAAGGTTTGTTTAGCTTACCTCTCCAAATATGACAACGGCAACCTTTTTAAGACGTATCTCAAGTTAATTTCAACTAGTTTAGGTTGTGAGTTTATAGTTCTTCCAGCTAAACTGTTATTAGTTCCTAGCCTGTATACTCCGAATGTATACTGAAGGCAGATACATGTCATAACATGAATTAAAGAACTCATCCAAGCAATAGACACCTCAAGCACTACAGCCATAGGGCATTAGCTCACATCTAGATGAAGTGTAGTTTACTAATCTCTAGCATTAAAAAAACCCCACAAAACAAACCCGACCATTGCATGCAGAGATGGACCTTTCAACTTGAGCGTCTCTATTCCCTTGCACTTCTGTTTTGGAGATAGTGTAGACAGAGATGTCTGCCTTCACCTGCTGGCTCATATCCCCAGGGCAGGGAAACTTTAAAAGCTAAGTAAGCCTGGGAGCAACTAATGATCATTATGAGTGCCAACATGTGGAAGTAGTATCAAGTAGCAAGTGCTGTAAATCACAGCCTGGAATGCTGTGTACTAATACCTGCTTGCATACAAGCTCCCATAAATCTTTTAATAAAACTGCTAGGGTGAAAATGTGTTGAACCTCCACGTAGTTTAAGATGTCTTTCCACAAGATTTTGCACAGACTACAGTTGTTAATGGCAAGACGCAACAGAACACAAATACCTCCACATTTGCCTGTCGAGTAACATCCGTGATAACTCAAAGGAAGCCCTAAGTGTGGAAAGCTCTTTCTTTACAAGTATACACGATGGGTTGCCAGTCTCCTAAGCACTGTCTTCTGTTACATTCCAGTGCCCAATAAACCCTTTATATTCTTAAAACAACATGAGAGCTTCCCTGTAGATGAGAACATTTCAGTCCCAAGTAGGTATTCATCTGCTTCACGTAACTTTGATGGCAAGTTTCAACTCTTTTCCAGCGACAAGGGATTCTTCCTAGAATTGAGCCCTCTCTCTTAGTTTTTTCATTTCTAGATAAGCATTAGATGATCAGAGGTTTCTCTGCACTCTAGGTTTTTATTTTCTCACTCAGTCCTATCATAGAGTGGTGCTACCAAGACAAGGTGTCTGTTTATGGGATTTTGCTTCTGTCATACACAGAAATACAAACTGTGACCATTTACCATTTCATGTCAACAACCCTAGTAACACAATTCCCCAGGTATCTAATCATATCAAATATATAATTTTGAACTGTGAGTATAATACAACTTCTTTTCGACTTTAAATGGATGACTACATTCTTAAAACTCAAATACTTTTGGGGGCTTTTTAAACCATCCACAGTGCTGTTCCTATTCAGTGCGGTTGTCATGGTTTTGCTAACTGTGGTGGTATGTGTTAACCCTGGTACGCGGCTCAGCCCCACAGCCTCTCAGTCACCCCCTCAGTGGGAAGGGGGAGACAAGTGGAAGGGTAAAAGTGAGAAAACTCGTGGGTTGAGGTAGACACAGTTGAATAAGTAATGCAAAAGCTGCGTGCATGAGAAAAGCAAAATAAGGAATTCATTCACTACTTTCCATCGGCAGGCAGATGCTTATCCATGTCAAGGAAAGCAGTGCTTCATCATACATAACAGTGACTTGGGAAGACAAATGCCGTAACTCCAAATGTCTCCCCTTCTTCCCCCAGCTTTTATTGCTGAGTACGGTGTCATATGGTACGGGATATCCCTTTGGGTTCCACTTCTTGTGCACCCCCAGCCTACTCACTGGCAGGGCAATGTGAGAAGCAGAAAAGGCCTCGATGGTGTGCAAACACTGTTCAGCAATAGATAAAACATCGCCGTCTTATCAAAACTGTTTTGGTCACAAATCCAAAACCACATCACCATACCAGCAACTATGAAGAAAATTAACTATCTCAGCCAAAACCAGTACAATCCCCACCCCTTATTCCACACCGTTTAAGTCATGCTCAAGTCCCATATTATCCAATATCTTTTAACCACCAATCCCCTTCCCCTCCATTGATTTATATAGATGTCATTCCCTTAGTCTATGGGCCACCCCTGTAAAAAGTCCAGTCAGTTCATTTAGTCCATGGCGTGGGGCCTATCTGTTATGGTGGTCACTCAGGGTAGGAGAGGTTGTGTGTTGCGTGGATTTATTGGGCACCAAAGCCAGCTCTGGTCAGGTCACTGCTGCACTTGCACTGCTTATTGTGAGGCTCGTCCTCTGTTGGTTCAGGTGGTTCCTACTATAGTACAAAACATCATTAGTCTGCCGCAAGCTATAGGACAGACTTACCTTGAACTTTTCTATGAAATCTGTGTCAATGATCTGGGTTAAATTTTTAACCAAGTTTTAAAGACCGGACAAAAGTCTGGGTCCCATGTCTAATGAAGAAATGCCAAACCTAGTTTCTTCCATTTCCACAAAACTGGAAACGGTAGCCCTGTAGAGACCATTATAAGCAGATAATTGTTCACGTGAAGAATTCTGGACTAGTCTCAAAAGCTCCCCACAACCCAGATAAGAACTTACCATGTGCTGTGATTGCAAGTGAAATGAACAAAATAAATATACTCTTTTTTTGTGAAGAAATGAAGAATGGAAAATGTCCTCATCACTAGTAGTGAGCATTTCAAACAATCCTTAAGCAGTCCACGTGGTTCCTCTGTTCCAGGCATTACAGGAGTTAAGAAAGAAGAAAGAAAAAAAATAGCCACCAAATATTGCATCAGTCTGTTTTCTTGAAAACAGGGATTTTTAAAAATCTTTATTCGGTAATACTATTTGAAATGCCAGTGAGGTTGCTAAATTGGATCCCCACCACTCAAGGTTTAGTGAGAGAGGATGGATTTGGAAATGCTAGTTGTCATTGTTAAGTATTTAATTACAGAAAAGCTCTGATCGGGCAGCCCTCTCCCTCTTCCCTTCTCCAGTCTTCTCCCAATAAAGAAAAAACTTAATTTTCCTTGTAGAAAGTGAATGGTGGTTACTGTCACTGTGACCACATCTACATTTTTAAAGTGAAATGCTTATAAATCTTTTGCAACACCTTTTTAAAGGATAATTAAGCTCTATTTTTTATGATAGGCATCAATATTTTTTTCACCTCTGAAATATGCACCTTAATATGATCAGCAGCAAAACTTCTGATTAACCAAATAATCCGTGATATTAAACCAGAAATTTTGTTCACAGTATAATGATTTCTTAACTGGCCATGTATTCTATAATGGAGTAATTAATCAGTTAAATAACGACTGATTTCTTCTTGAAAATATCCTTACCTTTACCACTTATGAACAAGATGACTCATAGTGCTAAACTTTGAGCCCAAAAACATGTCTTAAATATGCTTCATTTTGTTAAGGAATTGCATTTCTTTTGTTTTGTTTTGTTTTGGTTTTTTCCCCCACGAAAATACTTGCCAGAATAATAGTCATTTTATGTACAGCATTATAATTTACAGGGGGAAATTACACTGTTTATAAGTTGGGTTTATTGTCCACATTAATCTTTTTTGGAATACAGGCCAGCTAATTTCCAAGGCAAGACTGCCTTATTTCTGGCTGGGGCTTTTCTGAGCAGGGGTATGTGTGCAGGTGCTGGTTAGCGTGCATGCAGTGAGCCTCGTACCTTTGGGAAGATTCAGACCAGCTTGGCACGAGCTGGAAATGTATGGAGAACATATATCCCATGCACCCTGAGCAAGTCAGGTCATCTGTGTAATACATGTGGCAGGTGGTGTGACATTGGCCCTAATAGAGACGAACTGTATGGTTGAACTGGTTATACTCCATGGACATGACCAGGTGTCTGCAAATCTCGGTGATCCAACAATACAGAAGAACACCCCGTGTGTCAGTGTTTCATATTCCCGCCTTGTCTCAAACTGAAATGGAAAGATCAGGTGTCAAGTTTGAATGATAAAATCTGATGAAATCTGATTTCCAGATTCCACATCTAGTTCATTTCTCTAATGACTGATTCTCACCTCTAAAAAATCAGCTTCAATCTAAAAAAAAAAAAAGACAGATTTCTAGAAAAATGTAAAATGTCTTCAGCACAAAAAAGCCCACCATTAATGCCATCTACTTTGTGTGGGCAGAGCTGCGATAAACTTCAACATCTTTGGAGCTACACAGCTTGAGAAAGCACTTTTTTCTCTGTGCAGTTATAAAGCCAGGAGGGTTTCTGGGCATGATCTACAGCTTCTGGAGATTATATTTAAGTGCTTACAACTTTCAGGATAAAACAGACTTCAGCAACAGATCAGGATAAGCAACACTGGAATTGAGGCAGAAATAGCATATCCTGGATGTAAGTAATGGCTTGAAAACTGCCTGGGATCTCAGCAAAAAAGCTGAACAAGGAGCAGGTCTGGAGGAACTAAGCTGCTGGTAAAATAGGGGTTTTTTTTGTCCTCAGAACTGTCACAGAAGGCTTCAACTGTTGTTCAGCCTTCATAAGACAGAAAGGTTTTCTAGGTAGCAAGTCTTTGCTGCTTCATCGGCAAAGTCTTAAGCAACAGCTGTAAGAATGTGGAGTGAAATACAAAGCTCGTGGACATCTGAGCAGATCAATATATGCAAATTAGACCTTGTTATCAGACGAATATCTACTGCATCATTTACTACAGTCTGGGATCTTGGCTGCTCTATATAAAACTAGGAAATAACTGCGCACAACCACCTTCCCCCGCCTGATTTGGAATGAGAATGGCACGCTATATTTGAAAGGGGAAGAGAATAATCTGATCTGCACTTGGTGTGAATTGGAGAGCAGTGGAGTTATACAAGGGAAAGCTATCGGTTTAAATCTGCTCAAACAACTTAAAGCAACATTTACAGCTAACGAAAGCACAACCTGCAAGAACTGCACCTCTATCAGCAGAAGTTTAGAAATAAAGAGCTGCTGAGGCTTTCTCTGAAAGGGGGTTAACGCAGACGCATCGCCGCAGCTGTCAGATGATTATATGTAAGCAATGAAACTTTCTTCCTGACTCTCTGGAAAAATCCAATCTTGTAATCAGCCTCTCCAACAGGCAGAAGCCTCAATTTGAAGATGCAGGGTTTGTGGAAACAGTATAGCTTAAGGAGTTCCCGCCTTGACAAGCTGTCACAGCCCACCGTCCCCTTCGCTCAGCCGTTTGCTGGATTCCCCAGTGGACTGAGGGCAGCTTAAAACATAGGCATGCATAGAGAAAAAGGGAGGGAGGAAGAGAGAACAGCATTTCGAGAGAGTATTTTGATCCAGCTTGAACATGGCTGTGCAATCTTTTGGCTTGACACAGCTGACAGCCCGGCGAGTTGCGGGAGCAATAACAAGAGCGGGCTCGGTGAGGGCTCAAAGGGTGACAGGAGCTTCCGAAATCAACATGCACCCTGAAGCCCTTCATGCAAAAACGGGTGGCTATTCTAAGGAGTGAATGGCAAAATGAAAATCAAATCCTATGACTCAACAGGAAATCTTCCTACTGCTTGAAGATAAGAGAATAAGGAAACAAGGGAAGGCTAAAAATTTTGCACTAACAGCATTTCATTTTAAAGTGAACTAAAATAAAAATCACTTCATCTTTCAAAATCAGCCATGCTCCAGTTACATGAGGCAATTAAAATTTAATAAAAGAAATGCTCTATTTACCTGAATGTGTAATTAATCCACTGTAGAATCTACATATCTTTTTATAAATGTATGGATTCTATGGGCAAGTTCGGAATGCACCGTGAGATCTTCCACGGTTACGTTCGAGACAATGAAAAGAATCGGTTGACATTTTCGTGCTTCAGGACACGTGCAACCACTAACTGGGGGGGAATTGAAAAAAACCTTCTAAAAGTAGGTTACCTCATTGTTCTTGCATTTTTCTCTGACTTACACTGATCATTGCCAGGCAGAATATATTGGATTAGAGTGATCGATGTTCTCATCTGCAGCATGTCAGCGATTTCTACCGAACAGAAACAGACCGGCCTGATTTTGTGTTATGGGTGCGACACTGCTAGTAACTAACAATGATTCTCATAGTGTAAGTGATAAAAGACTAAGCTTTATAGCAGCAGGCATAGAAACGTATCTCTAATGCCACACAACACTTGCCATGCTGTGGTATGTAATTTAAGAATGTTTTGATTGTCTTTAGGGGCTCAGTTCAGCTCCAGATGAAGTCGGTGTGAGACTTTGCAATGAATTAAACATAAGCTTAGCCCTGCTCTAAACCAACCCATAGATTTTTTTTTTATTTTTATTTTTACAATGATTTTGTATACAGCTTCCTATATGACTTTTATTTTGGTTGTATCCCATACGGATCTACTTCTCTGTAGTTTAAAGTACATCTAAAGGGACTATTTAAAAGTGCATGAAAAATCTGTCAGACTGTTGCCCATTTAGGATCACGATTAAGTAGAGGAAAACAGGTACTGTAATGGTTGGAGCAAGAGTCTGCACAATAGCATTTTCCTATAGGTTTTCCCAAGAACACTGCTATGATTTCTACCACCAATGTTATGGGATACTTGTCTTCAAGGAAACCTATCCAACCTGAGTGCCTACTTTACAGAAGTGTGTTTAAAACTTGACATAAACTAAAAAGGACCAGGCAATAGATAGCCTTGATTGGTAAGGAATAAGTTATTTGGAAAGTACTAAATAAGGACATAAAATAAAACAAATCAAGTGTGTGAACAAAATCAGATTTTGGAGGAAAATATGCTGAACAGTAAAGGGGACATACAAACTGAAACATTCTAAACAATCAACAAGTAATGAAGTCTGAATTTCAGCGCAAGATATATTGAATGTACTGTCAGACGATATCACTTGGTCAAAGGCTGAAGCACATTGTGTGTGATCCTTAATGAATTGCAGCGTAGGCACTGAGCTCATCTGCCGGGTGAAGGGCTTCATGCAACTCAGAAGAGATCTTACCGGCTTAGGGAGTGTCTAACAAATGTTTTAGCTGGTAGTTTGCAGTGATGCGTAGTTGCGTGCCAGCATGTGGAAATAAAAACTCACGTGTGTGTAAAGGTAAGCAGGTATGTTATGTCAGCAAATTAATTGCATTTTTCATCTCTGCTACTGAAATTTCCTACAAGTCTAACAAAGACAGGTAAACCCCCCACATTTTCTGTGCAGACAGCTTACAGGCAGAAAAGCTTTGCTTTTTATGGTATCTGAGATTTGAAACTTAAATAACTAAAATACTTTCTGAGAGAGATTTTGTTGGATTTCTTTAACTACTTTTTTTTCCCCCCCTGTGTGCACTCAACGAGAATTTCAGGACTGCTGAGTGATGTCATTTTCCTTAATAAAATTAGCTGGAGGGTCTTTGAAATTTTATGGCTTGTACTTGTGCAGCATAAGAAATCAAAACCATGCGGTATTCCCAGTCCTTGGCAGGAGTTCCCAGAGGAAAGCATTAGTCTTCACTGAACCACAAGAGTGCTTAGGTCGTGGGGAGAAAGACACAGGGAGCATCAAACTAGGGTTTATTTCTGAAAATGCTAAGACTCATTTGATGTTTCATACTTTGAAGAGAAGCTTAGCTTTGCTGAGGATGGAAGCCGCAATGAAGGATGACAACTTGTTCAGAGGTGCTTTGAACAGAACTTTAGCACTAATTACAGCAAAGGCCAGACAGGGACCCAGGCGCTAACATTTCTGCTAAAGAGGCGCAGCAGGAACTAAAGATGAGCCAGTTTTGAAAAAAAAAAAAAAAATTAAAAAAAATGGTTGCTAGAGCAAAGAATTTAGTCTTCTCTTTATGTGGTTTCTGTTGTTGTTTTTGTTAGGTTTTTGGCTTTGTTTTTTTTCTTTAGTATAGCTTGAATACCTTTCAATGTTTCTGCAATAATTTCAAGTAATGCATCCTGAAAACTATTGGAAAGGACGAATGAACAAAATCTATAACTCAAACGTTAATACATATTAGCTATACATTCGATTCAGATTATTTTTTCTTTTTTCAATTTTTGTTGATTTTTGCTTTGAGTATTTGAATAAGCATATAATTTTGCAAGAAAAATTATGCCTAAAATGCGAGTGAAATCTGCCAGATTGAAGGTGACAAAGGAGGACTCCTTTGCATAATTCATTTGGACATTTAAAACTCTTTGAAAAGATGTGGGGGAGGGAAGAATTGTTTAGGAAAAAAGGGTTGGAAAAAATTAGAATTAGTTACTCCAGTAATTAGGAATTAGAAGGGACCTACCCAGTCATCAGGTCTATTCCCGAGATATCACAGCTCAGTATAGCATGCAATTCTTTCCTTAGTCTGGCTACACTACCTGTAACGGAAGTTTTCTTGGCTCCTGCTACTCCATTAGAAGCCTCAGTCATTCAGACCATCACTCCTACAGTACTTAAACCTTCTAATTTCTAGACGCATTTTGTTGCGGCCTATTTAAACCCCCTCTTCTCTTCCAGCAATGTCATTTGGTTCAAACAGTTCTCCCTCCCAATATATACCCCTGCCTTGGATTTATTTATGGAGAAAAATCTCATCCCCTCAGACCTCATTTCCCTGAACTGAGGAACTGAGCCAACTTCTAGTTCTCCCCCCCCAATCACTACTGGAAGTACCTGTTCCGATGCATCAGGTAGCCATGGCTTCTTCTCTCCCTCCCTCTTCCAGCACGGCCACGTGCCAGCAGTAGTTTGGGCACCCTGTGTCCCCTAGTCCACCAAGCTTGTGGATGTGCCACTCAACCATTTCTGCGCCTCAGTAATTTCTCTCAAACGAGACAGAGGTTAAAGCAGGAATTATTAATGCATGAGGCACCGTTCATGTCGCAGCACTGACTTCCATCCATTCTTTGAGGGTGTTCAGTACACTGTCTTCTCTGTTTTCTGCACTGAAACCATTTTCCTTCTCAGTGACATCTGCAAGTTTCATCAGGAATCTTCCTACTTTTCTGTGAGTATTGTTTAAAAAGAAAAAAAGTCAAATTGTTTGTTGAGACATCTTTGTTTTAGCTATGTGCATACATATTGAGTCATGTGGTACATAGTGACCTACTAAAATTCCTTTACTACCGAATCAGACACTTCATTTGTTCATTACTGTGGTGGTTTTTTTCACTGAATTTCCTCATAAGAGTTCATTGATTCCTCAAAATAACAGTGCACTAAACCCTTAGATAACTATTTCAACTTGAATCGGCAATGGAAATTTCTCTATCCTCATATCTACTAGTCTGGTTTTCCAATTTGTTTACCATTTTCGCTTGCTAGGAAAAACTGAGATGAAGGTTTTATTTGAGCTTTTGGACTCTACTTAAATAATGCACTGTATCAGTATCATTGAAACTGATAATGACCACTCTTTCTTTAGTCTGCTTTTATTTGTGTAGCTGTTTTTTTTACATAGAATGTTTAATGATTGCTGTTGGTTTTAATATTTTAAAGTCAAACTCAGCCCCACTTTAGGCTATATTCATTTTATCCCTACAATTCTTATCTCTATCATTCAGCCTTTTTTAAATCAAGATTTTTGTTCTACTTTTTCTAAATTCACCCTTTAATCCAAATATGCCTCATGAAGGGATTTTGAATCTATTTGAATTTTTACCTTGCTTAGAAATCAGGTTTATTTGATTTCAAGAAATTCTGAGCCTCTTTTATATTCAAGCCCCTAAGCTCTTAGTTCAGATATTTTTAATAAGCAGTTTTCTTTACTGATCAAATTTGAGCTTCTGAAATTTGTCACAGAACCCTAACGGTCTTCTATTTAACAGAAATGGAGTAAAGTTATGATTGTTGATAACACTTTTCGCCACCCCTCTCTAACCATATTTTGATCCCATTTTCATGTCTTGCCAAAATCACTCCTGGCATCGCTTTTTGTTAGCGATCAGCCAATGAAAAACTTTGCCAGCTACGAGAATCTAGAATGTGCAGACCTGTAACTATGTTGTCAGGTCTATCATTAAAAGATTAAGGTCTTCAATACTGACATAGTCTTCTGTACTAATTCTCCCGCTTTATTTCTGCATCTTTTTTTTTCTATCCAAATCTGATCCAGAGACTATTACAGTACTATCCCAATACAATCAGGTTTATTAACATTTCCCAAAATGAATTTTGTATCGAAGCAGACTTTAGTTTATTCCTGGCTCTCTCTTCTGCTCTCTCTTCTTTTTTTCTTTGCATCTGATAGAGCACCACACGCAGTGGTATTCATCGTCTTCACATTAATATCTGTCTTTCTTGAACGATTTGTGCCTGTCAGTAGCCGTGCTCTGCCACGATAGCCGTGTTAACAACTGCTTTCCGGTTCTACACTAGTAGTTCTGGTTGCACTATTTGATGTCTGGGGTCCTGAACTGAGCACAAGCCTTTCAGCTCCTGGTTGCTGTTTTGTTGTCCCATCCAAGCCTTTCACTAATTACAATACTTCCCTGAAATTCTCTCCTGTAGCTATACATCTTTCTGATATCTGATGCTGTTTTACTTACTGCTATACCCTCATTTATCGGTGCTTCTCTGTATGTTTTATAGTCATTGTAAAGCTACATACATACCCCTCAAAATTACTCATTTTTTAAAGCTTTTCTTACCAGTTCAGACCAACCTCAGCCCAAACAATGTGATTTCCCTAGGCTGCGAGGTAAGTAATCCTTTCTCTATTCACACTTCCAAGTGCTCCAACCTCTCTTGAAGATTTAACCTTTGAGCCATTTGTTCAGCTTCCTTGTTGTGTTTCCCATTCCTCCCACAGGTCAAAAAAATTTCAACGAAGATAAAAAGTTTCCACTGTTTTAACTATCCTCCCTGCCTACCCCAATGGACTTTTTCCATCTGTTCTAATAAGCATTATTTTCCAAAACCTGCCAGATGATCTTCTGCATATTGAAGCAGATACCTTTTAGCCTCAGGTTCATATCTTGTAACAAAAATTCTGGTGCTATATTTTATATTTGTTGTTGGCATTCAGGCTGGTGACGAACAGACCCGTCTTTTGTTAGGAGTCTAGAAATCTCTTTCCCTTCTCTGCTGTGATCAAAGAGAGGGAGTTGCTCTCCAGCTCTGAGCTGATGCCTTACAATGCAAAGCCTTCTGCTGGCAGAAATACAGCAAAACTAACCCCCGGCAGAATGAGGTGTGCTCTTGTCCCACTAGGCACAAGTCCCTTTCATATTCCCTCTTTTAGCTTTCAAATTCATCTCACAACGAGACTAAAGCTCATTAATGCCAATGAAAAACTTTGTCATATCTTCAATACGGGATCAAGCTTATACCATCTGTAGTACCTCCAATTTAGTGTTTTCCTGCAAATACACTTAACTTTACTGTGGGTATTGTCTTCCAGGTTTTTTTAATGTTCTTTCATTGTGAGAGAGGGCCTGTCTATATAATTTATGTCTCCATTTCCTTCTTTATTGAGTATACTTCTTACATGCCCTCGTATTCACCTCTTGTCTAAAGTATCTCATCCTATGAAATAAATTTTAAAAGAAAATTTAAAAGCCCATACATTTCTTTTCAGCTATCGTGTTAGTCACAGGATTAAAGCAAAGCTGATGAAAGCATCTAACAGACATTTCTAACAGCTGTTATGACTGGCAGAGACATATGAATTGTTCACTACATCCTTAATCTTTCTTTTTTTTTTCGTCCGGATTTATCTAGTTTGATTAGTAATTTGTGGTAACTAATGTCATCCTAAAATAGGCAGTTCCTGAACGGATCAAATACTTCAGTCATACATAGGAATGACACAGATTTCTCATCTGGCCATTACAAGTTTATAGACTGCAACTGCCTAATTTTCTGCTTTGGCTTGCTGCTACAAAATCAACAACAAAACCCAACCGCAAATAAAAGAATTTTCTCTTTCACACTCTAAGACTTGCAAGATATCAAGAAAATATATGTATAAAACACAGAGACCAATGGTTAAGCAGTAATTCATCAACACACAATATATCAAGCAAAGAGCCTCAGCCTTTACATCACACTAGACGTATCAGAAGGAGCTCTGTAACTGGACTCAACAGAGGGTACACAGCTTAGCAGCATTCAACAGACATACATTTCTCTCCCGACTTTTTTCCAAATTGGTTCATCTTAAAGGGACTGTAGTGAGGAGTTATCCTAGCACCACAGATGCAAACAAAATGTTCTTTCCAAGAAGTCACAGAACCATTACTGAAGACGATGCCAGATACAATATTTGATGGGGTATGAAAGTCTTGTTTATTGAAACTACTCAGATTCATATAAGCTAAGAATTTGTCCCTGAAATTGCAAACTTATCCCACCTAAACTCTGCTTCTATTCTGATCGCCACCTTTTGCATCATGTCTTTTGACCAGGTATTTTTTGTCTAAAGGGACAGTGTCAGCATATTTTCTTGCCATCCTTACTCCAAACTGGAAGGTATAGAAACTTGATTTAAGCCAAAGTCTTCAGCTGTTCCCATAATTAATCAACTGGCATGTCACTTCACCAATTAAAGCAAATCCAAAGACAGATTTTTTCTTTTTTAAAAACCATCAAGCTACTTCAGGCAATGTTTCTAAATTTTAACAGGGGAACAATATTTTAAGGATTCTCGGAAAAATAAAAGGTGTTTTCTTAAAGAAACAGTCGCAAGCGATGCCTGTTAAACTCAGCACCTGTTTTACGGGGCTTAAATTTCAACATAGAGCCTGAGGCAAGTCAGTGCCCTGGGATGGGATATAGCTACCCAGCAAGCTGAGCTGGAAGCCACCCAGTTAATAGGAAGTACTGGGTACAAGAACTGTTCTGAGAACTCCCTCGGGCACCTTATTTCAGAGCACTAAGGTCACCCTCTATCCATCACCCAAAATAATCCCCTAAAAAAAGATTTCCATAGCCTTCCTCCCCCTTCCCACCACTGATTTAAGCAGAGTGTTGTTTTTCCTTTTCACCTCTGTTTCCCCAATGCCTGCATCACTGGAGAGGCTTCTGCTCCCCCTCCTAGCAGTCCCTGGGAAGCAAAAGACTAAGTCTCAGCTTTCATCTACTGCAGGGACCAAAGCCACTTTCCCAGGAGTGCTCTAGACGCCAGATGAAAGGCTCTTTCAGGGTGCAGAAGGGAAGAAAACATGTTGGCTTTCAAGTCCTCAGCACCTTTTCTGAGTTCTTTTTCAACTGGGAACAATGTGCTGGTTTTTACATCCATTAGGAGCTGTCAGTAGCTGTGATCTTCTGTCTCTCCAGCCTCAAGTCAGTGAGTCACTAGGCATCTCTGCTGATGGTAAGCTGATGAGCATAATGCTCATACTCACAGGCTTCTCTCTCCTTATCTCTGGGCCTGACGGCTCCAACTTGTTCTTTATTTTCTTGCCATCCTCTCTTACTGACTTCAACCTATCGTTTGGTTCAGTCTGTCCCTCAATTTCTTCTGAGGGTCTCTTTTGCTTTTTGTTTTAAGCTGTCTCGTTTTTCTGATCTAGGTGTCTTGGAAGCTGCATGTAGATGTATGGTAATATTCATGGCCTTCTGACAAAGATGCTATTTAGTCATGCCAATTTTATTTTTCTACCCTACCTTCACTGCTTCTACAGCCAGACTTTCCTGTTCAGATCTCAGCCTTTTGACCTTTCTCTGTCTTCTTTTCTTGCGTAGAGGGAACAGGCATTTGAGATTTTTTATTATGCTATTCAAAAAGTTAATTATTTAAAAGCAGCACAAGATGGTTGAATTAAAAAAAAAAAGTTTTAGCTTATTTAATAAAATTTTGGAATGTACTAGCACATCAAATGTTTATACTAAACATTCAGCTTAGAAAACTTGTTTCTCAGCATATTCCTGTGAATAGAACTCCTTTTCATCCCCCAAGGGCTGAAGGATGGATCTGATATCCTTCAAGTTTTTCGTGAAGCTCAGATATTATTCTGGGTTTTTGCTAGCTTTCTTTCTATGTCTGTTGATTCAGCAGAGTCCAATTTACAGTGTGGAACTTTAACAAGATCAGCTGTAAGTATAAAACAGAAAACTAATACTAGATGGTTTGGGCAAACTTTCCTCTGCTTATTCTTTCTGTGTGTCTCCTCCACCTTTTTTATGCCTCATGCTTTTAGGCTCAAAAATCTGTTCTAAATTCCCTCTAACTCCTGATTCACGTTATCACAGTGTTATTCATTTAGAAATCAGAGTGAGGTTCCAAGACTGCAAAACTTATTGCAGCATAAGCACTAGACAGGATACTTTTTTTTCTTTGAACTTACTCCAGATCTAATCAGTACCTCTAACTACTATCACAAAAAAACAGCAGCAATAGCAACAAACAAGGGAAGACAGTGAAAGATATCTTCACCTACTTTTTTTTGTTCTTAGTGTTAAGAAGATTGAACTGCTTTACCAAATTCCACTCTTTGAATAGATAGGTACCTGTTAACTGTATGTGGCATTTTTACCAAATAGGCTTTAAAGGTTATTCATCTGTATGTATTAATAGTTTTCTTTGCATATGCCATGTAAACCTCAAAAGTTATTATAATATTTGTGTTGATAAGAATAATGCAACTCTGCAGAAATAATATAAATTGGAGGCATACTTACCATTTGAAGAAAGTTTCAAAAGTCATCTTGGGTGATTTAAGATTGTATTCACTGGCTCTCAAGTGTCCATAATGTCATGGTCTTTACCCACATAACTTCCCATGATAAGTGGTTTATCTAAAAGCAATTTTTATTTTGAACCTCACCTTTTTTGAAGCTGAGGAATTCCAATTTGCTTAAAGGCTTTGATTCCATGTTCAGCCGTTCAGTTCAGCTGCTTGCAAATGACTGCCTATCATGTTAAGACTGCAGTTACAGACATCTTGGCAAATACCATCCACAAGTGCTGTAATTCAGCTTTAGATGTGCTTTTTCCTTTCATGAGGAAAAGTCTAAAGAAAGTGGTTTGATATATTTCTTAAACAAAAGTAACTGTTTCAGGACAATACCAAGAATTCTTGTTATGGACCTGATCCTGAAAACACTCATACAAATACTGCTTTACGTGTCGGGCTAAGGTGAATGTTTTCCTTTAAGAGCTCATGGGATGGAATCCTATGGTAATTTTCAAGGAATTTTCAAGGAAAGGCATGACTACATCTTAACACTTGCCGGATGTTAAGTGTCTTCAACATACACTGTTCTTCAGAGAATCGGGTGTTACTCAAATTCAACAGGAGATGCTAAGTAAATAAAGAAAACTTTTTTGATTGGTGTCTCTACCAGACTTTTTCCCAATGACTCTGGACAGTCACTTGTATAAATGGGTAGAACTGTTATATTTCTGTTTCAGTAAGTAAAATGCTTCCAGGAAGCATCAGGCGTATTGAGATTGCTTTGCACAGATGGTCTGTTCATGCACAGTAATTGGAAACTTTTGGGACATGTCAGGCTTATTGTGCATACACAATAGAGGAAAATAAACCTAGAAGGAATCTGGGGAGATCATCTAGCCTAGTGTTCTCTCTAAAGCAGGATCGATCTCCTGACAGGTGCTTGTTTAGCTTGTCATTAAGTATTTCCAGTGACAAAGATTTCAGTCTCCCTAAGTCACCCGTTTCAGCGCTTTGTAGTTTTTACGCATAAGAAAACATAGCCGGTGTCTGACTGGAAACCTTCTGCTGGCATTTAAGGCCATTCCTTTTCATCCTGTGTACCACAGACACGGAGAACAGTTCATTCTCTCCCCTCTATGGTAGCCTTTAGATGCCAGAAAATGGTTTAACCCCTTCTCAGTTTTGCGGGTAAGTATCACAGCAGCTTAGCAGCGGTGCAGTCAGCTGAAGGCTTTCAGACTGTCAGTCTCACTGCACGTGTGCAGCGCATCAGTGTCTCATTCCACTCCTCTGAACATTGCCGGGTCTGCTATAACCCGGACCAGCTACTCTCCTGCAATGCCATAGTCAGTGTGAAAGCTCTCAAGAGCATCTCCCGTATGGAGTATGTGCCCTCGGACTGTGCCGCTCGTAGTGTCAGCATTCAGGATTTCCTGGATGCACAGAAGCCACCTGAGGACACAGAGCTGAAATACGTCTGGAAACCCCAAATACAGTCTTCGAGGTCTTCCAAGACAATCCCGCACAGGAAAAACTGCTTGGGAGAGCTCAGGTCTGTGGCCATTCTTTCAATGAAGTAGCAGGGTAACACTGGGATTTTAAGTTCTAGTTGTATAAACGTGTAGACAAAAATCTACAAAACATAACAGTAAACTTTCTGGTGGCAACTGGCCGCCCCGTTTGCAGTGCTCCACTGTCAGCACTGAGCCAAAATGTCTCCATGTACATTATGCTGTAGAGAAATGACAGCTTGAAAATATAGTCTTAGAAATAGTCATTTGCAGCCTTGCCAATAACAGTTAATTAATGCACTCACTAAGGACCTATATTCAGCCTCTGGAAATTCTAGGATTAGCATCTATATGGGTTTTATCTCTTTGATCTCTAGAGTAAGACTCCTCCTTTCCCCTGTGTTTCTTGCCCAGTAAGCTGAAATTTAAATGAAACTTTTTTGCACTAGCAGGATAGAGAAATGAAACTCATTAAATTATGTCCATGTGCTAACAAACACTGTGGTAGTTATCAGTAATGTGGATTCTTGCAACTCCACTGCCATTTCCCAGTATTTCATGGGGAAAGAGAGTAAGTAGGGGCTTTGACTTTAGAAAGAGGCATAGGCAATTAACTGATGCCGTTTCAGCTTGGGATCAATGTACTTCAGAGGCCACTCACAACTAAATGAAAGACAATGGTTTAAAATAATTTTAAAAAGAACAAGGAATTTTCTTTTCAGCCTGTTGGGATTTTTTTTTTCTTTTTTTTTTTTTTCCAGATTAATCATATTTATGTAGGAAACTTCTGAGAGGAAATTATTTTCCATTTCAGCAGGGAAAGTATATTTGGAATTACTAGAATCTGGAGCATATGGAAACGAAGCTTCCCAAGTAGACAAGTGAAAATGGCACATTCAGGGAGCAACAGAGATCTATAGGGAATGGATAGCTTCCAGGCTCACAGGAATGTTTCAGGACTTCAACTGGAGCCCCCCAAAAGCCTGTCAGCATTTCTTGAAAGTACGGGATATGAAAGAAACAAAATATTATCAAAGAGGAAGCACCCTAAACAATTTATTTCATTAAAGTAAAATTTCTCCAAAGATTCACTCTTCTCCTGTATTAAGGATATTCTTTCTCAAAAAGTTACTGAAGTTCTAGTTTTATGAGACAGAAATAAAATTACAGAAATGTGACATGTTCTCTGCAATCAATGAGCTATATCACCACTAAACTTGTGTCTAGCACTAAAATTATGCAATGAGATATAAAACAGTTACCTAAGGTTCCTGGCTAAGTACCACATAAATCATTGAAGGAAGGTCTATATATAGAAATCCATTTGATGCCTAGCAAAGGTATGCTGGAAGAAAAAAATCCCTTGAAAGGGCAAGTGAGACATTGGAGTGTCTTGGCTAATGCCTGTCCTTTTCCTTATCTATCCACCTCCTTACTATTCTTCTCCAAACAGTCCCTTCTCCGATCCTTCCCTATACCGCTCTTAAGGCCTTCGGTGTTACAAGGTTGTTAATAGATGTTTTATACAAATCTCCATCTTCAGACTCATTTTGGCATAACAGTATTTGTTTAATTCCTTCTCTGTTCCCCCCCATATTGAAAACAATAAAACTTATCGAATATAAATCACCTAATATTCAGTGCAATATGAGGTGAGACAATCGGTGTGTCTTCATCTCTATTCAGATGAGTTCACATCAGACTTTGTTCCTCACTGAACAAAGTCTTATTTTGTTTATGTCTATCCAGTAGAAATAAAGACAGTGTGCGTCATCTCCAGGTTTTATTTGCTACTAGGGTAAAGTTGAGTATACCAGGGTATTTGGTAGAGTGGGAGGATATGATTGTCAACAGCTTCTTTGAGTCACACCTTGGCCAGGTTCTGTGATCAGAGGGAGTTTGACTCTGGTAGGAAGATCCTGGAGCTGTGAGTTCGGTGGCAGTATAGTACAGATATCCTCACCTTTTGCAGGGGAGGCGGCCATCACTTCATCACACACAATGACAACATTAATCTTCTACCTCAACCAGAGAAGGTTCTAGCCATATAGGTCCATGTGGAGTGTCAGAAAGAGGTGGTATCGTGGCACATTTTTTTCTCAACAAAAAGGAGAAATACTCTGAAAATAAGAGGGTAGAATCGTAGAACAGAGCCATAGAAGAGTTTGAGTTGGAAGGGACCTTTAAAGATCATCTAGTCCAACCTCCCCTGCAATACACAGAGACATCCTCAACTAAATCAGGTTGCTCAGAGCCCCGTCCAACCTGACCTTGAATGTTTCCAGGGATGGGGCATCTACCACCTCTCTGGGCAACCTGGGCCAGTGTTTCACCACACTCACAGTAAAGGATTTCTTACTTCTTTCTAATCTAAGTCTAGTCTATCTGCCATTTCCCAAAACAGGCAGGAACCGTAGCTCCTTTGGTCTGTTGAGTGGCTCCAGCTGAGAGGAGGAAGAGGGAAAAGGGAGCCAGACTCTTGGAACAGCGAGGAACTGAGCCTCTACAAAGGAATCTGGTGAGGGAATTGGTGCTTGGCACTGGAAGACAGTCTGATCATTGTCCTGCACAGCAAAGAGGCTTTCAGAAAGTGAATTGCTGTTCATGGATTTTATAGCACAATAGTCCTATGTGGTTCTTCCTACAAAGAGATGGAAGCCCTTGAAGGAAAGAATTGTAGAACAATTTTTCTCCCTCCTCTGCTGATTTACATTACAAAAAAAAAAGCCCTTTCAAAACTTTAACTCCTTTTCACTATCTAAGCACTACTGCCTCCCACCCAGTTCTTAGCACAGCACAAGTAATAGAGTTCTGTATCCCTCCTTGATATTCAGGAAGAGCAAGAGTGCAGACTTCCCCTTCAAGGACTGTGATTTTAAATATAAACATGTTTTTAAATACAAAGGTAACTATTTCTAGCAAGAATAGAGTTCTGAACATGGACCCAACTGCTATCCTCTGTAAAGTCATTCACATCAGTACGATTTGCATCCGTGTTGCAAAAGATAATTATGCCCACAGTTTTCTATTATGTCTGTCCAGCACGTCCATGTCATCACCCTGAGTTAGAGACTAGCAGGGCACAATGGAGATCGAATACTAAACTTTCAGAACACTTCATGGAGAGTTGGATGCTCAAATTATGTTCTTGGGATAGACTTTCAGCACACAATTTCTCCACTTCTTTGGCATTCTTGTTCTTCATTATATTTTTTTTAAATCTAACTGTGGAGTGAGTATTGCTACCAGGGCTGTTCAAACTGAATGCTATACTACACCAAAATCTCTGGTTTCATAGACCCATACACAAATTCTTTTGTTTTCTCCATTACTAACACTCGATCTTATTTAATTGTCTGCTAGTAAACTTTAGAGGTCATAAATACTTATTGGAAAGAAACTGTAGTAAGTTATTTAACTGAAACCAAAATCTTGAATTTGTTTGAAGTTCATATGACTCCAGATATGGATCTGGAAATCTAATGAGTGCAAATGCACCTACAAATACAAAACAAATTCAGGGCTGGGTCTGCTAACACAAATCTAACAATTCTCCTGGTAGTCTCCAAGACTGAGAAATTAAGAATCAAAAGTTCATCCAGTTTGCCGGATTAAGTTATAGAAGAAATAATCAACATACTTTTTAATTCCAGTATTTGACAAATTCCATAAAGACTGTCTCTCAGACCATGAGAATTTTCTTTTGAATTAGGGAAAGTACTTAGCATCTGTACTTATAGAAAAAAATGCTTATTATTCTTCAGTACCCAGCAACTCACTTCAGGCTTGTGCAGTATCTTAGTTTCCTCTCTTGTTAAACACATGCTGCAAAAAGAGCTATCTGGGCCTTAGAATCGGTGTGGAAAAGAGTTTTAATCCTTATGTCTTACTTTTTAGCTTGATTCATAAGGATTGTTAGGAGGAAAAATATAGGAGGTGGGACAAGGATGATCTCTGTAACTAACGCAAGCAAGTAGATGTATATTAAGATGTATTTCTTGATCCACATCTTATTTCAGTCAAATTGAACAACTTTGTGCTGCATAACAATGACAGCTACGTAAGGGCACGTTGCAGTGCTTTACACCTTGTCTGCTTTTCCTGCTCTCCCAGTTTGATAAGTGCTGCTCCTGCAAAAGGTGCAGGACAATCTCAGCGCAATGTATTCACTTACAAGCCGAATGTTGTCAATATCCTACGCTGAAAACCATGGGTAATAGCGTAGAGATCACTAATAAATAGTTCTATGTGTGTCTTCATTCTGGTGAACAATCAAAGAAAATTGATTCAAATAAACTAAGGCCTTCAATAACAGGTATTTGAGTTCAAGTCTTCCTGTTGAAAGCTATGTTCCCTCCAATGTTTCCCTTAAATATATCTGACATGAAAATAACCTTTGATCCTTTCAGAGGCAAGAGAGAAAGCTTGTATCGTTCTACCAGACAAAACAGATCACGCGTATCGTTGCTGGTCATACTGATCAGCTCAATGAGTTATTCCTTTAGAATATCGCCAAACAGTAGGGTTCTTCAAACCCAGGGTAGAATCACGCCTTTGTTTCAGGTTTTCCTTTGTGTCTGTCGCTCATCAGGTTGCAGCACCTTTAGCTAGAGATACATCTCAGCAGTTCCTTAAACCCAATTTAAAGTCTGGAAGGACTGCAGGCTCACAGAGCTAGGTGTAAACAAGTCTTTCATCCTAGAATTTTCTGAAAACCTCTAGTCTTCTGAAGGCTGGGCTTCTTTCATCCTTCCTTCATCTGCTCTTGGGTTCTACTCTCTCGTTTTGCTCTTGAAGTATTAGGGAATACCCCAAAACTCCTGTTAGTTTTTACATTTCCAAAATCCCCAATCCTATAACATTATTCTTCGACCTAAACTCCGCTGTTTCTTTATTTTGTGTGTCCATCTCCTTCCAGTCCTAAAGATTTTCCTATGTAACTTTGGCCTTAGAAGATTATTATTTTCCTTTCCAAGCCTTCGTTCCTAACAAAACCTTCACCTATTCCCCTTTCACTTTTGCACTTTCCTTTTGGGGTGGCTATTATTTCTCAGAGTTATTTCCTAGAGTTATCAGTGAGTCTTTCTGTCTAGAACAGTAAGTGAAAAATCAACAAAAGAACACGGAGTCAAGTTCTTGCAGTGCCACCCTATAATAAGATAACAAAAAAATGCCTGTTGGAGAGATTAGAAAGCGTCAGTAAAGAGAGGAAACAAAAGAAAGTTCTATAGAAAATACAAAGCAACAAGGCTGTTAAGAGATGTGTATTGGTACGCTACAAAAGAATCATTTGTAAGCTTGAACTTCTGGTGATTTAGTTAATATGTTCCTCTTAATGCCCAGAAATGATTAGTTCTTGTGTTTAAGTAATATTAGAAGGTTAGGTATCCTGTTAATTAGGCACTTAGAATTCACAGCATAGATAAATATTCAGTGATTCTTGAAAATAAAAGAAAGAACATTAGCCACTACTAGTTCCACCTGTCAAATTTTATTCACTTTAATATTAGGAGGAGAGAACTTGCTAGAATAATAGAAAACATCCTAAAAGTTTTATGAAGCATCCCACAGAAATCTGTAATGAATTTCTTTCCTGCTGTATGCTGTTTGAACCATGTAAGAATGGGTCAAACAGACTGGGGAAAGAGACAATCTCTAATCTTTACATTTTCAGACTGTTTTCAATATTCTGTGACTCTTTATATGCTAATCATGTTTTAATCATGAGAAAAATGTCCAGAAGAGCTAGAGTCGCTTTGTGAGATGAGACTGTAGAATTTGGAGATAGGCCTGGAAAGTTGCTTTTTTTTAAACTGATGTTAAGGATTAGTGTAATGTGTAATACAAAGCAATGACAGAAAGGCTTTTTCAACACTAGTCAGAGCTTCCCCTCCCCCCGTCTTCTAGAGTTTCCAATCCGATGCTTTTACAGTTATGTGGTATGATTCAGTGTTGATCACAGAACTAGGTTATGTGTTATATTGTGATTAATATTTTTTCCTCCCACTTCTGCTAGTTCGGGGGACAATGTGCCAGCCAGCGCTTTTCATACTAAATATTGCAGAGCTGAAGATAAGTGTCTGCCACAAATATTTCAACTTTAAAAAAAACCCCAAACCTTCAGAGTTGTCTTTGAAGCAGTCTTGCACAGTATAAAGTTCTTTGGCTGTTAATTTTCTGAAGTATGTTATTTTAAGGTTGCTTTATCATGAAATACGCTGCTACCAGGTTTTGGGCACAACCATCACAGTAAATTCTTGAGGGGATGCATGGCTCAGAAGGATGCAAGTGGATATAGATACCTTCATACGCTGGTGCTACACACAGAGTGAATGGTGTGGAGAAGCACGCACGCAGCTGGAAGAGCCATCCACCCAGCCCATCAATGAGAAAATTACCCCAGTCCCTGCATTTGTAATCTACTACTGGCTTCTCCGAAATATATACATATTTAGAAAAAAATCGATTACTGATTCATTTCCCGAGCAGAGACACAAAGAATAAACAGCGTTTATGTTTTCTTCTGAATAGTATAAAGTTAGAAGCTAAATTTATTAGTAGATACATTAAGGGAAACACAGAGAATCTGAAAGGCTACACATCAGCTGCCTCTCAAGATAAGCGTGCGCAAATTTGGGCTCACGTTTGCTGATCCAGCTGAGTGCCAAGGTGACCGTTAGCTTACACCCACAGCATCTTTACTGGAACAAACTTCAACGTGCCTGTACAAACTTATACTCCACCCTTATTAGTCTGACACAGACACATCAGCTTACTTGTCTGTATCACACAAAGAAATCTTGTTTGTGCGCCTATTTTGGCTCCTTGATAGCCGCCCTGCACTTTCAGCGCGAGCTCCTTGCCTGCTTTGATTGCCGGTGTGAGAAACACGACCAGAAAGTCCAACTCTGACAGTCCAGGCTGCAACAGCATTCAAACGAGAAACAAGCAAGACTTTGGTGCCTACTCTACAAAGGAGAGAAACATCCTAGCCAAAAGGCAGAGAAGTCAGAACATCAAGCAAGCAATGGTACTACTGGCTTTTATAGTCCAAATCCAAAGTTATTATTTGCAGCTGAACCTCTCCTCAGCCTAAACTCTAATATACAAGGTTCTCCTAGTATGGGAAGGGTGGATTCAGTGCACTGAAGCATGGACGGTTCTGCAAGATTTACATAAGTACAAGCCCCGTAAACACATTTAAGGGGGACTATGAGAAAATCCAATAAATAAAACCCCAGAATCCTCCTTCCTTGGTGCAAATATAGGCTGGCGGGGGCCACTTCACTGTGCAGTTTTGACTAAAGCTTTTGTTGCCCTTGTCAGAAAGGCAAAAACACTGCAATGGAATTTTCTAAGTCAGGCAGCTGAATATATGTATTCTTTCAGCCTGCATTCATTTTTTTCAGTTAACCCTTTTGACATATTTGGTTTTATCTTTTTTTTTTTTTTTTATAAAGTCTAATTAGCAGCAGTAATAGCATAATACCAGTCACCTTAACTACGTGTCTCATGAAAACATGAAGATTTTCTCAGACTAGGCGATGCAGTGTAGCTTATTTTCTATACATGCTTATATTGCTTATAAGGCTTATATTAGCTTATAAGGCTAATAGCTTCTTGACGGAAAAAAACTTAATTTTTAGGAATATTGTCTGACCCACTCAATAATTTTGACTTTCACCACATTCCTAATATTCTGATAATCTGAATGTTTCTGATAAGCAAACAGAACTTGTTACACTGAGACCAGCACTGCTTAATAAAACCAACAGGTGGTGAACTTGTCATTTTAGCCCATACGCGTGGGTTAAACTGCGAAACGCCTACCAGAGAAGAGAGGAGTTTATAGGCATCATTAATCCGAGCTTTATATTGGTTGAAAGCCATGCATCTAGAAAGCCTCGGGGCTTTTTTATTTAAAGGAAAATTTGGAGAAATAGAGCATGATAGGGCATAATCTCCAATGTGCATGTACAGCAATATGCAAGCAAACAGTGGGTGGCCTGCTGCAGAGTAACAGAGGCCCAGATGAATGAAAAGACATGTCAGCAGCTCTAGCGCGGTGGTTTCAGCTGGGTGAGTAGAGGCTAATACCGCAACGCCTTGCTCAGCTTGCTTTCTGCACTTTTAATGATGACTGATCCCTACAGTTTCTTAACCAGAAGCAAACTTCAGCCGAAGTATAACACGGACATGTTTGCAGAGGCTATACACAGCTCGTTCAGGTATTCGTGCCTGCTTACTGGTGGGATAATCAGCTGATTACATGATGGCATTTAGACTTTAATAAACTTGGTCTTAGATGACAACGCTAACAGGCACAAGGTGCTTCCTGGATGCGAGTGTCTTTTCCACCTAAAAACCAAAAACTTGCAGGAATTGAAACATTTAAGTTGATAAGTAGCTAAACAGAACCTCCATCCAGCATAACGGGGAAGGAAATACCTTCTAAACTTTACCAAGTACTTATTGCTGGAGTCATTATTATAAACCACAACTCAAACGTTACAATTAAAAGCCTACTGATGGTTGACCACACTTTTTTCCGCCAAAGCTTAAAGTATTTCCAGGCATTGCAGGAAAAATCTGCAAGAGATAATTACGTCAAGCATTCAGAATCTCCTACTAATGACAGAATGTCTGTCTCCTTTGGGATATACATTATAGTGCTAGTATCATAGAATCATAGAATGGTTTAGGTTGGAAAGGACCTTAAAGATCATCGAGTTCCAACCCCCCCTGCCATGGGCAGGGACACCTCCCACTAGGCCAGGTTGCTCAAAGCCCCATCCAGCCTGGCCTTGAACACCTCCAGGGATGGGACATCCACAGCTTCTCTGGGCAGCCCGTTCCAGTGCCTCAACACCCTCATAGGGAATTTTTTTTCCTAATATCTAATCTAAATCTCCCCTCTTCCAGTTTGAAGCCATTACCCCATGTCCAATCATTACATGCCCTTGTAAAAAGCTCCTCTCCAGCCTTCTTGTTGGTGCCTTTCAGATACTGGAAGGCTGCTGTAAGGTCTCCCCAGAGCCTTCTCTTCTCCAGGCTGAAAAAACCCAACTCTCTCAGCCTGTCCTCACAGTAGAGGTGCTCCAGCCCTCTGATCATCTTTGTGGCCCTCCTCTGGACCTGCTCCAACAGGTCCATGTCATTCTTGGGCTGAGAGCTCCAGAGCTGGATGCAATATTCCAGGTGTGGTCTTACAAGAGCAGAGTAACAGGGCAGACTCACCTCCCTCGCCCTGCTGGCCATGCTTCTTTCGATGCAGCGCAGGACACAGTTGGTTTGGTCAGTTTGAAGCTTAGTGGGCTCCCCACTGATTCAGTAGGCTCTGTGAAGACTGCTGTTTACACACAGCTGAAACACATATGTATTGGGAAAGTGGTAGGGAGCATTCAGAGTCGAGTTGCTCCTCAACAAAGGATGAGCCAGGAACTGAGCACGGTGGCCAGGTAGGCTCACTAGCAAGCGGTACAGTCCTTAAGTGCTGAAGAAAAGCAGAGTAAGTCCCACAGCAGTAATTGGGGTTAGCCACAGCTCAGTGGCTGCTGGAAAAGCCTGTAGCAACAAGGCAGGTCTGAGGTCAAGCCAGGAAGGCAGATCAGCGAGCCAAGGTGAGGTGAAGCAAGGAATAGCAATGTGGAAGGCTAGGCACAGGCACGCCTAGAAGGCAGTAAGTGAGAAAGACAAACCAGGGCAGGAGTTTGAATGCAGCTCCCAAGGCGCTGGGGGGAGCTTACAGCAGCCTTCCAGTACCTAAAGGGGACCTACAGGAAAGATGGGGAGGGACTTTTATGAAGGAGTGTAGCGACAGGATGAGGGGTAACGGGTTTAAACTGAAAGAGGAGAGATTTAGATATTAGGAAGAAATTCTTTAGTTTGGGTGTGGTGAGACGCTAGCCCAGGTTGCCCAGGGAAGCTGTGGCTGCCCCATCCCTGGAGGTGTTCAAGGCCAGGCTGGATGGGGCTCTGAGCAACCTGGGCTGGTGGGAGGTGTCCCTGCCCATGGCAGGGGGGGGGAACTAGATGATCTTCAAGGTCCCTCCCAGCCTAAACCATTCTATGATTCTACGATACCTTAGCTGTTGCCACAGGTGTCTCGTGCAGGGCTCTGCGTCAGGGGCTCTGCGTCATGTCAGAGATGACTTTGACCGCAGGTGCCTCAGTTCTCCAGGGAGGAGAGTAGAGGTGGTAGTGATTGTCAATGGGTTTCTGGAGAAGTCTTCTCAGGGAGGGCTGCAAGCTGAACACACTCCTCTTTCCATCCACTTTTCTGTGGTTTGGTGAGTGTGATTGACCCTATAGTATCATTCATTCATGAATACTTTTCTGAACATATTTCTGAGTTACTCCTGTGGAGTGTCTTTGAGCCTGCAGTTCAGCTTCCAGTTTTCAATATTATAATTTTCGTTTCTTTCTTTTTTTCCACAAGTTTGTCTTCTGTTCTTTAGTTCTGTTATTGTCTGTAATTGGCTGTTTGTGCATGACATTTGTATCAATAAGTACAAATGTTTCTGTAAAATAAAATTGATTTCCAGGAAATGGAAGAGTTCTGTTTACTCAACACTCCCAAACTTACACCTTCTAAAATCATGTTCTCCTAAAAATAATAACATATGGAAATCCCTTTTTATTGCATTTTAAACACTTGGGGTTTAGATTTACAAGCTCTCTGCAGTGAGATCTTTGCAACTGTCAATAGAGGTTGATAGAATGTGTTTTCTGTTTTTTTTTTTAAGTGCATGCTAAAAGTGTTATAAAATTGTTGGAATCCACAGTGCAGGGCTCTGTGAAAAGATACGGTAACTGCATCAAAACTTCCCTGCAGTGCTGTCATGGGAGTTTCATACAAAAAAATGTTAATAACTTCACAAATAATATTTTCTCTAGGTAACTTTGAAGTGAAATATTCCAGCAATGTGTGATAGCAAAGGATTAGCCATACACAGCCATTTTTGCTTTTTAGGCCTGATTCAGCAGATAAGTGGCCCTTCATTTTCAATCTTCCAGCATCTTCAAGAAATCTCACCAGGATCACGAAAACAGTATGTTAGATTTACAATATAGTTTCCTATTTAATGGCAACACAGCAGTCTTTTCCTTCTTTTCTCTGTGATTTTCTGAAATATACTCTTCAGACGTATTTCAGAGGGGCTACAAAATATATTCAGGCTACTATTTGCTATTTCTTGGAAACAGCAAGTATTATGCCACTCTCATCAAACCAACCAGTTTAGAAGTGATGATGTAATAGTTCAGAGAGTGTAGATTGAGTTCATGGCAAATATATTATTTAACTTAAACTGGAATACAACAGTCATGGGACAATAGAGCTATCTTTTTTTCCTGAGTTGTAGAAGAGTCTTGGATTCTGACAGAGTAACAGCGGCACGATAGGAGTTTTTTGTGATCAGTGAACCTGTATCACGTTTGCTCAGGTTCTGGGTAAAAGATGAAAATCCTCCCAGCTGCAGCCCTGCACACTCAGCCTGAGATCTCAGGCATGATATATCCTTTCAGGTGGTCATATATTTACCAGCAAAAAAAGACTCTGTAAGGCCAAAGTCTCTCTTTGCACATGCTATTCTCTCCCTTAGGTTTCACAGGTGTAATTCATGGCAGAATCTGACACCATTGATGGAATTTAGTTAACACTTCTGTTGAAGATGTATGAGATGGAAAACCCTCCCTACCACATTATTCAGCTATTTACCTCAGTCCTGTGGTTGTTTTGGCTCTCTGGTGTTATCAGGTGTAGAGAGTAATAACAGTTGATTTTTTTCCCTTGGGGCTATCCAATGGAAATCTGAAAACCCTTGAAGAGCAAGTCTTGGAAGAAGATGCCATTGTTACACGAATGCTTTACCAGTTAAATGGATGAAAACCCATGTAACTGAGACTATTCAAAGCATCCCGATTCCATTAACTACGATGTCCAACTTTACACAACATTAGCAGCAGACAACAATTATACAATAATTTTGGAGTGTATAACAGTATGTAGTACGTGGCAGTCCAACTAGCATTTTGCTGTTTAAAGCTTGTCCCCATGGATGGACGTGGAATTCAGACTCTGACTGATTATTAATTTATAGCTAAGCATCCATTTCCCCTCTTCACCCCTGTGAAGGTATTCCAGCTATAGAAAAAAAGTAACTAATTTTGAATTTGTTTAATCACTTTTCTGGCATATTGCCTGCTAAGATTACATTAACAGAGGTAATTATTATGGTGTTTCATCAGACAAGAAACAGGAAACATACAAGAAACGTGTATCAGGAAAATTATGGAATCATAGAATTGTCTAGTTTGGAAGGGACCTGTAAGATCATCAAGTCCAACTATCAACCTAGCATTGCCAAGTCCAGCACTAAACCATGTCCCTCAGCACCATATATATCCGTCTTTTAAATACTTCCAGGGATGGTGACTCAACCACTTCCCTGGGCAGCCTGTTCCAATGCTTGACAACCCTTTCTGTGAAGAATTTTTCCTAACATCCATCCTAAATCTCCCCTGGCACAACTTGAGGCCATTTCCTCTTGTCCTATCACTTGTTACCTCAGTTCCCTCAGCTGCTCCTCATAAGACTTGTGCTCCAGACCCCTCACCATCTTCGTTGCCTTTCTCTGGACACGCTCCAGCCCCTCAATGTCTATTGGGTAGTGAGGGGCCCAAAACTGAACACAGTACTCGAGGTGGGGCTTCACCATTGCCGAGTACATGGGGATGATCACTTCCCTAGTCCTGCTGGCCACACTATTCCTGCTACAGGCCAGGATGCTGTTGGCCTTCTTGGCCACCTGGGCACACTGCTGGCTCATATTCAGCCATCTGTTGACCAACACCCCCAGGTCCTTTTCTGCCGTGCATCTTTCCAGCCGCTCTTCCCCAAGCCTGTAGCGCTGCATGGGGTTGCTGTGACCCATGTGCCGGACCTGGCACTTGGCCTTGTTGAACCTCATACCATTGGCCTCAGCCCATGGATCCAGCCTGTCCAGATCCCTCTGTAGGGCCTTCCTACCCTCCAGCAGGTCAACACTCCTGCGCAATTCGGTGTCATCTGCAAACTTACTGAGGATGTACTCAATCCCCTCGTCCAGGTCATTGATAAAGATATTAAAGAGAACGGGCCCCTATACTGAGCACTGGGTTACGAATTTAAATTTACAAAAGTCAGTTCTGACACGCCCTATTTCCAGCACCTGCATCCCTAAATGGATTTAGTAGAAACATTTAGACTCTTGGTTATACTCACCTGGAGCCTACAGGACTTGCTACCAGTCCATCAGTGGTGCCCCAGGCTGAAACGGCTCAGTCCCTCGGTGTGAGCAGAGAGTCCCAGGGATGTGTGCGCTATGTTAGCTGAGTGCCAGCCCTGGGGTACCTGAAGCCACAAGTACTTGCAACAGCATTGCAAAGGTTCATCTGACACCCCTTTAGTTTTTACCGTGCTGCCCCTACATCAGGTTCCTCTAGTGTCTTTGACTGCTTCAGTTTTGGATATTCATCTTCCCCATACACATACACTCAATTATCTGCTTAATATTCACAATTTAAGCTTTTTTTGCCCATGACACTCTGTCTGCATGGTGCAAAAGTACACTAAACAAAACATTTCAAAACCAGCTGACCACTGAATGCCAGAAGCAGTAAGATCTTCAAAGTTGGGAAGATTTTACTGGTTTTTCACCCTTTATGTTACTCTCTAGAAAACAACCTGCAGGGATTGCTGACCCATCTTCAGGAATCCTGAGAGAAACAAGGGACCACAAATCAGAATGTTATACAGCACATACTAGGAAAAAATTTTCAATCCTTTCACTGGAAAAAACCCTACAGTCAGCAGCAGTACTGAGAGGAATTCTTTAATAAGATTACCCTGTTATTGATACAGAAATAGGCAATTGGGTATTGTTGTTTTCCATTGGAGAAAATGAGTTATTGGTCTAAAGATTTTTGAAGTTGTGGGCACATAGGGAAATTTAGCAAAAAGATTGCTAGTGAGAAAATGGTGAAGGGCTCAGATTTATCATGTTGCTATTCTGAAACAGTGGTAGACATAGAAGACACATGGTAAGCGGCTTGTTTCAGAAGCAGCTGGAACCTCAGAAGTCTGATGAAAGGACCAGAAATACCATTTGGGATCACTCAGCTCTTGGGCATGGAGAAGTTAGATAGCTAATTAAAAGCTTTTGGATGTGATTACTTCTACATCAGAAACACCTGAACCTGGAAGAGTTTTACAAATGCCTCAGATCTCAAACAGTTATGGAATATAGTGAAAGGCAAATTATGGAAGAGGCTACAGTTAGTCATTACAGCATTACACAGAGAATGCTGCAGCCTAATTACATTAGTTCCGGAACCTTACCAGCATATCTGATTTCTGTATCGATTTCTGGAAGCTAAATGTAATATCTGGTTCAGATGTACATCCAATACCTCAGATTAATGAAATGCTACTGGGCTTGGGTGATGGCCAATATGTAACTAAACTTGACTTACCAAGAGATATTTGCAGATGCTTTTGGCTTCCCAGATTCCAGAAGCCAACTGTCTTTTCTGTACTCTATGAGGCATGCAAGTTTTAGCAGTGCATTTAATTTATATTAAGCTCCAGCAGTATTTCCAAGACTGATGGAGAAAATAATTTATCTTAACCAGAGACGCACACCTTGATGCAGTGTTCTATATCTAGATACAGGTGGGACACCTACAGAAGGTGAAGATGGTCCTGGAAGCTTTTAGGATGCTCACGTTTCCCTGCTAACCTGGCTAAACGGGTATGCTGAGATGAAATACAAGGATTCATTTTAAAAAGGGAAAGAGTAAGACTGCATACTGGGTTTGGCTGGGAAGGAATACATTTTACTTATAGCAGCCCCGGTGGTACTGTGTTTTGGATTTGTGGCTAAAAGAGTGTTGATAACACACCAGCGTTTGAGCTGTTGCTAAACAACGTTTGCACAGCCTCACAGCTTTCTCTGTTTCCCACTCTGCCCCCCATAACGAGTAGGCTGGGGGTGGGCAGGGGGTTTGGAAGGCACACAGCCAGGACCCACCCAGGTGGACCAAGGGAATATATGACACCATGTTCAACAATGAAAGCTAAGGAAAGGGAATTTTGGGGAAGGTAGCCATTGCTTGGAGGCTGGCTGGGCATCAGTCTGCTTGGGGGAGATGGTGAGTCAATACCTTTGTATCACTTATTTTGTGTATGTTTCTTTCTTCCTCTTTCCTTCACCTATTAAACTGTCTGTAGTTCGGCTTATGGGTTCTCTGATTTTTGGTTTTGCTCTTCCTGTTCTTTCCTCTGCCTTATTGCAGGGGGAGAGTAAGCAAGGGGCTGTGTGTTGTGTAGCCACTGGCTTGGGTCAGCCCCTCACAAACTGATGAAAAAAGGGCTTCTGCAGAGCGCCCCATTCTTACCAGTAAGCAAAAGATAATCCTTTTAGCTTGATCTGAATATTCATAAGTTACGGATGGCTTTTGACTTTAGTAGGTTTGTTATAGAACAATACATTCTGTAAGATATAGTTATAAGCAACTTGTGTGAGTGCAGCAGATGAGACAGTGTGCATCTTTTGCAATACCTTGTTTGCATGTGAAGACTTTCATTTCAGCCTCAGAGCTGAAGGTTTTCAGATCTATTCCTTGATCTTATTTATCTCTCTCCCATGAAAGAACAATTAGATGATGATAGAAAATGACTGTCTGTTAATGCAGAGGACAATTAAGATCTTAAATACCACCTGCTTGAAGTCTGTTCTTTTAAGTGACTGATGTTTACCCATTAAAATATTTGCAGGTTATACATGAGAGAAATCCCATGCTGGCTGTGTCATACCTGTAGATAAGACCTTAGCATGGAGGCATTGATTCAATGTCATATTATGACATTAATTGGGATAACATATACAACTTAAACTTTCTCTCAACATACAATATTTGGTAAAAGAACCTATGCAAGACATCCTGTTTTAAAGACTATACAAGGGAGAAGAAATGCAAGCTTTCCTTCTGCCTCACGGTCTTCAATCATCCCATCACGTCTCCTCCAGCCCCAAGGCAGCAGCCCATGTCTGCCTCAAACTATGACTGCCTGGTTGAGTATTTTTAAGATGAAGCTTTTGGAATAACTGAATGTTTCAGTCAAGAAAAAAAAAAAAAAAAAAAAACAAACACAAGACTGAAAACATCCTGTGGCTGCAGAAAAGTTCCTAGATGTGTATATTACTTTTATGCAGTAGTCATGTCAGAAAAGGTGGAAACAACCCAATGCAAATCGAAGCCAGTAACAGTATGTGACAAAGCCCAGCAGCATGTGGATTTTACCAGCTCGGGACCAGATGTAAGTCAGATGTGAGAGTCCACAGCAGCACAGAAAATCAGTTCATGCATTTTTTTGAAACAAAACAACAGTTGTATAATTGCATCAGTGCAAAGCCAAGCCATAACTAGCATTGCTCTCGGGAACTGTAAATAAGGTTCCATTTGATTCTAGTGTCACTGAGATCACATGGATTCTTGCACATATCTCTGCCAGGCTTTGCAATGGATGTTGAGTCTCCATCAAACTTTTGAACGTAGTCAATTTGTTCAGGATTGACTCAGCTCTGCGCTGCACTTAAGAAATCCCTTTCTTTTTCTATCTATCTGCAGATTCATTAACAGTGGCTGCCGCTGTTTTCACATGCATAAATGCATGGATTTTTTCTTTTTTTAGAGCATCTGAGAACTAAACAGGCGACAAAAATATGCATATTGAGTTCTGCTATGGGCAATCTCTTGGGACCACACATATATTGCACTGAGTTGGAGTACACAAAAGAAAGAATCTGTACAAAGCAGACTAGGAAATAGGATGGAGGGAGGCAGTTTTTAAAGTTGGCCTTAGCTCCTCCATTACATGCTCTGCTTTCACTGAAAGCAATCCTATCTACTATAGATTAGCAACACAGACGAGTGGTGACCACAGAATAGGCACTGCACTTGAAATCCACATCCTTTTCTCCTCTGCAGAAACTTGTTTATGGGCCTATAGCCCCACATATATATGTGACCTAACAAATACCTCTTTTTCTTAATTTATGTGTATAAACTCTGGGTCAGGTTGTGTTTCCTGTCACTGCTTTTGCTATGGGACCAATGTTTAGACGTTACAGTACATAAGAGTGATTGTCTTACAGGTGGCCATGAGATGTTAAATGAGCTCTGAGCAGTTTGAGCCATTTAGTTCCTGAATGAGGAAAAGGCAGAGAGCAGAGTCAATGGAGCTCTCTCTACTGGAGAGACAACAGAGAGACAATGATTGACCCAACTCTGGGTCTGTCTCAAACTTCTAGAAAGAAAACACTGTCACTCACTCCTATTACTCTATCCACAAGTTACTTAGAGAAATAACGTGTGTATTTATTCCTACCCCCTTGAAACATAACTACAACTTTGGTATTGTGTCTAATATGAAGAAGACCAAGGCATTATTGCAATATTGCCATTACAGTTCCATATTATTTTTCTGTAAGGATAAATAATATTCAGTTAAGTTGGCAGTTCCAATGAGATGCCCCTTTTGTTTTCCCTGTCCCAACTTTTTCCAATCCTCCTTTTTCATGAATTCTTTTCACTCCATCATGATTATGACATAGCCATATTTGGCAACGATCGATGTGTCCTTGAGCACACTATCTTAGTCCCTTTTTTGGTAAAAAATATGTGTTTGTTTTAAGTCCAAAATAATAGAAATGAAGACGTTTTGAAAGGTCTTTGCTCAGATGCTTGATGGTTGCACATATGGTAGGCACAATAGATTACATTCAATGTGACTGTGAGAAGTAAATAAACTCTAAGAAATTTCACATCACTTCATTCCTGAAAGAAACTTTGACCTTGATATTCTTTGTTGTGTATATTTATATGTATATAAATAAAAATAAAGGAAGATGCTTTGTGCTGATCTTGCTAGCAGGTTCTAGAATAACAATGAAGCTCTACATTGAATCAAGGTGTTCCATAAACCTTTAATTTCCTTGAAAAAACAGTAATTTATTTCATGGTAATCTCCTTTTTGCTGAACAAGTGGTTGCATTTTCTCAGTGGCAAAGTAAAACAGCTGGAGATTTAATGTAAGGAGTAACTCAGCACTGCAAAATACTGTGTATGCGAAGAGATTTGCAGTTTAATTCAGAGGTCAAAAGACATGTTGCTTCTAAATGATATTGGAGAAATAGCTTGGAATGATGCCCCTTCCTTAATTCTGAGCAGTAAAGAACAGACAAATTAAAATGTCAGTATACTGAATTGAAAACTGTTTTATGATAAGACACTTGAGCCAGCAACCAACTTTCCAAATACCACACGTGATAGTAGATTTACAGTTCTTGATGAAGCATTTTTTCACTGAAAGGGTTATTAAACATTGGAATAAGCTGCCCAGAGAGGTGGTGGATTCACCATCCCTGGAGGTGTTTAAGAAAAGGGTAGATGAGGTGCTTAGGGACATGGTTTAGAAGTGGTGGTGTTTTTATCAGGGTAGGTTAATGGTTGGACTTGATGATCTTAAAGGTCCCTTCCAACCTCACTGATTCTATGATTCTATGATGGGAAGTCTGGTGCTAATTTTCAGCATTCAACATATCGGTGAGGCAGTGCTGGAGTTCAGTGCTCACTTTTATGTTACACCGGTACTTAAAAACTAAAAAATCCTAAATTGGGGTAGATATGGAACCCTAATTCAGACAGCAAAAGCTATTTCTGTTGGAAAGAATTGGTTTACTTGTTAGAGGCACTGATATTTGCAGTTTTACTTAGTAAAATGCTGTGAGTAACTTCATATCAGCTTACACAACTGACAGAAAAACATTCTATGTGAGACTGAAGGAAATAGATAAGTATGAATTAAAAAAGAATAATTTTTTGCATGGCACTAGATGCTGATGGAATAAATAATGGTATATCACTAATCCTGCTGCAAGCCTATAAATTCTGGAGAAGTGTATGCTGAGCCGATTCCTTTGTTTAGCTATGAGTTCAATAAGCTCTTTACTTAATAACAGTTGATTTGGAATGTGAGTATATTTGGAATATAAAATCCCAGACTGATGGCTCAGTCAATATTTTCATTGGATGAAAAAAATTACCAGCTGATTCATAGCCTTATCTTCTACTTCTCAGGATAAACTTCTTGTTCCGGAAGAGTGCCTGAATATTCAGATAGTGGGATAAAAATACTGTTGTCAGATGACGAATTTTTGTATTGCTAAGCTTTCTTAAGTGCTATATAGTACTAAATGCAAGCAGCTGAAGCTCCCACACTCCTGCACCAATACGAACACTCATCTTGAGACTGGCTTTATCAATTCAAATCCAAATAACAGAAGATAAAATCTGGTACACTTTTCTCTGCAAATACGGGAGTTCCTTTAGGACTTTTTTGTCTCAGTTCTCTCAGCAGTTTATAGGCTCTCCTAAATTTGCTTTAAAAAATTTTAGTCCTACTGTTATCTGTCTTCAAACTCTACTTACTTTAAAGAGCTAAGGATTTCCTCCCATACCGGATTCATTCAGGCTCATGGACTAGGGCAACTAAGATGATTAAGGGCTTGGAGCATCTGCCTTATGAGGAAAGGCTGAGAGAGCTGGGACTCTTTAGCCTGGAGAAGAGAAGGCTGAGGGGAGACCTTATTATGGCGTACAAGTATCTAAAGGGTGGGTTGAAGGAGGATGGAGCCAGGCTCTTTTCAATGGTTCCCAGTGACAGGACGAGGGGCAATGGGCACAAGTTAGAACACAGGAAGTTCCGTTCAAATACACGGAAACACTTCTTTACGGTTCAGGTGCCAGAGCACTGGCACAGGCTGCCCAGGGAGGGGGTGGAGTCCCCTTCTCTGGAGATTTTCAAGACCCGCCTGGATGCAGTCCTGAGTAATGTGCTCTGGGCAATCCTGCTTTGGCAGGGGAGTTGGGCTAGATGGTCTCTAGAGGTCCCTTCCAACTCTGAAGATTCCGTGATTCCATGACTTACACATCAATACTTCTGCACAGAAATGGCTACACTTCGAAGCCCAGCTTTTAGCAATTCCCACCTCATCCCATTTCATTTGGTGTATTTTAAAATATTTTCCCCAGATAAGGTAGTGTTTTAAAGCAAAAAGTCTCCATTTCAGTCTCACATCTTGCAGTACCAATGAGTGTATGTGCAACCACATCGATACACAGAGGCAGCCCAATGCTCTTTTCTCTATCTGGATTCAGAGGGCAAATATGTGGATGGCAAAAGGAGCAGCTGCACAAACAGCTACAACACAAGGTGAAAACCAGAAAGTAAAACATGGAAAAACATTTAATCTCTGATGTCCCAATAATAACCTGTCAATTCTCCTTTCCTTAGGACAGTGTCAGCTCCCTAATAGATAGATTCACAGTCCTCTCAGCAAAACACTATTCATTACATCTCAGTCCCACAATTGTCTTGAATTGTCTAGGACAAAAAATGTGCCTGTAGGTGCATGCATCATGTGCTTACACTATTTGGGATTAACTAAAGTCAGGAGGAATACGTGGCATTTATTTAATGAAAAACACCTCTTCTGCAATCTGGGATTCTTGTAGGAATATTCTAATCTCTGAACCTCCATGAGTCACTTCTCTTATTTTTATCTTGTTTTTGCATATGGGATTAGACATGTTTTTCCACTGGATAGAATTTGCAAATCAGAGTTATTTATTGGACTTATATCTATTTAATAAAGGTGTGCTAGGTACAAATGCAAATTTATCCTTTCCAAGACAGAGGGATATTTGGATCTGGAGAGCTTGGAAAAAGATCTGAGTGTTTGCTCTGTTACAGGTAGATATATCAAGAATCAACCTAAAGTTATACAAATCAAGACTAGAAATAAGACATATTTTAACAGTAAGAATAATTCTCTTAAATATTTTATTAATGTAGGATGCGTGTCCTCAACTTCATAGAGAATTTAAGTCAAGAAAATTACCTATTTTTCTAAACTGTAAATGTTAGCCCATCCAGGTGATGTTTTTGAGATAACAAATGACTTCCTGAAATTGTCTAGTCTTCACTAACTCAGAATGGATGTTCTTAATGACCTCTTCCAGCTATGAAATCTACGGGTGATATAGAAAATTATTTTTCTCTAGAAAATACATTGAATTCATCTGTTTTATGTGGAACTGATCTTCATAAAAGCATAATGGTCCTCACCTGAGACTTTTAGTTCAGTATTTTTTGGGTGCTTTGGACAACCGTGTCCATGATAGAAATATCTGGAGGGTCGCCTATCTTCTGTTGTGACTGTATCCTTGCAGGCTTTTTGCTCTCACATGACACCAGCTGACAGGCAGCTCCTACTCTTTCTTTCCTCCCACATGTGAATATTTCTGTTGGCAGATTAGCCAATTTGCTGGCAGAGTAAAAGAGAATAGTGTGCATATAAAACCAGTAAAGTGAACATAAATAATTTCTGCTGATGGCAATGTTTGAATTGACTCTACCACAATTTGGAATTAACAAAATTCCTTAGATACTACTCTCTGGAAACCGTTGGCAATTGCTGACTTTAACAGGAATCCCAGCACATGCAATTAGGTCAGCTATTTGGAGAGTGCCCCCAGGGAACTGTGGCCAGCCAGGTGTTCCTGTGCCTATCTATCACTGCTACCCACTCCAAAAAAAAAAAAAAAAGTAGTGATCTGTTCTATATGTTGCTGTATCATTTTTTCCTTCTACCTTTGTCATCTATTCTACATTTTATTGGGATATTTTTCTCCCGAGCTAGATGCTAATGTAGCCTTTGGTTCTATCTCTCAGCTGATTTCTATGTGGAGGAAAGGCAGAAACAAGCACGCTGTCAAAGGCAAAAAAATATCTTAACTGTGTTCACATACAGTAACCAGCAGACATGTTCCAGTGTTAGGGATGCAAATGCCACCCCAAATCTGCAGGGTAACCATTAGATTTCTTCAGTAGATGTATTTTATATTCATCTATTTGTAAAATGGTGATGCTCTTGTGAGGAAATAGCCATTGGTGGTAAACACAATTACTAAAGTGTATTTTATATTAATTAATGTTCTTTTTCACTGGATGTCTGTGTCTACTTAAATATACTTTAATGTATATTTTTCTTGGGACAACGTTAGCAGGTGACTGCCATTCTCTGTCATTTAAATACATTGACACAGAATCACAGAATGGTCAGGGCTGGAAGGGACCTCTGGAGATCATCTAGTCCAACCCCCTGCCAGGGCAGGGTCACCTACAGCAGTTGCACAGGACAGCGTCCAGGTGGGTTTGGAATGTCTCCAGAGTGGGAGACTCCACAACCTCTCTGGGCAGCCTGTGCCCACCCTCAAAGTAAAGAAGTTCCTCCTCATGTTAAGATGGAACTTCCTATGTTCAAGTTTGTGCCCGTTACCTCTTGTCCTATCACTGGGCACCACTGAAAAAAGACTGTTCCCATCCCCCTGGTGCTCTCCCTTTAAATATTTATAAGTGTTAATAAGATCCCCCCCCTTAATCTTGTTTCCTCTAGACTGAAAAGACCCAAGTCCCTCAGCCTTTTCTCATAGGAGAGATGCTCCAGTCCCCTAATCATCTTTGTAGGCCTTTGTTGGACCTTCTCCAGCAGATCCCTGACTTTCTTGAACTGGAAATCTCAGAACTGGACACAGCGGCCTCACCAGGGCAGAGTAGAGGGGGAGGATGACCTCCCTCAAACTGCTGGCCACACTCTTCTTGATGCACCCCAGGATGCCATTGGCCTTCTTGGCCACCAGGGCACATTGCTGGCTCATGTACATCCTGTTGTCCACCAGGACTCCCAGGTCCCTTTCCACAGAGCTCCTCTCCAGGAGGTCAGCCCCCAACCTGTACTGATGCATGGAGTTATTCCTCCCCAGATGCAGTACCCTACACTTGCCCTTGTTGAATTTCACAAGATTCCTCTCTGCCCAACTCTCCAGCCTGTCCAGGTCACGCTGTATGGCAGCACAGCCTTCTGGTGTGTCAGCCACCCCTTCCTGTTTCACGTCATCAGCAAACTTGCTGATGGTACACTCAATCCCTTCATCCAGGTCATTGATGAATATGTTGAACAGGACTGGACCCAGTACTGACCCCTGAGGGACACTCCTCATTACTGACCTCCAGCCAGACTGCATCACTAACCACAACCCCCTGAGCTCTATCTGTCAGCCAGTTCTCAATCCACCCCACTGTCCATTCATCTAACCCACGCTTCCTAAGCTTGCCTGTGAGGATGATGTGGGAGACAGTGTTGAAAGTCTTGCCAAAGTCAAGTTAGACAACATCCACTGCCCTTCCCTCATCCACCCATCCAGTCATGCCATCATAGAAGGCTGTCAGATTAGTCAGACATGACTTCCCCTTGGTGAATCCGTGTTGACTACTTCTGATAACCTTCTTTTCTTCCAGGTGCTTTGAGATGACACCCAGCACAAGCTGTTCCATCATCTTTCCAGGGATGGAGGTGAGGCTGACCGGCCTGTAGTTTCCCAGGTCATCCTTCTTGCCCTTTTTGAAGACCGGAGTGACATTGGCTTTCCTCCAGTCCTCAGGCACCTCACCTGTTCTCCAGGACCTTTCAAAGATGATGGAGAGTAGCCCAGCAATGACTTCCCCCAGCTCCCTCAGCACTCAAGGGTGCATCCCATCGGGCCCCATGGACTTGTGAATATCCAGTTTACTTAACTGATCTCAAACTTGTTCCTCATCAACCAAGGGAAAGCCTTGTTTTCTCAAGACTTTCTCTGTTACCTGCAGACTCCGGGTATCCCAAGGACTGGCCTGAGCAGTGATTGACACAATCTTCTAGGACCCTGTTTCAGATCTATGCTTAGCAAAACAGGTGTCAGATTAAGACGTCCTTATTCTCCATTTCCAAAGGCATGGTTTTTGATTTTCATCAAACTCATAAGGTCCTATTATGAATGTGTTAGATGCATGCCTTTGTTTCTAAATCTATGTAGCCAGATGATGTTCTGGCTAAAAATATAAAATCTTTTAATGACAAAATAAAACATTCCTCCAGTACTAATTACTTCATGCCTTACTTCAGACTTGTAAAATTTTTTACTTATGTTTCATTTTTTTCTCTTTTTTTTTTTTTCTCTCTATAGTGTAAAATAGTCTGATCTATCACTTTGGTTTATTCAGATTATTTTTTTGTGTGATGACATACATTTTCCAACAATTTCATGGTGGAACTAAGATGAAAAGATAGAAGTCAGAAGTTAATGCTAATACTATTCAGGAATCTTCAGGGCTCAGGTTTTAGTTCAGACCCTCCTCTGCTTTGATCAGAACAATTTTATATTTTTTTTAAAGATGGCCTTATTGAAACATTTCTGAAAAGCAAGAAGAATATTGATTGTGCTCCTCCAATTATCAGAATCTATCACAATTGACAGAAGAACATCGGAAGGAACAAATGCAAATAATCGAACAATGAGTCTACAATAGTCTTTGGGGGCTTAAAAAAAATCCATTCACATTGTCTTTCAATTTCTCATGTTGTATCTTCTTTCAGGGAAAACAGCTTAGGAAGATTCAGGTGAAAGCATTTGCAAGCAAATGAAATTGTGGATGGGCAACAATAAAACTAGTTACCCCCTTTACTCATCACCTTCTAACTACAGTAAGAACTGCCTTTGGGCAAGAGAGGTGCACCATTAAGCAAGCTAAAAGATGTGAAAAGAAATATCTATTACATTTCTAAGCAGATTTTCTACTGACTGGGACTGAAGACCATTTTACTTGCTCACAGGCTAACATGCAATCAATATTAATTATCAAAGAAAGGAGTGAATAACATTCTTGTGATAAGATCAGCACAGGGTAATGAACTGAAGCAACATAAAAGCATAATTTCAATATAGTGAACTCACACAGGACATTAGACTTCTTAAAAAAAATAAAATCACTATTACCAGAAAGCTAGAGACGTTTGACTAGACTTCACTTTCATCTTTTTATCTGCCTGCAAAGTTACGTGCAGCATACTGCATAGTCATCTCAGAGAATAAGTAATAATGGGACTCTGACTGAAGTTTTTTTTCCAATAAGGCTATATTCAGATATGAGAAGTCCAATTCAGTTTTTAGTGCTAATTCCTTATAAAGCACTAAGAATCTCCATGTTTTGCAATGTGGTGTTATCAGTTGTTTAATCAATATGCTCTGCCAGAGTACGCTGTCATAAAAAGCATTCTAAAATAAAATGAAACGTCCTTCACTATGCATTGTTAAGCTCTATAGTCTGATTGTTTTCATCAGTTGTTATGCACTGCATAGCAATAACGATAATTCATTTTACTAGGTAACAAAATAGATTTGGTGGGAGGGGGGAAAAAAGGAAGTGGAAGAATGTCATCATTCAAATTATTTTCCTTTATTTAATATTAAACAAGAGCTGATTATACAGTTAACAAATGTAAGGCAGTTGAAAATTTATCACTTTTGAGCTTGATCCCTCCTACTGGTAGGACTTATATTTTTGTAGGACAGTAGACCTCAGAAGACAATGTTTCTGTCACATAGAAATGATGAGAATGGGGTGGAGGTATATCAATGTTTATATTGCCCTGGATTACAAAGTTGTGGAATGAATTGAGTTTCCTTTGTGCGTGGAATGTGCCCGCTCAGAACAAATATGACCTGGTTGGGTAGCACGCGGTAGTGAGTCAAGAGCTCTGGACTGTTCACACATCCTGCAAAAAGTACCCAATGTAGTTGCCAGAAATACCTTCATAGACTACTTTATCTTAGGCTCTAAATTGTTCAGAACATTCAGCCACACCACTCTAAATCAGATTTTTATATCAGTACTTTTATAGATTAATTCCATATTGCACTTGCAGCAAAACTGACACAGTGCCACAATTCTGAAACCTTTAGGTGGGATGAAACATGTGAGTTACTGAATGTGAATGCTAATAAAGGTTCATAATCTGGCTAAACAGGAATACTCATGGAATAAGATTCTACTAAATCACAGTGTAATGATCCAAATCCAGCTTTTACAGAAGCCACTATTTTAAAAGCCAGCATGTGCCATGCAATGTTAGAGATGATATCATGGTTATACACTGCTCGAGAAAACAACTATTTGCTGGATTTATAGAATGTCTTGAAAACACCAGATGAATCAAAGGAAAGAACTATATTGAAGTATTTTCAAGCAGTGCACTGTCTCTTCACAACTAGTGATTTTTATTCATTTCCTTTTTTAAAGTATTATTCCAATTTCTTTTTTCAGGTATTTATAACTGGATGTTACATTTTTCTTTATTTAATGAAAACAAAAAAAATTATAACTAACATTTCTTAGTAGAAAATATTCTGTATGCAATTTTCATCGCTCTTCCCAGGTAGCTCTTTTATTCTTGAATAATTTTTAAGGGAAGCTTCCAGTCAGACTATATTTTTAGTTGTAGTTCGTATCTTGCACAATCTCTCTTGACGGGTAAAATTGTGGATTCTTGTACCTATCTAGTTTATCAGACTAAGGGATGTTGACCCCCCAAGCCATAAATGTAATAGCGCGGGACTGACTATTCTTCTGGATCACAGATTCATAAGACAGTATCTAGCTTGTATTCTTACTTTGACAGGGCCTCTTCTCTCATTTCTGTCAGTCTTCAGAGACTTATTCAGCACTGGAATTTTATTCTGTAGATACTACAGAGAGATATATAGTTCCTTTAGGATCAAACCCTGCAAGATATTCCACTTGCATTAAAATCGTCGGAGACCAGTGCTGCTTAGTATGCGGAAAGACCAGACCCTTCAGCTCCCCGAGTAAGTATTTATAATAGAGTTGGTCAGAAATTGGAATTCTTCCATGGAAGCATCTTGGTTTTGGCAAAGCTACAACTTTTGAAAGCAACCTGGTCAATATTTTTCTCTAGATCTAAGGTGTAGCTTCCATCAAAAGCCAGTATCATTATTCTTTTCAGGAAGAATGTACATTTAACAAGGACTTCAGTTAAGGGTTTAGTATTCCTTTTTAAAAAAAAAAAAAGTGCTCTTCGTTATATTTGCAATTACTCTTACCTATTTATCGTGGTAATGTTGATCATATTGATTAAAATAATGTTCTTAGATTCTTTTTCTCTCTCCACAAATTTTGCCTCATGACAGGTGTTGTCAGTAGAAGGGAATAAAAAGGTCTGTTTTCTGTTCTATATATTTTTTTTTAATATTCTGTTTCTAGAGAAAAATATACTACCAGGACATTTCTTGCTACTGCAAACTTGTCCAAATAGACCCTAGACAACAAAGACAATTGATACAGTCTGGGTATTCTGAGGTGTGGTACCTGCTGCAGTTCTTCATTGAACCAGCTGGAAATTATGCCACTTCAGATTTTATCTTAGTCTAAGAAAAATAAAGATCAGCCTGCAACTTCAAATGGGAAAATTTTAAGAAAGTAAAGGAATTAAGAATGACGTTATCTAGACTGAAGAGCCTAGAGACCTCAGGATGAAAGCTTTCAAGGTGCAGAGATTTTCTGGACAGTGTTTCGAATAAAGGAGGAAAAAAAACTTGTTAAGAAAGACTCCAGGCCTCATTTATTGGAAAGTACATTAGGAGTAGCAGCAAAGATTGCCAAAGAAAGAAAAGACAGGTTAAGAAGCATCTCCAAAAAGCAATTTGATCTTGAAAATAATAAATGAAACAATAATAAAAAATGCAACTGTTTAAACAAAAAGAGAATAAGAAAAGAAGAAATGTGTTCACTATGAACTTGGGAAGGTTACATTTTAAAGGCAAACTAAGTTTTGCTGCAAAGCTAAATAAATGTTTTATTTCAGCTTTTGATAAGGAATTTACTATTAGGAAGGACAGAGAAACCCTGATGGCTAAAAGTAATTGAATTGTTTACAGTCAGGTGGAAGGAAACCTCAGAATTTAGTGCACTCCATGCTGAGTGTGAGAGGGCAAAAAAAAAAAAATCCGTCTTCAAATTCTGACAGAACCAATGAGCATTGTCATAACTTAAAGGTACATAAGCTAATGGAAAAAGTAATAAAATACAATGTCTTTACTAACAGTGAGTAACAATGGACAAGTGCATTGTCTTTTTGAAGAAAGAGCTGATTGCATATTTAATCTATGTGAAGAAGCCATATACATATTTGCATAGGGAATCACTGGCTAACTTCAGAAATGCAGAACTGTAGACTGCATCTATGGACAGGATACAGGAGGAGAACTTTAGATGTGAATATGAGGTGTATGAAAAGGGGAAAGAGGCTACAGGGAAATGTTTTGTGGAGTTATACAAGGATTGCTTCTGGGACAGATCTTACTTAATAACATTAGTTGTTTTGGCGTGAAACAAAGAACTGCAGTTATGAAATTTGCCGATAACTAAGTTGGCAGACATCAATACACTGGAGAGTTGGAGCTTAGTGGTAGAAATAGAATGACATTTATTATTACGAAGTCAAATTTATTGCAACGTAGCAGATAATACTTTTGTTATTGGCCTCTACCGGTGAGTGCCCATCACCTGGAAACAGCAGGACAGGAGAAAAATAACATTGTTTTGCCAGTGCGAAATCAGTTTAAAAGTCTTCTGAGTTTTGCAGGTCTTGTTTACAGGAGGACTAATATGTAGCAAAGTAATACACCATGAAGAAGGTGTAGAGACTATAAAGAGTAAGGTAATTCTATTAGTTATTAGAAAATATTTCTGTTATTGTACAAGGACCTGCTGAAGCTCCATCTGGAATACCATGTATAACTCTGGTCACCTATATTCAAGAAAGATGAATTTATACCAGAACATCTGCTGCCTATTGAAATGCTGAAGAGAGAATTAAGCTTGTTTAGCCTAGAAAAAAATAGAGGTTGTAAGGGCATTGCATTTTTCTTAGTAAATACATAGAAAATATAAATACTGGGAAGGAAAACTCATATATAAAATCCTAAAACATTTTTTGAAAGAACAAATATATTTTAACAAGGGAAGAGTAACTTTGAAATAGACTTCTAACCGTGAGATTGACAAAATCCCAGAAGCGGTAATGCAGGAGGCCACTTCAAAACAAATTCAGAACCATAATAGCTGCAATTCAGGCATGCTGCCCAGACTTTTGCACTGTTTTCAATTTTACTCCACAAACAGAACACCTCCTAAATTTGGTTACTGTAAAATATTATGTCAAAAGCCTATTATTTCAGGTGTAGCACCTTTTGTTTCCTCATGTGTGTCAGAAGGGGAACCGTTAAGCAGAACAAGGACACTTAAAGTTTCTTGATGAGGACTTGGTCAATTGATTTTAGTTTCGGGAGTTAGGAACATTTTTCTGTTTGATATTTTGGCACTTCCTCACCAACATAAATCCTTTTACAGGATCTCCTACCACACGCGCGACAAAAAAAAGACTGTTTATTGTTTCTCTCTTCCCGGGACTCATGGCAGAGAAGATGCGGACGGGACTGGAAGTAGAATTGGCCACCCAGTCCCTAGATGAACATAAGCTATTTGGTAAAAGTTAGTCCCGTCCCTGGGCTGCTGCGGTTTGAACCACAGCAGAGGGTGAGTGCACCGTGATGGAGTCTCCGACAGCTGCATTTACTTGCTGTGATTGTGCCCTTGCTTACTGAAGTCAATATATTTGACTAAGTGCTGAATTAAATCCGAGACATATTTCAGTAGTTCACTGTTTCCTAAAGAAACAAAGCTGTAATAATTATGAATACTGTTGATGGAAAATTTTATTCACTCACCCTTAAGCTGTATAGTTCATACAGCATTCGTTCCAATAATCTTGTAATTCTGCCCTTATAGATAGTATTCATTATACCTCCCTGGGTTTCATACAGGGAGTGCCTGAAAAACACATGAACGATATAATTTAATTACAGGGACATAAAAGATGTTAAGGGTGATAAATGTATTTTATGACCTTTAAAATGAAGCCAGACAACATTCATATAATTTCTGGTTTTGCAAGCCTTGGTGAATGTCTTGAGTTTCAGAAAAAAAACCACACCCTATTTTGATGGAAACTGATTCTTATTCCACATTCATAGGGGGTTGCATTGCTAGTGCTGTAAATAATATATCAGTTTTACAGTCACCACACAAGGTACTCAGATAAACTTTCTCCGGGTCCTATCATACAAAATTGTATTAGAAAAGACAGAAATTACTCATTTAATGACAGACTAAAATTCAATAACGTAACTCCAGAATGTAATGTAAGTACTAGGGGTGTTTGAAATCAAAAAGAATTTAAAATATAAAATGTTAGCTGCAGGTGATGCTACTAGTAACTATGCACAATATTGTATATGGCGATATTGAATTGGACGCAATCTTTCTTCCATACAGTTATTTACAACTTCACCATCAATAGAAATTGTTACAAAAATAATCTCTGCCAAACATTAGAATTCTAAAGATCATCAGGCTAGATGACTGGAACTATAAAATAAAGGTCATATAGATGTTTTGTTACATTCCAGGAGATTATATATTTATTTCACTTCCAGAAATTGGAGCCCCAGCAGGGAGGCCCAAATAGTGTATGGATTAACTTGTTTGAACATAAGTCTTGGACTGGCTCTATTGTAACTGGCTTAGAGTTATTCTGGATTTACACCAGGAAAGACAATTTGGTGCAGAAATCTTTCCATTTTTAGGTAGTAGTGCTAATGTCAGTGTACCAATGACTAAATAATGCATAAACATTATTTCTCATATATTTTTGACCTTTTACTCCTTCTATTTTACTAGCATTATTTCCATTTCAGAGATATCTGTGGCCAGTTTTAAAATACATTTCACGCTTAACAATTATTTTTATTTATCACAGTGAGACCACTTGTTTTAATTGATCTGGTTGTTTTAGTCCAGAGATCATATGTCACATCATATGCAAGGGTAAGTGAAAATCCCTCATGATAGCCTGCAAGCTTAATTTAGCACTTGAAAAGTTCTGAGTTTCCCATCTGCTGAGATTTAGAAAATCTAACTTTGTAATGGTATCTTTCTGCAGGTATTAAAATTCTAACTATGTGATAATTTTTAGCTGTGAATGTCAGAGTAGAGATAGCATTTATGTTCCACAAGTAACAAACAATACCACTTTGTCTTTTTTTCTTTTTTTTCCCCAATTCCCTTTTCAGGCCCAAGGCAAAGGAGTTGGTCCAGTAGTGAAAGGAGATTACCTACTGCTAGAACTATTGCTTAGCTGTTATTGCCTAGTTGGATGGGAAAGACCAGAAGAGAAAGGTCACGGTGAGGCTTCTTAGAGTGGCCAGGGATTATGTAATCAGTAATTAAATTTCTTTTCCTTTCTTTACTGGAAGCCCGGTCAAGGCCGTCAGCCATCAAATGAATGTAACAATTTATACTGCTTAAAAGAGGAAATATCTGGATGTATTACACACCACACTGAATAACTGCTGGCGTCCAACTTTATTTTGACCACTGCACATATGGAATTCTGGTTGTCGTGGGAGTTAATTCATTTGCTAAATAGAAGTTGCTCTTCTCTTTTGCATTTATTATGCCTGAGTCAATCCAGATTTTCTTTGGCTTTGCTGTGCGAGTCTGTATTTACATCCTCCTCTCTGCAGACAGAAAACCATGTGTTGATCACTTACTTTTATTATATCAGTTTTGTTATGGTGTATGTTATTATCTTTCTTCTCTGTGGATAAGCACTTCACTCATGAGCTTTCTGCTTGTGCTGCAACAGCTTAATTCTGCTTATAACCTACGTTCAGGCTTTAAAATCTACTTGTAAATTGATTTTCACACTGTCAACTGAAGATCTTTCCCTGATATCTTCTTCTTCTAAGTCATGGCAAGCATACTTCTGTCTCATAGTAGCCACTGTCCTTGACAATAATTACCATCCCTATAGGAAACAATATTTCACTTACCTTATCCATGGAATCTGGATATGTGCCAGTCATACTAAGGTTTTAATTATAAAGAGCAATGCATGTAAAATGAAGATATATTCAGCTTGGATAAATATCCAAATATCCTAAGGTCTGGAATATCACTTCCCACAAATAAGCATTTGAATGTTTGATTACATGCTAAATATAGGAATTACAGAGGACAGTGTGAAAAATATAATTTTTACTTCGTAATCAGTCCATGTAAACGTACACTCTAATGGAACTAACTACCAATGGAAAAATTATTCTTATTTCTCAGAGAGTTACAGAGAAGGATATGTTTAGTCTATATACAATCTAACTTTATAATGCCTAACATATGTTGCAAGTACCAAAACACTACATGTAGTATTAGAGAAAGGAGATTTCTACATTAACACTGTCTAAATAAGCTTTGATTCATTCAGATCTACTGAGGCTTACTCACACTTCCAGGCAAGATTAAAGTCTCCTCTCCAGTGGGAGGACTGGGCAGTTGGCTATCTCTTCCTCACCTCCCCCCTGGAACTTGGCTCTCTTTCCTTTTGCTGTATAACCAGTTGAAATGATAAACCATTTCAGCTACGCAAAATGCATTCTTTAGCATCTGCATCTTCCTTTCTCACGACACAAACTTCTTTCCCGATGCCTAGGAAAATCATTTCCTGTCAAAGAGTAAAAGGAACGCTTTTTGCGGCTATTACTGCTGTACTACGATTTCAGCTGTGAACGTGTCTGCACCCAGTAGGTAGAAAGACTTGGTCAGACACTGCTCTTGTGTACACTGCAAATATTCTGGAGTTGCAGCAGTGGAAAAAAAAGTCTAATCATGTTGATCCGTCCTTTTCTACTGTGTTCAGGGTGATGATGAAGTTAGTCCCCTTCCTAGATTCTCTGCAAATTCTTGAAAGCCTGTTCACGCTCAGCTTGAACAAATATTTCCTGGAGCTTGATAAACAGGGTTAATACTTGTTGGAAGAAATATGACCAAAATAACCAAGTATTTATATGAGAGTAATGAACAGGAAATAGAGGAACACCACTCTGGGTCAAAGCTGAAATGCTTGAGGGAAATCTATATAGCCAAAGTTTAAAAAAATACCTTTTGATCCAAAATGGGGCAGAATAGTGAAGAAAGTCACAAGGAAATGCAAGAAAAAAAAATAGTGTCAAACAGCAGCAGATCAAAATGGAAGTTAACAATAAACTATTTTTCCAACTCACAGCGTACTAAAACTGAAATAAATACAAGGAATGACCACAATAGATTTGGACGCCTATTTATATGTGTAGCAATCGTAGTCTCCCCAGTTTCTTTATTTTGAAGTGGTTGGGGCAGCTTCCCCTCAAGGTGAGCTGGAATACTCCAAGTTACCAGCTGTTTGTTGGTTGGGTTTTTATCCCTGTCATTAGCCGTTCTTGAGTTTCATACATATCTTTGCTGCTGGTACATTATTTTCTTCTCATCTTCTCCACAACACTTTGCTCTTAACGATAGAAAAATGTTCATGCTTTGAATATATATGAATGTATGGTGCCTAGGACAATGGCCATCTAACTGGGACTCTTGGGAACCACTAGTATAAAAATAGAGGAGGAAATGGAATTAGCCACAGACGAAGGAATCCCTGAAGTGTAGAGCCATCAAACTGCCAAATTTTAACTGCAAGGCCTCTCTTAGCTATAAGTGAAATGTTAGCTTTCAAAACGGAGAAGTCATTTATTGGCAGGAGTTTTACTTTTGTGAGCTTTTTAAGGTATGGAACTAAACACTGCGCTCAGGTTCAGATCAGATTTTTTCCTGGGATACAGTAGCTATATGCAGATAAGCGTATATCATAAAATTCTGGGTTTAGTCTGGGTTTACTGGATTTACTTATTGCAGTTATTCCAAAGCACATAACAAGTCCTACTCTTATTTTTAATAACTAGTTTCAGTCAGTCCCTAATGTCGTTAGTACAGCTCATTAATATCAGCTCTCTCCTGCACCCTCTTCCGCTTTCAAAATTAATTAAGCTAGTGGCACATTAACTGGAAGGCAGAGGCCATAGCTTTATTTATGCAGAAAACAATAAGTGCATAAATCAAGAGGAGTAATCCTAATGTGTTAGAATTGACCTTATGAAGGGGTATTTTGCCAAATGACAACAGCATCTGTTCAAATGGAAAAAAAAACCAAAACGTACCAAGTGAAAGGAATGTCATCCACTCCTCTCTCAAATCTCGTGGAGACGTTACTCATTTCTTACTGCTCCCCACCCCCATCAAGGACCCTGTTTGCTACCCATCACCCAGTCCATTGTACCATTAGCAGTCAGATTTTCCTTTTACTGTGCGTTTTTTTGTCCACCAAAATTCTTCATTTGAATATAGAGATGTGTAATATAATTATGTTAACCGATGGGGTATTTTGCTTCCGTGTCTGATAATATTTTTAAAGGAAGGTTAGGCTTCTGAATTACATACTCTTATATAAATATATATGTATATATTTATACATGAGCACTACCACAGAATTAGCTTAAAACAGCTACAGAAGGTGGAAACACTACATATTTTGCAGATAAGCATGGAAAAGGACTGTTTTTTTTTTCTGCAGCTGTTAAAACAGGTGGCGGCATGTATCAGGGAGAAATGTTTGTGAGGACTGATATTTTCCTGGATTTTAATTCAAACATCGGTGATTAAAAGCTGACACGCCTTCCCCTGCGGGTCAGCCGTTACCACATCCACAGCTGCAGGCAGCGCTTTGGCACTGCAGGCTGAGGGCAGGAAAGCCCAGAGTGATGCCGGGATGTTGTGCTGAGGATGCCTCCTTTGGCACACGACTGGAGAAGGCTTTCCATCGCACGCCATACGGTGCTGCGCGGCTCTGGCACCTTGTTCATCCTGTGCAGCTCCAGGGATATGAGGCTCAGCCCTGCTGAGGCAGCATCTCCTGGCAGGGAAGGAGGGGGTTGTCAGAGGGTCCCTGCAGTCTAAGCACAACTTGAAGGGTGTTGGGAGGCTTTGGCCAACACTTCCCTCTAGAAGCCAAGGACCAGGATGCAATTGCCCATCTCCTAGGATCACTGTTGACTTTTCACACAAAATCACAGAATGGTAGGGGTTGGAAGGGACATCTGGAGATCATCTTGTCCAACCCCCCCGCCAGAGCAGAGTCACCTACAGCAGTTGCACAGGATCGCATCCCGGCGGATTTGAATGTCTCCAGAGAAAGAGACTCCACCACCTCTCTGGGCAGCCTGTGCCAGTGCTCTGCCACCCTCAAAGGAAAGAATATTTTCCTCATGTTGAGATGGAATTTCCTGTGTTCCAGTTTGTGCCTGTTGCCCCTTGTCCTGTCACCAGGCACCACTGAAAAGAGTCTGGCCCCATCCTCTTGACACCCGCCCTTTGGATATTTATAAGCATTGATGAGATCCCCTCTCAGTCTTCTCCAGGCTAAAGAGACCCAGGTCTCTCGGCCTTTCCTCAGAAGAGAGGTGCTCTATTCCCTTGATCATCTTTGTAGCCCTCAGCTGGACTCTCCCCAATAGTTCCCTGTCTTTCTTGAACTGGGGAGCCCAGAACTGGACACAGTACTCCAGATGTGGCTTCACCAGGGAAGAGTAGAGGGGAAGGATGACCTCCCTCGACATGCTGGCCACACTTTTTTTAATGCACCCCAGGATACCATAGGCCGCCTTGGCCACGAGGACACATTGCTGGCTCAGACTTATTGCCACATGCAACTGGCATCTACTCTGCCCCATTATCCCTCAGGAGGAAAAAGCTTCCTGGTTTGTAATGAAAACACTTTGGGCGCTGTGTTGAACAGACGCTAACCAACCCTTGGGGACTCACTTTGCTCACAGGTTCTGAATACACCGCTAATTGCTATTTAAAGTAATAATTCACGAGAACCTTCTTCCCACAAGCTTACATGTCTTTGTAGGTCTGTGAGATCTGTTCATGTTCGGTCTGGCTGCGTGTGAGCTGTCTTTTGTGATTTTGTTTAGGTGAGGAGTTAAGACTACCCCTCCCCTCTTTCCCACCCCACACCCTGCCTTTCGCTCCCCCTTGGCCCTATGCCACCTCCCAGTGTACAAGCACCTGGATTTCTGACCAGGACCAGCCTCCTCCTCAGTTTCTCTGTTTCTGAAATTTCTGGTGATATCCATAGAATACACTGGAAAATATACCAAACAAACAGATATGACATTTTGGACTCTTCATTAGCAGAAAGTATTTGGGAAAGATATTGTCATGGTTACCAGGCTAACAGAAACCTTTCAGGACCCCTTCTTCGCAGGGTCTCGTTGAGTGCACCCACTCAGATGTGTGACCTTCAGCAGAGTATGCTACAGTAATATCACTCTGACCAAAGCCAGAGTCACCTTTGGGTACCAATTTGAAGTAATATAGGAGGTTTAAGGTTTCCCTTCAAGGGCCTCCTTCCGGGAGCCTGTGGCAAAAATTGACTGAAGCAACTAAGAGAGCTTTTTCCAAATACAGCACGTTCTGTTCATTTCTCAAAGGTACGAAACATTTAGAATAAAGAGGGCTAATTGCTGACACACCTGTATTATTTAGACCTTTTTATGCTGCTATCGGCCTCGCCAGCTCCCCCTCTGACAGACCCATCCCAAAGCGCTAATAGGCTTTGCTCTTCTCGGGGCCTTTCAGCCCACCAGCTTCTTCCTCTTTAGAAAAAGTAGAGAGGTTTGGATTGTACCCGGTTCCTTGTGTGTCCCGTAATATAACCTTGAGATTAATAAAGCTGGGATGCAGGAGATAAGTACTTTCTTTTTTACCCTTATGCTGAGACACTAACTTGCCACCTTTGACTGGGTCTGCTCAGGCAGCGACAAGAATTTTTAAGCTCAGAATCCTGGTTTTACTTGAGCAAAAACTGAAAAGGTGTTAAAAACACCTTTTAAAACAGAAAACCTTCTAGGGAGTTAAGTGAGACAGAGTGAAAGGCACCACAAACATGCTCCCTGACAGGTAGCCCCCTTCTTCCAGGCTCTCCCTCTGCCTGGAAGCCCTTCGGCGATTTCCTGTGCTTTGGCCGCACAGTCCACGCGTGGCTCCACACCGTATCGTTTGCTTCCTGGAACACTTTTTTCCCCCCATTGTCTCATGGAGTCACCTTTGTGTTGCCCTTTATACCTCTCATGGCTTTCCCAGTTTTTTGGATGCCCAGTCTCCCTTGTGAGAACCATCCTGCCCTGGGAAAGATGCGTGCCAGGGCAGGGAATGGGATGAGTGAATAACAACAAGAAAAAGCCCTTTCATTCCTTTCATTTCAGAGCCTTGCACCTAATCCAAGCATTCCTTACTTAAAGGAATCTGGCACAGCAAAACACAGCAAAGAAGAAAAGCAAATACCATCTATCTTGGTCCTAAAAAAGGAGAAAAAATTGATTTGAGCTTATACGCTTATACATACAGACGTTTATGTATATATATACGCATATATACATATATCTTGCACACGCACGAAACTACCTATGTTTATATAAATACAAATTCAGAAATGAGAAACAAAAGATAACTCTAGATGGAGTGAACTATTTTTGTGATATGAAACACAATAATTTTATTTCAATTTTGAAAAAGTCTACTGAAAAAAAATCAATTAGAAAAAGAGCCTGATTAAATACCATTGACGAAACTGAAGGATAAACAAGGTGATGCTGATGACAACCCTTCTCTCACATACTCCAGACCCTGTGATTTGTATATCCCCCTATGCCTACCCCCCATGGTGCCTGACCCAAATTCAGAGATGTTGTCTGACTCATCGGATTTCATCTACCTCCAGAGTGTGCCAAGTACCGTGTAATAAAATACTCTGGGGTAAGCTAGTTTCAGTTTCACCTGGTGATGCTTTTCTACTAAGATATTCAGTGGTCGAGAAAGGCAACAGCGCAATACCTTAATTGCGGGGCATATTGAAATTCTTGTTCTGAGTAACATTTTCACATCTTGGATCAAATCACCAGGCTGGAAGATATTCAAAAGGCAGCATTTGCTCAGTGTCTGCGCTTAATGCAGGCCACTGGGCTCAGAAGACAAAGTCTGTCAAACCTGGAGGAATGACTGAAACCCCTTAAAGCCATTAGTTTCTAGAGCCAGTCTTCTCGATACATCTCCAATACTTACAGGGTCACAGTCAAGGGGAGATACTGAGTGTAACCCGCCCCAAAATACATCACCGCATTGTTGGAAGGAGTCCTTGTTACAATATGGGATTAATCCCTTTCAAGCAGGGGAGAAAATTGATTTTGTGCCTCCATCAACCACGATGAATGCCCTAACCACTAGGTAGGAAGAGAAAGAAACAGAATCTGTATCACTTTCTTCCCAGTTTTATTAATCTACTCTTTCCTACTTTTTTTTTTTTTTTTTCCAGAGGAAACTGTTGAGTAATTTTAGGTCAACTGGACTATTTTTAAAGAAATATTTTATCACATTTCCTACATTACACCAAGGCTCCTATGCTGAATATAGGCATTCTCCCCAATTCTCCCCCAATTTCTCCCCAAAAAGTTGTTCCAGCCGTTCTTAAGTTGTGTGAAATAGGGCACCTAAGGCTGACTTGTGTCAGCTGCTTACCCTGTCTTTCAGTTTCCTTGGCACAGTCTTCATAAACTCCTTGTAACTATTCAGGCAGCCTGCAGCAATATACAATTGGAACACAGTAAATCATAGAAGATTCACAAAGTTAACACAGACAGTCGGCCAGATAATCCCAGCCATAACAAATGATGCTACTTCATTAAGAAGTAATCCATAAACCTAAAGGTTATGTATTAATGCACTAAATGGTTTTGTATAGAATTTATATTCTGATGAAACCTTTGAATTTCTTGCTTTGCAGTGTTAAGTAATAATGAAATGAGAACAAAACACCATTTTAAAGCTTCTAATTCGAAGTCATGCTTTACCTGTAATTACACTTTTAGCAAACTTCTCAAAAGTTTAATATTCTCTAAGACTTAAGTTTTTCAGTAACTTCTAACGTGCACAATCACACATACACACTGACTCCCACTCACCACTTAAGATCATAATGATGAAGGATAATTCCTCATTGAGACATACCGGGTAGGAGACAGACATTTGAGGACTAACATTTATGAACAGGCAAAGGTTCATTTAAATGAATGAAACTACAATATTTACAGCAGCTAAACATCTGACCTTCATATTCTAACGTCTTCAAGTTATTTGTGTTCTAAGAAAAATGAGCTTTTTACAATACGTCCTGTTTTTTAAATAGTTGCTGGTTTGTTTGCATACAGATTCTTGTTGTAAACCATGTTTTGCTAACTAAAAAAGAGCTGAACCAACTTCAGTCAACCAAATTTTTTCAGCTTAACCTAAGCATAAGATGTTTGAGCCCAAAAAGAGAAGTTTGGAACGTTATAACAGTGGACAGGGAGCTGTAAGGCTGCAACTCAGTTGTCACTAACAATAGCTTTTACTGTGGAGAAAACCACAATAGTAGTAAATTTCATTTATAAAGTGCAGTTCTCAGAGTCCCGGGGAGTTTTGCATCCCAAACAAGTAAAAACAACACAGAATATAGATCTTTCAAATTCTCCTTTAAAAAGCCAAATCCACAACCAGCTTTCCAAATAGACATAGGAATTTCATTTCACTGTGAAAACACACACTAAAAGCTCAGACACCCACGGTTTTTAAATTATATTTAGGACAAAATCATGAATCAGGATATTCTGGCCTAAAAATTATACCAATAGGAAAAGGAAGAAAAGAAAAATTGAAGAATTGGGGCCCAATGTTGCCAGAGGCCTTATAAATAAGGAGAAATACTTTAAGTCAATAACATATTCAACAGGATAAGGAAACCACTGATGTGTTTTTAAATTTTCATGCATTTTTCTTATATCTATAATTCTGAAGAAAAATCTTTACCTTAGCAAAACAATATACCAGAAATTTAGCATTGTTGTAGCTAATATCTCACAGGACAATGAAATAGAAAAAATAAATATTTGACTTGTGATCCCAAAGACATGATGCTCTGGTCTTTAAGGGCAACCATATTAAGAAAAAAAGTGTATTCTTTTCTATAATGGGAACAGAACACGGAGTTCTTGTGCTGCACCTGTATTCAGATTTCTATGCTGAAAGGATTAAATGTGTTCCTTGCTATGGGGAAGAGACAAGATCAGTACGCCATAGAGAAGGACAAATTCTCTATTCTTGATTCTCTGATTCTTGAGAATGCTACTCTGGCACTCCATAGGAAAGCTGTCACCAAAGCACTAAAATCCTCTTCAGGGGTCTCAAAAGGGAGAGGAGGAGGCAGGTCATGTATGGAATGGCTCTCTCCTGGCAGTCAGTCCGTTTCCACCATGTGCTTTTCCCCAGTGGCACGGACAAGGTTCTGGCTGGGAATGACTCTCCCATGTCCTTGCTTCCTTATGGACTACAGTATGTCAGCGGCATAAAGTGTGGCTACAGATGAGACACGGCATCTCAAGCAGGATGCAAAAAGTTTTGTTATGGCCAAATCCTAATAATTAACCTGCTTGTATGCCATAATCTAGAATTTTTTAGTGTTATTTGTAGTAAGCAGCTATAATCACAAGTATTTTACATCATGTTATCACTTTGAGTCGCGTTATCTGGACAAATCCATATTTGGTTTCTAAGTGAAGAGTTCTATCATAAAATTACTAATTATTCATCACTGACCAAAAATGCGTTAACGCTGATACACTGTAGATAAAGAGCTCCAATACTGTTTGGTCTGTATGAAAGTTAAGGAATAAACAAACATATTTTCAAGCACATAACTGAGTATTGAAAATCATGGGACATTATTTTCAAGCTGAAAATTATTTTGCCTGCATGATGACACTTTCAACCCTGCTCTATTATTGTCTGCACTTTCCAAATCCAGGTTGGCCCAACGTGATATATGCGTCATTACAATTTTTTGAAGGGGACACGTTTGTCTTTGGATGCATGAGAAAGAATAGACAAAGGTCATTTCCAAAAAATAAGCTACCAGTGTTTACTGATATGTATTTTCTTCTTTAAGAGAATCTGTATTACGTGGGTAACAGGGCAGCAGAGAATATATCTTGCCACCAACGTGAAGACACACCAGTGGAAGAGGGTAGTACTCACTATGACACTTCAGAATAATTATATCTGTTCATAAAGATAAATTGTTGTACTAGAAGGATCTTAAGATTGAATTGGGAATTGACATTTTCAAATGTGACAATGAAGTAAATCGTCTGTTACGTTAATGAGTCAGATTATATGTTATAATTACATGAATCAAATAGGCAAAAAATAAAGCCTCCAGCCCCACTCAGTCTCCACAAAAAAAAAAAAAAAAAACAACAAAAAACCAACCAGTATTCTTCTTCTGGTTGTGCAGTTACCAATGATAATTACAAAGGGAGAGAAGCTTCGTCATTAACGAAACAAGGGAAAGAAACAGAATGCTAAAGGTAGGTCAATATCAATTCACAGAAGTGCATTATACATTAGACTATGTCATCTCTATACTGCTTTATAGCAGACTACGGCAGTTTGTCTGTAATAAACAAGGCAAAGTTTCAGCCACACTTTAGTCCAGGCTCCCAAACCTTCGGCGTAACGCCAACATTCAGTTACCAGTTTATCCTGCTAAAATCATTTCTTTACCACTCCCCATTTCTTTATCGTTCAGAAATATATCCAGTGCTCTGCTGTCATTGCTCGAAAAACTGTATATACATCTTTCCTTTTGCTTCGTTTAAAGCTTCTGTAGACAGTCCGAGCATTTTTTGCCAATGTGCTAACCTAAATCACATTTTTCTACAGTTGTCCTCTACTTCTACATGAGAAATAGTTCTACTTGCTCACTGCTGAAAGCCATTGTTCATGACATTTGAAACGTAAGGTTTGCAGGGCTCTTACAGCTGAGCTCAGGCAGAGAAGTCCTTAGAGTGTGGGCGGTTCACAGAAAAGCTGCAGAGTGGCACCGTCTGGGTGATGAATATAAGAGTATCTGATGCCCTTTGAGTCTGCACTTCAGTGAGGAAAAAAGTCGATCAGTTTTCTGGGACTCAGATCCTGCCCGACAGATAGAAAGCCACGTGCTCTAAGGAGTTGAGCCTTACCAGGTGTTGCCACCCGGCCATGATGCTCCATGATGAAGCACAAAGGATTCATCCTGATGCTACAGCCCCTCCTGTGGGACTCTGTCCAGGCATCTTTAGCCAGGTGCAAAGAGACTCTGCAAGTGGGATATACACAACTTCAAAGTATAAAGGGCTTCCAGGGAGCTATTTGGCCAAGCGTTGTCATGCTCACCTCCCCTGATACAGCACACCAAGACCACAGAGCACAGCGTACAGGTGCCAGAAAGGTGGCTTCCAGGGCAGAAGGGTCAGCCTCCGGAGCTCCGTGGGACTGGTCCTGGATGTTGCTGAGGAGCTGTCTCCCATCAACTGATGGTACTGACAGCTCGACCCAATGACCCTCAGGAAAACTAGCTAGCTTCCCTGTCTTCCTTTTGCGCTTTATAGCATTCCTTGCTGTTGTTCTTCCTCTTGATTTATTAATGATCTTGTCTCAGCAATCCTACTTCGGCAACTTTTACCTTTTTCTGGCTCTACAGACTGTCTCATGGCTCTTTCTCTGCAGTCTGAGTCAAGGTAACACAGCTAAGCCACATCAGGGCTGGACCCTGGGTCCTTTGTACCCACACAACCAAACCCCCGGGAGTCGGGGAGCCCAGGGCAGGGATTTCAGGGACAGGGTTTCATCGGAGGTCCTTGAGAAGATCTGCAGCCACCAAGCAGGCATGGAAGTTGCAGGTTTTGTAAACCTCAGCAACAGTGACCTATATTCTTCACTGCTATATACTTGTACTTTGATCTAGTACCTACTTGGTTTTGTATATACAGGCAATGTTTTTATTAACGAGCCCCATAATAACTCTTTTCCTCACACACGCATAGAAAAGGACCAATTGCAGCAACTGAGGTCATGAATGCAGCTAGAACAGACTGCACAGCATCTGCACTGTTTGCTGTTAAAGTTATTTCTTGTTGTTAAATAATTGTTATCCTAAAATCTGCTGCCACAGTCTTCTATGAGATATTACAAAACTGTGTACCTTCATGGCTCAAAAACATTTTTGTTAGCGTTCCAGGAGAGCAGTGGAAGGTTAAAGCTGAACTGATTATTCAATTAATAATGAAAAAGCAATCATTAATTGTTTCAAAACCTTGCTTATGAAAATAAATTGAAAAATAAATAGTGCATTTTTTTTTAATGAATAGAACCTTCTTTGCTTATGAAAAAAGTCAATTAAGTTGCTTTTTAAAGCAACCTGTTTCACAAATTGAGGCTACCGACAGTAAGAAATACTTGTCTCCAAAGATGAAGTCAGAAATGGCAGAAGTAGCAAAACCTCCACTGTATTGTACTGTGTTAATGGTCATTTTCATTTTCCAAAGCAACACTGCAGTTGCTCATTTCTACATCTGCATCTTCATCTGAATAATGGGCAAAATGTCCACTGACCTTTTTCTGTAGTTCGCCTGCAGTCCTGGAGCGGAGATCACGTTGTGTTGCACTGTGTTTCACAGGGTGGTCAAGGTTGGCTGCCGATGCTCAAATTCTAAACCATATTGCAAGCTTCTATTTTAAGAAATGAGAAATACCTTTTTATATAAGATTAAGCCTTCTGAAACACTTCGACAGAGCTCATGAAGTGAATAACGGGTGGTTTTATGTCAGTAATGGCACCACTCCATGAACTGCTGAACTCATGTACAAAATGTTCTCCACATGCCTCATTGATATAGACCGTTTGATTGCAAATGTGCTCTCTGGTATTAATCAGGAGGTTGTTAATATCATCACGTGTCATCACTAGGTATTTCCAGTAGGTAAGCAATAGGATAGGGAACTCCTTACGTAGATATGCCAATAAACGTGCATTAGTCGTCCCCACATGCAGTGAAAGACTGCAATAACTATAGCATGGGAAAACTCATCTGGCAACATCACAGAAGTCACTGTAGTTTTGGATATGGACTCCAGTTTTTTGCTACATAGTCCTAAGGTAAAATTTGCATTAGGCTGCTTGCTTTCCGTTACCCTCAGGTGTTGCGGTAGAGTACAGAAGAGTGTATTAGTACCTCCAGATTTTCCATGTAGTAATATATCCAAAGCTAAAGATTTACTAGAGTTTGCTCCACATATCTTTGCTGCCTCTTTTACCAGTGGCTTCGGTGAATGGTGGATTTCGATTTGTACCAGCTGGAAAGAAACAACAGGTATGTCAGAGAAATAAAGGCACAAGGGCTAGGATTTGGTTTATATTTTAAACAAATGTAAATATTTTGGGTCTGGTATGAATTAAGTAAATTATTTACTTGTAAAGAATAAGGTTATAAGAAAAAAAAAAAAATTAAATGGTCCTGGCACAGAAACACAGAGCACAACAGTAAAAGAAACATTATCATGCTATCATCGGAGCACATGATCTTATTCTTGTGTTTATTAAGGTCTACCTCAAAGCTGTTAAAGGGCTTGTCTCCACTCTTACTTAAAACTGTTCTGGAAGGTCACTGCACTGGAAGGGGGAAACCTTTTTCCCCCCTAATTTCCAATCAAAATTATTTTTTCCATCACCTACATCTACTTTTTCTTGTTTCGAATTTTCTCCTTTGAATTTTAAAAAGTCTTCCCCATAGCTGATGTGTAGTCCTTGGGACATTCAGTCTTCGCCTTCAAACTTTCATTTTGCTAGATTAAATAAACCAGCCTCTCCGTTTATTCTCACAGAAGACGACCGGCTCTCTGGTTCTCCTATTACCCCATCTCTGTACCAAAATCAGCTGGAATTCCCTCTTGAACAAGAGTGTCTTGGAACTGTACAGAGAAGTTTGGATGACAAATCTTACTAAACAATTATATGAATACTTCCCCATCACTAGTAAAAGCAGATATTTTTGCTCATGGCTTCTTTCAGGATCTGTCTTCCACTGGCAACTGGCCATTTTGGCTCACTGGCCATTACTGGCACTGCAGAGACTCCTTCTTCAGTGACCACAATTGACTGCTTAGAAGCTATTTCTAACGTCGGTCCAGAGATGACACTCATTTAACCTTGTCCAGCCACAAAGCTTGGTCAAATACCAAAGCCGTCACTCAGTGTCCTTTATCCCACAGTCTGGCAAATAACGAGCACAACATTGTGTAGCAGTGATTAAACAGCACACAGGAGGCTTCAGCAGCTGGCAAACAGGGATTGCAAGTGGTGACTATCCTTTATATCCATATGTTTTTCTATTTGATACAGTCTTCTGTCATGCATCTATCATGCATTTTAATAGGTATTTAGATTAGCCAAACGCTAAGCATGTTTTCAAGGTCAGATGCCAAATGTTTAAATCTTTCCGTGCTGTATTGGGCCATTTCCTGATCTGCTCATCCTCCCTGCATGATAGTACATCTGTCTCACATATATCCTCATTAGTCGTTCAATGGACCACAGACAACCTGCTCTTTATCGTATGAGCAGTTACACATCTGAAACTGGTTTTAATGTTTTTCGGGCCATTCATAGCTGCATAAAAATGTTAATTCATGTTTTTGTGTGTACATGTATACATATATATAATATACACATATTTACACTGTAATGAAAAATACACTATGCGCTTTCCAACGGATGAACTGAAGCTTATGGAGTAAATTCAGATTAGATCCTAAGTGCTTAGCTTGTTAAAATTATGTCTGATTTATACTTTGCCAAATCTCAGGATCATCTGTAATTTTCTGTTCCAACATCTTGGAATTCATCTACACAATGGCCATGTGGCTTCATGTAATCAACAGATTTACCCGCAGTCTTTTTTTCTGTGCCAGGATTCTCAGTGAAAGGTAGACTTTTATAGCCCAATAATTGTCTTTTCAATACAGCCCATTGTCTCATATTTATTTACTTGCTTTTATCCCTGGCAGTTACTGCATTAATCCTGTTTTCCTCCTTTGAACTAGTAGTCTTCTGGTGGAACCGTATCAAAAACTTAACCAAATGGTTATTAAAAGAGGTAGAAAAGTCTCTCATTGTCTTGAAAAATTAATTGTTCTCTTAAAGCCAGATTACTATCTCTAACATGATCTATCTTTGATAAACCTACATTATATTTTTTTTACTTTGTTTTTACTTAAATGTTGAAATCTTCAATATTTGTTCAGTACCACTGAATGCAGGATCTGACTGTTAAAACAATGGTCTTCCATGTTATCTTCTCTCCCACACCCTCCACCACATGTAAGGACTGTATTTGCTACTTTTCAGTCAGGCAGTCTCATGAATAATTAAAAAGATTTCCTTTCAAACTTTCATTTTTAATGCTAAACACTTCAGTTTCCTGTAATCAGCAGTCTATTCTTGTTAATTTGAGCCATAAAGCTGTGAGATTTTGGTTCAAACCTTACACTCTCGCCTCCCGTTCATATTGACAATTGCCACCAGTGTCTATTTGATAAAGAAACTGTCATCCACGTATAAACACAGTGGTCACAAAACCTCCTGCAATTCCTACCAATGTCATCATAGAACCTTTCATTATTCATCTCCAAAGTGACTTTAGCCCAAATAGATCTTAAATTGTCCACATTAAGAGAAGGCTCAGGAGGACTTCATCACAGTATTCCAGTACTTAATCAGCAGCTACAAAGAGGGCAGAAGCTCTCTCTTCGCCAGGAGCCACATGGAGAGGACAAGGCACATCAGGTACAAGTTGCACTGGGAGAGATTTCATCTTGACGTAAGAAAGAAATTTTTTACAGTGAGAACAATTAATCACTGAAACAACCTCCCCAGGGATGTGATGAAGTCCCCATCACTGGAGGTTTTCAAGGTGTGATTGGACAGAGTGCTGAATAATCTCATCTAGCATCCCTTTACCATGAAAAGTTGCACCACATGATCTTTTGAGGTCTCTTCCCACCTAAACTCTTCTATGATTCTATGTTACCCTTCTAGTATCTTTTATATATTTACCGTGCAATAGGACACCACAAATTTTACTTTTTAATAAATGTATATATATAAAATTCTTATTTTTTTAATATTATTTGCAATGTCTTTTCATCATGTCTTTGGTAGTCACATTACTATAACTGGTCTTGCACATCACCTCCATTTTCTTTCTTGAGATCCTTCATTTTCCTTATTTCCCTTATCTCGGTCATTGCAGCCAAAAGTGGAAATCATTAATTTGTCTCATCCCATTGTCTGTATTCTTTAGTAAAAGGTGTTCTTTCATGCTGTCTTCAATCCTAAATGACTAATACCTCTGGTAGAATCAATCCATCATAAAAGCTTCCTTTGTTCCATCAGTGGTCCCAGTAGTCATATATTCCTTACAATACTAATCCTTGAGCTTGTCACTCTCTAATCAACTTTGACAGGACTTGGAAAAATATGACTGAATATCACTTAAGTTGTCACTTCTTGAGTATCTGCAGTCACTGGGCATATGCATTTTGTTCATGTAATTTAATTTGCCTCAGCATAAAGGATGATCGGGGAATTCTCCCATGCTCCAATCAGGGCTCCTTCTCATCTTCTGTGCTACACCTAAATAATTACTCCTGCATTTTTTCTGTCCTCTATATCCTCTTTAGATTATCAGTTGTTATTAATAAAGAATCTTGAAATATATTGCATTGGCTGTGTCCAATAGATGCCTACAGATCTTGTGATGTAGAATCTGAGTTGCATCCCTTCCTTGTTCTTTTCCTTTGTCACGTCTGAAACTTACTAATATCTCCAGTTGAATCCGTAGTCATTGGATCTTCTCTTCCAGAAGACTGATCAATGCTATTTTCTGTATAATTGGCTTTCACTCCTTTTCATCAGGTAACCATTTTACTTACTTTCTATCTCTTCTTCATTTAGGATTTTTTTTCAGCCTTTCTGTTGCACTCTTTCCACATGATCTACTTCTCCAGTCCTCCTTCTGTCCCTCTTAAGAAAGTCCTAATTTCGTGATTGGTAAGTTCAAGAAGACATCCAATCTCTACTCTCTATCCTTTCCCCATCTTATCCTATGAAAAGAAAAAAAAGCTTTTAGCCAACGTCTCAGAGACCAGCAGAATGCAGGTGAAAGCTCGACCACCATGAAGACTGCTATGAGACTTCCACTGTCACTCACTATACCACTCATTTCTAGGGCAACTAAGATGTCTTTTCCATCTCAGCAATGCAATTATAGTAGTGAGACTTGCAATACATCAAACTGCCACTTTTGGATTCATCTTCAAACAGGACGCAATTCCTGACATTATTATGATCTTGAACACAGAGTTTTATACCTAATGCCCCAATTTAACAGTTAACCACTCTGTCTCCTGAATAGTTCTCTTTATATCAAATTAAGCAGTGAGAAGCCAAGGAAAAAAATAAAATTACATTGTATAACTTAGCCATGTAAAAATATTAAGCCAAGTACTGAAAATGAATAGATTTGAGTAGTGGATTTAGGAGAAAGGCTAATTTCTTTTTAGAGCAAGTAGGATCACATCTTTTAGTTCGCCTCTTTATTCACCACAGAAACTTGTTATGTAATGTAAAATTTTAATGTAATTTTATATGATCCCAGAAGCTAAATCTGTCAGAGAAGCTGGTTGGAATCTGTGATACTTAGGTATTGGTATCAGCTACCCTTTAGCATTTTTTTCCTGGAAGAGCGAAGCATCTCACAACAATCTATTAGGTCTCCTTACAAGACTATCCTTCAGGAAGGAAAGAAACAAACAAAAAAATAAAGCAGCTAATAAAGGTTTGGCTGCTTCAGTTTTCATTTCTGTGAATTCTCTATGCCTTCATGGAACTACAGAGAGTTGAAATAACATTTTGAATACAAAAACATAAATAGGGGCTTCGTAACTCTTAAATGTCATCCCTGAAGGATAAGGCTATTAGTGGGAGAGCAGGAAAATCTTGTTAATTTTATGGAAAGGTAATGATTTGCTTTCAGCCTATGCTTTCAACTTAGGCTAGTCGGCATTTTCAAAGTTATATTTTGCATGTGAAAAAACTGCAAGTGGACACTTCCAAAATGTGAACAGTAATTTATCAGGTTCACAAGGACCAACCTCTTAATTCCATGAACATTTCTTTGTGTAGACCACTGTGGACTTGAACAACTACTGTGCATTTCCCCACAATTCATCCTTAAAAAGGCATTTTTGTTTGAACTGTTAACATTATTTCCCTGAAGCAAAAAGGCAGGAAGATCATTTTATTCTACTTTCCAAATAAAGATATATTTTTCAAGCTTCCTGAAAATGTTTACCATATTCATATTGTTAAATATCAAAGGTCAAAAGTTCTCTTTTGATGTCGCTGTAATGGATATTCTTATTTGAGTTCTATAAAAGTCTTGAATACTATAGCTGATGATGTGTTTACTTTTTGCAACACACGCACTCATGCATTTTCATTATCTAGTCAAAGTTTCTGTTTTCTTTAGCAGACATCAACAAACAACATAAAAAAAAGATATTCCTGATTTTGAGTCGACTCTTTTACTTTGTCTTTACTGATTCTCTGTAGTGTAAAAATGTCACCGCAATAACCTTGTACTCTACATCACCAGGGTGTGTTGTCATATTTGCCTGTATTGTGTCAAATTTTCCATTTCCACTACTGAAAAATCAAGGCATAAAGTATGGTCATATGCCATACACAAGACGGGTATATAAAGCCAAAATAGTGTGTGCACCTCCAAAATGCCTTTGTTATAACTAAATATCATTTTAATATTTCTCCCCCAAAATCTGAATTCCTTTACATATAGTCTAAGTTCTGCTGTAAATTTATGAACACCGAGTATTTTTAATAGAGTAATCTCCACTTTGCAGGACCTCTATGCTCTCTTGTTATAAAACAAAAGCTGCGAGTTAATTTATTACGTATCAGAAGAGAAAAATTTCCTGGCTGCAGCCAGTGCTCAGGGAAAGCATGCAGCGTGCAAGATTTTGCCCATAAACAGACTTGTGAAAGAGTTTTGTTCCTGAGATGTTTCGAATTTGATTCTTATTAAATTTTAACAGTTATGCTTAATATCAAGAGTGATCTCCAAGCAATTACTCTAATAACATTAAAACCACGAGTATCTAGAAATGCTTTATATAATAAAGCAAGTGCATGGCATAATTATCAAGACTAAGGGACTGAAAGCAATGCATGTAATTATTTTAAATTGATTATTTTAAATGAGAAGTTATTAAAAAAAAAAAGAACCAAAATGCATTTATGTACAGTTTAACCAAATGGTAATCTATGCCCTGTAGAACCAATCTCTTATGAATATTCATAATTTCTGTTCTTGTAACAAAAATTCGAACAAATTTTCATATTTGTCATTACAAAGTTAAAAGATAAGGCAATAGCACATTCCAGAGAGACATATCGTGGTAAAAAAAGTGAAAGGGGGTCTTTATTAAGATTACTTTTTTTTGCATGGAATTATTTTCAGAAGACCCGGTTGGAGAGCTCGGTTGCTGGCTGTTTGCTTTGGAGCTCTGATGGGGGGTGAGGCAATGCTCAGGCCAGCAGGGAGTACAGAGATCTGTTTGGGTTTTTTTCAGCAAAATCTTTCTTAAGAATTTCAGCCTGAAATCCAGCAATGTTCTACAAGTCCCGTCCCAGTGCATTTTACATCTTACCAAAACCTTCCGCCTTTAGTATAAGCTTGTCTGTTCCGCTATGCGCAAACAAAACACCGGGGCAGGTAGAATTCTGCAGCTACTAAATCTGTTAGCTTTGTTTAAAATTTAAAGCAGAGGAAAAAACAGGTGTAATGGGGTGTTTTTCCTTTGCAGGGTTCTTTTGCACAACTTATTTTCAGAAGGGGAAATTTTACCGCACTTTATTCAGACAGATCTTCAGATTTAAGCAGCCAAAAATAGCAAAGGCCATGGGTTAGCCGTATGCTTTGTATTCCTCTTGTGGCGTAGTTCATTAACAAGTCTGCTGCAGGGAATGAGAGGCATTTACTAGGAAACTTCTTTTCTAAGCTGATTTTCCCAGCTTTCTCCCAGCACTATTAATAGGAGTTACCACCCAGCTTACCTGAACATTTAAGTCATTGACCTACTGTTATTCTCTGTCAGAACTTCTTAATAATTTTGGCTCAAATGGAAAATGAAAAGCAAGAGGAAAGGAAATATCAATATATGGCTTTTTTCTTATAATGAAAAATGAGATCATAATCTCAAATTAATAGATGTAGTACCTAAATCATTGCAGTATCCAAATAAAAATACCAACGTACGACAGTCTTTTAAAAATGCTGGTGTAACCCAAGTCTACTAAAAACTTGACTGCTAGGAATGAACCACAGGGGCACATATCTTCTAAGGAAGTAGAAATTACTCCTTTTGCATATAGACCGTGACATCCAATCATGAAATCCAAACCTACAGAGATGGTTTTGTTACTGGCCTAATGTTATTGGAGAAAAAGGTAAAGGTGTTTAGTACGATGTGCCAGCTGAAGAGAGAAAAATCTGCATCAGCATGAAAGATAAGAGTCCATGTGATGTGCATTTTTATAACTAAATGGAAGATGTCAGAACATCCGAGTTTAATGATAAAGTAAAAAAGTGACACCTGTATTGACGGTGTGCATAAAATCACTTGGGGCAGAATAACATTTGAAATAAAATCTCCAAAGTCAAAGAATTATTGCTGAGTTTTATTTACTGGGAGTAGTAAATATTTCTAAAACAATTGAAACAGTCCTCAAGTTCTGTTTATAATTAAATAGGAGAATAAAAAATGCATGCGCAGTTTTAAGTAACTTTCGGTCTACCATAAAAGCAACAATATAAATGAACAGCCAGTTTGCATCTCTGAAAGGGAATGGAAAGGCAAGTGGTGTTTCGAAAAGGTGGGAAAACAGGTAAAGTAGATGAACATCCACCAAATCTTTAAAAAGTCAAAATATTTTCAAGGAGATGTGAAAACCACAAAACCCATTCACAATCTCAGTGAGAAACTTCAATAGAGAACAGGTTTACGTGACAGCAAACACCAGTGCTAGCTCAGCGGCAACAACAATTTTAGCTACGACAACTCAGCTAGGTACAGACCAAATGTTTATAGAGATTAGAAGAGGGAAAAATATCAGTGGGCTAAGTTTAAATTAGAGACTGATGTATAATTCAGTGTAATACCCATAAGGGCATACAAACAATTAGTGCTCTGAAAACTCTTCACATCTGCCACAAGAAGATTGCTTGGTCACGGAGAGGAGAGGCTACACCGAGGGCAAGGGGTAGGAATAATGATCACAGTTCACACAAAAGGTCTATTTCGCACTGAAAACTCAGAAATACCCTAAGGCTTGATCCAAAACTGTGCTTGGCTCTTTCATTAATTAAATTAATAATGACATAGTAAGCATTCCGAGTCTACCAAGACACAGCAGGTGATTTACTCAAGGGCAATGCACATGTACCTTATGGTAAGGGCACTGTTCTGTTGAATATAAATCTCAGACATGTACAAGTATAAATCTTTTAGTAAGTCATCCCTCTCTCCTCCCTCATGCATTGTTTTTACATGGGTTTTTCATACAGGAAAAAAGTAGGAATAACCGTGAAACAAACTATACAATAGGAAAATCTACAGGAAAGCTGATGCTGCATGAAATGAGCAGCGTCAGTGAATGTACAATGAAAGCAGATGATTAGCAGATGATGTAATGAGCTAAAATGGATGACATTTAATTTTTCAGTGTATAGGCCCTGGAAGATAAACTCAACACCAGCTAAGAAACTCGGAGATTCAGTGTAAAGATCTGTCAAAATATATAAATATAGAAAGAATTGGGGGATATGGATCTTCAATACTGTAAATACAGGTTTCTGCATCCATATGAAAGAATATGGTACCCTGGACCGTACCACATTGGAAAGATCGTGGGGCAGAGAAGATGCATTAAATCCAGTCAGGTACAGCACCACAGCTACAGAGATTTAATATCCTACTTATGTTTCTTCATTAGAAAATATCAAACTACTCCAGTGGAGATAGGAAAGGGGGAATCAGGAATGAGGTTATATTACCTCAGGTACAAGACCTGTACCCAGGTCCTGTATGCACCCAGGAGCAGTGTGTTTGTATTGTTTCACTCTATGACTGTGCTTACATGTATGAAGTCTTATATCTGAAGGAGAGATCCATCCATCTGGGTTTCTGAAATGATTACATTATGTCTCCTGTACTATCTTTTTAGCATTCCAGCAGCATAAACTCTTAGCATCCTTGTTGTTACCATTATGAGAAGTTTGGATGTCATGCAAATACTGTCTTTGTAGTTATGGAGAGCGTAGACTTTTTTATATATCTCATTTGATTAATTTTGTCATAACCAACCTTTGGTGAGGGCAGGCAGAGAATTACTGGAACCTCTAGGAGTTAATTTCCTCTATCTCAATAGTTTGCTATCTTCCAATCTAACTCCATGTGCTGTAACCATGTGCATACATATAGTTGTTTTCATAAAGAAAATAATTTATTTTTTTTTTATTCAAGCCCTGTTGCTTAGCAATATTCATTTAAAGCAAGCATCTCTTCATTTACTCCTTGGTCCTAAACCTACAGATATCAGAGAATGATTGTCTGAACAGTTCTTTCTAAGAACTCTTGAAAGATCCTCAGAAAAAAAATTAATTCCTTCATTTGCAAACTTACATTCAGAACAATGCTACAATTGCCTCTGTTTCAAACACAGGTTCATACTTCTGCACATAATTTATCCTGATTACCACCAAGCCACATGATGAACAATATCAGGGAAAACCAGCTTTTTAACAAACATTCATCAATTCTATTTTTCATATTGTTTGATCAACTCGGTCTCTTCTCTGATAAAGTTATATTTTAATGTTAACTACATTTGTTGCAGAAAGAAGATAGGTAGCAGTTACCTATATCATTCCCATTCTGCTGTTAACTAAAGAGGGACATAAGTAAACTTTTGGTCTGTTTTTCAGTCTCTCTATAGGGGAATATACAACAGCAAACAACAAAAAAACCCACCTCCAATTCCCTCTGCAAAATACATAAACTATGTTTTATGAAAAAAGATGTACATTCATTACATTCGTATACCATTCTGCTTTAAATGATGGAACTCTTAGAGAAATTAACAGAAGTAATATAAGAGTAAATCCTCCCTACATAGCAAAAAAACTCCCAAACACCTGCAAACAAACCCTTAAAATATTTCTATACTTAGCATCTTGCCAATATTTGCCAGAATAAAAAAATGCATAAATATATATATAAAAAATACTATTAGTTCTTCTAGTTATTCTTCTGCTTAGAAACTTTTGAAAATGCTTTCTGTGAAGGCCTGATGCCGGCTCAATAAGGGCATAGCCAAACGGGTGAAATGGTAACTGTTGAAATTTCCAGAGAGCAAACCTCAACTCTTTTCATTTTTTTTGTTTATTTATTTTTTTTTTAGGATCACTTCTAGGCACACTTTAGGTGCTTTATTCTCTGAATCTGTTGCAGCAGGAAGGGAGAAAGGTGGAGGGATAAGATTAGCACACGCTTCTTTCCCTTGGCTTACACACGTTGTGCCGTTTGGTTTCTGACTTCTTAGATGAAAGGTGGAAACTTTCCCATAAAGCCCTGTGGGTTCAATTTCTCAGAAAGGCTCCTTTGTTAAGGAGGAGATAGAAGGGATAACTATTACAGCACAGCTGAAAATTTTAAAAGGGCCGGAATAGAAAACTCTCCTGCCCTGTAGAATTAATATATGAAAAAATAATATATTAGAAACCTCGTACCTTTTGGTATCTTTGACCTATGTTATTGGTAGATCTTATTGTTGTGATTAGCGAACTCCTTTTCATCATGATCACGAGTTATGAGCTATATACACGTGTGCTGTGTGTGCAATTCTGCAGCTTCTTTGCTAACAGCAGTGGTCTACGACCTAGCTGGCCCACAAAACCACTTTTAAAGGTTCAGGTAGTTCAGAGTCACTCTCCCCAATCAGATACAGACAATCTGAGGAGGAATGAAGACGTGTGACAGCCAGGACTAGCGAGGCACCTGCACCATCTCCCTGGCCAGGGAGTGGGCCACATTACGCTAACACCTACATGAGGCAAGAACATTACTTGGTGGACCTGTGCTGACTGCGGTGAGAAAAACGGAAGTGAGGTATTTGCAACTGAGAATCAACTGGAGCAACTCTGAGCTATTGAAGCCATTTTTATCACTTAAATTTTTCTTCACAAGCTCTAGGATAGTATGACTATAACCCTTCCTCCTAGATGCAGCAGAACGGACATCTCACTTGGGTGAAGATCGGAGGTTTGTTTTAAATGAAATCTGCAACACAGATTGATAACAATTTCTATCTACTCTTCTCACTTACTTTCACATATTTTACCTCCACGCAAATAAGGAATTATTAAATTGTATTCTACCCATCATGATACATACCTCCTCTCAGAGCATTTTCCACAGAAATTATTCCCCACTTTGTACAGGACAAGGTAGACTTCATTCTCTCATAAGCAGGTCCTGAGATCGCTGAAGGGAACAGTTTCACAAACTTTACCATATTCTTCACAGCTGACAGTAATTTCAGAAGAACGCCTCCAGCTCTTTAACTGTTTCATTTATAGCTACAGCAAATGTCAATAAAATTAATATGAATGGCAGAAGACTTTTTTAAAAGCTTTTAAAATTGTAGCAAAGAACAGTGCTCACAGGAGCACCTCATTGGAATTTTTATTCACATAAAATTATGTTGTGGCTTCTGTGTTATATGAGGCCACTGTATTGCCTGAAATTAGGTCCCACCTGTGCTGCTGATTCAGCCAAAAAGACAGTAGAGCCTTGCCCACGCTTTTTAAAACATTGTCTGTGTTCTTTGGTGCCAAGCTTGAGAGATGCACTGAGCTAATCGAGAGAGGAACAAGGAGATCACCAAATAAATTAGCCATTTGGAATTAATAATCTCTGACATAATGACTTTTTTTTAGGATACGTAGTGTATCCCAGTTATGTATGTGCTGTTCCATAAGGACTTCAATGGCGCATCAGGTTAAAGCTGTTCCCCTTAACATAAGGTTTTAATTTTTTAAGGCCTTAAGGCTATGCTTTCTTTCCTTGTTTAGACTGTTATGCAACTGTCTGGGTTGGAAACTTTTTGTAGAAAAAAAAAGGAGAAGTTCCAATAACCGTCCGACGTGATGGAACCTATTGGCAGAGCCAAACGGAGCACAGACGGCAGCAATGGCTTAGGGTCATTATCTCCTTTCCAAGTGTGGCTTCATCTGTTGAAGATGCTATTTCATATGGGATGTTTTTTTCAGGAATTTCATAAAAAGGAGTGCCATCCTAAAACAGACAAATGCCAGCTAATAGGAGACTGGTCCTCATGGTCCAAGTCAACAATTTTTGGAATAATGATTTAAATCTGGGTCGTTTAATCAGGCTACTTAGGGGTAAAGGTGCAATTTCATGCTTATCACAAAGAATCACTTAAGGTATAGAATGAAATCAAATTTAATTCTTTATGAGAAATTGTTGTTTATTGTCTGAGTGTATTCCAGTGAGAAGGGCACAGGTCAAAGATTTCTTTCTTTCCTTAAAGTATTCAGGGAACTACATGTATTCCAGACAACCAACTTCGGTTAAAGGACTTAATTGTAATTGCTCTTTGCTATGTGGTGACTTCTACCGTCTCTGTCTCAGGTACCCATTGCTTTCAGAAGAGTATTTATATCTTTGTCAGTGAAGCCTATGAGAGGTACGGTCCAGATGCCAGATTTCAAAATATAGCTCTTGCCATCTAATAGGAAAGGTAATGCTTTTTCTCGCTTACTTTGCAATGCAAGCCAAATTGTTTTAAAGAGAGCTCTAAAACTAGGCACATAAAAGCAGCCCTTGCAGACAATAAAGCCTACATGATGAATGTTTATTCCCGGTGCTACTAATGATGAAGGTTCTTGGCTTGAATGATAAGTGGGCTCGGTATCTATCACCAAAATGTCAGCAGCTTAGAGGGCAGAACTTCAGCTGTAAGGACTGGAGTTTCTGAAGACCTTCACTCATTAGTCACTGCTTGTGCGCAAGGTTAAATCCTGGTATGCACAGTCATTCTCTGTTCTGAGTTAATCAAAGTAATAGTTAACGTCAATACACGCTTGAAATAAAGCTTACGTGCAACTGTGGCCAGCAGTTAACAGAATGAAGAAGGTATATCGTGCTGACGGTGTTGGAGCAATCACTAGAGGAACGTGAAGTTCATATTAATAGTGGTTGACTCTTCAGAAATAATATGCGTCAGTTTTAGTTTTTCTGTGAAATATACAGGACATTTGATTTAAATGTAGGGAAATCCAAGAATATTTGAGTATTCCAAGAAAGCTCATCTGGTTGGGATTTTAGAGCTGATCGATTCCAGAAATGGTGTAAACCTGCCTTGCCGTTCCTTGAAGATAGGGAGCATTCCCAGTATCCGAGAGTTTGGTTCACCACATGTGAGGCAGTAAGCTGAAGGACACTATAGAGGTTGAGGAAAAACAGCAACAAGAGAAAAGTGTACTGTAGAATTTCACCATGCTGCACTACAAATGAAAGCACTGACTCATCATTTTGTTAATTACTGCTGTAATATCTCACTAAATGAATTGGTTTGGGGAATCAGTTGGAGAAGAAACAAACAGGAATTCACAGCAATTTATAGAAGTAATGGTGAGAGTGTTTGCATGAAAAAAATGTATTCTCACCAGAGAAGATCTACTATTGGGACTTTCTTTTGTTTTTGTAAGAAAAATGGCAGAGAATATAAACATCATATTTCTTTACATTTAGGCATTCAGTTTCAGTAACATTTAATGATGTGCTATAAAGTAGACTTATTTTGAATAATACTGTAGACACCATAATCTAGGTATCAACTTTTCAGCTAATGTAAATCAGTATAACACTTCAGTATAACTTCAGTAGAGTGACATGGATTCTTACTGGTGATGGCTCTTTCCAGCATGTAAAAATCTGTGAATAAAGACAAGAATGTGATTCCAGTCAAAAGGATGGAGATATTCTAGAATTTCATTATCTTTGTAGAGGATAATGGGTGTCACTGTGATTTTTGGAAATAGTTTCAGGTTTTAGTTCTATTTTTCATGGATAGCAATAATACTTAAATTCTGATTTTCTTACATTTTGGCACTAGATAACTATTGTCTTTGTGGATTCATATATATAGAAAGAAACAAATTAGGTTCACTTTTGTTCCATGACAGGAAGGAGGGAACTACTAAACCAAAGAATCTTGTACATGGCTTTTACATCTGTAGAGACAATTTACAAGACAGCTTTTACACCTTCTTTGTGGTGTAGCCTCTACCAAAGTAAGATCTGCAGTTTCCTTGGAAACAAAATTTCATGCCATTCAAGACTTGGAAGTTAAAAAGGATTCTTACTCTTAGTCATGCTGCATTTTGGTTCTGGAGTCAAACATGACTCTCTTTGGTATGACATGAGAAATACAAATGGAACAGAAAATCAGATAATGAAAATGATAGCTGACGTCTGTGAGGAATCTGAATTAAGAGAATCTTTATGAAATTGCTTTTTTTTTTTTTTTTTAAGTTACATGCCACATTTTCTGTACCTTGAATTCAGTAATCAATGGACAAGTGATAGGGAGTAGAGCACAGAAACACAGGCTTCATATTTCGTACCTACCAGAAACTTCAGAAATTACTTGACCAAATCACCTTATTTCTCACCCAAACCTTTGAATGCTTTTAACCAAAAGTTGCCATTTGGAGGAGGTTGAATGGTTTGAAATTTTCCGGAAAATCAAAATAGCTTATGACGGCAATTCTGAATCCTTTTTGATGACAATAAGAGAAAGTAAAGTCTACTTTCTCTAATCCCTCAGACTGTAAACTCCATTATTTATATAAAACATAGTTTCCTGGAAATTATTCGAACCTCTCTTAACTCTCTCCTCATCCTGGAGGACCTTGAACCACTTTTTATCCTTTAAGGTGCTGCATAACATCTCAGTGTAGATTGTTTTCAACGGCTTTTCACCGAAGCCATTCCATCTTACATGGAATACTGACATATGCATTAAAAAAGAGTGATAATAACCCTAGTAATGACTATAAATAGCAGAGTTTGTATTTTAGATATTTATATAAAGTGGAACTGAAGTCAACAGAAAAAGAGTGAAAATTATCTCATTTCGTTCTCCCTCAACATACGCAAGAGTACTGTGATTGGGAAACTGACTGGCGAGATGGAGCTAAGATAAAGAGAAAACTGATTCTAAGAGAGCTCTATAACTAAGATGAAGGGTAGAAAGGAGCAAACGCTCTTCCTTAGAAATGGAGTGACATCCTGTACATTTAGTGCTTTCTTTCCATGGCTTTTCTCCAAAAAGATATTTCTTTTCAAGCTGAATGAAACACACTTCTCAATATAAAATAAATACTTTTAATTTTTTTGACCAAAAAGAAGTTTGTTTTCAGTAAGTGCAAATGTGTTTTTTTTTCTCTTCAGACCTTCCCCAGAAAATATTATTCACGCATTTACTGAGTCTGTGCCTCAGCTTCTCATCTTTAATATGCGGTTAACAATACTTCCTTTCTTCTGCTGTTTGCCCATCTATTCTATTTAGATAGTAACCTTCCAGGAGCAGAAGCTATTTCTCATTTAATTAGAGGAATTTATAGCACTCCAGTCTCAGCGAGGGCAACTAGACACTATTGTAACATCAATAATGAAAGTATATCTATGAATAGTGAATTCACACAGAAGTTTCACTGGGACAGTTGATAACACAGAGCAACACATTTAAATGCCCTGAATGCATTGAAATGGTGAGACTGTTGGTGTGCGGTGTAATTCACATATGGCTCTGGTTTTAGTTGCTCTTCCAAATTATTAAAACTTTGGAGGGGTGGAGGGGTGGGTGTTGGAAGATAATGCTGTGGCAGCTGTTCCAGAGCATTGTCCTGGTGGGGGACTGTTACAGCCAGGACAACAGTTTTGTGATTATGAATAATAAGGCAAGAATCTAAAACTAATTATTTACTAATGACCTGTTTTGCTTTATATTTCGTTCACGAGAATGCTCAGTCACGGGGACTCCTTTTTTTTCCCATGCTTTTCAGTATTACTGTCGGTTGTTGTTTCTGTTAATTGTTTAACTGTTACCTTTAATAAAGATTTGCTTTATCATCATTATCGTTAATCATCTTGTATTCCAGGAGAGACACAATCAGCAAAACCTTAAACTACAGCTCATCTCACACCTGGTCAAGACTTTGTACAGAGACAATAGAAAGCAATTAATTCTTTTTTTTTTTTTTGAGCTATTTTTGAAGTTGCTCTGTACCCATTTTCCAGCAGTTTCTGAGAGTTCATGGGCCTCTTGAAAAGAAGCATATATTCAGAAGCATTAATGAAACGTATGTAACTTTTTGCTTGAAAAATTGGTGCATTAAGTACATCAGAGAGGAAATGGAAATGTAACGATTCATATTTTAACCTATTCTAAATTAAACTTAGATGAACTCTTGACTCAAATTTATGAATTATTTTTTAGTAGTGAATCTGAATAGTCATTCTCAGTACTGAACAACTCAGCACATCATGTTCTGAAGTTGAAGTTCCTGTGACATTAGTGGGTACGGTATTTAATCAAGGCAATAAGCATGTGCATGCATTCATGCGTGGATGCACGTGTCCAGATTCAGTCGCTGTGGGATGATATGTACCACCGAAATGCAGTCTTTTATTCTTAAATGCAAATGTGTTGCAGCTGGCCCCATTGATGTCATAAATAAGCAAAGAGAGAGCTTCTGACAGGATTTAGGAAGTAAGTAAGTGCAAAACTTAATGGGACTACGTTAACAATGATACAAAATAAAGTTATGAATATGTTTCTTAAAAGGTTAAGCAGAAATATATAGCCATGACAAAATAATTACAATGTAGGTTGATATCTGCCTTGCTTGGATATTATATCCAACTTTTAACATTACAAAGATGGAAATATTCCATCAATACCAGAATTACACAAATGGATGAAAATGAACATTCAAAACAAGAAACTGCAATTTCTGCTATGGTCTGTGCATGAAAGAGTAAAATGTTGCAAAGAATTTACTGACCAAACACCTAGCACATAAAGATTGCATTCAAGTCTGCAGTCATTCTCTATCTTTTATCAAAACCTTCAACCTCAGAAGCTCAGCTAAAAAGCACCTGGATCAAACAGGGAACTCACACCTTCTGACAGTCCCAAACTTAATTTCCTTCACAAAGAGAAAAACTGGCACAAACTAACTCGGCACATTTGAAATTCAGTGTTTCTCTCTGCCTTAATGCCATGATGTAAGACATCTAGAGCAAACAAGTTTTTGAGAAGCTGTACAAGAGACATACTTCTTGAACCACCTGGAGAATCGCCCTAGGTTTTAGGAAGAGCTCACCTTTTTTTTTTTGCTCCTGTGCCCCAGGATGCACCCTATGAATTTAAGGTTAGGACTTCAGGACCCAGTCTGGTTCGTTTCCCTCCTGCTTCCACCAACCCGACTCATTTTGGAAACAATGCCCACCGTCAGCCTTGTGTAGCTTCTGATTAAGCCTTCTTAGTTTTTTGTTAGGGAGAAAGGTAGGGATATAAATAAGAATGTGATTGAGCAAAGTACTTGTTAGTCACAAAAAAACTACCGGGCAGAAAGCAAAAACTTAAAGGGAGAAACCTGCTTTTAAAACATATTTAACTACCGCCAGTTAGATGCTAAAGTAGCCCTAATTTGAAAGTACAGTTTGCCAAGAAAAGAGGAAACAAAATGGAGTGTAATTGAAGCAGCACAAAAGGAAACTAATAGATGCTGATCAGACTTTCCCGGTGGATGGGTGAAATAATCGGTTTTATTGCAGAACAAGTTGATCAAACATCGAACGGAACAAGTTGGTCAACTGTTTTGGGTGGAAACAGTTTTAGATTGAGACCTCCAACATTTATATGCTTTAATGCAAACTAGAAAGGATCAAGAAGCAAAAACTAGAGGGTTTTTATTTTTGCAAGCAGCGGGCCATGATATAAGCAGAAAAGGGCAGTTTGTGTAACTTCTGTTGGATGAGAGTGACCTGTAGAGTTGACAATTTAGGCATGTCTTAGGCATGTTTAGTGTAACCTTATCTACAGAAACAAGTGTGCATATGGATTATTTGCCACATTTGGCTTTATCTTTGGGCAAGTACAGAATTGCCAGGTGATAGACAGACCAATTTCTGTATCAGCTTAAAAACAGCAGCAACAATATGTGGATTGTTTTAGACTGTGAAATCACAGTGGGTGACAGGGTTAATTAAATGAACTCTAGAGAACAAGCACTAGTAGATCAGAATTTCTCTGAGACATTTGACGAGGCACGGAGTGCCCGAATCCCGCATCTGAACAAGGAGAGCGCTGTATGATCTTTACGCACACTTTGAGCACTTGAAGCTGACTCCCAGGCAGCCAATTCTCAACCTGCGTCTTAGACACTTGAAAAATTACATGCACTATGCAAGACATGGTGAGAAGTAATACTTTCTACATCGGTGCAACGTTGGTCATTAGTGTTAATAGCCTATGCTAAATCTAGAAAGTATCTACCAAACACAGGAAGAAAGCAGATATTCTGCCTGCTGAATGGGGCAGATATATGTCCAAGACAGAAGAATTCAAAAAGACCTGACTGTGAGCATCGCCACAGATGTGCAGCTTCAGCTAGTCCACGGTTGGTGAGTCAAGGAGGTTATGTCACTGCTAGGAACACACCAGTCGGCACCAATCCACACGTACCTACGCAAGGAGGCCAGAAATCAGGAAGACTCTTTCCTGCCATGACTGCACATCACAATTATTAAAGAGCATTATTTCAGAAGATGCCCTTGTTTCAAGACAGTTACGTTTAACACTGCTAAATAAAGCAAGGTGAGAGAGCAAGCCAAAGCATGGGGCCACTGGCTGTTCACTCTGTTTACTTATTAACTTACTTCCCTACTCCAGGGCAATAATTTCCAAAAGAAGTTATGGGTGAGGCGGAACCAGGTTTGTTTCCTTTTAGACTACAGAGTCTTCTGTACTATCCCATTAGACGCTGCAGCCTCAGGTCTCACATATAGCATCCCAGTACACCCCAGAATATGCTATGGGGTAGGTAAACATCACTATGTGGTGCTGCAACACAGCTGTCACATTCAAGTCGGGCACGCCAGACTGACCCCCACCCCAGACTCTACAGACAGTAAGTCTCCCTTAGGGGCACGTGTGCACCAGATGGATCCTATGGAAGGACAGAGAAAAGTTTGGTATACCATTAAACCATTCAAGACCACTTGCACACAAAAACTGACATTGACACTGGCCCCATCTCGAGTACTGCATTCAGTTTTGGGCCCCTCACTACAAGAAGGACATTGAGGTGTTGGAGTGTGTCCAGAGAAGGGCTGCAAAGCTGGTGAGGGGTCTGGAGGACAAATTTTATGAGGAACGACTGAGGGAACCGGGGTTGTTTAGCCTGGAGAAGAGGAGGCTGAGGGGAGACATTATCACCCTCTACAACTACCTGAAAGGAGGGTGTAGAGAGGTGGGGCCTGACCTCTTCTCCCTTATGACAAGCGATAGGATGAGAGGAAATGGGTTCAAGTTATGTCATGGGAGGTTTAGACTGAATATTAGGAAACACTTTTTCACTGAAAGGGTTATTGAACATTGGGATAGGCTGCCCAGGGAGGTGGTGGATTCACCATCCCTGGAGGTGTTTAAAAAAAGAATAGATGTGGTACTTGGGGACACGGTTTAGAAGTGGTTTTGTCAGGGTAGGATAATGGTTGGACTTGATGATCTTAAAGGTTCCTTCCAATCTCAGCAATTCTATGATTCTATGACCCTGTTGTATTTAAAAGGGCAAATTTAGTTTATAAGTTTCAAGATTAACTCCAGCAGCGTTCCAGAGTGCAACAAACCAGGGAACAGTGATACCAAAGTACAAAACCGAAACAAAACCAAACTACCAATCAAAAAACAGCAAAAAATACAAATATGTAGAATGAGAACTTTCTACCTGGGAATATGGAAGTTTTAATGAGGATATAAGCAGGTAAAAATCAACAGATATTAAAAATAAAAATGGGAGACAGGTAAAATTCTAAATAGTATGAACTTAGATTAATTTAACTGTCCTTTAAATTAAAAAAGAACAATTAATAAGTATTTGCTCTAAATGCTAATGACAATGAAGTAGAGAACTAATTAGCTTAATGTTTGGAATAATTTTGTTGGAGTATTAATCCATCTTTTGACAGATGTTTCTTCGTCTGCAGGTACAGGAAGAATATACGCTTTGGTTCAGTTTCCAACTAATTCAGTTCAATAACAACTTCATTCAAAGCTGGAAAATCAAATAAGAGCAGAAAAAGAAGAAAAGCTTTTTTTCTCTGTTTCAATCTGAGAATATAATAAGGTATGTGGTAGTGAGATCTTGGAGACTTCTGAAACCTTGAAGGAACCAGCAGTGACATTTGCTTTAAATTATTTGAATCATTTTTTTTGGTGTGTGTGTATGTCTGTGGCCAAATATAATTTGACATGGTGTTGGGAACCTATTCCTGTCAGATGTCATCTTTCTTGTGATTTTTCACTAGATGAATCGATGGTGTTCTGAGGTCCTCTTGAACTCATGCTCACCCTGTGACTGAGGGTTTGTGGGTCTGATTTTACACTTGGATGGCAACTCTTTGGCTGCATCTCTGATGAAAAAACGTATAGGAAGCAGCAGCAGGGCTTTCCCAGCCAAAAAGGTCTGCCAGATTATCTCTTTCTTGGCTTCCAACCAGCACTGGCAGGCTGTTGAGTGCTATTTTATCAGGTAACAATTACTCACTGATATCACCTCAAGCCCATGATGCCTTTTTCCATCTCATCTCTTTTACAAGATGGAAAAGTGGAGATGAGAAGCAGCAGTTGCCTCTGGTTTAGAAACGAATTCTGTCCAGCACCACCACAGCAGCTGCTGAGAGCTCTTAGTTTATCCGAGAGACTAAAGCAGCAGGAGGGTGGGTAGCACTATTCCTGCGAAGTACTTAAAAGTAGCAAAAAATGAAAGAAATCCCATCCTTCCTGAGGTCTGCAAAGTCAGAAGGATTACCAGGAGGTTTTGCAGCTGGAGTCCTGGTAATAAAAGGAAAGGAAGGATCAGGACTGGTTTTGTGTGAGGCAGTCAGTTTCTTTGATGACAAATTATAAATACTTTTACCAGTTTACATGGAAAAACTGGTGATAACAATGATGATACGGGAATGAGAACTTCTCCATATAGTACAATATCACATATTACCCTTCTGGAGCCACAACAGCACTGTGTATATATAATTGTGGATCCTCAGGATGTACTTGACTTTCTCCATACTGAAATGGGTGTTACTGTGTTACTCATGTGAGCAGCATGTGGCAAAAGACTCTCCTAGACCAGACATGGCACAGGTGAGAAAATGAGACTGTGTCTTATCCTCACTGACCAACTTCATAACTCTGTTCTGTAGGATGATGTCATGGTTTGGGCCGGACTCGTCAGTGAGGTGAGTCACAGATGCTCTTCCCCACCTCTGTCTCCAAGGAGAGAGAGAAAGACACTTATGAGTTTAGAAAAAAACTAAACTACTTTAATGAAGTATTAATAATAAAATAAAAAGGAAATTATGAAATATATACAAAACAGTATCAAGCTCCCAGCTCCGGCAGGCACAGGGAAAGTCCCAGACTGGACTCAGTGATGGACGAGAACTGGATTCCGGATCTGGATTCAGAATCGGGATCACAGGCAGACGAACAGAGTCCTCCTCAGACATCGGCCATTGAAGGAAGAGCGCTGACCCTTTGATCCCTCAGCTTTTATACTGAGCATGAGGCAGATGGGATGGAATACCCTGTTGGTCAGTTTTGGGTCACCTGTCCTGTCCGCTCCTCCCTGCAGGTGGGACCCCACTATGCTTTTCCGCTTCTGACCCTCCAACGGGGCAAACAACCAAGTTGGTTGGCCTTGGGGGTTGGAGCAATGAGTATAAGCAGGAGCCTCTCTGCATACCGTGCCTGGGCATAAATTACAACTAATCAGGTCTTATCCCTCTGAGAATGAACAGAGCCTCCACAATATGCTGTTAATTTCAGAGAGTTTCAGAGAGTTCAATTAGATAGAAGAGGTTTAGCTGCGAAGTAAAATTACTGAACAGAGACTTGGTTCTGTTTTACCTCAAACCAGGACAGAAGATTAGATTCTCCATATACCTCCCCAATATCTATCTGCTCAGGCTGTTTCTTACGTGTGCCTGTGTGCACCCACTGATGTAAAATGCCTGTTATCACTGTTTGCACAGAAGTGGCATCACATAAAAAATGGAATTATGCCTGATCGCTTCTTCCTGCTTCATTTAATTGTAGGGCTGTTTGTCCCGCAGGTTTGCAGTGCATGAGAGCTGGAATGACCAGCCCTTTGTCAGCACTTCTTGTGTCTCTGCTGCATGACTCCTCCTGATGAATATTTCTTTTTATAGCGTTATTTTAGAACACTTTCTATTATCTTTAATAGTAATAGAGTGCCTAGATACCAGCTGTCTAAAAATACCTATGAAGGTCTGACAGACTGATTAGGCACAAAGAGTGAAGTCGTGAAGAAAGAACTGAAACACAAAGTAAAGATTTGGAAAGTGCTAAAGCAAATCAAGACTTCCAGAAACTGCAACTTGATATAAAAAGCTTGAGGAAAAATCCAGAAAGTACATGGAAAGATGAAGAAAACTCATTAAAAGAATAAAATTGTGTTAAATAATAAAGAGCTCGGAATGTAAGTAGAGAGATGTGGGGAAAGCGGTAAAAAATTAAGTGCATTTTAAACGCACTATGGAGAGACTAGAAACAACTACTGTAATTTTGTAGTTCTGTCTTCTTCAGCAATGATTAACTCTTTACTGAAATACAGGCCAGAATAGGTTGTTTTTTAGAATTTTTGTATCTCAGCATTTGACATGCTGATGCTGATGGTTCTTATATTCTTCAGAGATTGATTATCATGTATTCTTTTTGCTCAATAATAGAGTAATACCAAGAAACAGGAAAAAATTATGCGTACCATTTATATTATTTTCAATCTTCTTTAAACAGGAGATGTTAGTAGATCAACTGGCATTTTCTATAAAATCTATGTTACCTTGTTACCCTTTATGTTAAATATAAGTTTCCACCAGAACATAAATTATACAGTTTGCATACACACGCACGGAGTCTTCTGATATGTATTCAAAACTGATTTTCTAGTTTCTATAACATGATCGTGACATGTTCTGTGTGTAATCCACACTCACCAGAGCTTGAAATTAATGATTTCATCATATTAATTTCCAAGATGCTCAGGAACTGGCCAGTAAACAGACTGTGATCTCTACAGCTGGCGGAACATCCCTTCGGCCAATGGCTGACGGCTTCTTGTTTGCTTGTGGTATATGGCAGACCCATCTCTATTAGCAGGCAAATCTCTAAATGTTGCTTTGCTCATTTATTAGTTCTACACAGCGGTTCCTTAAGACCATATTTATAACCTTTCTTCTTAATTCTGTATCTGACTGAACGTCTGTTTTCTTTGTACCTGCGAACTCCAGAAAATCCCCATCCCTTCCTTCCCTTTCTTTTCCTCTGGGTTGTACAAAGTCAAAAACTAGCATGCAAAGGACATGAGCCATGATTTGACAGTTTAGCTGAGGGGAAAGAGAATGAGGAAGATAAATATATCATTTTGTCTTCTACTCAGGGTTGTTCAAGGATACCAAGAAAAGAAAACAAGCGGTTCCTTGATGGAAGAAAATGTTGTGCAGAATCACTGAAAATCCAGGTCATCTGCTGATGATAAAAAGCCTTCAGACAACTTTGCAGCAGTTAACTAGAATTCCAACTTTACTGCATTTAACCAGAAATCTTTTCCTTTCTAACAGAAACGAGAGGACAAGGAGACTTCAGAAGGTGATCCAATATAAAAAATATGCTTGTAGAAGGCACGTAAAATAGGTAAGTGTAATTGTACCTATCAATATGAGCAAGCCTATAGGATGATTTTAAATCCCCGTGTATAATGAACTTATTAGGCCTCTTGGAATTTTTTAAAGCATTTGGGGGCAGATTGTAAGGAAGTGTTTCTTTAAACCAGGATGCATTTGTAAGCTAACATGGGAAGCTCAGCTCTCCTGGCAGCTGTGTAAAGTGAGACTTCTTTCACTGTACAGCTAAACACCTTCTAAGAAGAATGAAAAGCTGCACCTGTGATTTACCTTCTACAGTGCAGTACATCTTTCAGGATCCCCCGCAGAAATTCAAGTTGGGAATGTGCTGTAAAGGTTTCTCCTAGTAAGACACCGGTAGCCCACTAAACTCTAGTGATTGCTTGTGGGTTAAAACGAGAAGGGTATATGAACACTCAGAAAAATTTCAATTGACTTATCGAGATTCCTGCAGATAAGTGACCTCTTACTTATCTCTGATAGACCTGACTGTGCCTTGTTGTTTCATAGCTTTAAATTTTTCCCTCTTTAATGATGAGCTAATTATCATTCCACCAACTCTGACAAGACCACCATTTTTCAAAGTAAAATTCCATGCAAGTTGTGGAGGAAAAAAGGAAACATTTAGGGAAGACTATTAATAAGATGAACTTGCACGTGCATTTTGAGAGCATGATTTTTACTCCCTTTGAGCTCCAGTTTAATTTAGCCCCCCTACACTCCAACAGGAGTTTAAATGCATCTTAATCAGACCTGGGGGAAAAAAAAAAAAAAAAAAGGTTGATGTACTTGATATCCAAACAGTTTTGAAAATGCATTTAAGTTATTATTAAAGCACAGAACCCAGAGGCTACCTAAATCTGGCTGAAGTCAAAGTCAAACTAACATTTGTGGCAAAATCAGGGCGCATAACTAAAGTGTAATTAGAATTCTATAACTAACATGCACAAATTTTTTTAAAAAACTTAGGTACAAGATATTATGCTTGATAGACTGGTGGACAAACTATAATGTGTTAAGTATATAAATTTATTCATGTAAATGCACATCTACACAAAAATATGTGCACACCTAAGATACAGAGATGGCACCACCCTGGGGCCACCAGCTAGTATGCTCGTGTGCAGGACTGCCACCCAGAGGGACCCAAGCAGGCTGGGGGAGTGGGCCAACAGGACCTTTATGAAATTCAGACAGGGCGAAGGCCAAGTCCTGCACCTGTAAAGAAACATCCCCCCCGGAACAATACAGCCTGAAGACTGTCAGACTGGACCAGTTCTGTGGAAGAGGCCATGGAGGTGCTGGTGGGCAGCGAGCTGAACATCAGTCAGCAGCACCCAGGCCGCAGAGAGGGCCACCATCCTCCTGGGCTGCGTTAGCAGTGGGATGGCCAGTTGGACAAGGGAAGGACAATTGTCCCCTGCACACAGCATTCAGATCACATCCAGAACATTGCCCCCAGCTTTGGGCCCCCCAGTACAATAAAGATGCAAGTCTAGGGGAGAGCGACCAAGCTGGTAGGGACGGCATCACTAACCCTCTGAGCAGAAACTAGTAGCAGACTCCGAGGGCTTTCGGGGAGGCCACTGAGAAGGTGGAGCCAGGGTCTTCATGGAGGTGCACGGATGAGAGACAATGGGTGTCAACTGAAATGAGAGATTCAGACTGGATGTAAAGAGAAATGTTTCCCCCATGAGGAAAGTCCATCAGGTCACCCAGAGAGGTTGGGCAGGCTCCATTCTTGGAGGTTTTCAAGACCCCACTGTGTAAAGCCCTGAGCAACCTGGACTGATCTCGAAAGTAGCCCTGCTTCCTTAGCAGGAGATTGAACAAAAGACCTTCACAAGGCCCTTCCCACCTGAGTTATGCCACGATACTATAATATGCTATATATTTAAGCTATATATCTGTATGTATATTGATGCTAGATATGTTAGATAAACTAATAAACTACACTAGATGGGCTGTACTAGTAGAATACAATAAATTATGTCTAGAATTTAATTTCAGGGGCAATGTAGGAAATGTTCTTAAGCTATGCTGCTTTCCCTAGATCACAGTTTCTACAGGTACTTGAGCTTGAGAGTAATTTTATATATTCAAATAATTTACTGAAATCAATAGGACTTCTCAAAAAATGAAACTAGGCACTTGAGGGCACATTGCTAGGCTGGCATCATTTTTTGTGCTTGATTCCACAGAAATTATTTCTGAGAATAAGAGCAGCAGGATGGAGTTCAATGTTTGCATGCTGGAAAATTTGAGAAAAAATACTAATAAGCACTATGAAGAGTGCTTACTTCTTCAGATGACAGGATTTTAAGTATATGAAAACAGAATTTTGGTACTCTGACTGGAATGTTTATCAAGATGCACAAGACAAAGAGGGTCTTCTGGGTGACTGAAACTTCTGTGGTGGATAACTGTCTTATAATACTTTTACATAAACTGATAAAACATATCTTAAGAGTAGTGTATTTGAAATTTTACAAGTGGAATTTTAAAATAACTCTGATAGAAAATCAAAACTGATTTGTTTTGGCTGCATAAGCAAAAGAGAATTTCCGTTTTGTTCCAAGAACACCACCAATAAATAGGCAGCCAAGCAATACTTAGTAGGAAATGGCATTTTTTTAAAAATATACATTCAGATAGAAATGGAATAAATGAAGTGTTCTCAGTTCTCATATTTCAGCAGTTCACTTAAACCTTATTAACAGGTCCAATCATTTAAAGATTAACTTCAGTAGGAAAAAAAATCGAGGTAATATTTGAGGTAGAATGCTGGGCTGTTTACCTCTGCATTTTACTTTTCATTGCTTTTCTACAGTCTCATTTATATTCCTTACAGTTTATGTCCAATGGCTGAGATATTGGATCTAGCCAGAAGATGGCTGCAAGAAGTATTTAAATTAACATACATAGCTATGTGCATAAAATCAGTTTCAAAATTTATTGACAGAAGGTATTTTATAACAACAAAAAGCAGAGTATATAACATAGTTTAGGGGGGGAAAAGCCCCTCTTGTCCAATATATTTGTATAACTACAGATTCAGTTGCATGACAACAGGACAAAACCATACTCATGGGAATAAAGCTGCATTATTTAATTGGGATTACTGAGAACTGACATAAGCAAGAACCTAATGGATTTTGGTTTTGCTTTATGAAAAGAAAAAGGTTTCTGTAATGAAAATACAGAAAACATTTATTAAGAAATGCAATGAAGGTATTACAATCTAGCTTGTAGCCTTCTCATTGATTTAGAAATAATCTAATTTACACATTGTTAAAGGCAAACATAACTTCCTAGAAGGAATAATCTATATTGGATGGTGCCTCATGAAGGCACTGACTTCTTTGCTACAGAAATCTAAAATGACATTAAAGTAAATACTAAAACCATAGTTGGTCAGAAATCGATCTTAGAAGTCTGGTCCTACTCTGTGGTCTCTGTGGTTCAGAGAACATGTTTAACCTTGGAAATATGAGCGTATGGATCCCTTTCAGAAATTCTCTTCTTTTTTAAAGACTCCTTCCTGCAAGCTTTTAGCTATAGCTTGGCACACTTCTCTCTTCCAATGTGACACACAACTATGCAATCCACTTACGTGAAACAAGAATTGCATCAAATTAAACTTAACTCTGGAATGTCACCTAGACTTTTGTATTGTCTGCTTTTCAAGTACATTAAAGAGCACAAACTTTAAGGATTCTTGTGCTTGTTTTTTAATGTGACCTGTCCCCTCGCATATTATACTTGGGCTCAGTTCCATAAACACCTAATGTTTGTTCATTTAACGGATCTTGAACCGAAGATTAAACCCAGTGCAGATAGTGTTTCTGCCACCCCACAAAGGCTGTGAAAAATCTGAACATTTTTGAAATAAAGTCTAAATCCCTCTCTTCACTTTCTTTTTTGGAATAAGCAAGAGGTCTGTCAGAGACCACATGTAAAAGCAGAAAAGGGTGAGGCAGAAAGGCAGGATCCAGCAAAGCCCATAATTTCAAGGCTGAAGAAGACACCGAGGACAGGAAGAATCAATCCTCCTCACTGGGATGGCAGGCGTGGGTTGTCTGTCTTGGTGTAACTAGTAGCTTGGGTTCCCATGACAGGGGTGAGTTCTACACTCCGAGGTTACCGAGGAGGTGGCACATCCCCTGCACTTTGTGTAAGGCACATGGCAGCGGGGCAGAGCAGCTCCTGCTGGAGGTGCTGTGGGGCTCCTGAGCCAGTACCTGATTCATACCACCAAGAAATTCAGTTCTATACTAAGAGTCTGTCAAAGCTGACACAAACGAGCATCCTGAAGAAATAGTTTGTTATGGTTTTGCATAAGCGTGTGCTTTCTGCTCGTCAATGGTAGTTAAAGATTTATATCTGCTATGTTACAGGACTAAGCATGATACTGGGAAAACAAATGCCCACGAGGGCATATTCACAACAGCATGAGTGTTCTTTGGAACGTCTTCACACTTATGGAGTTTTTGGCTGTCCGGCAACATTTACTCCGATGTGCTTATTTTATCTGTCTATAGATCATATCAGAGAGAAATCAAGTTTGTGATGACCACTGGCGGTGATGTAGCTGCAATACATGAATATAGTCAAAGGTAATTGATATATAAGCACCATGCCCTAACACTACTGAGTTTCATCAGTGGTAGCATTAATCTACTGACAGTATCAACACATCCACTGAGACACTGAATGTGTACAATATATCTTTTTGATCAGAAGCAATGTCCCACTGATGTTCTCTCCTCCTGTATTGAAAACGATGAGTAAGAGGCCATGTGGGTGTTTTAAGAGTTTCCCATTGAGAATTTCTGTCTCAGGTTCCGCTGATGTAGAGGTCCCATCCATTTCCCCGTAACCTTATTGCAAGGTATTTCTCGGGCTGCCTGCCTTTGAGATTTCACTGGACACACATGGTGACCTTTCTGCCAGGGAAACCCAGCTACAAGTGGAATTTTAGAGTGTGGGTAAAATAATGGATACTGGCACCTCCAGAATTCATTTTTATTTTATTTGAAATAATATTCCTTTTCCTAGAGTCACTTAAGAGTAGTACTGAGTGCTTGAGAACAACAAGATCATCGTCTGTCACCTATCTGACGTGCTGTAGTACACAGCGTAAGGCAAGAGACCGCTCTCCCTCAACACGTGTAAAACAGCTCCCTGTAGTCCAACTGCTTAGCTAATGCTTAAGGTCTGTTTCAAATCAGACGAGAAACTGTTTTATACAGTCAGGAACATATTTTGGGTGACTTCATCTTTTTTTCCTTTTTTTTTTTTTTCTTCCAAAATATTTCCTATATTCCTGGACAGAGATACAATAAATGACAAAAGGCAATTTTCATTCTTCAGAAGTTCAGGCTGTCTTTCTAGCCAGATATCTGCCAAAAAGAAGCTTTCCTCATGGTTTCCTTCTTCAGCTAAACTCACTTTTTCTCATTTCTGTCCTTTATCCTTGAGACTTTCCATAGAGCTTGGAAATTCCTTTGCCATAACTTTTGTTATCAGTTCTAGAAACAGCTTTACTTTTCCAGAGTTATTTTTCCAGCTTCTTTATGAAGACCAGTGCCTCTAACAGCAGCTTCTATTCTTTCAGCTATCTCCAAATAGGAAGAAAATCAATTATTCCTTCATTTAACCTGAAAGAGAGTTGATCTAGCTCGCTATCATCTTCAGTGAAATGTGATTGTTGATAGATGAAATATGTCATTAGCAACCAAAAATACAACCAAATGTAGTGAGAGAACAGCGCTGTGAGCTCCATTTTTTAACTAGAAAGCGGAATAAAGTACTTGCTTTTTTGTTATTATTACTCTTCAGTCCTCTTTTCATAACAGAAACTGTGTAGGTAAGATACTGACCTTTTGGTACATTTTGCAAAATGGATACTTATTTTATATTATCATAATGTTGATAAATAGCAGTGTACAATCCATACATGAATTCTAAGATAGCAGCAGCCACCTAATTCCAATGGCCAAATATCATTTTAATGAAATAACTCATCAAATAACTAGGGGATTCGTTACACTATCCAACTGTGCTTTCACACCAGTAATAATTCAGCAATTTTAACAGGAAGAAAAAGGAGGAGAAGAGAGAAAAAACTATAAATAATCATTTCCTCCCAAGAAGCCTGCTCTCTTTTCCTCTTGGGGTCACAGAGTGAGGTGTATCTGTTTCTGAATTAATGTACGAGGATCTACTCATATGACAAGGTTATTCCTGGTAGACAAGGTTAGACGCTCCCTGTGTGTCAGACAGCTACTTCACAGCAACTTCTTTGTGCTTAATAATAGGTGTCGATTCTTGAGGAATTATTTTTCTTTGTCTTTCACATGAACCCACATATTTATGTACCCACATATTTACTTCTATTACACAGAAGTGTAATACCGATGGTTGGAAACGCAGACCGGGTGGGTGGCATCCACTGACCACCCAATACAGATTCAGACAGGAGAGCATCATTCTGGCTACCAGTGTTGCCATACAAAATATAGTTCTAGGAAAAGGTTTTTCAAAAAACTTGGTGTAACTATGCATTGCAGAATAGCACGACATGAAGACCATGGTTATTAATACCCATAAACCTCCAGCACGTACAATTCAGACAATTTGATTGTCACAGCCTGGGTCAACACAATGTATCGTTTATTTGGCTCTCCAAGATGAATGTGAAGTATTTAGAACAGTTATGTCTTCCACAGAATGCAACAATGCTCTCGGATTTTTCCAGGGTACAGATAATTCTCTATAGTTATTTGGAATATTTTATCTCCATCTTTTTTTCAGACAAAAATATGTGCTTCCCCTTAAATTGTTTTTTATTGTTAAGAATGTTTGTTTCAGCTAAACATTTTTATATTCTATATGAAAATTCAAAAGAAAATGGTATTATGAAACGTAAATACAGTGGCATGTTGAAAACGTTTTATTGGAATCAATTTTTATAAACCAAACATTTCACTATCTTTAGTAAACTCTTTCTAGCACAATTTTTTTGGCAGGTCAGCATTGTCATATTTCAAGATAAAGAAAGTATTTCTGAAGACTAAAAACACTTTATGGGGCATGAATCCTTTTTTTTCCACAGCTCTACCTTTTCTCTTTAGAGATCTTTGTGAAAAGTAATCCCTCCAGAAAGTTTTCCATCTTTTTCTTCCCTTTCTCTGTCTTTCTTCATCGACCAGCAGTTTGTTACAGTTATGGCCAGAACTGTTGCTTTAGATTCTGATCATAAAACCTCTAACCACTGTGAAAGTCTGAAAAATCAGTCTTTTACAGGGGTAAGAAGACTAAACATCCCCAAATGTGCCATTTTAAAAGTACAAGTAATTTTGTGGTTTTGGTTTGTTCCATCATTCTAGATTGGTTTACTTATCTCAGTAAGGTTGCATGTATATACATTTCCAGGACTTCAGCTGTTGCACAGATAAAAAGTCCAAGCTTGTAACTAAGAAGTGAGAATAGGAGATGTTTTGGTTGTGTTTATAAATTTTGTAATTTACCATTGCATTGTCTTAGTTTATATATTTTCTGTCTGTGTATTTTTATATTTTTTCGTAATTGTATTTGCCTAGGGGTGTACTGACAAAACACTTAATGAAGACGCAGAAAAAATAAAACACCACCCTGTCCACCAAAAATCTCACTACCGAGAGAAAAAAATCTGTTCCTCTCAGGATTTACTTCCACAGGAGTTAAATAAGTGTTCACCACTTAGCACAGTGAATGAAAGACTCTATTTAGTCACTTCAGAAGTGACGCTGTTATTTGAGTATATGTATAATATACTGCTAACCTAGAAGCAGTGAACTCTTAGGCTGTAAGTTTGTCCTAGACGGGATTTAACATTATTTGAAATAGAAGGAGGATGCTATTTAAAGAACTATCAGGACTCAATGAACACTAGGATATATTCTTTTTAAATTGATATGTAAGCACAACCTGTTATTGAAAGCAACGGAAGTTAGAAATTTTATGATTATATGAAATTTATTTTAAAACACAGGTTATGCTTAGGCTCAATCTGCAATCTGATACTAAGCACCAAAAGAAATATGTTGCTCATGTCAAAATAAGGGTTCCAAGACATAAAAGATTCTTATTATTAGAGCCTATAGGCATATTATTAGCATAGGGCATATTGTCAAAGTAAAGGAGTACTTGGAAGAAAAATCGTGACAAAAGTGGTATTTGCCACTTAATTAGATCTGTTCGGTGTCGACTGTGTTGCTTTGGATGAATTACCACAGAACTAGTATATTAATTTGGTTTGTTTGAATACTGTTTAAAACCACGGGTTTTGTCATATTGTTTTATTATTTCTGGTTTTCTAACAGGCGTTACATTATCATGTCATTCTGTTTAAGTTGTTTAAAAAAGCAAGAGATTAGGAGCAAATCAAAGTTTTAAAATTCATCTCAATGGATTCTAGGCTGTTCATTTAAAAAACAAACAAACACAGAAAAAAAGAACAAAAGTGAAGTTTTTTTCTGTTCCTTATCTGAAAAATATCGGAGTATTTCCTTTTCTATATAAACTGAAGGAAGTTATAGTTTCTTAGAACTATTGACTATTTACATAGCGCTCCTCATCTTTGAAGCCTGTTGGGCACCGATGGCAGACAGAGGCCTCAACATCTTGAATTCCAGCCCAAACTCACCTCCATAAAGCCGTGTTGCCTGTGGCTCTAATTAGAGAAGGCAAGGCAGAGAGAAGTATTTTGCTACTTACAATAATTTGCCTGCAAAAGTTCACTTCACTGAAGCAAGCAGTAAGACAAGAGCCTTAAAGTAATGTACACTCTTACCGTGCTAAGATCAAGACTTCAGAGGCCTCCCCTAACAGCGCAATATGTCTTTCTCAAAAAAAAAACAAACCAAAAAGTTTGAATGACAGTCAACTTTGAGCATATGTTGAAGCCCACAGAATTCACTTAAGTCCTCTGAAATACAGTGGTTTCCGTATGGAGGAGCCGCATGCGACTGTACTGATAGAGCGCTATTTTAGTATATGCTGTCACCTGCTTCCTTTACATCTGACGCTCTGGTCAAATGATGAGTGAAAAAAGCAAATGGCCACACAAAAAAAGAACAAAACAAACCCCAGAACAAACCCCCAAATATCCCATCTGCTATTAGCGTGGAAGAGAAGACAATTCCTGCCTCCGAACTTCTGCAAGTTTTCCCACCTGGGCTGAGTTAGAACAGATGCATCTTCGCAGGGTATCCTAGGTGATGCTGATATGAATAGCTCTGTGAGAAAATGAAATAGATTAAAAAAGGATGCTTGTTTATTCTGTGTGTTCTCATTGTTTGAATTAATTCAACATTCTTGCAAACGAAGGAGCGCTATCTTTGGCTAGAAAGCGGATTCTATTTGCATTCCTTGCACTGCAAAATCTCATTGACACATACTGGGTATCGGTGTCCAGAATGGCCAAAGTCAGTGACCCATATTCCTCAGTAAATGAAGTTCAAGCTTTCTATTGCATTCTTAAAAATGAATGTATTTCAGTCCTGACCTTCATCGCTTGTTCTGATCCCAGCCCTGAGCCTCTTCCAACCAGAGACTGCCAGTCGTAAATAATGTGCTACATTTCGTAATAGGTCTTCACTGTGAAAAAGAGTATCACATAGAAATTGAATGAGATCACTGGCTGTATTTCTACTTGTGGTTGACAGAAACATAGCTCTCAAATCTGAAAGGTGCTTTACGTGCTTTACACTCAAGACACCCAGGTCAAGCACTAACAGAGCTACTACAAATACAGATTCTTCAAATAGATATAATGTTATTTCAGCTCATGTTAAGAAAATGAGTAATGGAAAAGTTAAATAATACAACCTTTGTTAGTATGATTCACAGAGAAAAGGTTAAAAGAAAGTACCTAGGTAAGCCCTATGTATGCCGATGCTTCTCTAGAGTAGTAAGTCTGGAAGAGACCTCCTGTGTTATCTTCATGATGTGTTCTTAAGAAACTGGAATAATATTCTCTGCTTCCGACGACAACATAAGACGGTTCTGTAAGTTTCTGATCTTTCTCATATTCAATCAAAGGTTTCAGAAGCTTTACTGTCGGGTCGTCTCATGAATCATTTAACCTCGATCCAATAGCTAGTGCAAAACAAGAATATCCGCAGTCTTACACACGTATGTATAAGCATGTGAAGGAATGTGTGTATGTTCATCTATGTATATGCATTTTATAAAGGTGAAATACTGAGTTGATAAGAGACACAGACACGTTCAGCAAATGCGTTTGTATGTTTCCCCACTATCTACTTCTGCTTCAGATTTAGATATACACAGATACCTTTTATAAGTTTAATAACTGTACCTTTTATTCTATTGACGACATAGGAAGCATTTTAAAAAAATGAGATGAGATTCAAGACATTTGCAAATTTATCTTTATTTGAATAGAACTCCTCAGGAAAAGACTCTGCTTTAACATCAGGGTAGTCAGAAGATTAGGAAATACAAACACTCTTCAGATAACATTCTGACTTCTGTATCCATATTAACAAAAAAAAGGCTTCAAATTTTCTATAGCCGTGGACATGATGGAATTTATGGTAAATAAGTGGTCTTATCTTAAGTGTTGGATCCACTGAATGGTGCAGAGGTGTTGTATTGAAACTGACTGGCTTCTACAAACTGACTGAATAATTGAAATGATTAGAAAACCAGATAATTTAATTGTACAGATGATCCAGGTCAGAGCTTGTGTACATTAGGACTAGAGAAGCTTCATTACTGCTGACTTTATTGTGACCTCAGGTAGGTCTTATGTGAAACACCGGCGATACAATGGCTGTGAAATAGCTCTGTTCATGGAGCCCAGCTCTGCTCAAGAGAGCTGCTGTTAATCAGCAGCTCTGAAACTGCCTAACTCATTATAAAAAAGACAATAATAATTCTAAAACCTGACTAGATTCATAATACATGAAAAGTATTCAAGTTTATCAACTTATTGATACCTGGCTCTATTTTAAGTCAGATTTATCTTGCTGGGATATCTTACCTTCTGTCCAAATATTACTCTGAGCACAAGCAGAGAATCTTCTCTGATGTCACAAGCTCTGGTTTATGAAAACTTCAGTACATGAGAACTACAGGCACCTATGCAGTCATTTTTTTTTTGTTACTTGCTTTAAAATGAACGTGATTATCTTTCAAGAAACCCAAATTAACCAGAATTTGAGAGTGCAGTAAGAAACCTGCTGAGTAAAGAAGAGTTTATTATTTATAATACAGAATTAAATATAAAAGAGAGCCCCAGCTGTGTTGTATCAAGCTTAATGTGAGAACGCAGCTGATAGGGATTCCCTAATTTACACCTAGTGACTAGTCCCTCAGCCTTTCCGCTGCATTCTAGGTGGAATATATTAGAATGTGGAACTGTAGTTTCATTATCCGAGATTCTCAAATACAGCCAAAATTGAGGCATACATGATACACAGTGAGAATTTTGATTAACCTGTGTTCAAACCTGATTAAAATTTCCTGATATTTCAGCAAACAGTCTTGCTCCCAAACATTAGGGGCATAAGACTACAGGAATCAACTTGTCTAAGTGAAATAATATCACCATAGAGTAAAAGTACAAAAATAATCTCCTACCTCTCCTTGATATCAGCAACCATATTTAGAGTCTTAAATATTTTCAAATCCCTTTTAAAATGTTTTGCATTTTAAGACTTCTCATGACAACAACAGATTTAAATTTAGGCAATGCTTTAAGAGATACTAATTTTAAGCCTATATCAGAAAATGCCTATAATAGAAAAAGGAGTTAAAACTTCCTGTAAGGTACTTTTGTTTAAAAGAAAATGAAAAAGTCCTTAACATAAGGATAAAAAATATGTCCTTTCCACTGGTAGGTTAGTCATCTTATACAATGCATAAATTAAAATAATAAAGGTTGAAGCAGTGTATGAAACTTATCTCCAAGACATGGTGTGTAATATCAACTTCTAATGCAGGCTAAACACATACAGGTTGGCAAACTTGCATTTCTAATTCTCCTGTTAATAAATCACTGCCTGTCCTACAGCCACTGTTGTATCAGGAGACATGCTTTCTATCAAGCCTATAAAATGCAATCCAGTTTTGCCTTCTCAAGACTTTGTGGAGCGTGTTTCCTCCTCTTGGATTTTAAATCATCTTCCTCTGCTGCCATAGCACCTTGCAAAACCTCGAGGGAAAGAAGAGATGGGTTAACTTTATGTTTACATGATGTAAATACACACTCACACGTGTATAGTGTATTACAGCCTTAGGCACAACCAAGTGACTATAAAGGCATGCTGATGATCAATTACTCTAGACCAGACCCTTGTGTTCTCCCTTCTCTCCGTTTTCCAATTTTTAGTCTTCCTCCAAACGCCTTGTCCCCCTTCCTTTCCCTGCTCTTATCTCCCTCCAAGTGAAAAGCCCAACCATAATTACATTTTTCCCCAGTGGCTTGGCTACATTTGTACCAAAATTTAGTATTTCTGGTACTGTTCCCCAGGTAATATCAGCCCTATATAGTATGACTTACTGGTATTACTTATACGGTTATCTTGATAATACTGACTAGTATTACCGAGACACTTACTTAGGTACTGCTGGCAACGCAAGGTTGTACTCCCCAGAAGGTCCTCAATGCTCCCCTCTAATTATCTGCGAAGACTGGCCATTTCTCACATACCTCCCCCTTAACAGTCTGTGAAAGCTGGGCATTCCTCACAGCGCTACCTGTAACTTTTGTCAGCTTCTCACTTTGTTGTTTGTTATGCCCAGCAATTTCTGCTGGGTAGTTTCTCATTTTCTGTTCGGCAAACCTCAGGCCAGGGTCCCCTGCCCGCATACTTTAACAACGTCCTCCCATGAAGGTGAAAAATTAGCAAGCCAAAGAACTGCCTGTGGTTATCTGAGCTCCCTTAGAAATTTTCCAAAGAGCAATTAAGTCTAGTATTCTGCTAAATTTAGCTTTAGGTAACAACATCCCACTTAGGTAATAACATTTCGTACGTGTTTTTTTTTCTCTCCTCAAAAGAAGGGAAAAACCTCGCCTCTTCTCCCCTCGGTTCCTACCATTATCGCACCTACCGGTAGAAAGCCCGACCTCAAGAAATTCCCCAGCTCCTTCATCTTTTCAGCTGTCTGATGCACAACCTCTCTATTAGCAAGTGAGCGGAGGGAAGTGATTGGAGGCTTTTTCGCTGGAGCATATATTTTAACTTTCGCACCATATGTTTGACTTCGTGTGAAGGCGCTTTCACAGAATCACAGAATCACAGAATTATCAGAGTTGGAAGGGACCTCTAGAGACCATCTAGCCCAACTCTCCTGCTAAAGCAGGATTGCCCAGAGCACATTACTCAGGACTGCATCCAGGCGGGTCTTGAAAATCTCCAGAGAAGGGGACTCCACCCCCTCCCTGGGCAGCCTGTGCCAGTGCTCTGGCACCTGAACCGTAAAGAAGTTTTTCTGTGTATTTGAACGAAACTTCCTATGTCCCAACTTGTGCCCGTTACCCCTCGTCCTGTCACTGGGAACCACTGAAAAGAGCCCGGCTCCATCCTCCTTCAACCCACCCTTTAGATACTTGTACGCCATAATAAGGTCTCCCCTCAGCCTTTTCTTCTCCAGGCTAAAGAGTCCCAGCTCTCTCAGCCTTTCCTCATAAGGCAGATGCTCCAAGCCCTTAATCATCTTAGTTGCGTAGCTTTGTGCTACAACTTTCTTCAGTCGTGACTCAAGATGGGGATATCTGCTTAAAACATGGGATAGTTCATTGTTCCCATGGGCAGGAAGGGAGCAAGGTCAGCCCCCAGGTTCCAGGTGAGCAGGGACAGTCCCTCCTTCCACTGTCTATTCGCCACCATTAGGTAGAAGTGATTCAACTAACTTTAAATACAACTGCTGGGTCCTTCTCCCCTCATGACACGCCATCTAACGGCAAATTACAAGTGCTCATAATTCCCCAAGATTAAAGCCAAATGATAACAAGTAAGGACAGCTTCAGAGAGTGAGGGGGAAAATGATTGTGGGGAAACAGTAAATAGAAAAAATGCAGGAAAAGAAAAGGAGCGGAGGAGTAAATCCAACCAGATGCTAAAAATGTATGAAACAAACAAACAAGAAACCCCAAAGCCTAGAGCAGAGGAGAAAAAACCCAGAAACCTTTCCAGAAAGAAAAGAGGGAGAGAAAGCCCATAATATCAGAAATTAAAAGAAAAATCTTGCTAAAATATGACAAAACTATGCTGTGATGGTGGATCAATAAAGAAGGAAGGATCTCGAGAGAAATTATTCTAGGTGAACAAACAAGCAGAAAGACCTATTTCTGTGGAGGAGAGATTATAATTGTCCTGTTAATCATAAAGATTTCAATTATGTCTGTTAAAATTTTAATCAAAAATATAGCAGGAAATGAAGCCCTAATTAAGGGACTGAGGGTTGCTTTAATTTGCCAGGGCATATTTTTAATAAGCTTTCCTCTGCACTGAGAGGGTGCTCAACAATTTTTAAATCTCGATTGTAAATTGAGTTGCTTGTGGAGAATTTTGAAACTGAACGTTCATTACCCAAGTTTTAAGAATCCTTTAAAACATTTTAGACAACTGAATCTCAAAAATCTTTCTTCAGGTGAGTCTACCAAAACTTTCCAAACTTTCCAGTCAAGTCTGAAGTTAGGTGATATGACAAAGACCACAATAATAATAGTCGTGCTTAAGCAATTCTGTTCCTTATAGGCAAAAGGAAAATTTGTCAGACCATATAGCTCTAAAACTAAAAAAATAAAATATTAAGCTTGATTAGGCCTGAGGTATTTAAAATAAAATGTTAATACTGGGTTTGAAGGACATGCTGATTTATTCCATACAAAATGTAAAAGTTATTTATTTTACTTTTATATAAATTTTGGTCTGCAAGAGAGGGATTTTTTTTTTAATTGGAAGATCGGGAATGTTTTGAATTTCTGCCTTAGGTCAAATAATCTCTTTTCAGCCTTGAAAGATCTCTTATTCACTGCTGCAGTTGCTGACTCTTTATGGACAAAACGCCTAAAAGCGACATCCAGTTGGAACAGTTAGTTCTTGTCACAGATATATCTAATGGAGCCAGAAGGGAGAAAGTCTGGGAGATGGGACTATTTGCTCTTGAATGAGTCAGAGCTCAGTTTTGCAAACTTAGGGACCGGTCTGCTTTAGTCCTACAAGTGGTTTAGTTCCACAATTGTTTTCTTTACAAAAGATCTCGTGTACCTTGGGATGTGCGCTGGAGGCAAGGACGCGTGGACGGACGAGGCTGAACAAGCTTGCAGCGGTACCTTTGGAGCCGCGATCAAAATGCCGTTGCGCGCCCCAGGCTGAAACTGCAGATCGAGCCTGCTGAACCACGGCCAGAAGGGCAAAATAGTAGGCTACAGGTGGGCATCAAAATTAATTTCCATCTCCCTTCCCATTGGCACCTTATGTGTGAAAAGGGAGATAAGTCAAAGAGAGACTTGTTATGCTGTGCCTTTTAAAAGGTTTATTTAAAGAGGTGTGCAGGCCTGAGATGGATTTTGACCAAATCACTGCACAGCTCGTCTGAGCTGCCTCCCAGGGTGCTCGGCTGGAGGCATTTGCACTTCCACATGGAGTATATTTGTTGACTAGAGAGCTAAATCATTAACAGTAAGTGTTTAAAATCTTACTTGAAAACTAAGAATCAATGTGTAGCCAGTCCATGATTTGAATTATAAACTGTACAAACATAATATAATATTTATATTATAATTATATTCTTTAAAAAGCACTTTGGGAGTGTATACACAGCCTTACACCGTTGGAAAGGAAACAGTATTTAATTGGCAAAATATCAGAGAAAATAGGAGGAGACTTTTAATTAGATGTGACCCACTACTCTCAATATCTCTGGAATGCTGAGGAAAATTTTTTTACTGGGATACCTATTATCATCCTCGAAAACACTATGAACTTTTTCACAATTATTAGGTAGCCAGAAGTTTAATATTGAAATCCGAATATTTCAGACAGAATTGCTAGAATTGCTTGAGTTTACAAATGACTAAGTAAATGGAAATACAGCACAGTTTATAAAATGTTAAAATTTTTACGTCTCATGAATGTTATTTATAATAATAAAATTAATAGGCCAATTGTAAAATGAGGAAAGTGGAGGAATAAAGAAAGAATTCCCGCTGTGTTTGCACTACATGATTAAGGGTAATAAAGCAACGTGGACATGTTTTACTGAGAAGAGAAGTCATATTTTATTTATATCAATTCTGCTTTGCTTTAATAAACCATGATTTAAATACACACGTGCACACACGCACCTTTATTTATATTTAAACCTAGCTTCCAGCCTAATTTCTCTGTCAGGGGTGCCAAATGAAATCCAAGAGCCATTCGGAAGAGTTAAAACACAACTGGAGGTAGAGACACTCTTCCAGCTTAAAGCCGAACTCCTCCAGGTGGCAGTGAATCGCAGGCACCGCGGCTCCTCGGGGCATCATTGATAACCGAGGCACAAATATATGGGTCATGTGCGAGAGCGCACAAAAACAACAGGTTTTTTGGCTTGGCAGGCAGCCCGCCTGCCTACCGAGCAAAGGAAGTTTAACATTCAAGGAGGGCGAGTCCTTAAGGCCGGGGATCCGTAACGAAATTACGACGACCTGGCAGTTACCCCATTTTTTATTGCACCAATTAAAAAAAAAAAAAATAAATTTCTAAGGGCTTTTTGAAGCCTCTCGAAGAGAAACGGAGGCAAGCGCGCAGCATCTTCTGCCGTAGAGTTAGAGGGGCAGCCGAGCCCGGCGGCGCAGCGGCAGCCCGCATCGGCATTGCAGCCGCATCGCAGCCCCAGCGGTGCTGGCAGCCCTGGCCCCGCAGCTGGTTGCCCAGCCTGCCAAGCAGCCAGCAGCTGCCGCCGCCGCTGATGCTGGAGAAAATGTTTTCTGCAGCTGAGCAGCTGGGGCCCGCCGCTGCCGCGCAAAGGCCTGAAATAATACTTTGAAACGGGGAGGGACGCGGCACCGGGAATCGAGCATTAAAAATTTCAGTGACAAAACACAACAAAAATGTTTAATCAAAGGCAAACGGCCTTGAAAACACTAAGTGGTGATTTGTTTGAAATAATAGAAGTTAGGAAAAATGAAGCTCATCAAGCGTTTTCTTTAGCTATTTGCAGCAGTAAAGGTTGGGAGTGGGGGCTGCTCAGTTCAATCCCTAATTTGTTTGGCTGTAACGTGCCAATAAACAACGGGCATCTAAAAAATACTAAGCCTTACCTAGCCTTTCAGTGATAAATGGAAGCGACTTCTATGAGGCAGTTATAAGACCCCAAAAAACATCTAAAGAAATTCACAGCTAAACAGCGGTTTAGAGGAAGTACTCTCAGCGTTTGGTCTCAGGCCCAAATTTGGGTGCCCGAAGGAATGTTCTGAGTCCCAAAAATATAACGCTTCCACTAACTCTAAGTTTAAAACCATCCCCCCAAATGGCTCTTTATTAGGCTCTTAAACATGGATTTAAGAATTGAACTCTAGACTTATTTTTACAGGCTTCCTGCTTTTGGCTTGGAGGTGCAGCTGCACTCAGGAAATGAGGATGTAAAAATAGCATCTTCTTAGTCAAGGATTTGGCCCATGTAAGTAGGTATCTCTTCCAGCTCGTAACTGCGTATTTCATTGATTAAAAAAAAAAAAAAAAAAAAAGTCACACAAAAAGCTTCCCATTTATTTCTATCACATATATTTCAGAACAAACGTGCTAAAAGAAGACACACCGGTTTCTATTCTGCTTGAATACATGTTAACTTAGAGCTGTCCGAGGCATTACCCCCAGACATGCTGGAGAGTACATTTTTATTTGTCCGGTTGGTTTTGGAGTTGTTGGTATTTTTTGCAACAAAGCTGTGCACTGACAGCTGTGTTCCTTAGGAGAGATGAAGCTGTCAATCACGAGAGTGAAGCCCATAAGAGCAGAAGACGGCTTGCTCACCAGCAGCACCCGGGCTTGGGAACTCATTACCGGCGGAGATTAGGATGACCACAAATCTCCCTGGGTTCAGAGCAAAGTGAAAAACTGACTTCCTTGGCTTAGCTCTCCCTCTTTCACGTCTCCAAATGAAGGTGCGAAAAAGCAAGAGGAGAGAAAAGAGGCAAAGGGAAATGGAAGACTGAGAGAAGAAAGCAAAGGGAGAGCTGGGGGGAAGGCAGAGAATACCCCACTGCTCCTTAAAAGTATCGCCACCGAGAGGTAAAGAACATGAAACATTACACAGAAACCATTATCAGCTATGAGGTTTAAAACATGTTGTAGAACATTAGAAGGTGTTCAGAAATCGTATTTTTAGGCAAACTAGGAAATCTAAACAGATCCCTGCACTTTTTAAGTGTGATATGACAAAAGATTCATGGGCTTCCGGACCAGAAGTGACTGTTATACCCATTTAGTTTGTCTGCAGTTTAAAACAGACCTGTATCGTCTGACAGGTCCTTCATCGGGTGCATGATTTTAATTTGATTGGTAGCGTGGCCTTTAGGAAGACCACGTGGAATGCATCTTGCACGGCAACTAGGTACGTGCAGTCAGGTACGCTCTCATCTTCTGAGCACTTGTGGCCTGGACCACTGTTTGTAAAATAGAGGGTGTACTTCTATTTGCGTGGCCTTTGGCTCCCCATTGGTTTTCATTGGTTACGTGTAGCCCAACATCTCCTACTTTCTGAGTTGCTCCACAGACTTAAGTCAAGGACTGTAGCTTATTAAGGGGGAAATATTTGGGTTTTTTTTAAAAAATCAATGTATTTCAAATTCTCAAGTGCATGGAGTAATTATCAAATGGGTACATATGCAGTAAAACAGTACGACTAAGATTTACCGGTCAACCTTAGTTCTTCTATTTTCTAATTATTTGATATTACACTTTATTCCATTAGTGCTCTGTTAATGAAGGATTTTTCTGGATTTCAATTATTAACTAAGTCTTGAAAGTCTCCATCACTTGGAGTTCCTCGGTATTACACAGATAAAACGTCTTCCGACTTCTCTCCTTTACGTACTCCAATTAACATAATAATAGAATAGCCAATGAAAACGTTACTGCCTTGTTACATCATTTTTTTAAATTGGCATTTAACTTAGTGGGTGTTGGGGGAGGGTAGGGAGGGTTCAGCTACAAGAAAAAAATAGTACTTGTAATCTAGAATACATCTGCATTTTCACTGAGCTGTACAATTTCATGTGGAACGGTTTGATCAATGACTCTTTTTTTTTGCCATGATCTGAAAGCTGGCTTTTCTTTGAAAACCCTAAATTCAATTGGAAGTCTTACATTTTCAATTGTTTACTTCACTGGTGAATGTGACAGTATGCCTCTCACTGACTTTTATGAAGAAGATTAAATGTTTAATGATTTAATATACACAACCATGAAATTAAACTCAGTTAATTTAATATTTTTAATAATGTATTTAATTTGAATATTTGCACATTCTGGAGATAAGAGGTCTTGTTTTAGTGATACGCAGCTGTAGATACGTATGTATAGATATCTATTTTTAAGGCTGGGACTGAAGTCTCCGACGGGATAAAAGCTTTTTCCTAAGGGATTGCAGTATTGAGAATGATTCTGCATGTCAGACAGCAATCCCAGAAGGGACTCTTTTATTCTGTCAAGTAGACTGTAGCACAGAAATTTACAGTGTGCTGGACTGGTCAATCATGAAGTTGGTTTTAGCTCACATCAGTTGATGTTGGTTTACTTTCAGAATGCAAGGCATCAAATTTGAAGAGTGTTTCCAGAGGTCCCACCATTCCTACTTCAGCTGGATTACTTTTTTTCAAATCAGGCTCAGCTGATCCTCCTCCCCCTCTCACAGCAATGTCGGTAGAAGGGTCTAACATGATATTTTAGTTATTAATCATAGAACAGTTTAGGTTGGAAAGAACTTTAAAGATCACCTAGTTCCAACCCCCCTGCCATGGGCAGGGACACCTCCCACCAGCCCAGATTGCTCAAAGCCCCATCCAGCCTGGCCTTGAACACCTCCAGGGATGGGGCAGCCACAGCTTCTCTGGGCAATACCCATTACTCCCTCCCACTTACCCTATTTCCATGCAAGCAGTGTTTGACCCAATGCTATGAAATGCACAGTGATTAGATGTTCCAACTGCTGTATCAGAACTTCAATATTCCTATCACCGTAAAGATGCAAGAACAGTCTGGATGAAATATTGATTCATCAATTAGTCATCAGTTAATCCTAGGCAATAACTCTGCGCTGCAGAAAGTAAACATAGCAAAAGAACTTTTATACCTATGCTGGTGATTTTTCAGTCTATTTTTCACTGATCTGACTGTAATTAAATCAAAAAGCCATACTGAGTAGTAGTATTTTCTTAATGTAGAAAGATATTGCAAGTCAGGTTTTTACTTTTTTCCAGCACTGAATGGGCATATTTCTTGGACGGTGGAACAGCAAATAAGTTTATCATATTGACAATGCATGTATCTGTCCTATTTCTTATCTGTCACATTTTTTTTCCCAGTTTGCTCTTTATGATTATCTATAACCTTTATTAAATTACTTTTTACTGCATATTTTATTTGAGTATCATTCAATGAAATAGGTCAAGGCAGATAAGTCCCATGATGTAGATAGTGGTCTGAGAACTTATTACCTCCTTAAAAGCCCAATATGAAGAAGGCTCTTATTCATATTTTATATTTTGGCTCTCCTAATTAATTTTTTACATTTAGAGAGGGAAACTCTGGATTTCAAAGAAGAGGAAGGTTTCAAGGCAATCCAAACTATCCTGCTGCATTGGAAGTGAAGTACTATCTCTGCATGTTCCTGAAAATTGTTTGTAAATGTTTCTTATAATCACCCCTCAGACCATTGCAAAAGCCTTATTACTGGTGTGTGCTGTATCTCATGTAATAATTATATCTGACTTAAAGAGGCACAATTGGAGATATTAATTCTGCCGATGCTGTTTATCTGCTACAAAGGCAGCCCAAAGAATCCAAAACAACGGTCTGCACGAACGTCCACAAGTGTGGCAGTTTCTGCTGGAACAAGAACTACTCAGAAGTTAACTCAGCACTCTTTGCCATTACATTGACACCATAAAAATCGAGAGATAATTCTCGTAGAAAAGGGCAGGTACCCGGATCACAGCGTTATTTGAGTACACTGACCATGACGTTATAGTCTGGCACGCGCGCACTTCTGCGTCTCCAGTAAAATGAATTCCAAATCCTTCGCTGCCACATTAAACAATTTCAGGTCCCGTTGGAAGGAGGTGCCTGCCGACCTCCCAGGCTATGGCAACCCGGTAGCAGCAGATGTGAACAGAGCAGACAGTGCTGAGGACTAACACATACAGTACATGCTTTTTCTTCAGGATTATATTTCTGGGTAGCTTTAGCCTGACCCAGAGGATGGGTTATCCATCAATAGCTGGAGGGCACAAGGGACGCATTTTCTGGTTTGTTACCGCCCAAAAGCCCACGAGAAAACGCACTTGAGGGCTTTCAGTGGAGACAACTGGAAAGGCAACGCTGACCACAGGGCACTAAACGGAGACATGAGGAAGGGCTCTTCAAAAGCACACCACCGATCCAAAATAACACTCTAATGAAGAAGCACCTGCCGAGGAGGCATTAGGTGTGAATTTTAATCCCTCCTGACAGGTGAAGGGAATGAAGTGTGGCCTTCCCAGCTTGAGTGAGTGATATAATTAGATAAAGCAGTGGTAGTATCAGCAGTGCTCCGTCTGGCTACCATTTTCTGAAAGAAAACCTACTGTGTACCTTAATGAAGTCTACTGTACAACCACTTTGTGTGCTGCTTGGTGCCTGTTACGCTTGCATTTGAGAATACCTGCCAAATCTGGCTGTTCGTGGGATTTAGGCATATGTTTTGTAATCAGATCCTGAGAATCAGGCCCTGCAAATTTCCTGTGAAATAGGCTTTGGAGGTTTTCCAGTTGGTGGGCAGGTTTTTCCTGTGGCCTTTAGCAAATGACCACACCAAGCAGATGACAGGTGCCGCCCCACCTCCTTCCATGTGGACACACAGCCATTTATACGGCACATCCACACCCAAAAATGAATGGGAAAGGGAATTTGTTGGTTTTTATTTTCTGAAAACATAACTTTCTTAACCCGTTCCAACGTGGGTTGGAATTACGTCATGTAAACTGTGTCAGGAATGTGTGCTGAACCTGTCATATAGCTTCATCAAAACCTCCACCGAGACAGGTGGGTGTGTAAGGGGAACTTTTAGAGCATTTGAGGCTAAGCTTTACTGACTGTAAATAAAAAAAGACAAGCTGGGGGGGGAAAGCACTGAAAGGGAAGTAAATCTTGTGTTGGCATTAAGCCTGGAACTAATGAAGGCAAGCAAGGGTCTGCTTGTGTGACCGATATTTCAAAATCAGAACATACAATTTCCTGATTCTTTTTTTTTTCATACTAGTCTGGAACCCATTGCGTCATCACTGAGCAAAATCATAGTGTATCCAGGCAACCCGGAAATCTAGTCTTTCATACTTAACATTGGAGAAATATACGTTGCTGTATCAACGTACAAAATGTGAATATTTTCTTATTATATCTATATTGAAACATCATAGCTTCAGCCAGCTTCTTACCTTTTGACTGCTTTCTGACATTGCAATTATCATTAAAAGTGGGGTTTATGGTTTCTATCTTATCTTATCTTATCTTATCTTATCTTATCTTATCTTATCTTATCTTATCTTATCTTATCTCTTTCTTATGGTTTTCTTTCTTATATTTAACAACCTATTGAGTTGTAAAGAGGGTGATAATCCAAACATTATTATTATTACTGTTTACATTTATTTTTATATATTTATTCTGATATTGAGTGAATTTAATCCGTTATGGAGATTCACAAAGAACCCCAAAGTCATTAGCTTCACTTTTTCAATTAATCCAGGAAAGCCTCAAAACCAGCTCTGGAAACCTCATGACACAAAGGGTCTGCCTTTAACTACTTTCCTTTAACTACTTGCTTTAAACTGCAAATATGTGTTAGTAAACACCGAAGGTCTCAGAATGAGATCTTAGTTTGTTCTTAGAACTTGAAAATATTTTAAGGAAATATATTCAGCATAACGAGTAAAATATGATTAATTTCTAGCCATGGAAAATCCTGTAGTCTACGGATATGTTATTTAGTCAGGAATTTCATTTTAATTAGTAAAAGCCATGAAATGAACACAGGGGAATAAATGAGAACAGAATAGTTATTTGGTAGATACAGATCAGCATATAGACCTCAGCTGCTGGTAGATCACCTTTTCCAAAGACCTAAAGAACGATGACATAAATAAGACTCAGTATCCTATGTGGCTCCACAAAGGTCTGGTAAACAGACAGGAGAATCTACTGATGCTGACTCAACACTTCTGCCTTAGTGGGGAGCAACAAGTGAAAATGAACATGATTTTATTTTGGTAGATAATGTGGTAATAGAAAATGGAGCTGAAGTGCTTTTACCATTTTTTCGTCTCTTCATTTTGATCAAGCCAAGAATGTGTTTCATATAATGGCAGTTGAGTTTGTGACTGTGAACATACACGTAAAAACAGTAATGAACAGATATTTTCCAGCACTACAGACGATTACCCTATGAGTCTCTCTATTGTGTATAATGTCTAGCTCTGCAGAATCAGCTCTCTTCGGAGCTTCAGCAAATAAAGTCTCAAACACACTGATCAGGTACACTTTAAGTAGCTATGATTTATGATATTCAGTTGCTAAATTCAGACACCGTACATTATAATGTCATTTTGTAGACTCAAGAGTCTACAGTGATACCAATAACTTAAAGAGTTCATTTTTTTCTCACTTACAACAATGGGAGATTTTACATCTGGAAGCTTTCCTTATCCAAAGGCAATGAGGAGATGAGGCTGGTTTAGAGGACTGCAGTCAAATTGGTTGAATTGCTCATTTTATTCCAGATGATAAAATTGAAATTTTTTCAGGTGTGGTAAGAAAGCTGGTTTGAAGAGCAGCTGAGCCCAGCCAAAAAGCAAAATAAAGGAAATATGGCTATGTGATACTGCTGGGGTAGTCATGGCATGCACTTCTGAATCAACAGCTGTCGCTGATGGGGACTCCAGCAGAGGATACTTTGCAGCAGTGTATTCACTTCATCAATACCAGAAAGTGTCAGTGATGGCTGATGTTGGGAAGACGAAATGTGTAGACGCGCAAGACAGTGTAACAGCAGAGCAATGAAAATTAGGAGAAATCATTTTCATATGTTATTCAATTCATAAAGAATCCCTGACACTTCCTTTTAATAGTATAAATTAACTTTTAAAATATTCATATCCCCAGAAATATATTTTTTTATATTTCAGTAATATTTTACCATTTCATACATGACAGAAACAAACTGTACGGGAAATATATATTATAAAAACAAGAGGAATTAATGCATTTTTTTTTATTCTATATAAATACCTATGTCAACCTAACCTGTTTAGATAAATTCTATGCGTATGATGTCTATAAAAGGACAGTTGATATATGGATATATGTAAAGTAAGAGTTTAAGAAAAGAGATAATTATTCCTGCCCATAATTTGTTTCTGGCTGAGCCAGCATAATCCTGCACCATCCAGTCTCAGTAATTCTCTCCAAGAATATTAAAAAATGTGGACCTTTGTTTAACATTAAAGATGTCACTAAAATATACCGTGGAATGGTTCCAAAAATCGCTATAGTAGTATAAAAATCTCTCTAGTTCTGAAGCCCTCCTATTTCTACATTCAAAGATTACACTGACGCTTCTAGGGAGCGGGAGCATGAATGGTTAGTTCATGTGTAACTAACCTTATTTTCCCTTCCTTCTTGCTGTATCCCAAAATCTTTTCTTTCACTGCTTCCTAGGATACAGCCACTTCTCTGCAAAGAATTATTTTGCTCCTCTGTCCTTGATATGCAACCACATGCTTGGTGGGATTAAAATAGATTTTCTTTGCTTATATCCAGCTTAACAAATGATCAAGTTGCTTTTAGCAATGTCATACCATCACGAATGAAAGGCAGTGTTCCCCAATTTTTGTGCGAGACCTTTAAATTGCATTAGCCTTATTTTTATGTTTCTTTGCAATTATTGATAATTTAAACATGGAGATACAAGAACAGATTTGATAAGAACATCCCTTTCTTCCAATGTGCAGTCATACATCTGTGCTTTGGAAGGCGTGATCCAACTCAAAAATTCCCTGCTCAAATAAAGCTATCTCTAAGGCAGAATGTGACAGCTATTTAGTAACTCGATCTAATACAATACAAGAGGTCTGGGGAAAAAAATCATGTACAAAAAATCCTTCCTCTCATTAACATATAATGTTGCTTTATATGACTAATACATTTTTTTTGTTAATGGGTGGAATCTTTCCAGATTAGATAAATTCATATTATTTCAATATATTCTTATTTATTTGATAAGTTGTATAGGGCAAATGAAGGGTGTGCTTTTTCAGTGGCTCATTTCCCACCATATTTGAAACAAAGCACAGTGAGGAATAGGATAGGCTTTAGATAATGTGATCAGTAAATTGTCTGTCAAAACAAATTCTCTTTCAGATGCTTCTACAAAAGCCCCATTTAAACGAATTACAAAGCTTTCTGTCTTAAATGTTTATTTAAAAAAAAATGCGGTCCAAACTGGATTCTTTGTACAGTAGGAAAACTTCCATCTGAGTCTTCTGACTGGTTATATGGAAAAGACACAGATGATTCTTAAATTTTAAGGCAGAGAGAACCTTTGTGGTTAATTACTACAGCCCTTTTGAAAATTCCTGTCTATCGACACGTCTTTAATATGATGAGTAGCATTCATTGACAGGAGGGGACTCACCAAAAAAAGTATGGTTTTGGACACAAGTCAGAAAAAGAGAACATGAATGCCAACAAGAATCTTTCTTGTATCAAACCCAGCAAACCTCTCTCCGGGTCTCAGAAGTGACATGTGGTAGATGATCCAAGAGAAAGGATAAAAACAGTGTAAGTATAAAACAGCTGCACCTCTCTTGGTACAGTCACTCAGTTGTTGGTAACCAGCAGTTTAAGGACTTTTTGGTCTCGAGATTGCCTCTGGACCTTTGCTTTATTGGTTCTTGATAGACGTATCATACATGGATTTCTTAATTCCTCTTTTAGACATCCTTTTGAGCTCTATCATTCCCTGGCAATTGTGACTTGATTGCTTTTACTGTGAATAAGACCTTCTCTTTAATTTGTTTTAAGCCTGTTCCCTAAAAATTCTGTTGAGATATAAAGGGTAAGCTTTCCTTTGGTTGCGTTATCTGTGCTGTTTGAGATTTTACATAATCCTATCTTACACTCCTCCTATCAGTCATCTCTTTTCCAAAGTAAGGAGTATTTTTAATCTGCATATTTCTGATCTGACTTATCTTCCACCTCTGAAACTGCCCTAGTTCTGCTGCATTATTTTAACTGGGATGATCAGAATTACACCCACAAGTCAAGACGTAGACTCACCAGACATTATACGGTGTCATAATGACAATTTCTGTTCTTTATTACTTTCCTAATATTTCCTAAGTTCTATTTACCACTTTAACTGCCTCTGAACATTCAGCTGATGCTTTCAGGAATCTACTCATAATGACTACAAGATCTTTCAGAGCGCATTATTGTGCATCTATAGCAGGGTTATTGTGGTTTTCCCACCGAACGCATTATTTTGCATTCATTGACATTGAATTTCATCTGCCATTTCATTTCCATTTACAGAGTTAATATCACGAGATATTCCTGCAGGTCTTCACAGTCAGCTGTAGATTTTAGCATACTATTCCAAACATAACTTTTACCCACACCACTGATTCCATCAAAGGACTCCAACAGGTCTGTGAAGCAAAAATTATGTTGCAAATCACATTCCCTTTGCATAAAGCACATTGACCTTTTCCGATGTAGTATAGTTACTTCACTATCTAATAAATCTGACTTTCTCATAGCATTTATTGATAGCCTTAGTTTTGAAGTCACGCACCTATTTTGTCTAGAAGTATCCGGATACCTCTTGCTGCCCTTCAGTGAGGCTGATTTGACCGACAGATTGCTTACCACAGTCACTATTTCAGCAATTTAATATTCGAATTTCCTCAGTTCTCCTAGTTAACAAACGTATTGTATTGATGCTTTGCTACAGCGTATTCTATTGAATTATTCTGACATCTGACACTTCGATATGAGACAGTTGCTCCCTCCTCCTCCTCCTCATTCTTTGTGTATCAGTGAATAGAATTCATTTAACTTTTATACTATGGCCTTGTCTTTCTCAAGATCAGTCAGTATATTTCAGTTGCCTATTAAACTTTATTTCTGGTTGGATTCCTGCTTCTGATGCTTTTGGAAAAAAAGTTTTTTCCTCCGTAACTTTTATGCGCTTAACAACTTGTTCCTCGAAATCTCTTTTGCCCTTTATTATTAGGGTTTTCTATTTAACAAAAGAAATATGTATTAAAGGATTAAAGTTTTTATGTTATTTCATATTTTTCTTCCTCTAGAACACGGCTTTAATTTATGTGATTTTTTTTTATTTCTAAGAGCTTCTTTTACTTTGCTGTTTTAGTACAATAGGTTCCTTGCTTGATTGCTTACTTCAATTTTAAGAGGAATTTTGATAAGCAATGTGCAGGATAATATATAGCATTAAGTGGTCTTCGTTCTTTCACTAGCATTTTACCCTCCTAGCTGTTCCTTCTCATACCTTTAGTTTCCAGATTGCCTATCGCCCAACACTGCATGTGTAGAGAAAAAACTGAAAGAACGTGGCCAACATGCAGTGATATTTCCCCAGACATCAACAATTTGTGGGTCTTGGATTTTCTGGACAAAGGTCTTTGTATTTATCCTTTCAATGTTTTTTTTTCCATATATTTGTCAATTAGATTTTGAACTCACGTTCTGCCTCCTTTTCTATGCCTCAGTCCCACAGATATCAGCTTCTACATCTAAACCCTTTCATTAACAAATACTACAGATGTAGATACTGAGCAGACATACAGGTCTGGCTTTTATGCACCGCAATTTTTGCAAAAAACGTTAGTGAGAGAAACCTTCTGAAGTTTCTACTAAGGCAATAAAGCCGGATGATTTGTTAGGATTTCATTTCTATTTATTTGCATAATCCTGTGTAAATGATCAGTACTGAACGAAAGATGTTTGATCTAGTGATTGTAGCATATTCAGTTGAGACTGCGATTTACTCAGTACATGTGGATGAACAACAAGTGTATGACTATGTAAAACGGGTGTAGTTTAATAGGATTGCCACTGAAAGACCTATTAACACACCTTTTATTAACATCAAAATATGTGAGTATTTTGACTATTGCAATTATGGGGTCGTTAGGAACATGGTAGAAAGGTTACGCTAATGAGGACTGCTTTTTAAGCTCTTCACTTCCGCCCAAGTCAGCTCATCAGCTTTTGAGGTTAGAGACATTCAGTCTGTTGGTCACGCTAGGATCTTTATTTTGAGGAACTGAAGAAGGAAAAATGTAGGCCTGTGAATTCTGACTAATATAAGGGAGCACCTCAAAGGCAAGTTAATGTATAGAAGACTCTCTATAAACTACAGATAAGTGACTTGTTTTGATAGTTATAAAATATAATAAAAGGCACAATACTTCTGTCATTTATGCTGAGCCATTTGCTAGACTTTCAAATTTACCTGTACTAAAAAGTTAACTACATTTAGAGGCAACATATTTGCTCAATTTTCACCAGAAAAAAAAACATGTATGCAATATAGTTAAACGCTTGTAATTAAATGTTTACAAGAGGCTTATAAATGGATGTATAAAGTAGGTGAAAAACTAATAAAATATTAGGTTAAGAGATAGTGTTTTGGGTCTTTCTCCAAGGTTAGGTTTCAAGTGGACTGTGCCACAGCATTTCTCCTTGGACAAACTGAGTAACACAAAAAAACTGCTTTCATGTACCAGCCAGAAAATCCAAATTCTGCCTTTTAGTTTCTGTCCCAGTATGTCTTTAACTTTTTAAAATAATTCTGGTGTGTCCAGAAGCCAGAAACAAATCAAGTTAAGGATTTATGAAGTTAGGAACTATTTAAGCTCAGCCTCTCAGCTGCAGTTGAGTAAGACTCAAGAGTTACTCTGATACCTTAATATGATGTAAGAGAACTTCTTCAAATCCAAAAGTTCATGAGCTTTGCTTTTCTCACTGCAATGATGGAGGGGTTAAAAGCCCCAAAGTTTTCAGCTTTGAAAACAAACTCTCTTAAATCTACACCCTGCCACCCACCAGGCAATCTGGGAAACAGCCAAGGCTCTGTCAAAAGAAGCACGGCCAGCAGGTTGAGGGAGGTGATTCTGCCCCTCTACTCTGCTCTGGTGAGACCTCACCTGGAGTACTGTGTCCAGCTCTGGACCCCTGAGCACAGAAAAGACATGGACCTGTTGGAAAGCATCCAGAGGAGGGCCATGAAGATGGTCAGAGGGCTGGAGCACCTGTGCTATGGGGACAGGTGGAGAGAGTTGGGGTTGTTCAGCCTGGACACGAGAAGGCTCTGGGGAGACTTTATCATGGCCCTTCAGTACTTAAAGGGGGCCTACAGGAAAGATGGGGACAAACTGTTTAGCAGGGCCTGTTGCGATAGGACAAGGGGTAATGGTTTTAAACTAAGAAAGGGTAGATTCAGACTGGATAGAAGGAAGACTTTTTCCAGTAAGGGTGGTGAAACAGCGGCACAGGTTGCCCAGAGAGGTGGTTGATGCCCCATCCCTGGAAACATTCCAGGTCAGGTTGGACGGGGCTCTGGGCAACCTGATCTAGTTGAAGATGTCCTTGCTTATTAAAGGGGGGTGGGCTAGATGGCTTTTAAAGGTCCCTTCCAACCCAAACTATTCTATGATTCTGTGGTTCAAGGGTGGCTGTGGGCAGCGTCTGACTGTCCCGGGGCGCTGGACTCATCTAACCCAAGAGATTTTTTGCATTTTCTCTCTGGGAAGAAGAGGCCAGAAGAGAAAACCAGAAGCAATTTTGGAAATGTGTTGTTCCTGCTGTGTGTTTGGGTCGTTGGGCTTTGTTTTGATCTGATTTATCTCTTGGCTTGCAGTATTTGGGTTGCAAGCTGCCAAAGCAGAGTTGTTAGCAGAGCATTAGTAACTCAGACTTTCTTCTTCACCTTTGAGTTTAAAATCATGCATTCTGCTGCCAGGATTCAGATTGCATCAGAAAAGGATGGTGTAGAGTTTCACCACCAGAAGACAGTAAAAAACAGGTCTGTGGAGATTTAACAGAATATCTGAAATGTCTGAAGAGCTTTTGTGGGGATCCACAGGCAGTATTAGCAGCCCTCGGAGAGCCGGGTTTAAATATTTTATCAGCAGAACTATGGTTTTCTGTAAGGATGATGCGCTCGAAAACCACACAGAGGTTGTTTTAACAGTAGTTTAAGCAAAAGGTTACCTCCATTCTGTCCATAATGAGACTGATCCCACAGTTGTGATTAATTCAGCACTTTCTCCAAGAAAAATCATCCCAGCTGTTTCCCAATTCCAGCGAAGGCAGTGTGAGGACACAGGCAGTGGTGCTCCAGGCATCAGGAAACACCTGCCAGGGGAAGCATGGAGAGGGAGAGCCCGAATCTCCACCTGTGAACTGGAATTAGCTAACTCCTTGCCTGAGCTTGATTATAATTAATCTGAAGGGGGGAGGGAGGGGGTATTTAGATTTTTACAAAGCTTCTGGATTTATTCTCTTTTGTTTTGACTTCGCATCTTTAAAAGACACTCTTTGGACTGTTGGGGGCTTGCTGGTTTTGGTTTGGGTGGGTTGGTTGGTTGGTTGGTTTGGGGTTTTTTTTGCTAATGAAAATCCTTCCTTCAATCTATTTGACCATTGCCAAGGGCCTGGGGTTTATTTGCTCTCCAGAGCAGTGGCTTCTGTTTTACTTGCTGGATGGCAGCCGGTTTCCTGGCAGCTACTTTAAATCTGCATGACCGGGAAGGCTGGGAGGATGAGAGAGAGTTAACAGCCCCATGTGCTGTTCCAGAGGTACAATCTATTCAAGTTTTTAAAATGTTTCAGGCATGAATGCATTGGGAATGTGACTAATTAATCTTGTAATGTATTTCTGCAACAAACCAAGAAGTGCTTATTTTCTACAAGCTACCAAAGCAGTTACTACTTGTGGTCTAGTTTACGTATTAAAGAAAAAAAGGTTACACTAAGAGTTGTTACAATTCTGCTTTAACAGCTTTTGCATTTTTCTTTTCATAGTTTAAGTGAAAAAAGTGCTTAAATAGTTTCCATATAGTGTTTCATAGCTTAAATGAAAGAAAGGAGCTCCTGTTTTGAACTACAGAGCCTGTACTTTGTGCTTAGATATCAATATTGGGGAACGTTAATAAGTTAGTATGTCATTACAAAACTTAAGAAAATTAAAGGAAAGGACACTTTCTTTGGGCTGTCTGTCCGAATTCTACAGGAGCTAGAGGCAGTGTAGTCATTTTACTTTAAGAGACAAAATGTTTGAAAATATAATAGGAAGTTGTTAAGAATTTGTTCAAAATTGCCCTGCTCCAACAGGATCTCTTCAGGGTCGCTTGGTTGTTTTACACCATGGATGGCATTCACACTGCACCCATAGAGTGAAGAAAAATGGCAGCAGGGAGAGGAGCATGGTGTCTTTTGTATGTGAAGCAACTAAGTTTTTCTTTTGGTTTGCCTTATGATCAGAATAATAGCGAATATACTTTTGTCTGGGTTTTGTTCTTAAAAAACTTTTCACAATATAATGTCCCCGAAGAAAATCTTCAGAGAGACTGTCTTAAAACAAACGAGATGAATGGTTGCCATGTTAGGGGAAAGGACTCTGTCTTTTCGGTCTACTCAAAGTAGACTTTCGGTCTACTGGGTCACAAAATGTGACATTTTGTGATAAAGTCACTTGCTCTTTGCATCAGGTCCTGTCAAGGACCAAGTCCGGGACGCTGCACAAGTTCTTAGAGCTCTGCTGTGAAAAGAAGAACCACTTCAGAGGAAGCACAGAAGAAATCCTGTGTGCTGTTGACCACAACAAGGAATTTGAGCCCATAATGTGGGACATCAGGATATCTGTTAGTCCTAGTCATCATGACAATTCCTCTGTTTGGCCTGAGTACGGAGCCTGATAATTTTGCTCTTTTGAACCTGGAAGCATAATAGGTGCCTAAACACCTATTAAGTGCGTATTATGTACCCATTAGGTACAATGATAGCCTATCTGAATATGGCCTTAATTGCTTCTATGTAAATGCTCCAGAAATTTGTGTGTTATCAACAATAAAGACTTTCACTGCTGGAAGAAAACCCGGGAACAAAGTCTCAGCTTCTCGATAATAGGCCATTATCCATTAACTGTATGCACATAAAAAGACATCTCTTTCCTAAAATGCCCTTACGATGGGACTGCAGCTGAGAAATGATGTTTCTCATAACAAGTGTTGTCTAATCAAACAGAGGCAGCAATTAGCAAAGGCCAGAAGGGCAGCAAAGAAAGGATTTTGAAGGGCCAAAAGGTGAGTTGGGTGCTGGGGAGATGCCAGTTAAACAAGATAGGAAGATTTGAGGAGTTCACTGGGCAGGGAAACCTGCAGGAGTTGGCCACGGTGGAGTAAAGGACTCATGAGAAAACCCAGTCAAAAGCCTGAAGAGGAAATTGAGAAAAGAGCAGCTGTAACACAGGGGAGCATCCAGCTTCAGCCCTTTGCCTGCAATAGGGACTGCATAGTGTCGTTCCTTTGTGCTGTTCTCATCATTTTCCTGCTGAAGAAAAGGACAACCAAGAGCAAAGGATATGAAGGAAATCCATTTTCTTTTTATGTTTTCAAAATTCTTCAAGTCCATCACACTCTATCTTTACAGTATCCAAAATCATCCCGTAAAAAATCAAATCCTTTGTATGCAGAAGTCGAACTCTCTCTTCATTCCTGTAACAGAGGAATGAGCAGCCAGAAGATCCCAAGCAGGACACTGAAGGTAAAGTCCAAGGAAGCAGAACCCAAGTTTCACTGGTACTTTCCTATGCAAAGATGCTGCAGCATTTCTTTGAGTTTGACACGTACTGGAAATAAAAGAGATCCGGAGCGGTTTCCCTCCTCCTAATTTTTCTTCTCTCAGCGATGTGGGGAATGAATGAAAAAGCGCTGTTCTGCACGAGGAACGCAGGAGTTGTCACAAGCCCTGTGACACAGTATTCCAGCGAGCCCGCAGGCATTTGTATTGTTTGGAGTGAATATAAAGCCATAAGGGCATTAGAATGAGATAAGGGGTATTCTGAAACTTCCTGTCTTCAGGTAATAACCAGCTCTCTGTGTCATCGTACACGTATTCTGGAGCAGTGTACTTATCCTGGCAAATCCCAGTGTTGTATCTTGGCTTTGAACTATGAAATTGATTGTTTTGATCTTTCATCTAGGGACTCCCAACGACAAGCGCTAATTAAATGTACCTGTGGTGTGAGATTGACAAGCATAACAATTTCTTCTTTCTTTTGACCATTATCTAATGGGATTTTTTTCTCTTACTGAAAAATTAAATTAATCTTTAATTAAAAAAGGCTACCATTTGAATGACTTTTGAAGACAATGAGCTTAAAGAACATTATTTCAGGCAGCTTTTAATCACAAAGTTGTGAGACCAGCACGCACAAGTAATGCAGTCAAAATAACAGACTATGTGCTAGTAATAATGATTTAATGTTTGCCACTTGTTTGCTTAATTTTGTTTGTGTTTATGCAGAAAGAACTGCTGCATCTTTTGCTAACTGCATAAATAAGTACATCAACTTCCAGCTCTTGTTCACGCGGTATCTCTACAATGTAATGGAGCCCTTAATGTATTACAGCACTGCTGTCCAACTCCTGGCCCGTGGCTTGAGTCTACAAGTGACTCATCGCGTTACAAAGTTTGTTTGTCCTCTGGTCCATAAGCAACTCGTTGTAATAAAATCTGGCCACAGTTGTCAAAAAAAAAAAGTTGAACGTTCCTGTTTTATATCACCCTTATGTTAGCTAAGTTACAGCAATCTTCAGAATGAATGCTGTAACCTAGTCGCTGCAGGGGTTAAGAAAAAATCCCCAAGGTAATCAGGTGGTTTTCTGAGATCTTTTCTTCAAGTATTATTACATAAAAAGCTAAAAATGAAATAAAAAAAAAATATATTTTCCACATGTGAAGAATAATTTTTGTTAATTTAGGGCAGGTGACTTGCACGGGAGTGGATAAGGAACACACACAGGAGCTTTTCTCTTGGCAACGTTCCCCTGAGAAGTGAGGAATGACCAGCCAGGGTAGGTAAAGGATCTATTATGTTGAACCAGTATCCCTGTTTTTCCTAGAGGAATAAACTTTAGAAAAATAGTAAGATATTAATGTATATCTTTTCAGTGTCAGGATCTCTTCTAAATTAATTTATTCCAGATGAGGAAAGTTTCCGTTACATTTTTATTAAGTTTCTATTTTTATTTTAAAAATGTAATAATTGTATACGTGCCTCCAATCTAGCATATATTTCTCCCCACTTTAAAAATAAAGGGGTGCAAACTGGAATTATTTTCTTTATTCAATAGCTCATGAAATGAAGTGCTGTGCTGCAAATAAATTTCATGGAATTGAATGCAGCACAGTTCTAAAATATTTTATGTATTTGTACAGCTTGTTACTTTTGACAAACTTTTATCAAAGTTATGAGAAGCCGGGGTTTACATCTGATTGTTATCTTGTTATCTTTCTACAAATATTCTACTGTAGTTTTAAGGTAACAATTGATATAGATCCTTTCTGAACAGATTTTTGTAGCTTTTTTTTTTTTTATTATTTGTAACTGTTATGGCTCAGACTGAATGACTGATGGGTGAAGCTGGTGACTGCACTAGTCACAGTGAATTCAAGATTAATTTAAAAAAAACTATTAAAGCCTAATTTCCGTCTGGTAATTCAAGCCCAGTTCCTAGGTTGGATAACGCTGTGCAAGGCTGGTCAGAGGCAGAGTAACGGGAGTAGAGGCTGAGGGAGAATCTCGAACGCAGCAGCGGTGCATAACGGTTTGCATCAATAGGCAAACCCCCCCCAAAAATAATCTCAGAATATCACAAACTGAAAGGGGAGCAAGGCTTAGGAAAAGAGAGCCCTCAGGAAAGGAAGACTTTGAAACAGGCAAACTGCCTTAAGCTCTCTGCGTTCAGGGAAACAAAGAAATTGCACTATCAGCTGATGCTAATGAAAATAATGGGTAACAATATCTTAAACCCAAAGTAATTCAGTCGTCCGGCGCACGCCGCCGGCGCTCCTGGGGCTTCCCAGGCCCGCGGGGAATTTCCTTCGCTGCCAGCTGTTTTGGGAGCTGGAAGAGTACGAAGGGGGCGTATCACCTCCCCGGTCTGTTGGAGTTGATGGAAGAGGCTACCTTAATTGCCTCGCGGCAGTGGCGACGGGCGTTCGCCACGCTGCCCCGTGCCGTGCCGGCGTGACAGGTATGGGGGAGCGCGACAGCTCCTGGCGTGGATCCAGCCAGCCCGGGTTGTGGGAGGCACTGGCAGCGCCGGGGAGACTCGGAGATATTTCTTCTTGAATAAAAGGGAAGGTTTCCATAGAAACTTCTCTTTTATTTTAAAGAGATTTAAAAAGAGAAATTTAGCAAACTATAAAATCAAGCTTCCAGAGCCCAATTTAAGCTATTCCTTATTGATTGCATTACAAATGAACATAAAAGCCTGCAGCCTGGAACTGACAGCGAGAGACAGGCTTCTGCCAGCTCCCGTGTTCCCTCTATCAGTGCGTAACCTCTATTAGGTGATAGTGGCAGTGACACACACTTTCTAGCACCCTCCATTTTATAAGAGGATCTTCCTTAGACTGTCTCATCTAAAGGCTCTTTGTTCCTTAATGAAAACACATCTCTTGGGCTTAACATGCAACGCAGACATCGCCCTTATTCTCAACACTCCCTACTTCAAATTCAGTTATTTACAAACAAGCAGAGCAGATGCAAAATGGCCACTTCACTGCTACACTACATTTCCCAGAATACCAAAACACAGGAGGGAGGGCCAACACCCCTCTACCAGCTGGAGGTGTGGGAGATGGTATCCCTCCCTTGCAAGGGTCTCCTGCAGGGGAGAGGGCATCCGAAGGAGGCAGTTAAATCGGTTATCATCTTGGACATGAGCAAACACACAGATTACTTCAACAAAAGCATAATAAGGTATCCCTTTGACAGTCATTCAGTTTTGTAGTTAGTCATTTTAAAGCCACATCAAATTGTGCTCCCCATTTTAGTTTCTAAAGAAACTTCTTTAATATTCAACACACGGTAAAAGTGGAGATCTTAAAAATATCCTTATTTTCTTAATACATTGTTGGGCTTTTAATCATAGTTTACTCCAATCAAAATGAAACAAGTCTGTTGGTCGAGAGTAACTACAAAACCTTTCACGCTGTTTCCGAGAAGCATTATACACCGATGCTCCCATAAGTGCATCACTGCCATTCCACTCCATCCCATCCAAGGCATGGCTCTCTTTACCCACTTCACACAAAGATGCTTAAATTTACATTAAAGAACAAGTATCTGCGGTCCGAGGCGATGGACTAATCCTCTAGGTTTAGTTGGTTGTAGAGAAGTGGGGGTCAATTTCTTCTCCCAAATAAGAAGCAATAAGACAAGAGGAAATGGCCTCAAGTTACACCAGTGGAGGTTTGGGATGGATATTAGGAAAAATTTCTTCACAGAAAGGGTTGTCAAGCATTGGAACATGCTGCCCAGGGAAGCAGTGGAATCACCAACCCTGGAAGTATTTAAAAGATGCGTAGATGTGGTACTTAGGAACATGATTCAGTGGTGGTGTTGGCAGTGTCAGGTTGATGGTTGGACTCGATGATCTCAAAAGTCCCTTCCAACCTAGGCGTTTCTATGACTCTATTAGGGATGACAGCTGTGGTCACGTAAACCTTCATTGATCCAGCAGAAAGGTTGTTTTGCATTTTTTTTTTTTTTCCAACAGTGGAAAATGTAAAAAACACATGCTTCATCAAAGAGGGGCAGCTCTTGACCCTGGAACGCCCCAGATATTGGAGGTTATGACATTTGTCCGTATAGCGCTGCTTTGCATCTGCCCTGACAAAAGCGGACTCCGAATCTGAGTCTTTGCGAGCGGCGCGGTGCTCGGTAGGCTGAAAGGGCAGATGGCACAACCTCTCAGCTGCAGAGAGGGAGTGAAGGATGGGATCGCCTGTACAGCCAGTTCTTTGTAATTTGGCACCGCTATGCTTCTGCTGCTTGCTTTCCTTCATCTTGTGAAAGGACCCTGAAAATTGGAAATATTCCCACTTTTAGCAAGAATAAACCAAGATACTGGTCTGAACGTTTCTTTTTCTTCCACTTTATTTTAAAGCTGGACTTCTACCCTAAAAGTCTGCTGCCAGGTTTCTGATGTGAAAATGGCTAGAAATAACGGAAAGATGGGGTAGCGGCAGTGTAAAGGAGGTTCTGGTGGCACATGCTACCTGTGTACCCCCGTTCAGGACGAATTGTATTACCTGTCTATCGTGAAAACAGCCAAAAGGATTTAACAACGCAGAAAAGAACTGTGCAATTCAAACTGCTGTTCTTCTGCCTTTTGTCCTGTGTGATTCTAGATCTAGATTCCAAGTTATAAAATATAGAACAGGTTGGAAATCACATATGCTGACTCACTCTGAATTGTTATGAGTAACTTAATAGCTTAGTCATCTAACATAAGAGATACATTTGCAAAAATATTGAAATCTGGGAGGAGGAATGAAGTGTAGCATAACATAAATAAAATGCTCGTGTTTTTCTGAGGTGAGTGTTTTGATTTTCATCTGATACCTGACAATTATGAGAAAAGTACTGCCTCAAATATTGGAAAATGATTATACAAATGATACAAAACAACTTTTTTTTTTATTATATTTCCACCTTGAAATGGAAAAAGACACCCTGAAAAAGAACTATTTTCTCACATTTCACTTACATCTCACATAATTACAATTTTAACCTGTTGACAGAGATCACAGTATCACAGTATGCTAGGGATTGGAAGGGACCTCAAAAGATCATCTAGTCCAATCCCCCTGTCGGAGCAGGAACACCTAGACGAGGTTGCACAGGAAGGCGTCCAGGCGAGTTTTGAATGTCTCCAGAGAAGGAGACTCCACAACCTCCCTGGGCAGCCTGTTCCAGTGCTCTGTCACCCTCACTGAGAAGAAGTTTCTTCTCAAATTTAAGTGGAACCTCTTGTGTTCCAGCTTGAATCCATTACCCCTTGTCCTATCATTGGTTGCTACTGAGAAGAGCCTGGCTCCAACCTCATGACATTCCCCCTTTATATATTTATAAACGCTAATAAGATCACCCCTCAGTCTCCTCTTCTCCAAACTAAAGAGACCCATCTCCCTCAGTCCTTCCTCATAAGGGAGATGCTCCACTCCCTTAATCATCTTAGTTGCCCTACAAAAGATAATATCTTTTGCAAAGAGTAAAAATTAATTTTCATAGTAATCAGAATCTTAATATTTTTACCCATTTGTTTTAAAGATAAGAGTCAGTAGGAAGTGGACATAAAAAAGTTATGAGCAACGATATTTTCACGGTCTCAGTGCCAGTCAACATATATCTAAAGAAGTTGTTGTCTTCCGGTTCTGTTTCTTAAACTGCAACAATTAGCAGAACATTACTTTGTCGTGTTCCTAGTGGGCACCTCTGCACTTTACTCGTTCCTCACCAATTGAAGTACAAGCCTCTTTTCATCATCAGTTGTGCCTAGGAGTCCTAGCTACGTGTGAGACCCCGTGTTCGTAGGCATTGCTCCGGAAGACACATGCTTATTTATAGGTAAAAATAACTTCCTTCTACATTTTTGTTCCATCTGTAGTTACATGAAAAAAAGACAAGCAAATTATCTTCATGCGGGTTATCTTTAGATGATTAACATTTATCTTCAACTGGACTTACTGAACAGCACGTTCTACTGGCGCAAACAGGGAAAATAAGATATTAGGCCACTCAGGCACTGCTGGCTGACCGCCTGGTGGGGTGCAGGCAAAAATCAGGCTGGATGCGGCTCTTACAGCCACCAAGGCGGCCAACGTTTCAGAGCAAAACAGCTGGAACCACTGACATCGGTAGGAATATTGAAAGTAGTTCCAGTGAAGCACCTTTAGTGTTTCAGCTGGAGGAACTGCTGAAGGTGCCGTGTATTTGTGTTGTATAAATATCAAAGAGGATCTTTTCACATTTTGCTCGTAACACATTTCAGTATGTAAACTTGCATAAAGTCAGAGAATATTCCAGAGCACTGATGTATTACTACTACTACTATTATTAGTAGTAGTTTATTTGGTTGTTCTAAAAAATGGAAACGTATATTCCTTGGATTTAGAGCACTGAGTTTAAATATGACACACTGAAAAGAAGCAGTAAAAAAAAAAAAAAGTATGTAGAGAAGGATTTAAAAAATCTGTAAACAGGTCATTTGGATACATAGTTTAGACAAGTGCATGTCTTGCATTGCAAAAAGGTTTTGTTTGGTTGTTGGGTTTTTTTGAAGTTTTGTCCCTTAGCACAAAACCTTCCTTTGGAGATGTCTCACAATTTTGTTTCCTGCAAATCCTAGCCCCCGCCAGCATTCCTCACACAAAGAGGCAGGATTAATCCCTTGGAAAAGAAGTGAGAAAAAGTAGGCTAGGATTATGGAGAAATATTAGCAGCAGTAGAGAAGTTAGTAGCACAGTTAATATTCTGTCGTTCCTGGATTTAACTTCCACTATCAAGCTTTGTACTGTTTTCTTTAAAAAAGGAACGACTATTACTATCAATCTTTGCTGTCAGAGATAACCCTATGCACACACTCTATATATTAGCACCTGAATGAATGGTTCATAAAAAGCAGATAAAAGAACAGATGCTAATAATTTATTTAAACATAGCCTTCTTGAAAAGGTTAACTCATCACTTTTCATCTTCAGTCATAAACCCTCTATTTTTATAATCAGCCATACTGATTATCTGCTTTTCTTTTTATTGGATGGGAAAGAGCACACAACAAGTATTAAAAATAGCCTAAAAAAATAAGCCTTTCTCCATTTGTGGAAAGTGCTGCATTCACAATTACGGAGAAACATCTTAACATGTACAAAGACACTGCAGTTTCGCTCTTTCTGCCACCAAAAATTCCTATATTTCTGCCTCTTAGTTCAACCCGTTCAAACCCTGACCCTCTGAAACTGATATGCGCTGTGAACAAATTTCAGATGGCTGTTGGACTTGCTATATATTAAGTGCTCCTGAACTGTCCCTGCATCTTATTTGCCTTTAGCTTATCTTTAAGACATATCTTTTGATCATTAAGATCTTCTATCGTTTGAGTACAAAAGGGGGAAAGTCTGAAATGAACAGTGCTACTCAGTCGTAACTTGTGTGTGTCTTTTCCGGAAGAGCATCCTCTTCTGTGCAGTTAGATGTATGGTAGTAGTAGGTGGTAATGTTGTTATGCACTCATTAGCGCATGCCACATACCTCTCTAAATAGTCATTAGTAGTCATGTATTAGGAGTAGGTTGGATTTGAGCTGGTGGCCTGAGGAAACAGAGTCCGCAGTGAACTAAACCCCTCAGAACAACCCAGTGGTTGGTTCTTGCAAGTTTACTGAACATTAATCAGAAATGGAGATGAGTACAGGAACCTTCATCTCTCTCGAGGTGTTCAAGAAATTCTCGGTGTGTGCGTGAACCTGAGCGGAACGGTGAAACTGCAGAGCATTTCCTTATGAAACTTAAGAGTAATGCCTCACAGAGATTAGGCAAAATGGCTTCTTTCCAGACGTCATTTCTTAGAACAAAAAGTATCTTCCCCCGGCACTAAGACTCGATTATGCCCTCAGACATGCACAGCACTGAAAAGAGGAATAATTTATGCATCGGAAGGGCTAGCAGCAGCCTCCACGACGAACTGTTGTTCCTTAGGGATACCGTCTTCCAAAAAGTGGTGCATTGTGCCAGTTATGCACAGTGCTTCTGCAGTTAAATATTTCCCCAAATGCAGGGTAAGTTTGACCAGAAGTAACGCTGTGCTCCTCCATGTAGGGTTCTTTTTAAATGCTGTCTGAGATGTATAGAACGATTGTTGCTCTGTACGTAAAGGAATAGGAAACGGTCAAGATTTCCGGATGTGATTCTGTGACTACACCATTTCAGCAAACCCAAAGTTCAGGTACTAAGTTCCAGCAGTATGCTGGAATATACATCCAGCAGTAACTTAGACCCGTAACCTAATGTATACGAAAAATAAATGAGCTGTGTGCTTTTCATATTGCCCCAAAAGACATGTATGGGAACTCCAGGCTGTGTTCGCCATTTGACAGGAGTACAGGATGTGGCCAGTTGCATTCAGTCCAGCAACAGAGATGTTTCTTTTTTATCTTTCTTTTTTTTTTTTTTTTTTTTTTGTAACGAGAAACAGAATCAGATTAACACATTCTCTAATACAGTTGACGATGCTATTGTTTACAGGCTGTATTGATACAAGTAGGCCTGTTGAAAGTATTAAAAGAAATATAATAGCGTACATGTGTGCATAAAGATTATATAATGGGATTTTAATATATAAACATAGTAAGTGTAGCAATATAATCTAAAAATTGTGCAGTGAGAAGTTGTCTGAGCGCTGCACCTAACAAAGCCTTGTTTCCGTTAGATTTTTTTTATGGTTGATTGACATTTTAACTGAATTATACTAAGGTTGCAACACAAGCTCACCCCTAATTAGACAGCAGAGAATCCACTGGGGAAATAAACATAACTGCAAAAAAACCTTTTTATCAAAGACTGTTCATTGCTAGACACAAGAGGATCAGCAAGAGGCACTAAGCTTGACTGAGTAGGGATTGCTCTCTTGTCTAATAAATACACATTTACGATTAAAGCTTTTTAAACTTACCGTTTTCCTGTAGATTTTTGGATACATCGTAAGGTGCACTGATTTTAACCTGCAGTCGTCCCGTTGGCGATGGTATTAGCATGGTCTTTGTTCTCTCCTGTTTAAAGTTGATTACTTTCACAAATAGGTAGTTCTATTTAAGACCTCTATTAATGCAGGTTGAAGTTGGTCATTAGGTTCAAAGGTTACTAACGGGGCTGAGAGAGGTGTCCATGCACACATACAAGCACTCACAGCCTCAAACCACACAAATCCCATACTCTCAGAAAGCTGACTTCCAAATACGTACAAGATTGCAAACACACAGAACTCGGGTATTTCGTGGTATTATTTTGAAATAGCTCTAGTTACAACTGTAAGACTGTTATATTTACATTCTGAGCTGTAATCTAACGTGATTTTGTGAGAAAGTATGCTCCTCACTCAGAGGTATTATTAATATTTGTGTATTAAATATTAATGTATACATGTATCTTTGCATGGCACTTTCTAGATATTAAAAAGAAAAGGTCTCTGTCCTCAAGAGCTTACAGTCTAAATACCATTGTTGTAAAAAGCATTTACCTCCTGATGAAACTGGACATACTCTGAAACGATTTCTTTCCTATGGAAATGACCAACTTTTCTAAGCAGTATGCTAGAAAATGAATGTTTTTCCTACACGAAGTGGGACTTTTTTTCCTGATTCATAACATTTATTTTAATTATAGCTAAAAGTTTGCAGATTTTTCAACCTAATTATCTAGTTGCATATTTACTCATTAAAATGCTCACATTACTTGCTAGAGATCAGTAAATAATTTTGCGAGGAAGCTTAGTTATTCAGGAATCCATATGCATTAAAAAGAACTATGCATATGGATTATGCATTATTAGAATACCTTAAATTCTTTGAGCTGTAGAAATGTTGTACTTTGTTGAGGTGGAGGTGTGAACAGTGATTCTTTCTTGAATATCCAAACCGGTAGGCTGCAGTCTGGGTCACTGTACGGTAATCCTTTGCAGACTCTTTCTTTCAGAAATTTACACTAATGTATAAGTATAATTTCCTTCATGTTACAGTTGTGGAAACAGAAGCAATAAGGGAAGTGAGTTATTGAATTGCATGAGGTCACAGAGCAGGTCACTGGCAGAGCAAAAGTAATATTCCTAACTATGTCGTCTCTCAGTCGGGCTGTTCTATGCATAAATTTGATCTCTTGGAGCAAACTGGTAGAAAATGCATCTTTTCGTGACAAATACTATGTTATTTTTGCCCTTACTAAAAAAAAAAAAAAAAAAAAAGGAATTCCTTATTGTCATCAGTTTTCATTTTCTCTGAATATCATATTGCTCACTGTGTGTTAATTTAAGTGGCAAAGTAGGCATTATAATGAATTTTTCCAACAAGTACTACTCTTACTCTACAATTCTAACGCATCGGGGAGCTGTAAGTTTGATAGGCAGTATTTGAATGTCAACTCCTAAGAGCGAACACAATCTAAAATAGTTGTATTAGAAAGTTAAGAACTACTTCCCCTGTATTAGCTTTCAAATCGGCCTTATACTGGAGTCTCCACCTGTACTTTTGCAAGTAGGTAGTGGCAGAGTCTTCGGAAAATGAGAAAGAAACAGCATAGAGAGGGAGACAAAGGGGAAGAGTCATTTGGGTTGGGTGGAGTGCTGAGAAAGGCAAGCCCAAAAGCTTTGGGAAGGCAGCACCTGAACATTTCCAGGCTTAATTCAAGTGAATTACTTCATCTCTTAAGACTTTGATATTATTAATTCAATCTGAATATTGCCTTTATTTCTCCAGCTTTCCTAATTGCCTTCAGATTTCATTCATACGTTTTGAAGATCAGTAGACTCTTCTAGGATGACATAGAAGGATGGCCTAGAAAAAATGATGACCCACATGTTAGAGACCAACATACAGTATCGTGTTGCAACTATATGCATTTATATTCATGATCATAATAATTCCAAGTCAGAGCAAACTGAGAGCATCATCCACAATATATCTTTAAATATCTCATTTTTTTGTTCAATATAAAAGTACTTCTGCAGTGAATAGAAGAATGATTGGGATGAGTCTTAGACATTTTTGTTGCCAACACATTTATTTGCTCACATGATAAAGCTAAACATAACAGCTCATGGGAAACATTTATTTCTCTCTGCTCTGTTTTTCTTATTATAGTGTTATGGTTCTTCCTTATTCTTAGCTCTCATAAGCCCCAGGGCACAACAGAGGTTTGTGGGCCCCTCTGCACCTTAGAAGCCTTTGCTAGGCCAAGGAAAATTATTCTTTCTGGCTTGTGATGGGTTCTGAAGCATGGAAGACAGATTGGTATTTTATTGACTTCAGCCCAAAGGTCTCCAATTTTATGTTACTCGGAATATTCTCACTAAGAGATAATTAGAATGTAACATATATATACCTGTGTTAGCCTGACATCCATTATTTAAAAAAAAATAAAAAATTACATGTTGTGGAGCAGTAGGAAAAAAAAAAATAAAAATTTCAGGTGTATAGATTTCCCTTACAGCTTGGGAAAAATGTAGTCATTCTGTTTAAAACTTATGTTAGTACTCATATGTACTCATATTTGATGCTGAAGTCTGTATCCCTAGCCTTAAATATTGGGTTTGGGATTTTTTTTAGAATGGAAATTACCTATGAAAGGTGTCAAAAAAACTGTATTGGCTTTTGAATTATTCTTCCCTTCTTACTAACAGTGGGTTAGGAAAATTGTCCTCTGTATTTTAGAAGGATGAGAAACAAAACAGCATAACACCTGTGGCCTCACTATGAAAGATCCCATAATTTTCCATGATTTCATTACGATTGACATCTTTTTTCAGATGCATATGTGTCACTCTGGCTTGAGTTCAATCGTATCTGTATTAAGTTACTGAGCATGTGGTCCCAGATTCAGCCGTCTAACTTCAGGAACTCCCTGTACAGTCAGAAGGAAACAGTCACTTCCAGAGATGATTCAGATCTTTTCGAAGCAAGTCACCCTTTGGAAGTGCTTATCTTCCTGCACGGGCTCTACTGAGAGCCTAAAGCAACCCAGTAAATTATCTGTGCCTAGAGAAGACAAACCCACCCAAGAAGGTCTCCTAGGCAACCCTATCTTGGAAACTCCTCAGTCTGAGAAAAAGTCTCTTTCAAAGACGAGATCAATGTGCTGATGAGAGGACAAAGCAGTCTCTGCCATGTTGTTTGGGACACAGTTTCTGCGTCTCTGGAAAGATAAAGAAATCATGATAGCTAGGTAGCACTAGGACTACTGTGCCTGTTTAAAAAGCGTGATTTGCTGCTGAAGAGCTGTACCTTCTCACTGCTCCCAGCGCGGGTTTGAACTGCACTCGCGCACTATTGGGATGTATCACAGGGGGAGTTGGCCGCAGTCCCTACATTATAAACATACCTCATGTTCATATAAACATTTTTGAAGACTTTATTTAGGAAAATATGCTCCCCTCTTGTTTGCACGCAGTCTTCAATGACTGCAGAATTTAATTTTTTTAAGTCTAGGAGGCAACTTTTCCAGATTGGGTAAAATTCTGCTCTGACCTGGACGACCATTGCAAAGTCCTGCATGTATTCTCTGTCCTGCTCTTGTACTTCGGAGTCAACTCTGCTACAAAAACATTCAAAAAGGTTCTGCAGAAAGCCAGTCTTTTTAGCCTTAATAAAAGGGAAAAAACAAACACCTAGAAGACCGAATACCAAAAAATCACCTAAACTTGACTTTAAGCTAAGTCAAGTACTTCAAAGTTAAACACTCATTTTTTTAAGGATGCCTATTCTTCTAGGATTCTCCTCTCATACAGTCTTTAATTATATCCTGACAATACAATCTTTAATTACATCCTATCTATAATCCTTAAGTATGCTTACCCGAAGTGCCTGACATAGGAAGACTGGGGCACAGGAAAGACGTGAGACTAGGCAGTGAATGACTTCTGCGTGGTGGTTTGTTAGCGGGCGAAAAAAAAAGGCTGGAAGGCTTAGCAGATGAATGAAGCAGATGAATACATGAATAAAGGTGATACAGTAGCTAAGGCAGTTGGATTTACGCAAACTAACAGAATTCTTTCATTGGTCTACCACGCGTTGACCCTCTGAACAAAGGGCCTAAGGTCAAAGTCACTGCTTGGTGGCTTTGCAGACTGCCGCTCGCTTTGTGTTCTTCGTTTCCAGACGCTCATTTGCAAGCACCAGGCTCAGGGCTCATTTTCAGAGCTCAGGCTGTGATTTGCTTAAAGATTTGCTGGTTCCTCTTTGGATCTAGCCTCTGGCTTGGTTTCAGTTTTCCCCTGGATTAACAGTAATGATAATATTGACCCTTATAGCAAAATTTTGTGTTGACACTTACGCAGAATACACATGTTAACAGCGCTGAATGAAATGGAAAGCTCTCTTTAAGGAAAATAATAATTCCACACTGTATGCAACAAATAAGACATAGGGCCATACATGAATAATGAGGATGAAAATGTCAGCCCTGTCTTCTGAATGAGGGCCCTGCAATGAGAAAGGAGACGTCTTACAGATTATATACAAGATAAAAAAATAAGATATTTAAAGCAACTAGAAGTTTGGTATTAACTTCGGAGTGCCTGCCTTAGCAACGAAACCCACTTTTAAAGTCACTTGTTAGGGGATATTACCTATGAAGAGTGAAACATATCTTGTTCAAGTGACTGACAAAATCAATATGTTTTGCCTTTGTTTCTAAGGAAATAAGGTTTATATGATTGCCCTGTCAATTTTCCTTGCCTCTTCCTTGAACTCTTGACCATTATCAACCAAATTCAGCAGAGGATTCTCAAATGTATCCCCATCCCTACACATTTTGCGCCAATACGAAAACAACCCGAGGAGTGCCCCATCCAAGAAAGTCGGCAGTGGGTCAGCAACAGGAAACAGAAGGTCACAGTGCTGCAGGCCCTCTGTTTTTGTAAAGCTGTATTTTGTGCAGCTACTTGTTGGTCTACCAGGCACCATGCAAACAGGTGTGGACGTATGGAGAGGCTCAGGGGGCTTCTGGTTATCCAGTGGCACCAGTCAGGGCACCAAGGTGCTTTCGTACTATGTCCTCTGGTTGGTGTCACACACTGGGGCAGCCCTCTTCTCTTCCCACAACTGCATATTGACACGTTTGGGGAGGCATAGAAGTTCCTCCTGGAAGAGGTTTTCCTTCAGCATGGTCTCTTACAGAGGTCTCTCCAGTTTGGGTTTTTTTTTTATTTGGGGGGTTGGTGGGGTAGGGTGGTATTTTTCTGTCAGGGAAAAATAGTCTTTTACATTTCTATAGGTCCTACTGCAGCTTGATTTAGTGTCCGCTTTGGCAGTCTTTTATTTGGACATGAGTCTGTTGGCTCACACGGGAACGCCAGACCAAGACTTTAATCTTTACAAATTGCAGTTCTAGATTAATGATAATAATGATATTTACAGTGCATTCACAATGAACCTGGAAGTCATGTACAATTTGTGCTAAGAGGAGAAATGTCATTTGCCTGTGTCTGCCTCGCATCTGTCGAGTTTTCCAGAAGATGAGGGCTATATTCAGTCTTCAGAAATGGCTATCACTGGCCATCCCCCAGGGCTTAAGCTTATGTTAACCTTGAAGTGTTGGAAGCTGCAAACAAATCTATGCTGGACTGGAAAGAGAGTATGCACTTTGAGCTATTAGGTCTGTCTACTTACGTTGAATTATCAGGAATACTGATTCTATTTAAAGTAGCGTGGAAAGGAGGTGATAGTGCTAGAAAGTGATAGTTTTGAATTTGCCATTCACAGAGTTAATAAATAAGGCCCCAAAGACTGATAGCAGCAAACCAAAAATCACAGCCTTGTTCTCCAAAACTTCAAGATTTACAGCAGATTTACGATAAAGGACCATGATAAAATCAGGGTCTTGGTGTGGAGGAATTTGAATTTTTAAATCTAATTTTGATGCTCCTTGGGGTGATGTGAGAGCCACAAAACAGTGAATCCTTTGGAAAAGGAGATTAGTAAAGTAGCAACCTGAGAGAGACTCGGACTTAACCCGTGTGCCATCAGAAATGCGGCTCCACCAAAGCTGCAGCACGTTAACGACGCCCTCAACGTCTGCACAAACCCTGTGCACCTCAAGCCAAAGACGCAGAAGTTTCACATCACCTTATAAATTTAGACACACTTGCAGATATAAATATATAGATATTTAGGTAGGGAGGGATACACGAGGCAGTAACGGTTTCTCAAATTGGTGAGCGTGGCTATTACTCAAGACAGGTGGGGCTAGCGAGAGGAGCCGTTTGGCGAGCGTGGCGGGGCCGGGATGCGCGGGGAGGGACACCCGCGGCGGGGCGGCGTTAAGACCCGGGGACTGCGCTGCTCAGAAAGGCGATGTTGGTTTTTTTGGGAGCTGGAGAAATCCCCCCCGTGCTGGCCGTGAGGAGGGAAGTCAGTCACCTGGCGGTGAAGGACAGTAAAACAGCAACGAAGGGGGAAATCTCTGTCTCTCTCCCTTCTCTCTTCTGCAAGAGATCCACCTCCTGTTTTCCTCCCAACTCTTTTAGCATAACCTTCAAAGAAGACCATCCCCTACAGACTTTCTTATCTTTTTTTTTTTTTCCCCCGTACTGTTATTATTATTGAGAGAATACCTTTAGCTGCAAACCAATTTTGAGTCTATGCAGGACTTGGGGGATTTTGTTATCTTGCCAGCGAAATTGTTCATCGCTAATGTCTTGCGCTCACAGGGTGCTAAATTAGCTACCAGAGTAGGCATGACGGAGAAAGGCTTTTATCATAGACTGTTCTCTTCAGTTTGAACACATTTGCTTGAAATTTGCTGCATGATGCTGTCCAGGGAAGCAGGATTTTTTCTCGGGATGCAGCGATTCGCCGGTTTCTGAGCTTATTGCAGAAGAAGAAAAAATAATCTTTAAACTGAGTGGATTTTTTTTTTTTTTTTGCGGTCTCCTCCTTTCGTTGCCAGAGGACGCGAATCTCTTTCACCAGAGAAGGATCACCTGTCGCTTTAATCCTTAAGGGAGTTCTTTTTTTTTAAACAAAAAAAAAAAAAGTGAAATATTTTATTTATTTATTTATTTATTTATTTTAACCGGTGGAGGCGTGATCGCTGAGAATGAGACTGAGGGGAGCTGCCAGGGTTTGGAGGACAAGGCTGAGTTTAGGCTGGAAACTGAGAGACTAAATTCCCCCCTCCCTCTTTTTTTTTTTTTTTTCTTCTCCCTTTATTTTATATTTATTTATTTTTGGGGGGGGACAACTTCCCCAGTTCCCCCCACCCCCGCCGCTCCGCTCAGTTTCGCTCTATGGACAGATCAGCAAACCTGGACACGGAGGAGCTCAAGGTAGGCGACCCGCCGGGCGCCGCCGTTACGATTTGGGTCGGATCCCGTCCTGCCCTCTCGGCGGGGGCTGCGCGGGGCGGCGCGGAGCGGTGCGCGGGGCTCCCGCAGCCGCGGGCGGGGGGGGGGGGGGGCAGCCGCGGAGCCGCCCCGCGGTAGGGGGGGGAGGGGGGAGCGCTGGAGGGGCAGCTGCCAGAGCCGAGCGAGGCCGTGAGCATCGTCGTAATAGAATTAATAATGATGATGGTGGTGATGATGATGGTGGTGGTGCTGCCCGTGTGCTTCCCGGCGCTGCATCAGCGCCGGGAGCAGCGTTGATCTCGCCCCGGGAGGAGGCAGCAGCGGACCCGCGGGTTTCCCGGCAGAAGTTGCCTCTGAAGCCTTCCTCTCCTGAGCATCTCCTCTTCTTCCTCCTCCTCCTCCTCTTCCCCTCGCCGCCGGGAGAGAGGGGGAACACCCCCCATCCCCCCCCTTCCTTTGCCAGCCCCCGGGTCCCCTCCCCTCGGAAGGGGGGGGCGGGTGCGGGTCGGCCCCCGGTCCCGGGGCCGCTGGAACAATAAAACTTTGCATTAGGACCGTGCGAGCGTGAGGATTTCCCCCCCACACACACACCGCACACACATCCCCCCTACCCCCCCGGCCCTGCTCCGGCTCCCTCCTCCGCCGAAGGAGCATGCCTGAGAGCGCCGAGCATGCTCCTTTGCGGAGATGGAGAGCCTGCCCCGAGTGATGGAGAGCCCTGAGTGAAATTGGGCTCAAATAATAATAATAATAATAAGAAGAATATATGTCTCCATCCATCTATGGAGGTTTCCGCGGGGGTGGCGGAGGGACCGCCGCACGGCTAAGGAGGCGATGGGAGAGGAAGGCGAAGGGAGCCTTCCTCTCCCCTCCCCGCCGCAGGCACAGCCTTCCCCGGGACACCCACTCGGGGCGCCGGCTTCCCCGCCGGGGGGGAGGAGGGCTCTCCCCGGGGAGGGAAACTCCGGAGGGCACTGAAGTGCTGCCGCGGGCTCCTTTCCTTCCCGGACGAGGCGGATCTGAAAGTACTCCGGCACGCTTGTCTGGGAGGCATCAAGGGGTAAATAGATTGACACCCTCAGTCTCGCTGGCCCTAAGGGAAGGCACACCAGAGCTCCAGCCCGGCGTGGGTATTTGAGGTCACGGAAGCGCGGGACGGAGACGGTAATAAAACCGCTTGCTGGAGAACCGCTGATGGTTATAGCGCCTCAAGGACTGCCCCCGCCTCAGCTGGGGGGTCCCCTCCCTCCTTCCTCAGCCTTTTCCAAGGTTTACAGGAGACAGCCGGTGTGGGAAAGGCAGGAGCCGAGTCTTCCGATTAAGGGGAGGGGAAAAAAGTTTTATTTCATAGAATCATAGAATAGAATGGTTTGGGTTGGAAGGGACCTTCAAGATCACCGAGTTCCAACCCCCCTGCCATGGGCAGGGACACCTCCCACCAGACCAGGTTGCTCAAAGCCCCATCCAACCTGGCCTTGAACACCTCCAGGGATGTGGTTTTATTTCAACGGTTTCTTTATAAAGGGTCTTTGAAGAAAATATGTTTACGCTAAGAGGGGACAGCGCTTTGCAGGGACTGTCGTTAAAGCCCGAGAGACACGTCCCGCCGTGAGCGGGGCACCCAGCGCAGGGCTGGTGTGGAGGAAGGGGCTTCCATTAACACCGTAGTCAGCCGCGCTGCAATTAAGACTAATGTGGCGGTGTGGACAGGCTGAGCGACCTTGAGCAAAGCAGCGGAGCTGAGAAGTGACACTGCTCCGAAGCATCAGCACTTTAACCTCTTCTTTTTTTTTTCCTCCCCTCCTTCGCCTCATAAGAACGAGGAGAGCTTCAAAAAGAGGCATTTCTGCGGATGCTCTGAAGCTCCGGGCAGCTCCCTGGGCCGAGCCGCTCCGGCACAACGCTTTTCCAGGCTTTCCCAGGTGTTTTTCCCCGGCTGCGGGGAGCGGGCCGGGGAGCGCGGCCGGCAGGGGGCGGTGGGGGCCCGCCCGCAGCCCCGCGCCCCTCCGCCGCCACCGGCACCGGCTCTCCCGCCCCGGCCGGGCTCCCGCTGCCCGCCTACCGGCGGTGGAGAGCGGCCGTAGGGCTCGCACCGGCAATTCTGGGCTTTCCCGCAGTGCGAAGCCTCCAGCCGCATCCTCACCCCGGTAGGGATGTAACGGGGAGGAGGGGGGGGGGGGGACAAAACTCTTGGGGGACTAAAGGTGTTCCCAGCCGGTGACATTGCTGCGGTTGGGCACCGTGAAGAGCCGCTCTGAGCGGTGGAAAGCTTTCAGCGGTTTCTAGCTAGGAGTTGTTTCAGTGCTCCGCTCCTTCTCCCTTGGGCCACCAGAGTCCCTTGGGCCAGGGCAAGGGGACGGAGTCGGAGCGTACGGGCGGCTGTAGGTCCGGAGGTGTTGAATGAGCTCAATCCCACACCGTAGAGCGCGGAGGGCTCGTGTGAGGAATGTCAAACATGGTAGCAGGGTGTCATAGCAGAACTTGCCGAGAATTTAAGAAACAGGCTGGACGCTGTCTTTCACGATACTGGGTTTCCTCCGTTATGACAATCGTATGCCAGTAAGCATCAAAAAGACTGCTGGTAACTTCCCTACTGATACCACAAGTCAAATGTGCTGTCTCTAATGGTAATATGTAATAACGATATTGAAAATATACACTATGTGATATACAAAGCTTTTATACGTCTCAGATCAGGCATTAAATACGAATTTGAAATCTGCATGTTATTTATCGCACTGATTGTAATGAATTCTGAATTATATATATAATGATGTCTAATGAATATACTTTTTGAAAGGTCATTTTGTGAAAAACTGAACAAGTATCATGTGTGCAACACCTGCTAATGGAGGGTAGGTGAGCTTCTCCTTACTAGTCCATGCACGAATTCCTGATGAAACAGATCAGTGCTGAAAAGAGAGACTACTCTTCCAGAGATTTTGAGCTGTTCTGGTTTTCCTTTGATCTGTCTCATCTTGTGTCTCAGATGCATATATGAACTTTCCTCTGACTTTTTAGTTCACAAGCCTGTGGGGCTTTTGTTTTAGAAGAGTAGTACTGAAAATATACAAAGTAATTGTGTCATAGTTGCACTGTAGTCTTGGGTTTAGTTTTGTGAAGCACTTCCTGTTACCCAAAGTGTATGTAATCGTCTATACCTACATTTTGAACATACATGAAACTATATGGCTGTGTGACTATTATGTATTTTATAGGGCTTCGCAATTTGTATACACGTATAAAACAGGATTAATTAATTTAAAAACTTTGCATTTAGTGTATTCAAAACTTATGTTGATGCATTTGTATTTAATTGCTTGAAATTTTCTGAGTTTGGTTTGCAAAGAAGGGTGGAGAGGCCTTTGTGTTTGCTGGACTGCTGTTGGCTTGTGATTTTCATTCACGCTGAGTAGGTCCTTGCAGATTTCGTCCTTCACTTTTGTCCAGTCGTTTGACACACAGTTCCTTTAACATATATCACAACCATTTCTCTTATGTTTGTTTAGTAACTGCAATTTGTGTACAGTCTTAGATAGCGGGAGATAGTATTCCCTGTAGTCTGTGAAACGCTGATACTTTTCTGGCGGAAAGTTGGTTTGTAACTGCACGTATGATAACAGTGATATTATTAGCCTGATGGAATTAAAAACATCCTGGAAACCATTTCTTATTTACTTGAAGCTGCTGGTTCAGTGAGAATTTTTCATCACAGTCCCGCAATGTTACTTTTAATAGTACGTACAAGTGTCTTGAAATTATCACTTTTAATATGCAAAAAATGTTGAATACTACAGTATTTCTGAATAATCTTGTAAACACTAGCTGAATTTCTTTATTCAGTTCATGAGAAAATATTTATAGTCTGTTTACAGCTTTACATTTCTTGGTGATATAGAACTACTTAACATCCACATGAAACTGGTCACACATGAAATTTTGTGATAATAGTCTTCCGATGTGATTTATGTAGTTTATGAAATATTTGATAAAGAAATTCAAACAAGGAAACCACAAGAGTTTAAACAAGAGGTTGATTCAGTAGTTTTGTAGTCTTAAACATGTAAATCACTTCACTATTTAAATTAACAGGACAAGTAATACCCAGAGGAATTCTGTTGTTTTTTTTTTTTTTTTAAAGAAGGAGCCAGAAAAACTCATGTGCTTGGTGTGGTGTGGGAGGACTTTTGATGAGACTAGGTAGGTGGTTCTATTTCTGTTTTAAGTTAGTCATTCCATAATGAAAAGTATAGTACTCAATAACACTCAACATACTCTTATGAAAGTCTACTTCATTTATTCATGTCTCCGTTTGGGACACGGACATCTTAGCGTGGATACGAAGGGATTTGTCTTTTTAATGCAAAACCTGCTCTCTCCTACCCTTCTCTATCTCCGTCCCTCCAAGAAACCGTCATGGTTTACTAGGACCCTATCAGCAATACTCAATAAAGACAATTAACCTTTGCATTCACAGTCAGAGAATTCAGTCTTTAAACCTTTCTTCGTGAAAGGTCAAGCTGAAATGGTTTTAAAGTAATATACATGCAAATTCCTTTTCTCTGTGTTCCTATAGTGGGATTTCCTCTCCGTCTCCCAATATGTATAAGGGCTAGACATAGTCCAGGAGGCTGGAGAGAATTCTATGCATAAGATATAGTTGTTCGGTGGACATAGAAAAAAGGTCAAGACATCGGCAGTGCTCTCAGTATACATTTTAGAAATCATTCCTGTACTATCACTACCAAGAAACACTACTAAACTGTGGCTGAGCTTTTTGACGTTGGACGTTGCAGCTTTGCTAAGCTCAACACTCTTTAAATGGAAAATACATCAAAACCTGAAGGCTTCGTTAAAGGGAAAAAAAGTACTTTATCTTTCTGTGCACCATGGCTTTTGGGACAAATATTGTTGTGTTTTCCTCTGCCACCATATTCTGTACTTTAAAAAATAGATGGAAGAGATTTACATAAAGGTGGGCAACACATTTCTTTTTTTCCTGAAATGGAAGAGGTTAGTGTGTGCTGCTGCTGCAACTTGTTTCTATAGGCCTGAATGTAAAACTTGGAGACTACGTATAACTCATGCAAGAGTCTTTCAAAGCTAAAATATCTAATGTAAAGACATATTTGGGGGTACCTGTCACACTTTCTTAGAATGTCCCTTAACCTTTTGGAGATTGATATTGCCTTCCCAGGTTCCTGATTTGGCCATGAGCGGGATTGTTTGTAAGGAATTATGGCAGAAATGTCACAAGAGACTTTTCCTCTGAAATCATTTTGCCTTGTGCTATTTTATGTAAACTTTGTAAATAATGTCCAGCATAGCTGTTTCTACATCCTCTTAGGATCCAGCATTCCAAAGGACAAAGATAAGGATTGAAATACAAAAAAAAAAAAAAAAAAAAAAAAATAACCACACAGTGTTACGAATAGACTCTTTTCTCACTTTGACATGGAAGTTCCATGGAAGTTTCCATCAGGAAAACACTCTAATTTTCTTCTCTCTTCGTTCGAAAGAAACCTGGAGAAAGTGGCTTAGAAGTTATGCCGTTGTCTTTATTTTTTAAATACTCTGTACATTTAAAGAGCTTACAGAAACCTACGTAACATCCTCTTGTACCTTTGGCTGCTGCCATATATAATGTCATTGTAAAGCCAGAATTACTTCCAGAATTACCTAACAGTCCAAAATGAAGATTGACATTTATCTACTAAGTCATCAGATCCTTTGCTAATTTTAAGATACTACGTGTTAACTCTTTGTTCCATGACAAAACCCTTCTTTGTGAAGAAAGATGTTGTGAAGTTGCCATCCACGAGCACTGGGTTTTGTTCCTCATCACAGGCAGTCTGTTGGCTGTCTCAGCAGTGAGAGACACAAAATGTGAGGCTTTATTCTTCATTAGCAGTATTACTACAGCTAATCACGCAAGGCCAGATTTACAGAGGTGCTGGGTAAGTCAAAGTAAGCTTGTGGTGTTCAACAACGTTGAAGGAAAAAAAAAAGTCTTCTGTTTGGACCACCTTTCTTATACCTCTAGGCAACACTTTAAGAAGGATTGTACGGTTTAGCTCCTGTGTATTTGCACTGCTTGAAAAGTACTATATGACGACAGAGTATCTTTCTGCGATTTTAAATTAGCAGTACTTTGTGAAATCAGTGCAGTCACATTAGCAGAAGTACATCAGTGATATGTCTAAAATCAGTGCCACAAGCAGTAGCATGCCCCAGGCATAAAAATCTGGCCTTTAGCCGTATTTCTCTGTTTTATTTCCCAGTCTTCTTCAGTTCATCTGGGCAGCATGGTCTGGAATTTATAGGTTCCACCTTCCTGCTCCTATAACTCTTGAACAGACAAATTATGTTAGTAAATGGAGGCCGCCACCACTGAGAAATCACTTCCTCTCCACTTTCTGAGACGGTAATTGTGTACATTTAATGAAAGTACATAAACTGAAAACACCATTAATTTGAATTTGTGCTTTCTAAATGCATTGTTCTTTGTACCATGATCCTGAGTGAAAATGTATCGTTACAGCATTATAGATTCTGTGTAGTATTTTAGGCTTTGTCATCTGTATCAGGGTGGAAAGAGCAGATTGTTGAACCAGATCCATGCAGGTATTTTTGGTATTCTTGCTCTTCAAGATCAGTGTTGATGACACTTGTACTTCTCTGTTATGTGGGTCGTTTTCTACTCAAAATTGTTCATAAGATATTTTGAGTTGGATTCAAGAATGGGGAAAAACTTGCTAACTTCATATTGAATACAAGCAATGCAATTGCCCCCATTCAGCAGGTATATGGCACAACGGCTCTTTAAAATCAGTATAGGTTTTAATTCCGGGAAATCTTTATAGAAGATCAATTTACTTTAAGATAGCAAAATTATCTGATTGATTGGTACCTTGAAATTTGATATATTGTGGTGTGTTGGGACCTGTAGCTGAGAAAAAATGCTATGAGCCATTGAAATTTCAGGTGGCATTCTTTCCAAGTAAAGTTATTCAGTAATACTAAATTATATTCTTATAGTCCACGTGCACAAAACACTCCATAAATGGCTCTGCTCTTTAACTAGTTGAAGACAAGTAAATTAACTGTGCTAGAAGAAGGTTTCACATTTGCTAAGCTTAGAGTTGCATCTAATGAATCGCCGACATACATAAAACAATCAAAACTAAAAGTAAAAAAATCAATAGAGCCTTCGCTGCTTTATAAGCCAGTATGTTTCTGCACATAGATCAACAGAGATGACAAAAGTTGAAAGGCAATCTAAAATTTCAGGAGTTACCTATAATAAAGAGGTAGAGAGCCAATCGAATTGAGCCTCAGAATCTGGATTTTACCTCGCGTTCAATTTAATGCCTTTTTATTGGAAAAGGTGTTAAATCAGAACTGGGGAAGGTGCCTAGCCGACGCACATCCAGCCTGCGTGCCCTGTGCTGGGAGGGGGTCAGGGCTGGGTAGCCCCCTCTCCACCTCTGGCTTTCCTGCCTGCGCTTGTGGCTCGGGCATAGATGCGGTTTGGCTGTAAGTAGCTTTGGAAGCAGTCAAGCCATTAACAGACTCATTACGAGAGCTCGAAGTCCCGTGCCTTCCAGGAACATTCATTATTACCTTTAGGAGCTGCTACAAGGAAGGTTCCTCCGATGCAACAGAGGCTCAGCCCTGGGAAGCAGCCTGCAAAGACCCCGCTGCACCCACCAGGCACTCGGCGTCTGCAGATGCCCCGGTTTGCCCAAGTAATGCTGCTTAGGCCCATCACGCTAATGACTAATGCGTTTGCTTGCACATTTCCCATCTGGACTGAGAGGAATGCCTTAGGATTTCTCCTGCTTAGGGGCATTGGTATTCATCGACCAGGTGTGTTGAATTCTCCTGAGGACTGTGATCCAATGAGGGGACTCTAATGATGAATTCTTTGCAAGCGTGAGTGCAGCGCACAGTAGTAGCCCCAATGGTTTTCACTTGATAAGTGGCCAAAGAAGGTAAAAAAGCCTGTGTCTTCCCCTTAATGGGAAAGATCTTTTTACCATTAGCTTAAACCACATATATTTTTAAAGGGTGATTGCAGCACAACTTGGAGGTGTTGTTTCTAAGTTGAAGAAAAGATGAAGCCAAATATCTGTACTCGGAAGTGATTGCTTGGTCATCGTAGTCTGGTAGAACTTTTAAGCATGTGAATCTCCGTCCAGTAGAGAGCCTCCTGTCATGGTTGTAATGCTTCAGGAGATACACAGGATTTTAGTCTGCATCTTTCTTTTTTTTTTTTTTTTGGTGGTAATTTGTCTTGGCTAATTCAGGAGTCTCCCTGCTGAGCAGGCTGGCTGTTGTAAATCCCATTCACCGGGTAATATATGTGTGAGGAACGAAGCTGAATGATCTATGCCCCAATAAACGGCAGAGAGCATTTCAGAATGCATTACAAAGAGACTGGAAGTTTTTCCAAGAACACTATTTAGTCTTAAAGCTGAAACTCGTGGCGTCATTTATTACTTTCAGCAGTTTGAAAATTAGCTGTGAATAAGTACTAATCTAGGAGCCGCTCACTATAAAAGTCCACTCCTCCAAAATGACACAAAATCCTAATCTTCCCTGAAGTTTAGAAGAGTTCAGGGAACAAAAAAAAAAAAGAGAGAAAGACAAAAATCGGGACTAAGATCCATCTGTGCTTTGTTTTGCTTGAGTCATCACCAACAGATGGCAAATACTCTGTAGAAATCACTCAGCCGAGTTACTCCGGTTTGCGGGGTACCTAAGGCGCCTACCCTTAGTTCTAGCCTTATACTCTTTGTCAGAAACTCAGTTTCCTCTGGAGGTTCAGACGGGTACCAGCACGCAGGCTTGTGCATAATTATGCCTTCAGACACAGTACCTGTTATGTAAATATTGGTAATAATTATCTTCCCTTTTATTTCTCCTGAAACAATAGGTTTCAGCCCTAGCACAAGACTGCCTAGCTGTGTCAAACTTTATAGGCGGTTGCAAAAATAGCTAGCAACAAGCTGGTATTGACTGTCACTTCCTGTAGGATTCACGCTGACATCTACTATTTCAGATATCCTTCGGTTCAGAAATATTCTACACGCCATTTCCCGATGACTTCTGCAGTTGAGCTGACATGAGATGAATGCAAAAACCGTCTATCGTGTAGACTCGCGTTCCCACTTAATCTTCATGCAGGGAAAATTATAATTCCATTTCATCAATGTTTTATTAGATTTTCCTGAAAAAGTTGGCAGAAGAATATAATTCTTCAGAGACTAACAACAAGTTAGTTAGCGTGTGCTGTTTCCCCAATACTGGCATTGACGTTCTCATTTCTGTAAGTATATCTTGTTTGCAGGGGAGCGAGATACTATTTTTAGAATTGATCTCATACATTTCTTCGGTTCTCCCCCAACTCATTATAAGGTGCAAGTGAGTATGTGATTGGAAAATGATCTATCGGCCCAGAGGAGACCTCTACCTAGTTAAGCTCCCTATTTTGCTCAGTATTAATTTAGATGAGGTAGATAATGTTCACTGTTCATGTAAATATGCCATCTACCCAGTCTACCGAGACCACTTGTGCTATTGCTTAATAAAATTACGGGTATGTGAGTAGCGTCCCTGTGTCTCTGGGTAAAATTTCCATCATACTGCTGACGGGCATAAAACAGAAGGCACCCTTTGCCAAGGTGCTGCCTGTCCTATTGAACTTGGACTTTTGTAAGCCTTGGTCAATGAATGGATGTATCTAGGAGGCAGCAAACCGCAGCGTGATGAGCAGGGAGCGCTTCGGAGAGTTGCGTTGAAGCCCAGCACCTGGTATGTCAAGAACTATAGATTATATCGAGTAAAATTCATTACAGTTTTGGGCACAGGCTGCTGCATCAGACTACAATGCTGTTATTTTGCAGTAGGCGCACAGAGCTTGCCAACGCAGTTTTACAATTGCCAAGTGGAATGTAAAGATTTCAGGTCGAAAGAGAAGGCTGAGCCATGCGAGAACAGACGACAGCGCACTGACCATGTGCTGAGCTGGTGGCAAACGGAATCAACACGGCTGCATGGCTGGTTGCACTGCTGTTCATGCTGATGCCTCGCTGACATATCTTAATTATCCACAAATTCAGCACTAAGTTTTGGAACTTTTAAAAAAATAGGATAACCGACTCTTTTGTGCTAATATTACTGTTCAGTAAACGACGTGTGTGTGACATGCAACATTTAAATGCATGTGGGAAAAAAGAAAAAGGGTGATATTTCTTCCTTTAGGTGCTAGAAAACTCAAATGACTACCCAGAAAATTTGTGGGAAGCACTTGTCTGTGGACGTGGGCTTGCACGGGAGGTGATGGAAGCAGAAAAATCTGAGAACTTATTGAAAGCAGCTGATGTTGCTATTGTCAGTATGAGTTGGGTGGTGTTAAGACAGATATGGTCTTGCTGTCCCAATGGAATGTTACCACCGACTTGGTATGCGATGGGGTTTATGGTTTTCTGCTCTAAGTATAGGATCAAAACTTGCGCTCCTGGGCACTGCAAATTTCCCCATAATCTACAGTTGGGACCCGTTTCACTTTGCTTTCACTGGCTATTATTTTAGGGAAAACTGGTCCTCTTCTGTTGAACAGGTGTACTTTTCTGTTTCTCATAATGCCAAATAATTTTTGCTACCTCACCCTTTAATAAAGAGCTAATGATAATAGCAGAGACTAGCAATTACAGGTATCAGTATTGTTTCCCTCTGTGGAGAAGATAGTTTAAATCTGCTCTGAAAACTAATAAAATAAATAGACTTACATTTGTCTTTTGATGATGCTGCGACTTTTCTTTAAAACGGAATTTTACTTAAATTGCAATTTCTACGCTTCTATCATCACATCTTTGTCTATGTGCATGAGGACTCATTTAAATTTTAAATGCTGGATTTTTTAATAATTTATCACAATGCCAAAATATTCCATAACATTGATATGTAAATGCTTCCTGCATCTTCACATGACACCCCCCCCCAGACAAACCCAGTAGCATGAAGAGGCAGGGAACAGGAGAGGATAACAGGATGCAAGTCTACTGGAAGAAGCCAGTAGCACAACGTGGGCTAAATGAAGGCGCCTTCCACTGCCTTACCCAAGTCGGTTCAATACGGTTCTGTTGCACAGACTGAGTGTGCTTAACTTTTCTAGCACTGATAAAGTGCCACAAATTTTAATTTTAGGGGGCACGAACGCTTGTAAACCAGGATCCAAAGTAAAGTGCAGCTGAATCAGCAGTAGTGCAGAGGCAGGAAGCTCCGTTGCAGGGCTGGCGGTGGGCAGCAGCATCTTAAACTGGATCACTGCTCATAAAACAGAAGCGAGGGACCACAGCGCTAAGTACCCCTTCTGCATGTAATATTTTTCAGAGTGTGTGTATGCCATGAGCTGCCACTGTTCACATTATTCCAGAATTTGGCCCAAGAATCATGGCATAGGAACAGATGGTTGGTACATATTTTACACAAATTACCTGCTTGCTGCAGAAGGTTATGATGGCGGTTTTGTTTCTTGCTTCTTTTATTATTATCGTTAGATGTCGGGTTTAAATATAGAGGTCTAAAATTGCCTAAAAGTTTTTTTCTTCAGCTCTTGTAAACTAAAAAAAAATATAAATTGTGAAAGTTTCACTATGAAAAGAATATTTTCTACATGAGGAGGTTAGATACCTATTTGGACCAGGTCAAAGCCTACTTTCCCTTACCTTGTAATGTTTTGGTGTTCACTCATATATATTTTTGCCCCTGTAACATAGAAAGAATTGTTCTTTGTGAAAGAATTTATGTGAAACAGATTTAAATGTAACCTTAGAGCACTAAACATGAAACAAGAAAACTGAGTTAAACTTTTAAAACAATCAGTTTTATTCTGCACACAGCAATTACTTCTGCTGTCAGCAGGAATAAAGTTTACTGCTGTTGGAAACTTGTAAAAAGTCAAATGTGTTCTGTACAACGCCTTGTCAACTGCAAGTAAACAAGAGCACACCTTTCAAGAACGAAGGATTTCCTTATTTTAGTATCTCTAAGGTTTGTGTCCTAAACACCTGCTCAGAATTAGTTACAAAAATGTCATCTGAAAGAAAAGAAGGAAATGCTATATTCCTATGCGGCAAAGAAATCCTGCTTATTGGCTCTCCGAACTGCCTCAGCCAGAATACACGGGATTCAGCTCTTCATCTCATAGGGAGCTGAGAGATCCCTATATCCAAAAGTTGAACTGGGATTAATGCAGATGTCTTTGTGATTGTTCTTACACTTCAATAAAACTAATCCTTATATCAGTGCAAGTCGTATCACAATTAAGCCTAATGACAGACATAATCCCTGTTTTTTATTAAAAAAAATAACTTCTGTGAACCTTTCAGGGGAAGAGGAGACAGGAGGAGGAAGAATTACCTGTCTGCTCAATTTATTCTAATTTAATCTAGGGCCAATTAAAATAGCTTCTTTCTTTTTTTTTGGGGGGGGGGGAATATACCTTTAAAAAACCATACATTTTAAAAGAGAGGTGAAATTGTAATTCATCCCTCATATGCAATCTGTATCAGGATTAGTTTGATGGGTAGTTTGCTTTTATTGGTACCTTCTTCCAAAAAAACCCAAAAAACCAAAAAAAAAAAAACAAAAGAAAATCCCAAAGCTGTAAATTTTCATGGGCCATAGCTAAGAATGAGATGGCAATGCTGTTTACTGGGACAGATCAGGTGCTACTAACAGAATTTCAATGCCAAAGGTTAATAATATCATCATCAGTAGCTCTTGAAAGAGACCTGACTGAGTAAAGGCAACTTAATTTTAAACACTGAGACAAGTCAATCAGTATACACCTAAAAATATGCATTGAGGGATGTGGTTTGCATACATTACAGCCTTGTTTTTTCTTTTCTAAGCTGTGAAAGAATTCTTGAATTCTTTTGTTCACTGAGTCAGGAAGGTAGGCACACGCGTGTTTTTTGTAGGGTATGGGTCTGCTCGTTGCTGGTCACTGGGTAGAGAAAGAGAATTTCGAGGGGAAGGGCAGGGCACAGAGAAATAGCCTTCCACTCCAAATTCTGCGCTTCCCGTCCTAGTGTTAAAACACCTCTCTCACCAGGCTATTTGTCCGGTGATGGGGGGGTGTTGATGAGCTGAAAATGTAAATGTCAGCTCAGCCAATGTACATTGACTATGGCCTGAGGGCTTAGTAGGTGGGCCCATTTTCCCATTTTTCCATTTGGCAGTATCAGAACTGATAGCATTTAAACATTAACTGAAACATTTAAAGTGGCTAAGGGCACAGTGCAGAGCAAAACGCAGAGATGTCAGTAAAGCCGTCTCGGTGCTCTTGGGAGCAGTATTCTGGATCATGACTAAATGGATGTATCTGACCAAGTGCCAACAATTTTGGCAAGGCTGTGCGAAGGAATAAATCTATGCAACTTAACTTTATTATTATTATTATTATTACTATAATTCCTATTATGAGCTCTGCGTGTATTTTTATTTGTGTTTCATGGAATTCAGTGTTGATGATAAAGGGAGGAACCCGCTTTCACTTTACACACTTCGTTACACTTTTTGCTCTGAGTATGCTGTGATTAAATTTATTATGTGAGTAAATATCCACATAGGCTGGTAGAGAAGGTATTTCTGCTTATGGTCATAGGGTAAATTAAGAAAAGTATTATTTTCTAGACATCTGCTTTCACTATCAGCCTCACAAAGAAAATAGCTCTGGACCTTTTAAGTCACATGGAAGAATAAGATTTATGGAAGATAATATAGTTACCCATTGACTCCTGGAAAACAGTACAGAAAACACGATTTTAGGTGTGATTTAGAACATAATGAATTCAGAAAAGCTGTAGTTTTATCAAGGGCATTGGTCTTGAAACTTTTCTGAACAGTTGTTTTGAAAGACCATCACTAGCTAGGCCCAATAATTAATACTCCAGCAAAATATCAGTGAAGAAAAATAGTTGGTGGCAAAATACTATATCACAGAATCATAGAAAAGTTTGGGTTGGAAGTCCAAGTCCAAGCCCCCTGCAATGAGCAGGGACATCTTCAACTAGATCAGACTGCTCAGAGCCCCGTCCAACCTGGCCTTGAACACCTCCAGGGATGGGGCATCTATCACCTCTCTGGGAAACCTGTGCCAGTGTTTCACCACCCTCACTGGAAAAATGTCTTCCTAATATCCAGTCTGAATCTACCCTCTTTTAGTTTAAAACCATTACCCTGTGTCCTATCACAACAGGCCCTGCTAAAAAGTTTGTCCCCATCTTTCCTGTGGGCCCCCTTTAGGGACTGGAAGGCTGCTATAAGGTCTCCCCAGAGCCTCTTCTTCTCCAGGCTGAACAACCCCAACTCTCTCAGCCTGTCCTCACAGGAGAGGTGCTCCAGCCCTCTGATCATCCTTGTGGCCCTCCTCTGGTCCCACTCCAACGGCTCCATGTCTTTCTTATGTTGGGCGCCTCAGAGCTGGATGCGCTGCTCCAGGTGGGATCTCATGAGAGTGGAGTAGAGGGACAGAATCCTCTCTCTTGACCTGCTGGCCATGCTTCTTTTGATGCAGCCCAGGATACACAGCTTTTGGCCTGCGAATGTACATTGCCAGCTCATAGCCACAAGTTATCAGTTCTGGGTCTTCCTCCAATTCTTACATCTGTGGGATATATGTATGCCCACCTTTACCTCTCCCTGAAGAAGCAGTATGGAAGAAGCAGACCCATCTGAAGTGACCATCAAGTGGGTCATGCCTCCACTGTGAATGAGGTTATGATTAAGATATGCATCTCAAAGTCAGTGGCTGCCTTGCCTGATTTCTGCTCAAGTCCCTCCATCACTGAGGCTCCTTTGGCACAGAAATTGACATTAAATCTGATACATTGCATCACATTTTTAGGAAATTTAAAATTTGCTTCTGGGAAAGACTGTTGTTTCCTATCTTCTCTATAAAAAGGCAAGATCTGCATAAGGCATCTGCTTTATCTGCACAATTAGAAGGGAAGATCGTGTGCTGTTTTACAAATACATAAGCAGAAAAAGACTTTCCTTCAATACCTTCCAGCTGATACGGAAAAAGAGAACCGAACATAATATGGATACTACAAAATCTTTGATTCTGTTTATTTTAATTTTCCATTGCTGTTTTACCTCACCTCTTCTGAGCCAGCTTTGTGGCCTTTCAGCAATTTTCTGAAAAACAACACTAAGAAAAAGATCTTTGCTGGCCAGTTTGTTGATATAGTGTGCTATATTAGCTGAATCAAAGCCATCTTTCTCTTTGAATTCTGCTGTCCTCTAAGTATAATTCCTCAGCCCTTTTCTAAGTAGTATATGTATTAAAAAGTGTATCTATGTACATATAGAGCCATATGTGTGTACAGCTTTTATAGGCCTGTATAATTTTTCATTTTTTCTTATTTCTAGGTTTTAAACTTCTGTTTGACAACAGTTCTTTAAAAGGTACGTCATTGTAGAATTAGTCTCTGCTGGTTTGCATCTGATTCTATAAGCACTCAGAACAATCTCATTAATTTCAGTGAAATGAAGAAAATTTTGCTGAGAGTTTTAGATTAATATTTATTTTCAAGACTTGAAAATATGAGACCTGTATTGTGGCATGATTGCAACAGAAGAAATATTCAGAGAAACAGGTGGGAAAAATTTGCAGATATCATGATCGGAGAGATAGGTACCATAGGAGATGGGTGCTCGTTGACCTTGTTGCTGTCTTAGTGGCTTTCTTTACTAAAACCCCTCATTAATGGCAGCAGAAGTTCAATCAACACATAGAACCAGGGCAGCGTGTGGGTCTAATTGCTGCAGCAGTGCGCGTGTGTGTGGTAATGGGCATTTTGTAGCCGAAAGCATAACAACAAAGGCAATAGGCGTCAGAATTCGAAGGTCTCAACAACAATGGGCAAGGACACCTTGGTTTTTAGTAACTGCCATAGCAAATAATCACGGTGAGGATCTTCTGATTGAATCTTTCCTCGGCCAATGTTTTCCTGAAGAGGCAGAGGGTTTGCTTTCACACCAACCTCCTGCTTGGCAGCAGTGCCAGGGACAGATTGACCCGTGCTCTGGGGGAGGCATTGGAGGGCAGCTCTGGACCTGCTGCAGGAATCTCTCCCAGCAGTGCAGTGCCTGCATCTTTTCAGCCGGCTCTGACTCGCAGACCCTTCCCTTCTACATTGTAAAAGCAGCTCTGCTGAAAAGACAGTGACGTCTCAGGCCGTATTATTTTCCCTTTATGATATCTGTAAAGGGAGGCAGTCCCTGTTACTTCTTTTGTCTGCCTTGGATCCCTTGAAACATCTTTCCTCTCTGCTTGGAGGTGGCTCACTCTTCTTTAACAAGGTGATTGGTGTATATGGAGGACATATTCTCCCTTGCTGCTAGCTTCAACTCAGAAGACTGAACTTGAGGTCAGCTTCAACTTACAAAATCAAGCACAAGCTGGGAGACAGCTCATCAGTACTTATAATGGATGGAAGAAAGTCACAGAACCATAGAATGGCTGAGGTTGGAAGGGACCTTAAAGGTCATCTAGTTCCAACCCCCCTGCCACGGGTAGGGACACCTTCCACTAGAGCAGGTTGCTCAAAGCCCCATCCAGCCTGGCCTTGAACACTTCCAGGGATGGGGCAGCCACAGCGTCCGTGGGCAACCTGTTCCAGAGTCTCACCACACCTAAAGAATTTCTTCCTACTATCTAATCTGAGTCTGCCCTCTTTTAGTTTAAAATTGTTACCCTTCTTGTCCTATTGTTATGTTCCCCGACAAACAATCATAGAATCATAGAATTGTCTAGGTTGGAAGGGACCTTTCAGATCATCAAGTCCAACCATCAACCTAACGCTGCAAAACCCACTACTAAACCATGTACCTCAGCACCACGTCTACCCGTCTTTTAAATACCTCCAGGAATGACAACTTCCACCACTTCCCTGGGCAGCCTGTTCCAATGTTTGATAACCCTTTCTGTGAAGAACTTTTTCCTAATATCCATCCTAAACCTCCCCTGGCACAACTTGAGGCTGTTTCCTCTTGTCCTATCGCTTGTTACTGGGGAGCAGAGTCTGACCCCCACCTCTCTACAACCTCCTTTCAGATAGCTGTAGAAAGCGATAAGGTCTCCCCTCAGCCTCCATTTCTCCAGGCTAAACAACCCCAGTTCCCTCAGCTGCTCCTCATAAGATTTGTTCTCCACACCCCTCACCAGCTTTGTTGCCCTTCTCTGGATACGTTCCAGCACCTCTATGTCTTTCTTGTAGTGAGGGGCCAAAACCTGAACACCGTAATTAAGGTGTGGCCTCACCAGTGCCAACTACAGGGGGACGATCACTTCCCTAGTCCTGCTCACCAGACTATTCCTGATGCAGGCCAGGATTCTGTTGGCCTTCTTGGCCACCTGGGCACATTGCCTGCTCATATTCAGCCGGCTGTCAACCAACACCCCCAGGTCCTTCTCCACCAGGCAGCTTTCCAGCCGCTCTTCCCCAAACCTGCAGAGCTGCATGGGGTTGTTATGACCCAAGTGCAGGACCTGGCACTTGGCCTTCTTGAACCTCATACCATTGGCCTTGGCCCATTGATCCAACCTGTCCAGATCTCTCTGTAGAGCTATCCTCAAGCAGATCGACACTCCTGCCCAGCTTAGTGTCGTTTGCAAACTTACTGAGGGTGCACTTGATCTCATTGTCCAGATCATTGATAAAGATATTAAACAGAACTGGCCCCAATACTGAGCCCTGGGGAACACCACTTGTGACTGGCCAACAACTGGTTGTAACTCCATTCACCACCACTCTTTGGGTCCAGCCATCCATGTCCTTCTGATGTTGGGGGCTCCAGAGCTGGATGCAGTACTCCAGGTGAGGTATCACCACAGCAGAGTAGAGGGGCAGAATCACCTCTCTCGACCTGCTGGCCACGCTTCTTTTCATGCAGCCCAGGATATGGTTGGCCTTCTGGGCTGTGAGTGCACATTGCTGGCTCATGTTGAGCTTCTCATCAATCAACATGCCCAAGTCCTTCTCCTCAGCGCTGCTCTCAACCCATTCTCTGCCCAGCCTGTATTTGGGCTTGGGGTTGCCCTGACCCTCTTGCAGGACCTTGCACTCAGCCTTGTTGAACTTCACGAGGTTGGCATGGGCCTACTTCTCAAGCCTGTCAAGGTCCCTCTGGACGGCATCCCTTCCCTCCAGCATGTCAAACGCTCCACGTAGCTTGGTGTCATCTTGCTGAAGGTGCATTCAAACCCACTGTCCATGTTGCTGTTTACAGAGATGTTAAACAGCACTGGTCCCAGTACCGATCCCTGAGGAATGCCACTCGGAGACTAGTCATAAAAATAAGGGGCAGTGTTACAGTTTTTGCAGTCACGTCATCAAAAATATTATTTCTTTCTTTGCAGTGAGCCACTTGCAGTCTGCAATACACTGAACAGAGATTTTATGGCTCCTTTTTCCCTCAGTTTCCAGCAAGGAAAACAAGTGCTCTGCTTCAGCAAGTGAATCCACCCATGCTTGTGATACATATACAGGCTATGTGTGAGAATTATACCAACAATTGCTGCTTAGGAGTGCTCTGCATGCAGATGCCACATAGAGCATTGAAAATGTATCACATAGTTATGAGAAACACAATAGGAATCTTTCTGTGAGTGAAATAATTATATTTTAGCCACGTTGGAACCAAACAATCTAGCCAGCTCTAAGTCTTTATTCACATGTAAAAAGATCATTTATGCGTTGTAATGCACCCTTGTCCAAATAATTGGGCTGGAATATTGTATGAAAGTTTTTGAACGGCTCTGTAATAGCCATACTGTTGGATGACAGCAGTATCATTAGTAGCCTGCATAAGTATTTCTAACCATGTGCAAATTCATCTTTTATTCCATTGTAATTTATCACACAGTTTTCACCTTCTATATATTTCAAGAGAAATTAACTGTGCTTGAAATGCTTCCTAAGCCAAATCAGCTCCACGCACAGGTTAGATGACTTCATGTGGGTGTAGGGTGGACTTGTCACCGCATGCTGTTCCAAGGTCCAGATCTGCAGAAGGGTGCTGGAAGACAGGTCCAGAGGAGAGCCACAACACGGGGGAGGTTGCTGTTCAAGGTCTGTTTAACTGGTGAAGCACACTGCTGGGTAAAGGCAACCGGCGGCAGCTCTCAAAGGTCTCTAATGCGCCCATTTGAAACACTTTTCATGAGGTCCTTCAGCAAAGGTTCTTAAAATCTTTAAGCATAAAAATCCTCTCATGAAGAGTAACTGAATAAAAGAGAGGACATATATAATCAGTGTCATTTCTCCAGGAATGCAAATTGAAGAAAATATCCCTAAATACTTGTCCTGTCTTTATATGGCATCCTCAATCATCCTCCTATGATGACCCATCATTTGTTTGATCTGCTGTGGCTGGTTTTGTGGTCTTAAATAACGGAAAAACACTGCTCCTAATGCCTGCGCTACCTCAATTATCTTGAAAAATACCCCCCAGTGAAAGTCTGAATGAGCTTGGCCTGTTTAATTTAACAAACAAAAAAAATGAGACTTGTCTTGGTAGAATGCAGAGTAACTTCCTATGCAGATGAAGGACTATGAATATTACAGGACTTCAGTATAGTGGAGAAGGACATACTGCACGCTCAGGGCAAGAACGCAAACATATCCTCACCAGGCACAAGAATTTAGGAAAGGGCGCATGATTAGCTGCTGGTGTAAAGTTACCAGGAAAGAGATGAATTGTCAGTCCCTTGATGTTTACAGGTTGAGACTGAATGCCTTTCAAGACGATATGCCTAAGGCAGTCGTAAATTATGCTTTAGTCTAATTTATGTTACCAGCTTAATATGAGTAAATAAGGTAAATGGGTGAAATAAACCCGTGACATTGAGAATAATCCAATTGTTCCTTAAGACGTTAAATATCTGGAAAAATGGAGTGATCTCAAAGTCTGACTGAGACATTAACAAAATGAAGCAACGTTTGCAACTGCCATAAGCGCATTTTCGAGTGGGCTGTAGATTTTTTAGTAGGTATGTGCAGAGTAATTAATTTTCTTCCTTTTTATTTTGGCCAAGGTTTTGTGGAAGAGATATACTGCATTTCTGAAAGCAGTGTAGCCATCCCAAAATCAGCTGAATGTTCGAGAGCACCTTTCACAGGTGCATGTGTATAGTATACAAGTAGCAACCAGGGCTTGAATTTGATTGCATCCGTTGCGAAGCCCAACTTCTCGCTGACTTTTTCAAAATAATTCAGTCGCACAAAGATTTAAAACATAGATTTGTAGGCCATTCCTTTGTCGAAAAGGGATTGCATCTTTCATTTGGAAAATCAAACCTCCTGTCCTTCTAGAAGCTAATAGAAAGTATTTTCAAATAGTAATTGTATTCTAGGCAGAAATCCAGACCACCGTATTTGCTGCCTGAAAATATAATTTAGGAGTTGTAATATATTCCCTAATTAAAAATATCATGCATGGTAGTGATTTTATTATTCATTTATTATCTGGACCATTGAACTAATCTGAAGAAAAGCAGCATTCACAGGGGCATGAGTGAAGGGGTTCCCTTTCTGTTTTTACAAACAAATAATTTGCTTTCCAGTAAAAGGAACAGTATTTTTTTTGTTGTTTGAAAAATAAGGACTTACTAAACCTTACTATGCAATTATTTTTAGACTTTAGCTAAATACAGTTTATATTCCTTGTCTGAAGGAATTTACAGGATTATTTTCATGACCTTTGCTTTTTGTGGTGTATGGGTAATACTTCTTAAAGGTAAATAAATAGGAAATTGGGAACCAAAATAAATACTATGTATAAAATCTTATGTTTTTTAACTGCAAGAGTAAAGCTAATTTTCAATCATTTGAAAGAAATTGCAGTACATAAAACTTAAATATCAGAAGGGGTTTCTCTGTAATTGTTTTCTGTTGCACCAAACTTACAAGTATAAACTTTTGGTTCATGAGTATTACGAGTTTTTGGCTGTGTCAATGGTGAGTGGAGTCGAGCTGTTACAGCTTCAAGCTGCAGAGACGTGGCTCTGAAGCTCAGACTGTAGCAGTAGACCCAGGTGGGGTCTGCAGCTCCCCAGCTCAGTCCCTGTGGATGGCCCAAAGGCATAAATTAACAGATTCTTCCAGCAGGCAAAATATACTGGTGAATACTGTATAATATATAAAATCCACTGTGTACTTTCAAAAAAATTTGTCCACTTTTTTCAATTGTATTAGGTGGTCTGATGAAAGATCTTGGGCGAGGAAACAAATGTTTCCTTAAACATTTGTGCCTACAAATACTATTGGTTTTGCTTTTCTGAGCATTCAGATGCTGCCTGTATTTCATTAGCACTAAATTATAATGGAGAAGGGATTATTTCTTCTGAATTTTATTAGACTTGACTTATATTTTCCAGAAAAAATAAGCCATTTTTTCCAGACCGTGGTTTTGAATTTTCATGGCTTTTTTGCTACCCATCTTTTAACTAAAACTTCTTTATCTCTGCTCTCCAAAACCCTGAAATCAGGAACTCAAAAATCTCTTTGTGTAGTACATATATGCAGCCCATTTTTAGTTTCTTAATAATTTGGTATAGGGTAAAAATTTGGAGATTCAGGACAAATCATTTGGAAAACTAAAGTCTGAACCCTAGAACTGACCGATGCTGCAGTGACACCTGAGTGATCACCTTTCCTGGGTAGATTTCCGCATACTGAAGTTCCTTATGCTTTATGAGAATTAAAATAAAATATCAAGTATGTATGTGTTCTCAAATATCTTTCATTTGGAAAATAGCATTATTTGTATTGTAAAAATTTCTGCTCAATTAATTTTGTTTTATGTTTTTGTTGTGCCATGAGTGATGTTTTTTACAGTATACGACTTCTGTAATATGCTACAAATATAAAAATCATTATTTTTATAGTATAACCAAATTTATAATGATGTTTATGCAACTGAGTTCTAACTTTGATTCCGTACAGCTGAAACCAGCACAAGTTACAAACTAATTCTTCCAAACTAATTGTTTGACTCATGGCATGGAATTGTATTCAACAAACGCAGCATAAAATGTAAGGATTATGTAGACAAAACTCAAAGGTAAACTCAGTGTTCCAGTCTGCTGACAAAACTTGCTTATTTGTCTTCAAATTCTGAACTGTTACGCTTCAATAATTCTCTTTTACACCGCAGAATATATCTGGAGTATTACACAGCATTTCTAACTTTTCTATCAAACACAACCCAGAAATGATATTGCCCTTTTCTTCGCTGAGTGCTGTCTCACAGAGAAGTAGTAAGATACAGGGAGCAGATAGCCTGAAGCCCAGGGCAGGGTTATGGCCATTAAGCATTTTGGTTTTTCTCAGCATGAGTTTGCTAATTCGCATCTTAATTGGTGTTCACATATCATCGCTTTGTCATTAGGAACCCGGTTACTGCAGTCAAGCCCAATATTAGGGAGACTGCCTCACCGTACTTTCTGTTGGCACAGGGTACTTCTCCTCTCTAAAAACCAAAACAGTGAACCCGTGCAATACTGGAGTGGAAATGCCAGTGTATATATACATATACACGCGTAGCAAAATTTTTTATGGTCCGTGTGCTAATAAAATTAAACAAGAAACTTCTGTACATATATCTTAAATCCATTACTAAATACAGCTTTACCTTCGGAGAAAACCAGATTAAGCCGTTTAGTGTTGTCTAACATTAGGTCATAAAGAGCAATTTTTTTCCTTCATGCTAAAGTAGCTTAATCCATTAATCCTTACGCAAAATGTGTTTATATTAGACATTTAGACAAACAAGGCTTTGTTGTGCTCTTGTTCTCTCTCTCTTTCAATATACACCTGATTTATTATTCAATAAATTTTGGCTTTCATATTTTTTCTTTCTGCTCTGTAACTCTGCTGATTGAAAATCCAGATCCATGTTCTAGATGATACTAGGGAAAACCACGTTTTCTTCTGGCTGGAAATTTTAAGAGAGTGTTTATTACACTCAAATCTGAATTTCTATCTATTTTGGATTTTTCTAATGGAATAGCTAAAAGTTATTGGTTGAAGGTTTAACATTATTCCTTACACTAGCAGACAAAATATGTTATCGCAATTCTACCTGCCCGGCAAAACACAGAATTGTGGAAACTAATACCTCGGTGTGGTGAAGTGAAAAATTCTTGCACGATACTTATTAAACCAAAGGAAGCCAGGGATAATCATCTCGGAATGGTACAAGATGACGTATTCTTTTATATAAAGTGAAAACGGATGGGGGCATATCTGAAAGCACTTTGGAGAAGAGGTTTAAGATCTAAAACAATCTCGTTAATTGGTGATTTGGTCTGAAAAGCAGGATGCAGTTCAAGCAGGACAAATGCAAATTACTGCACTTCAGTAAGAATAATCAGCTGAGCAATGAAAGATAGAAACTGGCTAGCTAGGCAAAAGTTGCAGGGAAAAAAATTGGGATATTTTATTGAAGGGAACACCAGTTGCCAAAATCATATTGTTGTGAGGGGGAAAAAAAAAAACAAAATTAAAGAAATCTATGTAAAAAAAAAAACCCCAAACATCTGGTACCCTGGTTTGAATTATTGCATTTCAAAGAAAATACTGACCAGCTGAAGAGGCTGCAGACAAGAGTATGGAGAGTGATCAGAGGTCTAGAAAACATGACCTGAGGAGGAAGGAAATAATTCGTTTCCTTCATCCAATAACAAGAAGTAACGAGATAATGTTGCAACAAGGGATTTGTAGACATTAGGAAATATTTTCTAACTAAGATAAACTGAAGAGAGCTGTTGTGGAATATTCATCAATGGAGTCTTTTATGAATGGGTTACACAAAGGCCTGTGAGGATGATTTTGGTGTAGTTGATACTGACTTAGGAGGAAGAAATAGGGATTACTTCCAGTTCTATTTTATACGGTTTGTAAATACAGGTATTCCAGCACAGGATAACATAAAGAGAATAAGCTTAAAAAGAAGCAAACAAAACCTACTAGTTCAAAATACTTACATGCTTTTTGGTTTAAGTATTTTTATTTTTTTGAAATTATGACCCTCCTTGAATAACTTCACTTCACCCTTCATGCTCTGTAATTCAGCTTCCACTTTGCCAGTTAAGCTGACATCAAATACTACCATAGGTTTTCCTGCACAGCCCCTGCTGCATGATAGGAACTGTCCAGAGACATCTATAAATACATTACTTTATCTTCCCTTATATTTCTCCTTAAAACTTACCACGGCTCTGAGGCTTACCCAATCTTCAGCAAGTTACACCCTTGGAATGTTGTAAGAAAAAGTGTTACTTTGTGGTTCCCAGGGGGAGAACCTTTTGCCTTTTTTTTTTTTTTTTCTTTCCTCTTTCCCCATTTATTACTTGCAGCACAACAATATGTCTTTAGATGTATGAAGAATCTGAGAAATCTCTCAAAATACTGTCTCTCAGGCCAAATGCCAATGTTCCACAGGAATGCCCACTGCTTTTATCAATATTGCTATAAAATCCAAGTCTCAGCTCGCTGGAGTTTGTTTGTCAGCTGATTTATGTTTCTAGTCAAAATGTATTGAAAGCAGAAAATGGAGCTGAATGCTTTAAAAAAAAAAAGTGGAGTACAAATTGAAACTCTGAACATAGGAAAAGCTTTCTAATCTTACAGTTACCTTCAGACTGTATTACTTCAACATTTTATTCTTCCCTGAACATGTTTTCAACCTCCTTTGATTTTTTGCCATTTTAGAAGGAAGTCTGTTTCTTTGGCAAGATTGCCTCGGGAAATTATATTTTTGTATGCTCCACTGCAATGTACTCAAATGACGCTTAGATCTAAGATTGCCTATAATTTACAATTGCGAAAATTCTACAGAAATGAAACAAATGAAGGGAATTTCTATTCTTCAGTCTCTCAGGTCCAGCACTGACATCTAAAACAACCCTCTCCGGTTCTTTATTTTACCCTGGTCTCCCAAGCTCCTTGTAGCTCTTCTATCCTTATGCTGTACCCCTACATATCTGAAAGCAGAACTGCAGCAGCGCATACCCACCTCACATTTGCCCTAAATTCTAAATCCTTTCTGTCCCCGTGTGCTCAGGCATGAGAGGAGGTCCTAAAACCGTCTCCCATGCATGTCAGCATCCCCCATGATCGCTCTCCTCTTCACATATTTTCTCCCAGGTACAGCTTCTTCCACACAGCTGTGATAAATCCCTCGGCAGAGAAAATACGCTTGTCCAGTAAGCCTATATAGAGAACATGAGTTTTAGAAGCACATTTTTGAAAAAAAGAAGTGGAGAGGAGTAAGGAAAAATGGGTCACACGATTTGCTGATGCAGTGTAGGACTTCTGTGTTATATCGCACTTTCTTGCTGCCTTTAGCAGGAAGCCAAATACGTTTTGCTTCCTGAGGTAGTGGGAGTATGGTATCAAGGAAAGAAAGGGAGAGGAACCTTTTATAACACAGTTCCTCTTTTATGGAAGTCATGAATTAAAACACTCCACAAGACTGAATTTCTCATTCATGGCCTCTGTTCCCCACAGATGGATGAAAAGTGGATAATTATAAGTGAGGAAGTCAGAAGACCTGGTGCTGTAAGTACCATCGCTGTGAGTCATGAGCCTGGAGCGAATGTCTTTGCGGCAACTTGGTATATCTTGCTCTATCCATGAGGTTATTCGTTCCACAGCAGTAATCAGCAGCGCATTGGGTCATTCTTGTTCCATATATATTCTTCCATAGTACAGAAAAAGATGATGTCAGCGTGGAGATACCTTTCTTTGACTTTGGAGACTGCTTTAACTGGTGATAACTATTAGACTTCCTTTTCAGACATACAGAAATTGTGAGAGATAGGAGAATGTATCTGACGCAGCATCAAGCTTGACTTACCAGGAAGTTCTTTCTTTAAGGGGAGCTGATCAGCTGGCCCCATTATCACAAGCAATCTGCCCCCTTTGGCTACTTAAGCGTAGTTTGCCAGGTGGTTGAAAACTTGATCATCTGCTAGAAACTGATTTGGGTTTTTTTGTTGTTGTTGTTGTTGTTGTTTTTTTTAACAGACTGGCATATTTCTTTCCACAGTCACAGATATTAAACTAGACATTTGTGGCATGTATCCAAGTTGAAAAAATACCCGATTCCTAGCCCATGAGAAATATTTTTCTCCTCTACTGGAGAAGGACTGACTGCTCTTCAGTTTGTAATCTCCTTATATGTTTTGGGTTGTCTATAATTTTATCTCCAAGCTTGTCTGACTCAAAAGCATCACCCTGGATTCTGGCCCCAAACCCATGAATTTCTTGAGTTTGATGGAGGTATCAGTACTGACTCTATAGTACTAATCAATAGAACTACTCACTTAAAGACAGAGTAAGGTCCTTTCTTTCACCCTATTCAGTCTTTCTAATTTAGTTGTAGCTTAGAAAATAACCGAATTTTCCAAGATATAGTTTTGGTACAATTTTTATTGAAACAATTTACGAATCAGACTGTTTGATAATCTTGCTCTTTCTGGCAAGATTCTGGAACAAAATGAATCAAGACAAAGCAAACTCTAGACTGCTAAAGTGCGTTGTATTCTTCCACTGAGGATTTTTAAACCCAGTTGTAATTGTCCTTGTTTGCTTTATAAGAATACATGCATTTTTTTGCTAAGGCAGATCTTGACTGACATTCACTGTTGGCTTATTGGTGTATCTGGAGCATCAGAAGCTCCATGCGACCAGGCAGCTGCAGGGCAGGAACACTTGAGCAACGGTCAACAGTTTGACTTTTGTGTCAAACAGTTCATTGACTGCATAAACTCAAGAAAGTCAGTGGAATATATGGCTGAATAACCACGGTGTCAAAACTTTGTAAAAGTGTTAAATTCACATTTATTGAGATAAATGTGAAAAGACAGCAAATCATAGAATTTAAATAACTTCCAGGGTTAAAATAATTTCTAGAGGTTACTTTAGAAATTACAGCTGAAGAAATTTCTTTTGCTTAATTTAGAAACAACAGATTTTAGCTTTTATTTAGTTGTGTAGTCAAATATTAATTCACCTAATGGATAATTTATAGGCAAAAGAAGGAAGAAAAGACATGAAACTAAATAGGTTGGAATATGTATATAATATGTGTCTCATGGAAAGAGATGAAAAAGGCTGTTTTTCCCACCATTGGTGGTAGAATAAGATTATCTTAACCAGGAAGACAAATTTAGTCAATGATAGTCGCACAAAAATTAACGAAGAAAAAATGGATTTTGCAGTGAATAAAATGATTCAACTAACTCGCTGTAGTTTAGATTCCTCAATGATAAAATAAAATTAGGAAGCTGCAGAACAGCATGAATTCCTTAATATCCATCTTTCTATGCTTCACATAAAGTAAATAGCCAGTTAATAAAAAATTGTCTACTGTCCTATTTTTTAAAGAAGGTGCTTTTAGTTCATCAGCTTCTTTTAAGCCTGTAAGAGTACTTACAAAATGACTAGAAACCTTTTATCTAGAATGCTTGCATGTATTACGTTACCGTGGATTTGGCAATTGACTTCAATTATTATTCTTGTTACAATTTTCAATGTAGAATATAATCTGTTAATGTTGTCTGCCTAATGTTACTGAAAGCTTGACTGTATTTTTTTTTCAGTTTGTTCAGTCACTGGTGAGACATTTCATTACCGTGTCTTTTGTTAGATTTAGAACAGAAATTGACGTTAAATGGCAGAAACATTTTATAAAAGATGTTAAAAGTTTGCACTTCTCTTTTTGAAAGCAACCAAGTCCAAAAGCAGTCAAAAAACTTGTTGGATGCTCACTTACAGCTAAAAATTCTAAGACTGCAACACCCAAATCCTAAGCAGCTCAAAGCTTCAGTCTCTAATATATTCTCAGTGAAGATCTTTCTATGGGAACAGGGCAGAAAAATTGATTGACTCTGAACTATGGTATGTCCAGTGAAACTTTTGTAAGTTGGCATTTTACCAGGTTGCTAGTTCTTCTGTCACAGGGAGGAAAAAGTGACATTCCTCCTCCCTGTCCCTTCTGTGGTAGATGGCCATTCATTTTACGTAATTTGTTCTTACATTTTAATCTGTAAGAGAAGCAGTAGAAAGTGTGATCAGAAGTTTGCACAAAGTTGTGTCTTTTCAGATTACAAAAAGGGCTCTTCAAAAGGTGTCAATAGGAAAAGAACTTACAAATGTGACTTGTTAATTGGTTGTGGTAGAAATGTGTGCCTAATTTCTAATTTTAATATGTGTCACTTTAGCTTCTAACCTTTGCTTCTTGTTTAATTTTCTCGGCTAGATTAAAGAGCTCTTTACTACCTCGTTTTTCTCTCTGTGGAGATACTTTCATAGAGTAATCAAATTGTTCCCCGTACTTTTTGTTACAAGAAACAGCTTGAGCTCTTTGAATCTGTAATTGTAAAACAGGTTCTCAGGTATTCAAGTTTTATTTGTGGCTTTCTTTCAACATAGTTCACAGCCCTTCAGCATCCATTTTGAGGAGGGAGTATCAGAACTTTTGAGATCTTTCTGATGAGCAGAAAAGTCAGATACACTGCAGAGTCTACCTCAGAGTATATATTAATATGCAAATATAATTTTATACATATTTATACACGTGTGTGCCTGTGTGTGTATGCAAAGGTTATATTGGTCCTTTTCATCATGGCATTTCATGGATGACATGGGTTCATGAGCATCTTTTCATTGTTGGCCACTGCTTTACAGAGCACTAGTCCATTCTTTTCTCTGTTTAGTCTGTATTTAATTTGTAACCTTTGTTCCTAGGTATGTATGTAAATTTTATTATTATTCAAATTCACACAGTCAAAAGAGGCTCTGCCTCTTGTAGTACACAGTATGGCAGTTTTGGGGGTGACATACCGCAGCTGTGTGGCACAGTGTGCACCGCTCCCTCTGTGCGGCGTTTGTTTCCGTGGTCACGCAGACCAGAAGGGTCATGTGGCACCCTCTAGCGTGATCCCAATATTGACAACAACGAAGATGGAAAGAAACAATGACTTAACTTCTCCAATACATAACACAAACCTCTGTTTTTTCAGTTTATTTTTGCACGGTGAGCTGCCTCATGCATAATTTCAGTAAACTGTCTCTTTGTGGATTGTTACGGGGTGGCGGTGATATTCACTGGCAACCAGTGGCAGATACCACAAAAGATCTTAGAGAATCCAAACTTGCATGACTGCTTCAATAAAATTATAGGACTGCGAACCTCAGCAGCCGGAAAATGGAGTGCTACTATCTTGGAATCTGGCCCTCAGCAAAATAATACCTGAAAGCAAATGAAAGCACATGGTAAATACATGTTTTCAACTACTCAGTGATGCACATATCATTGATCTGATTTTTCAAGTGCTGTTGTGGTTTAACCCCAGCCAACAACCAGGACCACACAGCTGCTCGCTTACTCCCCCCAGCTGGGATGGGGGAGAGAATCGGAAGAGTAAAAGTGAGAAAAAGTCATGGGTTGAGATCAAGACAGTTTAATAGGTAAAGCAAAAGCCGTGCATAGAAGCAGAACAAGGAATTCATTCACAACCTCCCACCAGCAGGCAGGTGCTCAGCCATCTCCAGGATATCAGGGCTCCATCATGCACAACGGTTACTGGGGAAAACAAACACCATCACTCCAAAAGTGTGTCCCTTCCTTTTTCTTCCCGCAGCTTTATATGCTGAGCATGACATCATATGGCATGGAACATCCCTTTGGTCAGTCGGGGTCAGCTGTCCCAGCTGTGTGTCCACCCAGCTTTTTGTGCCCTCCCAGCCTGCTCACTGGTGGGGTGGTGTGAGGAGCAGAAAAGGCCTTGAGAGCTTAGCGACAACCAAAACCATCAGTGCGCTATCAACAGCACTCTCATCCCAAATCCAAAACATGGCCCCAGACCAGCTGCTAGTGAGACAGTTAAGTCCATCTCAGCTGAAACTATGACAAGTGCCTCTATGTTTTTCATAGTATTCTTAAAGCGATGAATAAATTATGAAACTTGTCACTGTACATAATGTATTCACATCGTGACTGTAAATCCTTGAACCGTAACACCACATTTATCATCTGTCTTGTCACATTTGCTGTAATATTTTCAACTTGGGCTGTGATTATAGGTAGGTTCTAGCTATGGAGACTTTTTGGATTTATGAAGTGAAAATTTAGCTATTGAAATACTTAAAGTTCAAATATTGAGTGTTCTTAGTTTTCTTGCTTTGTGCAGATTTCAGCAATAATATGACATATCTCATAACAGCATTTAATAACTGTACGGTGTGCTCCCTGCAGTTACTGTGCAGCTCTTTATGAGCCAAGAAAATATGTAAGGCACTTACTGAGTGTCTCTCTCCTAGGTGAACACCAGTGCTGTAGAGCTAACATATTAAAATGCATTAAACACATTGAGATTAATGAAGTACTGTCTTTCCATGTCCGGTGGGTGCTGTACTAAGCTTTTGTTTAGGCAGGTATAGAGGTAGATTTACAGAAACTATGAAAGAACGATCAGCTTAGATTGCTTGGGATTCAGTACCAGATTGATAGCCACAGGCATAATTCCTCTGCTTTCTACCAGTCTCACCACTACCAGAAGGACTCTATGTTCCTGCTAGTTGACTTTCAATATTACAGTCTGCCTCCTTTTTTTTTTTGGCAGAAAGCAGAAAAACAGATTTCCTCCAAAGAAATTGCTCTAACTTTGTCAGTAAAATACAGGAACTATAGAACACGTTGCATACCCTCCTGCTAATATCTGTGCCTGGGCTGTACGCGGTGTTTCCGTTCACTCTTAAGTGTGCTGAAAAAATAAGTATACAAAGTCTATACTGAAATTTTGGTGGAAATGGAACAGGTATAAAATATCCTCAAATGAAGCAATATTTTCCTCTTATTTTCCTTTTTTTTTTTTTTTTTTTTTGTTTATTGCTGAATCATAGAGCGTAGGGTAACTCAGGTTGGAAAGGACCTCAAGAGGTCTTCAGCCCAAATTTATGAAAGGAGATCAGACAAGCTTGCTCAGAGCTTTACCCAGCCGGGTTTTCCACAGTCTCTTTGGGAAACCTGCTCCGCTGCTGGACCGTCCTCACAGTGAAAAGGGGGTTTGTTATATCCCATTGAATGGGGTTTGGGTTGTTTTGGTTTTTGTTTGTTTTTTTTTTGTTTGTTTCTCAGTTTATGTTACTCAGTCCATATACTTAATACCATATTCTTTTTTTCCAGGTAAGAGAAAAATTGCTTTCTAGGGAAAAGTGAGTGACTATACAGTTAGTGTCAGAATTCAGAGTCCTGGGATCTCAGTATATAAGATACTCTTCTGCAAATCTTTGTGTTTAATTTACAAGAGTCTGCTGAGGAATCATATTTCCCAGTGCCGAAATGGCAGAAGTAAAGCCCTTAGTCTGCCATATATAACTTTTATTCAGTTTAAACTTTGCCAGGGTTTGGAAGTGTTTTTTTGACGCATATAGATACATTAAAGGAATCCTTCATGTATGTTGCATGTAGAAAACTTTCAGACAGAAAAACAGATCTTCTCTAAAGAGAGTCTCAATTCCATTGGCGGCAGCGTTGTGTGTGTTTGTTCTGAAAGGGCAGTTGCACTATGTTGACCGTTGAACTTACAAATTATTACTGAAGAAGGAAAACACACAAAAGGAACTGTAATGTGGAAATAAAATTAGTGATAAGTAACTAAGTATATACAAAGACAATTCATTACAATAAGCAGCTCAGGATGTTAAAACCACTAATACATAGTAGACAATTTGCACTAATTGACTGGATTTTTGTTAACTTGGACTATCTATTTTATTCAAAAGGCTACTGGCCTGTTGTCATGGTTTAACCCCAGCCAGCAACTGGGACCACACAGCGTCTCGCTCACCCCGCCTCCCCACTCCGAGAAGGGTAGGGAGAAGAGGGAGGAAAGGAGAGGAAAGGGGAAAAAAACCCTCATGGGTTGAGATAAAGACAGTTTAATAGAACAATAACAGAAAAGGAAAATAACAATGATAATAACAATGGTGAAAGAATATACAAGACACAAGTCAGTCTCACCACCCGGTGAATGGTTGCCCAGCCCGACCTGAGCAGAGAGCACCGATTCTACCCCCGCGGCCAACCCCCAGTTATATACCGAGGATGACGTCTATGGTACGGAATATTCCATTGGCCATCCCATTGTTCTGTCTGTGCTCCTTCCCAGCTTCTATGGGAAGCTGAAAAAAGTCCTTGACTAGTATAAACATTACCTAGCAACAACTAAAACAATATGCATTATTGACATTCCTTTCATGCCAAAATCTGAAAGCACAGCAACCACTGGAAAGAAAATGAACTCGATCCCAGCTGAAAGCAGGACACTTGTTCACTGTGCTCTGCTATCGTTTTGCAGTGCATTGCTACAGTACTTGAAACACAGTGGGTGGTATTCTTAAGTCAGTGTAGAGGCAAATTAAGCATGGTTTCCTGCAAAACGCCTGCACAGCGTGTATGAGCTGCAATTTGCCTGTGTAACTTTGACATCGTGTGCAAACAACTCAGTGCGTAGGTGCAGTGTCCATCTGATTTAAACATTGAGTGATTTAATGATTTTGCCTGTTTCAGCTTTCATGGGCCTAATTATGGGCATTCCACATAGTTACGTTCTTCAGCCTAACTATATACTGGCTCAATGATTGCTCACGATTTAACTGCTAATTGCTAACCATGGCATAGGACTGTGATAAACCGCTTTGTTTATTAAAGCAAGTATTCTCAAATGGCCTGTTTTTCATTTTTCATTTCAAACCTTAGGAATTCCAGAATCAAATAGTATAATACCCATTTTTCTTTGTATCTTATGCTATATGGATCTTATTTAAATCAAAATTAAGAAGTTCAAGAACATTTTCCTTAATGTGGTATGCTGGTGTGAAAGACTGAAATTTTCAGCATTCAGCTCAATAATAGATCCTGTTTTTCCAGAAACTTTTTGACCTGACCTGATTTCAATTAGTACTTAACATCTGGTTTTACGTCTCTGACATAGCACCACTACTACATGTTAGAATTCATGATTTACAGAAGTTCTCAGTATATCTGAGTGACTGAAGTAAAATCTCCTGTGTAAACACAACCAGAATCAGTCGATTCAAGGTCCCACCTTCATTTATGAATTAATGAATATTTAATGGGTCTTTCTTATCTTTAATTTCAAATCAAACCACAACGTTTGGGCTTTGTCCTTTCAGGCTCCCCAGGTTTCTTTTTGAAAGGCGTGTCAGGTGGCTTTTTTGACTTTAAAGCTCCTTCATTGTGTGTTCTGACTTGCCGAGGGTCTAACTGCGAGAGGATTGGTTTCACCAACTGGAGAAATACTTGAACTTGAATGGTTCTCCCAGAGATCCGGACCTGAAACTTCTACCAGATTTAGTACTTAGAACTAAAAACAGTTTAATGAGTTTAAGCACGTATAGACCCCAGTAAAAGTGAATAAAACTGTTTACAACACAGAGCACTATCTCAACTAGCAATCTGCAGGATTAGTTCCTGACCCAGAGTTTACTGTTTTCCGCTTTTAACAACTCCAGGTGCAGACAGATAAGAGAAAAGTCTTTGAACAGTGGTCCTACACTCTCTAGTTCCAGCTATGATAAGCCACTGGTGCTGAAGTGGATTCAATCTAGCGTCTATGAGCAGTTATACTTTTTAAGAAATCGTGCATCATATATAAGAAGACAGAAGTTCACCATCAAATATCTAACTCTTTAGCAGTGTTTTTTTTGGTTTTGGTTTTTGTTGTTGTTGTTGTTTGGGTTTTTTTTTTGTGTTTTTTTTTTGTTTGTTTGTTTTTTTTTAACCAGAGAAGAACTAGAAAGAATATTGTTTGGCAAGATGTTGGCATTGGGAGAATTTCCACAGTCCTGGGCAACAGTCAGCCTTTCTGTGGTGGAAACTGCAGGGTCACTGTTTTGGTTTAGCTAAGCCTGGTCTCTACTTGCACCATTCGCATCTGGCACTTTTGTACTATCACTGTAGACATAGAGCAAATGCATTTTGAAGACTTTTCTGAAATATTCAGGGCAGAAAACAAGAAAGGACATATTTATGACCTGAAAAACTGGGAAATATTGTTAATCCGGGCCAAATTTGATTGTTTGTGATTTTTTTAGCCCAGATAAGAGACCAGAGTTTTTATCTGAATATAATTTTTGTGTTCTGCTCTTCACTAGGCAGGCAGTTGTTATCCCTTTGAAAATATTTATCTCTGAGAAAGCGCTGCAGTCCAATATCAGAAATATAGAGATTTAATTTCATTCTTTCAAGAGAAAAATCTCACCAACTTTAGTTACTTCATAATCCTTAATATGATGCCCCTAAAAGCCAAAATAGCTGTGACTTATTTTTTTTTTTAGAATTACGGTCATGTCACAAACAGGTTGCACTCATTCCTACATTTCTTTCAGTTTATTCAGTGAAAAAAGCTTTGGGAGATGGTATGTTTTCTGTTAGATTTCCTCTTTTTCACAGGTATAAAACCCAATAACCCCATAAAGTGATATACAAGGTGGGATTTAACAATTTTATGTTTTCCAAAGTCAGTTTAAGATCGTGAAGTTTATACTAAAGTATATTATACTAAGGTACTTAAAGTATATGATGTTGATTAACAGTCCATAAAAATAAGTGCCTTTGTGAAAATTGGGTATTTCTGAAGAAATGCAAACAATGATTTCTATTCAAACTTAATATGATTACCTAATTTAAAGGCAATATTTTTTCCTTACATTAAGTAGATTCTGCCGTTTTGTTTTGCCGTATTATATATCACCTTTGCTGATTTAACATGGTGCCTGACAAGCCTGTGTTTGCTTTTATTAATAATTGCATGTCCATGCTTGCAACAAAAGAAGTAAATTTCTCATGGTAAAAGGTGAAGCAAATTAAGAACATTAGGGCATAAGAAGGCCCAGCTGAGTCAGAGCAATGGACCATCCAGCTTAGTATTCTCCAGCTGAGAGGGTGGCAATGGGAAGTGATATTTAGGGAAAGTCCGTGAGCTTTGCTGGTTTTTGCAGTCTATGCTGCTTCTTTTTCTTCAGTGTCCCAGGACTGCTGTTTTAGGGGTGTTAGCAGGTAAGATTTTGCTTATGCTTTTTAATTTCTCTTTATGCACCTATTGACTGTGAGGGGGGTTTTTGTACTGTATTTTTTCATTTGCCGGTATGGTTTGCCTTCCCAGCCTTGAGAGGTAGCAATGAATTATAGGGAGTACTATTGTCTCTGCCTGGTGTTTTATTTTACCTGCTTTAAAATAGTCTCTTGCTAGCTTTATCAAGTGGTTCTTAGTTCTAGCGCTGTGTGTTTTAGTGAGTAATAGTTCTGTGCTTGCTTACTTATTCACAGTATTCAGAAGTTTCTAAAGCTTAATTGTATTTCCTTTGTGTTGTTTTCTCCGAATTAAGGAGTCTTAGCTTTCCTAATCTTTCATTATAGGGCAGCTGCTGCAAGCCTTTGATCATTTTAATTGCCCTTGTCTGTACTTCATTGGAGTCCCCTGTATTGTGGAGTCTAACTCAACTGGGTTGTTCCTGAGATGTGGAGTTGTGTGTGTTGCTCAGGATATGGGTTTGCTAAGGTTTTCTGGAAAGGGCTTTTATAAAAGTATCCTCTGCCTTATTCTTAATACCTTTTCTGAAGGATACCCAATAGCTAATTGTTTCGTGTTGAGTTCTGCTGTATGTTGAGCTGATGACATCAGAGAAATATCAATGACGACTCTAGGAACTGTTCCCCATGTTGTCATTTTTGGTTCTGGGTTTGTGATAGATAGTTCAGATTATTGTTTCTATGTATTTGTGAATTTGGAAGCTTATCTGCATTTGCATGCTCAATTTGTGAGGATTTCCTTAATATCAATGCAAAGAGATTAGTATCATCCACCTACTGTGTGGTCACCCTGTAAACCACCTCCTACAAGTCATTGATGTTGAATAAAACTGGTCCCAGCAGAGAGTCATGGTGGTCTGTCCTTCTGACTCATCTCCCTGGTTTTGGAAAAGTGGCCATTAAGTCTTACTGTCTCCTTACTGCTTTTTGACAAGTTTTGCTGCTTCAACTTTTTATTTGGTCCAGTGGTAACTTAGTTTTTCTGTTAACCTGTGATGTGAAAACTTGTCAGAAGCTTCCTAAAAGTCCAAATAACTGCCCCCCCCCCCCTTAAATATCTGTTTACTGATACCTGATGAGATCCCCAAGAGGTTTGTAAGCAGGGCTGCTCTTTACAGTAACTGTGTCTCAACAGACCTGCTTTTTCCATGTGTTAAGTCGAAGAGATATGTCTTAGTCTGTTTTTGAGAAGACTTTTTGTTTTTCTAAGGAGAAGGCCTGGTAAAAGCTGATATTTGCATAGCAGAATAGCATGGTTGTGACACAACACCTAATGTGGCAAAGGGCCCAGTCTCACCCTGGGAATTCTACCAAAGTTCTGGGACTATGGATTCTACCCTGACTTAATTGCTTATGTTTTCACTGTCCTGCCTCAAAGACGCTACCTACCAGCAGCTACTATGTTCTGCAGACAGGCTGAATTTGTAACTGAAATTTCTGTGTAAAAGATTTTTTCAGAGGGGGGGGAAAAAAAAACGGTCCCTATAGTAGGAACAGGCACAGATTCCTGAGTCTGCGTGAGCATGCCTGTGGGCTTATCTTCTTGTACCTTGCTGTGCTCCTTTTAGTTTTGGGAACAATTATAAGAAATAAATGTGATATTGTTTGTGTAGCAACTCGGGCTTCTGATGCTCACATGCATGTATATTTCTATTACACACATTAAAGGCGTTCCTGTAATGTAGGGAGTTTAAGGCGTTTGTGTCAAGCACACAACGAGACAGGGTGTTGCAATTGCGGTCGTCTGTGCCACTTCAGTTTGTAAGCAAAATAAGGTTCTAATTTAATGATTACGTATTCTTCTTCACTATACTGGGCCTTATCTAGCATGCAGGTGCAACTGGTAGTAGTAAACTGTAAGACTAAACGACCTGAAAAACTCATCTAGTGCACTTTTCCAAGAAAAATAAATTTCCTTGGGCACTGAGCCTCTCTAGTGTGGGTCTAAGTTTTTCTGTTTCTTTGTTCAAGTGCTCTATACAGTCAAGAATTATATTGCTGCACGCTAGTCTCTTGTGCTCTGTGGCTTGTAACTCAAAAAAGTATCACTCGGTTATTTTTTGGTCATAGAGAGACTTCTTTCTTTTCCTAAAGTTGCTTGTTGTTGACTATTTTAAAAATTTCAGGCCTTTTGATGCTGCTGTGTATTTGAAACCTTATACCTGTGAATACGGGTGACTGCCTTTATGCAGTTCTGATTTTCCTGGTTAAAACTTGATTGAGTGTGAGAAATGTTTTTAAACTGATGATGATGCGCATAATGAGGCTTCATGTCTCTTTATAGATAAAATGCACACAGGCAGCATACGGCTCGCTTTCCAGTTTTTTAATACTTAAGTGTGCACAGCCAAGACATGTTTGTCAATTTTTAAGTTAAATATTTTGGCAACTCGTTGGTGGATGTTAGTAAAGTGCTGATGTTAGATGGGTGAACTGATCCTGAAGAGCAGATAAGAGGAAATAGCTCAGATAAAGTTATTACTCTTGTCACTATTAGCGTGTGCTTTGGTAGCTCCCACAATACTCCTGCTGCTGCCTATAAAGATAGGAATAGTTGTTCCTTGCTCCAAAGAGATCACAAGAAGTGCAAGTAACAGATGACAGTTGGGGGTGAGATTATAAACAGCTTGAAATGAAAATCAGCTATCGCCAGCTGCATGTCAAATTGTGATCATAATGAAAGCAAAATGTGGAGAAAAAGAATTTAATTAACATGTGAGGAAAAAGGAGTTTAGAAATGTAAATAGATAAAATTTACATTCCATTAATCTAATGGTAGATTCTCTACTCGTGTGTAAGCTTCCCTCAAGAGAAACGGTCCTTTAATAAAAACTGCTGTTCAAACACATCAGTTCCTTTTAATAGTTTCAAATGATCACCAAATTCAAGCGACGTTTCAAAGCTAAACTGGGCTCAAAAGAATGAAGGAAACTTCTAGAATTAAAGTTTTAGCCAAGAGAGTTTGCACTACTTCAGTACTTTGAAGCACGTTGCCAAAGGGTAGTTTTTAATGGACTTCTGTGCGCACTAAACCAAGACTTCCATGCAACAATACCCTACGCTTTCTGCAAGTTTCCGCACACCTTCACGTTTTAAATTGCATTCCACCTATTTCCGTGTCTGTCTTCAAAGTTTTGTTAGATTCCTTTTCCGTTTTGTATATGTGAAGCAGTACACATGGAATAAAATGTTTTCACCTGTCTGTAGCCATCTAAAACAAAGTTATCCAGTTTGGGCTCTCCCTCTAGTATCTGCTTTTGATACATACAGGTCTATGGCCATATTGCCATCACCGTCCTGGGACTGCTTGTATGGCCCCATCTATGGCTCCAGGAGAGTGCAGGCTGCCCTGTGGTCCCCTGGCATATCTGACAGCCCTGTGCAGAGAGCCGAAATGGCACGAGAGGATGGCATGTGGGCACCTGCCCTCGTTCTCTCCCCCAGCCAGCTAAGAATTTCTCGTGAGCATAAAGTTAGCCAAGTGATCATCTTGGACTAAAAAGCTAGATTTTTAGGTTTTAAAAATAATTCTTCTGGATTCAGGTGTTTCCTCTCCTTAGTTTTGGTGGTTTTGCTGTATATAGGAAACAAAATATATTTTTGTCTTTTTGTCTTGTATAGTTGTAACACACAGCATCAGTGAGTTTTCTTGTATGGATCTGTTTTAAATCCTACAGTTAGTAGCATTTTATGAATTACTCAATGGTAATTATAACCCATAGAAAGATCCACTGACTTAAATTCTTTTCAATATGATATATGCGGGATACCTATATATACACAAGAGAGGTCTTTCCTGAGTTCTGCCTTTCAAAGGCCTATTTCCTGCAGAATTGCTTGCCTATTATCTAGTGAATTGGTTCTACAGCGTCAGGAACTTTATACTAGTCCCTGAAAGCTTACAAATGAAATTAGATCTAGTTGCAATTAATTTTTATTTAAGCATGTGTATGGTCTTTGCACAAGAATTACTTTTTCCATACACTGAAAAGATAATCAGTCTGGTCAATTCTGAAATACCGCTTTGTATCAAAGTTCCAGTTACATGTAGTAGATGTTTATTACATAGTTAAATAAAAAGAATATGTTTGTCTTCAGATTATTGATTAATGTTTCCTAAAGGATTTATAAAATAACTAGTAATTCAGAAACTTTTCTGAAAATATAGTTACTCCTTGTTTAAATTAAATGGCCCAGACAAAAGCCTTCTCTTCAGACTTGTGCTGCGTGATTTGTGCTGTGTATCAGTGGATTTTTATGTGATGTTGAAGCAACCGTATATAAAACAAGTAATCTTTTGTTTGTTTATGGAGAAAGGAAAGAAATGTATTACTGTTGATATCAACTGCAGCATAGAACCAGTGAAAGATAAGAAACAGAAATGAAAGGGATAAATTCCACATTCCGGGATAAATAAAGGCTCTTTCCAACACAGGTTTTTGTCTAAGATGGGTGTAGAAAAGAAGAAAATCAGAACTGGTAAGAAAATATTTTGGTGGGGAAAAGTACAGGTCAGCTATTCTAAACATATGCATCCCAGGATCCAAAAGATGGTGACCACACCACCTGTAGTGATTTATAGACAGTCACAGAGAACTGAGAAGCTGCCACTGAGATAAGATAAATGCGCCGCTGATCGAAAGCGTGATCCTGAAAATTACAGCACTGTGCAGGAGTCCTAAGTTTAAGTCTTAGTAATATACTGAAACAAATATTGCTTTTGCAAACACTCAAAGTTTACTGAGCAATAGAATAGGGGAAGAACAAAGAATATCAGGCGCATGTGATTTTTTAAAATCGCCTAATAAATAACTGACAGAGGGAATGCAGGAATACAGGAAGCTTAATTTATGTAGTATTTAATGAAGTATTTGTGATAGCAGGAATTAATAAAAGAGTGGTTTGCAAAGTCTCATTGAAAATTAATGGAAATTAGCTTGAATAACACAGGGATTGAAAACTGTCCAAAAACTCTGTAAACAAAAGATAATGATAAGCAACAGCATATTGCGCTGGAATGTGAAGGGTGAGAAGTGTGTAGTGGAGTGTCAGAGATCAATTTTATGTCTGATCTAATTTAACATTTTCATTAGCGATTAGCAAATGATGTAACCAGCATGTTAATGAGTTTTCTCAGATAAAGATGTACTAAGAAGCAATATATACCAATAAAAATCACTTCAGAGATCTAGGGAGGTTAAAAATATGAGCAAGCTATTTGATCTGAGAGGCCACAAACTTGCATGTGCGCTGAGAAATCATTAAAGCTTAGATAATTGTGGGCTTCTTGTATTAAAAGCACACCTAATGTGGGGATAACAAGAAAATCATTGCGTGCAAGTCCTGATCAATAGGTGCTGTGCAAGCTGGTTTTTGTGCCAGGCAAGAGGAAGATGGCGAGTGCCTTGGTGTTCTCCTCTCTAGTGTTTGCACCTGAGTGTGAGTTGGCATGTCCATATTTGCCACCACGTCCACATGGCTAGTGCTTCTTGGCTCTCTGGCATCATCCGTACTTCACGTTTTCCGCTCGCCTACAGACAGCAACTTAAACTGGTATAACCAATGCAAGCAGAGGAAAAGAATGATTATTATTTGAGTCCCTTTGCATGGACTTTCCGGCTCAGACAGGAAATACTTCTCTAGGGAGCGAATCAGAAATTCACATTTATCAGCACATTTTCATAGGAATAAAATATTTGAAATGCACACCTGGGCTGTAGAGTCCGAATGCTGCTTTGAATGTTTTGCTCTGATACTTGATTAATTTTGTTTAGCTTTCCAAATCCAGCCTGCAACAAATTACAAGCATGGTTTGTTTTTTTTTTTCATGCTGCCTCTGTTGCTGCTTTTGTTTATGTTTTACATTGTGTGACTGCTTAATGCAGTGTTTTGTGCTGGGTCCAAGATTGCCTAGAACAAGTTACAGTGCAAGCTGAAAGTTGCTTTTCAGGTTGCAGGATCTTTCCTTTCCTCCTGACTTCATTTCCTATTTATGAACCAATAGTGACTTGGAGTAGCAGTAGAACCGAAAGCTACAAAAGCTGCTCTGTTTTCCAGAAAGTGAGAAAATAAAATCTAGGTGGAGACACTGAAAAATATTTAAGTATACGTTACATAAGATTTAAAGTGTTTATCCTACTGTGCAATGGAGTCCCAGCACTTGAAATCTCAGGGCACTGAACTGTGAGAGAGAGAGAGAGCACAGTAGAGCTGGATGGCTTCCCCACATCACTTAGTAGTGATGGTGGAAAGAACTTCTTTTCTGCTTTTGTGTTAATTTTTGGACTCTTACCTTGAAGAAAGACACACTGATGTCAGCTGAAGAAAAATTGCCACACACTTGATGAAAGTCATCACGCTTGTGCGGGACACTGTCAAATTCCAAGTTTGATTTCCACCCATTGAGCTTTGATTTTTTTGGATGTTTCATTCATAAACTGAGAAGGTTGAAGTCTGCCTTACTCTAGAAGATGGAAACGGATGATAGGTTTTCCTAATATGAGTGGATTGGGTTGCTGCACGGCATGTGTACCATGCTAGATCTGAATAGTACGTACTTATGCTGAACAAAATAAAATACAAAATTCCCAGGTCTCATAACTTGTTCCCCCATATAATTTCAGCTGCTAAAAGACACAAGCCACGTGGAGCATGAGAGGTATCACAGAATGGTAGGGGCTGGAAGGGACTTTTGGAGATCATCCAGTCCAACCCCCCTTGCCAGAGCAGGGTCACCTACAGCAGTTGCACAGGATTGTATCCAGGCAGGTTTTGAGTATCTTCAGAGAAGGAGACTCCACCACCTCTCTGGGCAGCCTCTGCCAGTGCTCTGCCACCCTCAAAAGAAGGAAGCTTTTCCTCATGTTGAGATGTAATTTCCTGTATTCCAATTTGTACCTGTTGCCCCCTGTCCTGTTGCCGGGCACCACTGAAAAGAGTCTGGCCCATCCCCTTGACACCCGCTCTTTGGATATTTATAAACCTTGATGAGATCCCCTCTCAAGTCCTCTCTTCTCCAGGCTAAACAGACCCAGGTCTCTCAGCCTGTCCTCATTAGAGAGGTGCTCCAGTCCCTTGATCATCTTTGTAGCATTCTGCTGGACTCTCTCCAGTAGTTCCTTGTCTTTCTTGAACTGGGGACCCCAGAACTGGACACAATACTCCAGATGTGACCTCACCAGGGCAGAGTAGAGGGGAAGAATGATCTCCCTCGACCTGCTGGCCACAGTCTTTTTATTGCACCCCAGGGTGCCATTGGCCACCAGGGCACATTGCTGGCTCATGGTCAACTTGTTCACCAGAACTCCCAGGTCCCTATACTGGCACATGGGGTTATTCCTCCCCAGGTGCAGGACTGTACACTTGCCCTTGATGAACTTCATTGGGTTCTGCTCAGCCCAACTCTCCAGCCTGTCCAGGTCTTGCTGCATTGTGGCACCACCTTCTGGTGTGTCAGCCACCCCTCCCAGTTTTGTGTCATCAGCAAACTTGTTGATTGTAGGCTCTATCCCTTCATCCATGTCATTGATGAATATATTGAACAGGACTGGACCCAGTACTGACCGCTGGGGAACACTGCTAGTTACAGGCCTCCAACTGGACTCTGGGCCACTGATCACAACCCTTTGAGCTCTGCCATTCAGCCAGTTCTTAATCCACCTCACTGTCCGTTCATCTAACCCACACTTCCTAAGCTTACCTATGAGGAAGTTATGGCAGACAGTGTCAAAAGCCTTGCTGAAGTCAAGAAGGACAACATCCACTGCTCTCCCCTCATCTACCCAGCCAGTCATGCCATCATAGAAGGCTGTCAGTTTGCTCAAGCATGATTTTCCCCTTGGTGAATCCACTTTGCCACTCCCAATAACCTTGTCTTCCTCTGCATGCTTAGAGATGACATCCAGGATGAGCTATTCCATCAGCTTTCCAGGAATGGAGGTGGGGCTAACTGGCCTGTAGTTTCCTGGGTCGTCCTTCTTGCCCTTTTGAAGACTGGTGTGACAGCAGTTTTCTTTCAGTCTTCAGGCACCTCTCCTGTTCTCCATGACCTTTCAAAGATGATGGAGATTGGCTTAGCAATAACATCTGCCAGGTCCCTCAGGCAACTTGGTGAGAGCTCACGTGAGCATCCTGGTTGTTCTTAGCTTATATGTCAGAATGGAAAGCTGCAGTAGAATACAGTCAATGATTCAGGTTAGAACTTTCTCAATTTTGCTTCCATTTTGTGCATAAGTTTCCATATGTTTCTGATTATAGCGTAAAGCCACGTCTACAACGTTCCTTTGGATAGCTGTGGAATCATTAACATGCAAATTGTGCTGCCATGCACAGCATTCATTTTAATCTATAATGTATGTGAACGTATATCTCCAGAATGTCAAATGCAGATACCTAGGCTTATAGTAAACATCTTAAATCAGTATGTGCCTAAATATGGATTTATAGATGTGCTTTGACGCATCTGTGAAATGCGAGTGCTCCTAGCATAGCTGGGAGTCCCGAACCTGTGTCTACATTATCATGGATTGGTAGCTAGGCATAAGCTATGCTAATGTTTGTTGTTTGACATTCTAATGGTTTCCTTCAGGTATAGATTATCCCTGTTGATATTATAAGACAAACAATTGGAAACCTCATTTTCAGACTTGGAGGAAAAAGGAGGAGGTGTATTCTTAATCTAAATCCTGCTTGAAAATGATAGGATTAAAGATCAATTTTCTGTGCTCAGTTTGTTAAGAAACATATTCACAGAGAAATTATCTGTAAATGACACTAAAGCTCTGCTAAATTACACAGCTAGGTATTTTCTTATTAAATTATTTGGCTGATGCTCTTTAGTCTGTGTGGCTTACACTAGCAAGCTTGCAATTCAACGAATATTTTCATTTTCTCACAGGGGATATACAATGCAAAACACTTCAGCACAGGGTGTTTTAGTCGCCTGGTCATGAGTCAGTCATCGGTGCTATTCCTCGAATAAACTGGAGTAGCATCAGATATCCAGAGGAGGGCACTTGTGGCTCTCCAGTCAGTCTGTTCAAACCAAAGCACTGTCTGCACTACAGAGTTCTTCTGATTGGGTGAAAAAGTCTTTAGAGAGTCTTATCTGAATTGAGCCAAAGTACTATTAAGCAATTATGGATTATGCATGGCATCAGTTTGAAGATTTGCTTGCAGGTTTCTGCAATTAATTGGCATATTTATCACACGAGCTTCTATCAGAAAAGAGCAACAGCTTTCAAGTGCTTTCATTTCTGCAGCTGGTGGCTGCAGAAAGCCACCCTTGTACCACGAGGGCCAAAAGCATTTTCTGCTCAAAATTGTCTAACCTATTAGGCTTGATGAATATTCAGACGGTGATGCTGGGTTTCTTTGGGCAAGATTTGTTTCTTCATATTTTGGAAGAAAGAAAGAACATAAGGATCATGGAATGTTGTACTTCATGCAATATAACTCAATATTTGAGGCATCATAAAATAACTTAATATAGAAACAATTTTAGTTGACAGTTAAAGTTCTTAGTCTTCAGCTAATAATGCCTGTGAAACCAAAGCAGGTTTTTGAGTATGATATATGGACATGATGCTGTTTGATCATGTAGCATCAAAATCATGTCCTAGTATATGAATAGTGCAGTCAAATTTTCCCTGAAGAGTCTGTAGTCAAGTTAGGAAGACTAGCCTGAGACACTTTAACATCTGTGCCTAACAGATGAAACCTAAAATGCGGCAACTTTTTTTGAGGGGGAGGTGTTAAATTGTGTGAGGTCAGAGAAATAAAACTTCATCTCAGCTCTTTCCTCAAAAAAGCTGGTTTGGTAGCAAAACAAACACTTTTGAAAATGCCCATGTTGCAAAAAAAGATATTTTTATTCAGTAGACAAAAATAAATTACTCTTATGAGTAATTACCTGTTAAATAGACCTTTTTTTATTAAGAAAGTACCTATGAAAAGTTACAGCTGAACTGACCCTGTATTACTGTGCAAAAAACCACTCCATCTCCAGTAAATGACTCTTCCGAAGGTCACTGAAGCTTTCTAACCATGTTTTCCTTCACCATTCTGTTGGAACTAACAGGACTGGCTTCTACGATCTGTGAACTTTTATCACGTGTCACATACAGCCTTCCAAAGACTAATGGTCACCTAGGCTAGAGAAAAACACTTTTTAAACTAATTGCAATGCCAAAAATGTACTTGTGTCTTAAATAATTTGTTAAATTTTAGTGGAGAGAGATTTAAAACTGAAAATGTATGTCTTATAGCTACTGCATACAGGAGGCTAAAACAAATCTTGGTAAGGTAGGAAGCAACCATTTCAACATTTATTGATGCTCTTTAGTTTCCAACAAATGAATGTCTTTTACAATTACATCAGTTAAAACTTCTGCTGATGGTGTGAGTGTGGGGAGGTGTGTGTGGCAGTGGCATCTCTTTGCTTTTTTTTTTTACTAACTATTTTTGTGAATTAGTCTTAACTAATAAATCAATCGCATACATCTTTTGGCAACTGTCCACTTCAGTTGCTACAGTGATGCTGTGGCTAAAGGATTAGCTTTTGGGAAGAGACTGCTAGATCAGCTGGTGTGGTTTGGAGGAAAAGAAGCTATCTGATACAGTCTTTCTGACCTGAAAGCTTGCTTGTGTGTATTGAACAATATTAGTTGAGAGATACGTCTCTTCCCCCTATATATCTTGCCTCGCTTAGTTTTTCCTCTGAGATTTCAACATACCAAACTAATTGACTAACGCTAGACACAATTTGTAAAGTAGTATCATCAAATTCATTCCAGTTATCCCTCTATACCATATTTCTCACCAGTGCCCTCTTGAGTTCTCATTAAGTGAAATTTGATGAGCTGTGATGATAGCAGGGTCACCTTCCCTGATTCACAAAGAAGCTGCTAAGCAACAATATTCTACAAAGGATTACAGAACTAATCCCCTAATTTCTCTCCCTCCGAAGACTGTGTTGCTTATCTGTTCAGGCTGGCATGACAAAAAGAAAAACGACAATTTTTATTAACATATCTGTACAGTACCTGCAGCTGAGATGATCCTAAACTTACTATCATATTTTTAACGCTGACTGAAAAACGGGCAATAAAAAGAAAATAGCTGTATGCCTCCTCGGGAAATAAGATCTAGAAGATATTTGATGTAAATGTCTGCTCCATTTAAGAGGGCAGAGCTGTGCTGTATTACATTAGCTGAGGTTTGTCTTTCCCAAATTCAAATTCTATGTGTTGAAGAGCACACGCCAAAGTTGCAAAAAAAGCTGTATGGAAAATCTTGAGTACAACTATGAGATGACAGGGATGAAGAACTGGGGGAGTGGGGATGGAGAGCGTGTCTGTGCATATTAGTAATGTGTTACAGCTGTGAAAACCCGCAAAGGCCCAGTCTTGTACCTACTTTTTTTAAAAAATCCCATGCATTCAAAAATGTCAGGCAGATGGCCATTATCATGAGTTTCGTTAATTTTCTTGTGTTAAATCCAACAGGATTGTTCATGATTAGTGTCTGTAGGACCAGGAGCGCTTTATGAAGAGCAGTCAGAGGACTATTACAATATTGATTATGCATTCTTTCTTGGTGTAGGTGGGAAGGTGTTAAATAGCTCCACTGCATGGCAAATACAAAGACTGCTATTGTAACTGGTATCAATCTTTCCATTCCTTCTGTCATTAGAAGGGAAGAAAACATGAAAAATAGAAAGTGCTAGCAGCCCTTTTGGGTAGAAAGTATGGGTCTAACCAAAGCATCATTTATTTTTCTTGATGTGAAAACATCTGAAAAGAGACATTCATTAGTTGCAGCCTCCTGACTGAATCTGGAATAACTATAAATCTGCCCTTGGTCTGTAATGCATATGATGAACAGAGCTGGTACTAATTAATACATCCCACAGCTCTATTTTCTTCAACTTGCTGGAAGTGTTTTTCTGCTGGAAAGTTGTCTGCGTCTTATTCAGTACAGACATTTGTAGTGACTGTTAGTAAAGATAGCAAAATTAAGTATTTGAACCTCTCCTGAGGCTCTGGACAAACATTTTTAAAGACTGAAATAAAGACAGCAGAAAAACCTTTGTGGAAAATCTAACCTGTAACTCATGACACTCAAAGTCACACGAAGGGGTAAGGAACTTGGAAAACTAGCTCAGGCTACAGAGGCCTGATGAGAGAGCAGATAGTTTGACTAATTAAGCCCTACCATAGGTAGGAGTGAATAAGGAACGGTGAGGAAAAGTGAAACATACCTTATGATTATGAGGAACCTGGACAGAGGTTGTAGACACAAACTCTGATACCACACATCTGATTTCTGTCATCCAAAACATGCACGCACAGCAATCATAGAATGATTTGGGTTGAAAGGGACTTTCAAGATCATCTATTTCCATCCCCCTGCCATGGGCAAGAACACCTTCTACTAGACCAGGTTACTCAAAGCCCCATCCAGCCTGGCCTTGAACACCTCCGGGGATGGGGCAGCCACAGCTTCTCCGGGCAGCCTGTTCCAGTGTCTCACCATTCTCGGAGTAAAGAATTTCTTCCCAATATCTAATCTGAATCTGCCTTCTTTCAGTTTAAAATGATTACTCCTCGTCCTCTTACTACACTACACCTGACAAAGATCCCTCCCCATCTTTCCTGTAGGCCCCCTTTAGGTATTGAAAGGCTGCTGTAAGGTCTTCCTGGAGCCTTCTCTTCTCCAGGCTGAACAACCCCAACTCTTTCAGCTGGTCCTCATAGGAGAGGTGCTCCAGCCCTCTGATCGCCTTTGTGGCCCTCCTCTGGACCTGCTCCAACAGGTCCACGTCTGTCCTGTTCTGAGAGCTCTAGAACTGGATGCAGTCCTCCAGGTGGGGGTCTCATGAGAACAGAATAGAGGGGCAGAGTCACCTCCCTCAACCTGCTGGCCATGCTTCTTTTGACAGAGCCCAGGATGCAGTTGGTTTTCTGGGCTGCAAGTGCACATTGCTGGGTTATGTTGAGCTTCTAATCAACCAACACCCCCACATCTTTCTCCTCAGCACTGCTCTCAACCCATTCTCTGCCCCACCTGCATTTGTACTTGGGATTGCCCTGAGCCATGGGTAGTACCTTGTGCTTGGTCTTGTTGATCTTCATGATGTTTGCACAAACCCACCTCTCAAGGCTGTCCAGGCCCCTCTGGATGGCACCCCTTCCCTCCACTGTGTCACCGCACCATGCAGCTTAGTGTTGCCAGCAAACTTGCTGAGGGTGCTCTCAATCCCACTGTCCATGTTGCCAACAAAGATGTTAAACAACACTGACCCCTGAGGATTGCCAGTTGTCACTGGTCTCCACTTGGACATCAATCTGTTGACCCCAACTCTTTGAGTGCAGCCATCCAGTCAATTCCTTATCCACCGAGTGGTCCATCCACCAAATCCGTGTCTATCCAAGTCCAGGTAGATGATGTCAGTTGTTTTTCCCTTATCCACCAACACTTATAACCCTGTCATAGAATGCCACCAAATTTGTCAGACACTAGTTGCTCTTAGTGAAGCTGTGTTGGTTGTCATCCATCACCTCCTCATTTTCCTTGTGTTTTAGCAGAGTTTCCAGAAGAATCTCCTCCATGCTTTTGTAGGGCACAGAGGTGAGACACTGACTGACATGCTGCCAAGATCATTGTCAATTGCTCAAAAATATAATTTATCATTTTTTTGTCTAATAACCTGCCTCATTCTCTAAAACTCTTTCCAATTCTCATGTCAATAAATAGGTATTGAGTTCTGCTAGAGTGTGCTGGAAGGTATGGGATGTCTAGAAGAAATTTTGTAGCCAGTTGGGTTATCTATAAAGCATGCAAAAAACCCTTCGTGTGCAAAACAAGATATCAAGGTGCTCTAATATGAAACGAAACAATTTATTATACAGTTATAATAATGTACTATAACCTATTCTGTTAAGTAAACATTTTCTTAACTGATGCAAATTGTATCCTCTCAACACTAGTGGATTTCTATTTATTCTTTAATATCACTTTGGCATATTGATTTAATGAATATGATCTACTTCAGCAGCAAACCTGACATGCATAAGGAGGTCTTTGTTGGTTTAATCTCTTTTCCAGTCTGTCACTAGTCGCTGCCATCTCCGATGAATTTATTCTCCCATCACATATGCAGCCCAGGCACTGCCTGTATGTTTCCTTCCACCAGTTCACTCTCGTGACATACTGCTTCCCGTCTTACTAATTTGACTTCTGTCTCTTTCCACTAGCTTTGTTCCCTCTGCTTGTCTCTCTGATACAAAACACATCATGATTTCATACAATTTGAGAAGAACATAGAGTCTTAATTATTCTGTATGTCTCTCCCTCCTTCCCTCCTTCAGCGCTTCCTGCTTTGCTTCTGGGAATTTCATTCTTTGGCTTTCAATCCAGCTTTAGATTTAATTCTACCAAGAGCATAGTAGTAAATTCTCACTAGAAATACTACTGAATAAACAGCCTAATTTACTGTCTTTACTGTCAACACTTCTTATCTGGTGGTTTTGGTTCTGATAATAATTAAGCAATTACCTCTGAGCAACCAGTTCACTTCTCCTGTGCTTCCCTGCTCAGTTCTCCAATTATTTTGTCTTTCTTCTCTTAATAGAGTAATTTGGAGAAAATTACTTGCATAGAGTTAGTGAAAATAGAAGCATATGAGTGCAGAATATTTTAGGTTTCATGGGGCCTCTGAAGCTCTTTTATTCCCGCACCCTCCTCAAAGTGGGTCCAGTTGTCTCAATTTGTTGAGCTGAGTTTTGAATATATCCAAGGACACAAATTGTACAACCTGCCTGAGCAACCTGTCTCAGTGTTTGACCGTTCTCTGTGACTTTTTTTCCTCTCTAAGGATTTGATATTGTTGCTGGGAGTTTGTTCTCTCCTATTGTCCAGAAGTCTTCTACTTGGAACGTGATATGCTTCACTGCTAGAAATAAACTTTATGCTTGAACTGAAGTTTGCCATTCTAGAAAATTCTGAAGGTAACTTAGCATTACATTTGTCTAAGAAATTAAATAAAAATTATTCTTCATTTTAGAAAAAAAATTGAATATGAAAAATTTCAACTAATTACAAAATTAAAGGAAAAAACCATAAAACTGCTGATTGTATTGTCTAATGGATAATAACTCAATCTGCTTTTGGCAAATGCAGTAGTCATATAAAAGAAATAATTTCCATGTGGTTCATCTTTCCCCATATGTTTTTTGTTTTGGGCATTCAGCAATTGCTTTCATTGACACCAAAATGAAGAACATGACATCTGCGTTTTCAAATGTTGAAGCACAACTCAAATTCCTAGATGCATGTTACAGGCAACTCTTGAAGTCAATATTGATTTAGTACCAAAGTACCTTTTGGAGTAAGAGTAAAATTGAGAACCCAGAGGAATGTGGGGGACTACTGTGTGATTGAATATGACAGCATTTTATCATAGCGGATAAAATTGTCTGCAAATTAACCAGTCATCACTTAAATAACATATGCAGTCTACAACTGCAGCTATTCACAGAGGGGTATGATCACTCCAAGTGCTGCTACAACTACTACTATGCAGCTCTCCGTTGTATAACCCTGGATGAATAGATGGACACTGCCTTTGCATTATTATTACTGTATGACTAAGATGCTGTTCCCTACATATGCTTGTTTGAATCAAGACTTCAGAACTGAAATCTAGGCTCTAATCTAAGGTTTCCACAGGGCAGATCTGTATACGTTTGCAGTTTAGAAATGTTAAAGGGTAAAGATAACCTGCTTGGGCAGACAAAGCATATGGGCCAGGATATCCCATACCTCTTTCCTTTGGTCTAAAATGGTATTAGTTTATGACTTTTAAACTTAAAAGTCAATAAAAGAAATTTCCTTTGGATTAATTGTCGTCTTTCCAATATCTCTAATCCTGCTTAGTCTTTCTCCCAGAATGGATTGTTTTCAAAGACTGAGCAATTAATCTTACCCGTCCTGAGAATAGAACTAAGAAGTGAGACTTCATTTTTGATAGTTGCCAAGTGCTTGTTAGAGTAGGCAAACCTGTGAGAGAAGCAAGGTAATTTTGGAAGCAATTTGTGAAGAGAGAGTGGTTCTTCCCACTTCATTTTTGCTTGATTTATATCTTGTAGCAGATTTGAGCATTAATAGAGTAACTTCTGTGCTTTCATTTGGCTATTTTGCACTTCCCTTTCTGATTAGAGTGATGATGTTGGGGAACCTTCAGAGCATTCAGCTGTATTTCTGCCATCTGCTTCTTGCCAGAGAGCTGCTGGTCTGTGCCTGCCAGATAGGAAGGGCTTTTCCTCAAAATCTGTCACTTGGTGCTGATATCTGTAGTTCAAAAGAAGGCTTGCCCCAATACCTTGGGCTTTCAAATTTGTCTCGGGTTTTTGTACATGCAATTTAATGGGATTTACAGAGACTTAAAAAAACCCAAAGAAACACAAAATAGTACTCTATCCTTATTAGTTTCATCTGGATTCGCTTTTAAAACTAGGTAAGATGAAGGTGACAACACGAGTTTCTAACAAAATAAAAGAAAGTCTTTGATTACATATGTGGAAAACATGGTCACCAAAAAGAATCATAAAGCTGTGTAACAATTCCAAATTATATTTAATAATAATTCATTTTCATCTTAGTGCTTCTCTTCTAAGAATCTCAAGGATAGTTTTGGCCTTGAAGGTTAGGCAAAATGTGTCCGATGCCCCCAGACTGTGACATTATTACCTCAAAGTAGGCTGAAGGTTGAGCATGTCACCCCTCTGCTTCCCAGTTCTGAGTGTCTTTCTCCCTTTTTACTCCGGACAAAATGTGTTCTGCCTTTTCTTCTGAAGCTTAAGAAATGTAATTTCCTTTTTCTTATGAATCCTCTTGTTTTATATACCTTTGTTAAAGCTGATGTGGTAGCTCGTGTTTTCACTGCTTTTCTTTTGGGTTGATTCCCTTGCACATGAACACCCTTCGCCTTTAGGAAATAGCCACAGAATCACTAAAGGCCATTAAGCTCTTTACAAAGAATAAGTCTGAAGATAGCGCCTCAGTCAGTACTTAAATTTGGGTTTGTGTCGCCCCGGAGGAAATAATGAATCTTAGTAAATCACCCTCGGGCCAAATAAATATGCTTAATAAATTGCCTTCAGGTGAAACCCCAGGCTTTGGAGAGCTTCCAGTTTACTTTGACTGTCCACGTTTAATGTGCCAGATCTGTTGAGGTACCACATCAGCATTGCTGCAGGCAGTTACTGCAGCAGTTGGGTAAAACATGTCAGTAGATAAATGCTTTTGATGTGTTTCCTGTCGCGTTCCTATCAATAAATGTATGCCAGTATGTTACGCTGTGGCCTGAGCTTTGCTGTATGTTTCCTGTTGTGTGTTCCTCTATTCTTACTCCTTTGGAAAACAGAGGAAATCACGTTTAATTCGGTATCAGAGCTGAAAAACCTTGGACTTTCAGTAAAGCATTTTGGTTTTAGTAGGCCATGCCTCTTTATGTCTATGCATTGTATACAGAAAAACGTTCAGCATCTCTAACCTGATGGTGTCAAAGATACTTTAACCAACATCTGAACAGCAAAAAGATGAGATGCAAATGAGTCAGGAAAAAACTTAACCAATAAGGAAGCACCATGAAAGACAGCCGCCTTCTGAAAGCAGTCTTTTAAAATATTAACAGAAACCTATCTACGTGCACTTCCACAGCAGATGGGATGGAAATAAAGGGCAGTTTTAGCAGGGGTAGGACCCAAATATCTTGCAGATTCCACGTTCTGAACAAGTGTTGCAAGAACCAGTTGCCAGTCTGGCTTGTCACTGCAGAACAAAGAACCAAAGAATAGTTAATTGTTCTTATGCTCGTCTTTGTCCAAGAAACAGAAGTGGAAAAAAGGAACCCAAAAGAATATTCCTATAGATGTGAGCTGTGTCTACCATAAACTTGAAGTAACATTTTTATGTCTTACCCAATTGCTTACTTGAGTTATGCTTCAGTAACTTTAGAACCACTATTTAACTGTTTTCAGTTTAATTGCTGAGAGTAGCATTAAAATCTCAGTCGTTCCATAACCAGCATTCATCATTGTCAATTTATATAGGATTACCAACTATGCAAGAGCAAGAATCTTTCTTTTTTTGTTGCCCTCCCCAGTTCCTTTGGGTACTTTGCATATCACTGACCTGGAGTTCCTTGACAAACTTAATATCTCCAATTTTCTTAATCTATTAGTTAAATGTTAATATCTTAGTTTTCATGTAAAAAGACTTAAAAACTAAATATTTTTAGAGGTTTTATAATTATTTCTATGCCTGTAGTGAACTGGAAGGTATCAGTTATTGTATATGTATGGGACCACAAAAAAACATGATGAGAGAGCCACTATTGTAAATCTGAAACACCCTCATTCAAAGTCTTTTGGAAGTCTAAGTGATAAGTATCTTATTACTGTTGAAATTTAATTAGAGAAAGGTGTGGGGTTTGAACTCTAAGCTCTCATCAGACATTCTTTTCACCTTTCTTAAGGAGTCTGTAGTAGGAGAATGGACTAAGTAGTGCTTAGATAACTGCACCTAGATATTTTTTTTCCCCTATTTGAACTCATTTTACTTGGTTCTTAAGAGTATGGTTGAAGTGATATTGACAAGTTGCCCAAGTGTCAAAATAGGACATGGATTTTTTTTTTTTTGTATCTTCTGGAAAACCTATAAATGTGATAGCCTTTACAAAATGTGCAAATAAACTATGTTCATAGTGATTTTACTTGAAAATTAGTGAAATTAGTAACTGAAAATTATATTTATGCAACACAATGGAAGGGCCTCATCTGCCTCATAGGTGTTGCAGGTTGGCATAGACATCTCTTCCAAACTTTCAGCTTCCTGGGAATCAATATTGCAGCATGATTTATTTGATTACACAGGCATAAAATAGGAGGAAAAAAGCCACATGTGTTGGAGAAAATTAGTATTATTTTCAGATTTTCTACTTGAAAACACAATGATTTTGGAGTAACGTAACACAAGTATATAACCATTGTGTATCTTAAGATGTGGTGGACAGATCATACAGATATGTATGTCCATCCCTATACATCTGGAGATATCTTGATTTTTCAAGAGAAAAATGTATATTTGGTAAACAAAATGCAGCATCAATCTTACTTCACGCTTATTACGCTTAGAAATAAGAACCTCTTGAACAATTGGAGCTGCTATTAAGAATATAAAAAGTATAGCCTTGATATACTCAAATAGCTGTAAGGGTTTAATGTGATATATGAAGATTCTAACCCAGACTTTCTCAAGACTTTATATGTGAAATTCCCACATGATGTAGGGAGGCGAGATTTCAACTTTCTTTAGTATAAACTATCTTAAATGTAACAGAGATGACAGTGGTTACCTCCTTAATCTGTAGTGCACCTATTTTCCTTTATAAACTTTTGCTGTGGAACTTGCATAGGAAATGAAAGAGCAGGGTTGCTGTGGAGATATGAAGGCTACTAGAGAGGGGGCAAGAAGATGGGAGTAGACAGTGAGGAAAAAAATATTAAACTGAAGTGGGGAAGGGGGGATTTTTTTTTTCTGACAAGGCTGGAATGGGAAAGATCTGATAGGGACATAAAAGAAGACACATCACCAACAATAGACATATCTGAGAACGAAATTGAGCTGACCTTTTTCATGCATGTAAATATTCTATTAGAAAATAAAATGGTATTGTCCCTATATGACACTTTTTAAAACATCTACTTTTTTTTTTTTTTAAAAAAAACCTTCAGTCACCTTAGACCTGTTACCCACATAAACCCCAAATAAAATCAAAGCTGGTGTTTTTCCCAGGCAGTTCTCAACTTTGGGAGTAGCAAATATCTTGCTGTGCTTTTGATAAAGCAAACAAACTAAAGGACAAATAGTAAAATGCATTTCTAAAAGATGCATTGGGACATAATCTATTTCAGTGTAACTTGCTAGTGGTGTGCTTTCTAGTCGAAAGCACATCATGGTAAACGACTGCTTCATATTATAGAAAACTGGAGTGAAGAGAAGATTACAGATTTCACATCAGGAAGTATATGATTTTACTTGGAGTCACATACTTGCTTCGATAGTGAAACTTATATCTACAAAACGTTCATAGTGTGGACTTCAGGTCTGACTCACCCTACAGATCATCTACTTCCTCATGTAGACACAGCATAGGATCACAGAATTACAGAATGGTCAGTGTTGGGATCTCTGGAGATTATCCAGTCCAACCCCCCTACCAGAGCAGGGTCACCTACAGCAGTTGCACAGGACGGCGTCCAGGCAGGTTTGGAATGTCTCCAGAGTGGGAGACTCCCCCACCTCTCTGGGCAGCCTGTGCCAGTGCTCTGCCACCCTCAAAGAAGTCCCTCCTCATGTTTAGATGGAACTTCTGATGTTCAAGTTTGTGCCCATTATCCCTTGTCCTAAGGGAGTTGAGGCAGGCAAGGGAAAAGAAAAGCCTTGTGGGACAAATTTGGATGACAGCCAGGAAGAACAATGTGATAGAACTGGAGACAGAGGTGTGATGAGATAGAGAAATGGTGGCAGTTTTCTTAAAGGGGATGGAGCACAGTGAGAGCTGTGAGCAGGTCTTGAGCACAACCTGGGAAAAACGAGAATGAAATAGGGAGACTGATTCTAACTGCTCTGGAGAACACCACCAATATGTAGTGCGAAAGCTAATGGTTTCTTGCTGTTTGCAGGCTATCTTTGAAGTCTATGGATGAGTGTTGTTTGTTCCACCTCCTGTGCTAGCCCATGGTCTACGGGGGTATCTTGCTGTTGCTAGAGAATCCTCCCTATACTCATGCAACAGTTCTGAAATAGATTTTAATGCTTCAGTTCTCGTGCTAAGCTCTGCAGACACCTCAAATGCTATAGATGGAATATGATTTTAGTTTTTAAATTGCAAATGGGGCAAGCTGTGCCCTGATAGTGTTGATTTATGGCATCTTTCACATCTTGAGTTAGATGGCTTTGAAGCCTTACCCTTTTTCAAAGATTTTTGTCTGTTAGCTTATGGCAATATACAATGAATATGTGAAACAATTTTGCTTGGCTGGGGTGTCCAAATGCCTCCAGGCTGCACTGCTTAATCAAAGTTGGAAATTCATTTGGGTTCTCATGCTCCTCCAAATGTTTGGTGCCATAAAAAAAAAAATCCAAAGCTCTTCAGGCTTCAAATCCACCCGGTAACTTACCTCAATATTTGAGTTCGTTCATTGCCATAGGATCTCACCAGTAGGACAAGACATACCAAATTTCAAACTAGTAGCCCAATAAACAATACTCCCATGGCATTAGGGGGGAGTTAGTCATTAGCGATGCAAATGTGCTACTCAATGGTTGAGGCACCACTTCAGCCACCAAAGGGTTAACAGCAGCTGCTAAGTGGGTTATTGATGGTAAAGGTTGAATGCCCACTGCCAGGACCACACTTCAGCGGTGGGGAAAGCCAATCGCACTATATTTGGCTTGGGCTACAATGCTAGACATAGGAGGGTTTTTCTGCTGCTGCTGAAGTCCAGTAAGGATTTGTCACTGCCTTCTACATGAGGCCTCTGGCATTGTAGTAACACTTCCCTGCGTGGGTCTGTCCAGGATGTCTCCACATTAGACATTAAATCCTCTAACTCTTTAAAAGAGAAACAACTACTTCATAGGGTTCTAGATGATCCCCACCTGTTACAGTGCAATGATTCTGCAGCCATTGAAACTTCTTAGCTAGCAAAAGGGGAAAATGTGGAATTTTCTGTTCCCTGGAGACCTGCCTATGACAGCAATTGAAGACTTTCGATGAACCACATGCTAAGTGTATCTGCTTTTCTCTCTAACTGATGTTAGTGATGGATGTTAACCAGCATGCAACACTAAAAGCTCTTCAAAAATCTTCAGTTTCAGGTTAAACTTTCTGCAGTTCTTCTTAAATTTTGCCTTATTTTTGGTTTGTTTCAATGAAAATGAAAGCTAAATACAAAATTAATCACAAATTACTGACTTCAGCTCTGGGGACAAAACAAGCAAACCTTGTGTCCCACACCCCAGGCTGCAAATCTAACCGAAGATTAAGATGTTTAAAGAAAATTCAGAATTATTATTGTATTTAATACTACTTTCAGCAGTTTAGCATTGCTTTAACTGCAGACAAAATGCATCTGTATGTTGTATTTTCCATCTTAAAAGTCAACTTTTTAGTTTACATTCAACTATATTCTCTCTGTATATATGTATGTATAGTTGAATTTATAAGATTCCATCATTATGGCATCTTCTATTATAAAATTATAGGAGACTTTTCCTTATCTTTTAGTTGCACAGAAACTAGATTTTTAGGTCAATTAGGAGAGAACCACACTGTAGCAGAAGAAATCATATTTTTGGGTTCCTCCTGGGACAGTATGAGACTGTCAGTTCCTATATTCAGGTCCAAGTTTCCAATCCCAGAGACTGAAAGGTCAGTTCACTCTGGTGGCTGGAAAGAAGCCCTACTCTGTCCTGTGAGTGGAAAAGAAAGTGTAGTTCATTGTTCCGTTGGACACTTTGATTATGGGAAAGAGGTTGTATCTTTTTAAAGAGTTTTAGCAGTTATGAGGTCACTTGTTTTGTGAAGGTCATGCTCTCTCCTTTGTGTTGCAGCTGGTAGAAATGAAAAAGGAAAAAAAAAAACCCTCTTACATCTCTGGAAAACTTCTTATAAACTTCACTACCTTTTTATGTGGGTGTTCCCCTCCTTTTTTTTCAGTCCTCTTAGTGTATGTGTTTGCGTCACTTTTGCTGAGGGAAGAGAGAGATGAAACTATAAAGATAACACTGACTTTATTTCCCACAGTTACTGCTTAAGATGAATGACCTCCTTGTCACTTAAAGGTAACATCAATCAGGTAAAGAGGAAAACTTCATTACAGTCCTTTTTGAGTAGAGATGTTAATCTCATCTACTTGAATACATTCATTTTTCATGCTTTCTAAGGTGTATCGGTGATCTAGACATAATCTGGACACACTAAAGACCTGAAAATATTTCTGCCAATGTCTTTTCATAATATCTTCACGTTTTGACATAATTGTGTGCAGGCTCCTACATGCAGGGTGAATAAATGTGACAGTTTCTGCTTCTTAGAGGGGAAAAAAAAAAATCTATCAGCTTTGTATAATTGCATTTTTCACAGCACTGTCAACTGGGAAGAGTCTTTGACAAATAAGTAGTTCTCAGATTAAACTCAAGATGCAGTACACCACTAAAACTGGCAACTCTTATCTGAATAAGGAAAATAAACAGATTAAGCAAGAAGGGCACTGTGGTGCTTTAATTCAATAATTAGTTATAAGTAAGCAAAAAGACACATTCTCTGCTTTTGCAGTGACTAGCCTGACTGTATTGCAACAACTCCAGATTTTCAGCTTCTGCTTATTCCATTGTTGTTATTTCTAAAAGGCAGATACACAGCTTGCATTTTGTTGGAGTAATATTCCTTTCTCTGTAAGCCTCAGAAAATGAAAATACAATTTCCATCTATAAATAGACTGTGAAAACTGGAAAAGCTCCCCTCCAATGTGTGTATGCGGGAGAGTCAAAGATTATTTTTTTGAGAAAACAGCATTATATATGCCAAGAGAAATGTCTGATTAACATTTCTATATGTCTACAACATATTGGGTTTTTTTCTGTATTTAAACTTGCACAATAGACACTTCATGGAGGTTAAAGCTGAAAATCTGTTTTTTATGGGACAAATACTGATGTGACTGAAGCCAGTGGCAAGTTCCCAGTAGTGTAAGGTCTGAATTTGGCTTTCCTGTTTTGTTTTTATTTTTTTATTCCTAGGGGCGTAATCCTAAATTCTTAAGGAGAAATACCCTATACAGTTTTAGATTGCATACGTGTCTGTTTGTTGCTATCTGGGTGATTGTTCGTCTGACTTCTGGTCAAAGAGAGGCAAAAGTTTTTGATGTGGCTACTGGTCATAGCCCACCTGCATGGTGGTCTGAGGAGGGGCAGCCCTGGAATACCCAGATAATGTGAAAATAGGAGAATCAAAGAAAATACCATTGCCTAAGGAAAGGTTGGCGAAGCAGACAATTCTTTCAGAGGAACAGCATTCTCTGTAATCATTTTACTGAAGCTGATTAGCCCCACATGTTGGGAAAACATGCATGCCAAATTACATCTGCGTAGTCCTTCCATGTTTGAAGAAATGATAATGCTACCGCTGTTACTCTTGTCAGAGGTACACTTATCAAAGAGGAAAGATGTGTAAGTGTGTGCTAACTGCCTCCTGTGTTAGTGACCAGCTTTAGCATGACCACAGATGGTGTGATAGAGAAAGTTGTGCTTGCTTACAGCTGCATCTTGGCCATGGCAAAACCAATCCTGACCATAAATGGAAAAGGTCAGTCTTCTGCAGTTGAGAGTACTCAAGATAATCCATGTGATATTTCCAGAATTAGCTACATAAAAAATAAACTCATGTCTTAGCTAGACTTTACTTGGAGAAAATAAAGCTGGAAAAGCTTTGATTGTGAGGAAAATGGTACAACAGGAAGTTCAATTTTTTGTAGTCTGGGTCAAGGGGAAGGACAGTTGTGGTAACGCGAAAATATTTAACTTTAGCAAATGCTCTGAACTGCTTGTTGAACATGTGTTCACATTAGCTGATTTTAGGACTCAGAGGTTATTTTATGAAATCAGATCTCATGGGCTTAGAATATAATGTACTGTAATGACTACTCCACAGATCACAAAAGCAAAAAATACCTGGAGACTGTCTTGCACGTTAAGACCTTAAGCAGACCTATGTTTTTCATCATATTAAGACAATCAAAAAAAAACCTAAAAACTTCTGAAAAAAATTTAACTTCTTAACATTGGCTACTTTCAGTATCTTGAATATGTTGGGATTCAGGTCTCCTTTAACACCTAGTAGTGTGTTCCTTCATCTTCCAGTAGCGAAGCAAGCCAGCAAGGGGAAGAGACATGCTTGGGCTTCTTTATTGATAGAAGTAGAACGTGTATGTATGAGTTACCTAATACTCAGAAATAGATCATATAATGAAAATTTTAATTGTGAATTAACTTTCTACTGAAATGCACTGGGTTATGATTCTGAGAAATCTAGAAATCGTGGCCCACATTTTGTGGCGGGGAAAGAAGCTTAGTAACACATAAGGAAATGTTGATCTGTTACTAGAAGAAGTAATATGACATTGCATTTAGTGCTTTTACTGTAATAATGATCATGTCTTTTTCAGAGAAGTTTTATCAAAGACATGGGAAATGTAACAGCAAAGCTATGTATTTGTCATACATGACAGCTAGCAATTTGCAAGCTATCTCTAAAAGACATTTTACATGCTAAAGCTCTATTATGTCATTTCATTTTACTTTTGTAGCAAGTACTATAAAAAAAAAACTCCAAGCAGGTTGATTTGAATTGTTTTAGTTGTCTTGTCCTTTTGTACAATTCATTTAAATGTATACTGTTATAAACAATGATCTATTTAGTTTCATATAGACAATCTGTTTGAGTTGGCTTATTAAAATCACAGAATAGTTTGGGTTGAAAGGGACCTTTAAAGGCCATCTATTCCAACGCCCCTGCAATAAGCCGGGACATCTTCAACTAGATCAGGTTGCCCAGCGCCCTGTCCAACCTGTCCTTGAATGTTTCCAGGGATGGGGCATCTACCACCTCTCTGGGCAACCTGGGCCAGTGTTTCACCACGCTCAGTGTAAAAAATTTCTTCTATCTAATCTAAATCTCCCCTCTTCCAGTTTAAAACTATTACGCCTTGTCCTGTTGCAATAGGCCCTGCTAAAAAGCTTGTCCCCATTTTTCCTGTAGGCCCCCTTTAGGTACAGGAAAAGCTGCTATAAGGTCTCCCCGGAGCCTTCTCTTCTCCAGGCTGAACAACCCCAAGTCTCAGCCTGTCCTCACAGGACAGATGTTCCATCCCTCTGATCATTTTTTGTGGCCCTCCTCTGGACTCACCAAGAGGTCCATGTGTCTTATATTGGGGCTCCCAGAGCTGGATGCAGTACTCCAGGTGAGGTCTCACCAGAGGAGAGCAGAGGGGCAGAATCCCCTCCCTCGCCCTGCTGGCCACGTTGCTGGGGATGCAGCCCAGGGTATGGTTGGACTCCTGGGCTGTGAGTGCACGCTGCCAGCTCATGTCCAGCTTTTCACCCACCAAGTCCTCCTTCTCAGGGCTGCTCTCAATGCTGTCATCCCCCAGCCTGTAATAGATGTAAATGGTGACCAAGAAGAATTTACTAGCTTTCTGCATTCATGTTTACGTTCTTTTGAACGTGCATCTTTAACAAGCAGTAACAATATGCCCCCAAGAAAGAATAAACCCCATCTTTAGCAAGCAACAGACACTCTCTCTATATTAGACATAGAGATATAGCAGTGTGCCATAAATTACAATTTCAATGACGCTTTCACTAGTGTGGCCACCAGAATTGCACTGCCTTACTGAATTATTTCTCAAGCACATTACTGCTTAAGCAGTGGATAGATAGTTTTCCCTGTTAAACTAGTGGATTTAAGCAAATAATTCCTTCAAGTGTACTTTCACTCGCGAAAGCTATGGATTCACTTGGGAAGACTGAGGGAAAAAAAAAATATTTTCCCTTCAGCTCTTTCCCATGTCAGTTGGTTTTGTGCTCTTGCTGAGCCCACATGTTGGTCAAAAAGGCACAGGAACAGAGTAACTAAAAATAGTAGGAAAGAATAGGGGCAGCAAGAAAAAAGAGGAAAGACTGAGGGAGGAAAGAGATAACTGAAGAAAGAGAAAAGAAAGAAGGATTATACTGAAAATGTAGATGTTTGCTTTCTCCTTTCGTCAACAACTAGTACAGGAAAGAGTAAAATCAGAGTCAAAGTGATACTTGAAACAATATCTCTTCCACTTATGTTCCATTTTCTGTGTGAAATCTCTTATAACAATTGCTCTCTATAGCTCCTAAGTTTGTGTGATACACAGTATTACAGATGTAAAGTACTAAACAATGAGAAAATATTATTCAATATTCACAGAGCATTTATGAAAAATATTGCACTTTTCAGGTAAAATAATTTGTTTCAACTTGATGTCATTGTATCTCTGGGTATGATTTAGACATGTACATCGGTTATGTATTCATAGCAAACCAAAAGTTATAACAATTTTGTATTATCAATTACATTATTTCAAATGGAATGAAAAAGTCTTATTTTAAAAGCAAGAGGATATGTCTATTCTAGATACATGGGAGAAAGGATTTGTTATGCACCAGGTGATGGGGAGCATCTTATTTCCCAGACACTGAGAAATTTACGTCTGCCAAAACATACTGATGAGCTACTCTTGTTCTCACAAAACAGTGAGGCTCAGGACCCTGTTCTTGTAGGGCTGAAAGTCAGTTTCGGAATTCTTTCTGCTCTGTTTATCTCATCTGTGTGCTGGGAAATACCACTTTCTACATCTACATTTCTTTTGGCAGACTGGCTCCCTATTGCGTTTTGCTTCTGTCGCCTCATTCCTTTCCTTTTCTTGGTTCCTGCTTATGGTTCCCCTCTTATTCACTCTGCAGATCTTTTTGATCGTTATTAATTTTGTTATGATGTAGAACCTAAAATCAGGCTAGAAGAACAACATCGATTCAACAGCTTTCCCTGACTGTACTCCCTGCAATGGGCCAACTGCACACTGAAGAGAAGCAATGTGGGAAGGTCATCAGCTGATGTGAAAATACATACAAATGCATTTTTGAAACCTTAATTTCTGAATGTGAAATCTATGCGCTGAATTCGGAAGTATCCAGTAACAGTGTCAAGCTTATCAGTTTGCAAGGAAGTCAGTCTGGGTGTCAGGCGCTTCCGCACACTTTCTTGTGAGTTGAGAGACTTATGAGCATTTCTCCAAGGACATGAAAGACAAGTTTACTAGTGGAAAGTAGAGTGCTATAGTTAAATTTTATCTAGAGCTATAGATAAGAATCTAAAGGGTGAAAAGAAAGGCATCAGTCTCTCATATTTCCGCAACTTAAACTATTCATTATTCAAGCTATTCATTTTTCCTCTGCAGGAAAAGAGAAAAACTCCTGTAGATTAAGAGCAGTAGTTTCTAAAAAGCTGATTGACACAGCTTGCTTACATCTGTTGGATTACACAACCTTATCTCACTTTTCTCACAGAAGTTTCCCATTGGCTAAGTAAGTACAGTGGGAGAGGAGGATAGTCTGCATACTGGTCTGTTACGGTGACCGTTGTTGATCATAAACATGTCTTAACATACGATCTGGCTGCACCTGCCCTTTCGGAGCACGGTGCATCTAGTTATAAGGATATAATTCAAATGTGCTAGCTGTGCAGTGAAGATACCAGACTTTCCATATGTTCTGCGCCAAACGGGTAAAAGGTGAAACCTCGTTCTGCATGTGAAGTTGTGAGGTGGTTCCTGGGGCACAGCTGAAGCCGCTGCCTCTTCTTTTACAAGTCACTTCCAAGCAGCTCCACCAACTGCCCCAGAAGGAACTGCTTTGGTCGCAGGCCAACCTGACCCAGACCCACCTTGCCTTCCTCTTTGATCAAATTGAAGAGGAAACTCATCCCAAAAGTGGTATGCCATTCATCCTGCAGGTATTTGCTGAATTGCAAAGTTGTCTTTGTGAGAACGAGAGAAATGGAGGCTAAAGAAGGAAGGGGAATTTCCGAAAAGAGTAAAACTCCTTTTATTTCTTTGGGCATTGAGGCTCAGGAGAACTGTGGGAAGCCTGCTTGGAGGAAGGAAAGGAGGGGGGGGCAGATGTAGCCTTTTAGGCCAACAGCTGTAAGAGCTGTACTGAACACAGCAGAACTGTGGGCTTCCTATAAACAACTATAAATCTTGCTTAAAAACTAAAATGCTGCTTCTTTTTACTTCCTTTTTTTAGTAGTTTTTTTTCCTCCCCTGTTTTGGACCTACCTGCTTACTATTAAGGGGCTTCTTGCTGCTCTTCTAACAGTGTTAATAGGGTGTAGGTGAAATAAGAAGCTGATAGAGAAGACCAAGCACAATGGTACACAGCATTGTGGCCTTTCAATTGCACTTTGTGTAATCGGAAAATGCTTCTACAACCACTTCAGCAGAGATACTGAAGAGAAACAAAGATTGCTAGAACTGCATAATTTGCAGAAAATAACTTTATGCCCTTGTTATTGCCTGGAAACATGGATTTTCAAAGCAGAAGCTACTAGGATGAAAGAGAATAAAAAAATGAAAGTAGCATATATTCGTCTAGCAAAAATAATCTCTTAAATTTCTGTAGTGATTATTTACACACATCGGCGTTTGAAATCTTGCATGTTGTTTCCTTGTGCAGTCCAAAAATGGATCTGTGCATTTAAACCAGGATAGATGACAACGATCATGTTATAAGACAAAAGCAGTAAAACAAAGAAAACCATAAAAAGTCAGCTATGCTTGCCGTGAAACAACTGTCTCTAGTGGCAAGAGAAATAACACGTACAGCTAGTAGAAAGCATGAAAACTATGAAGTATTATTGAAAAGACAGCAGGAATTACATATAAATCAGGCCATACCTTCTAAAAAGCAAAAATCGCTATGCTAATGCTTAAGTGCTAAGTGCATTATTTAGTGGTGGCTGTACGATTCTACATAACATATACAATAAATATGCCTCCGTGTACAATAAATGCCTCCGTGATTCCATATTTTTTGGGTGGCAAAAAAGTAGGTGATTCTTAAAGCTGAAGGCTCAGTTTTAAAAGGAAGGGAACCCGAAGAGCTATGTTTACTTTTCAGAAAATACGATAGAGTTATGACTACCTTTCAAGATTTTTAAGTATGTACAATAGCCTTGTCACAGCATGCTTTGAAACAAATTGTTGCACAGTCATTGTTGGTGTATTTGAATATGAAATAAGAATTACTTCTGGTAAATTTTTGCTCCATCTCAAACTACAGAACCTCAAGTGAACTGGTAGCTAGAAAAACTATTTTTGCAAACAAATATTGATCAAAACTTTAGAAGCACTTTTTCTTCCTATTCTCCTTTTACTTCAGGTCATGAAATAAAGCTTATACAACAATGAAAGAACTAAAAAAATTATGAGCTGAAATAATTAAACTAGAGTTTTATCCATATAATTTTCTTATCTTGCCAAAAGAGAGAGCTCATGCTCATGGGTTTTTTTAAGCTTTAAAATAATTTATTTTAAAAGGGTGTTTTATTATAAAAAGTCACACAGACGGGACCCAATTTCTCTTCATCTAATTTTTTCTTATTTCATCAGTCTGACTCTACCTGCTTAAATTAATCTGGATTACAACAGTGTAAATTAGACCAAAACCTGAACAATATTTTATTTTAATTGCCCACAAATATTATGAAAAATGTGAATATATGTAGATTTTGGAACTCGCTTTATATTGCATTATATTGCAATTAATATGAATATGAGTTTATTTTTATCATGCATTTAACTTTTATTTAATGTGCATCACAATAACTTCTTTATAGAATGCAACTTTGTTAATGTCCTGAGTAAATTTACGCTTATGACCCTCTTGCATTTCATTCCGTAGCGTGAGAAGTGCTTATTGCTTTATCACTTATTTGAAAATACTGCATGGACAGCAGCTGGTGCATAATTAATATTGGCCTCAGAAATTAAAGCTGACCCTTTAAAGTATGCAAGTTTGTGGTCAGACCAGGCTGTAAGCAGTTGATTGAATTTTGTTGAACTGGTGTTTGAAATTGTAAGCCCCAGGAAAAGCATTTGTGTGCACTTCAACTGGGTCCTTAACCCTTTTTTGGCTTTTGTATCTAAGGAGCCTGTAGGTGTTTGCAGAGCAGTGCCACAGCTTCTCCAGGCTGTGCTTATCCCCCCCTCTCGCCAGAGAAACGAGGAAAAAGTACCTCATCGATGCAGAGCTTCTATTTAGATTTGCAATTTCACACCACTAAAGAGTCCTAGCTCTGTTTCCTAAAACCTGGGTTGCGTGCTACTGTCTGCTTCTCTGCTGTGCCATATTTTCAAGACATTCCTATGGGTCGTGTTGAAAGCTTAGGAAGGATCCAGGTAACAGTCTAAGTATTTTTGTAAAGAAATTGACTCCATTAAAGCATAAATAAGGTTTCACAGTATGGCAGAAAACTTATCAAAATGATGAACTGACATTCGTTGGGTTTGTACTTTAAGGCACTGAAAGGATTTGAGTTGTTTCAGTTGTAACAGAAAGGGACCTAAAAGAATAGGTAAAGGTATTGCCGATACGTAATAAAGTCACGGAGGTTACGGAGCAAATATGTTCCTCAACCACAGTGGCAGGGAAAGAAAAGAGTAACAATATCTCATGTTTTTACAGGGAATGTTCGGCAAGGGAGACCAGGTTTTGGCTCCGTTGCTCTGGCTGAGCTCTCTGCAGCTCTCCCTACAACTCGCGTGCTTCTCTAATGCAGAAGAGTAGGAATTCCTGTCTTGGAGGACCCTGCAAATCTCTCTGCCCCTCACCTTGCGTTCTCCTTATTTCTTCCCCCTTTAAAAATAATGTGATTGTCAACAGGTCTTAGCTATAGCCCATTATTTAGGGGGAAAAAAAAAAAAATCTAGAAATATACTCTGTGCTGCAGAAATGTCTTTGCTTTGGACCCTAAAAAGACCACTTCCATACTTGACTATTTTCTCATATTGAAATGAAACGGGAGTTAAATGAAAGCAGAAATTAATTTTTGATACAATATCTATTCAAAGATGCCCTGTCTGTCTTTTAGGATGTTCTGTAAAAAGGCAGTGATGTTGATATTATTGATACTATGAGTGGTATATCTACTTCTCTTACAAGTATTCTTGCTGTTTTCATGATAACAATAGCAATATAATATGACCACCCATCATCTGTCATACTAAGTAATTGATTTCTATAGAGAAATCAAGAGAGAAATCACATATATGATGATGTTTATATTAGCATACCTACGCAATTATGCGGCTTTTGGGAAATAATGTGCAATTTTATTACTAATTTTTGAGCATGTAATTTTTGTTATATTTTATTCAATTAATTTCAAAGGCTGTCCTCAAAGAACTATGCCAAGTGAGGAAAAATAATGAAATAGTCTTCAGTAATTGTTCAATTTCCTGATAATTGTTTTTGCAACGCTTTTAAGAGAAGATATTGGGCTAAATATAATACTATTTTTAGTTTGTCAGCTTCTGAAACTGGCCTTTATGATAAATTTTTGCTCACAGACAAAGAGTAATCAAACATAATTCAGACTGAGTGGCCAAATTAATAAAGGTGTTATGTCTACATTCACTTAAATTGTTGGAAGGAAAGCACTGTTTTCCTTATTGCTTCAAATAAAATTGCACAGCAGATAACTTCCTACAAATCCTTATGCTCAGAAATACATTTGTACAACACTGAATTTTTTTTTTTTTTGCAAAAAGAATATTTATTAACTCAATATTTAACAAATTCTTGTCTGTTTCAAATAGACTTCAGAACTTCAGAAACAAAATATTTTGGCTTTTAGATGTCTTCAAAATTTCCTTTGTTTGGAAAGTTTGGTTTTCATATAAGCATTTTTAAGGGGCAGAATTGAACCAAGTATTTCAGCTTTTATGGAGTATTTTTGGTCCAGTTTAATGTTGGTTTTCTTTTTTTAATTTTCAGGATGGGCTGAAATATCTGTCCGCCCATGTCTCTGAATGGAACAAACTAAGATTATTTTTTTTTTTGAATGAGTAATGTTGAATGCTTTATCTGAATAGAAATCTTTCAGCACTTTCATTGGATCCTTTGGTTATTCTCAGAGTCTTAGAAAGTTTTCTTGAGACACAGAAATGCTTTTAGACTACAGCCTTCCTTATATTGCTCAGACCACAGACCAGCATATGTCCCAGGGCAGTGGTATACTTTGGAAAGAGGGTTTCTGTACTGGAGATATTGTGTGGAGTAACTGTTTTAGGTGGGCAGCTGAGGTGAATGGTTGAACTGAATCTCTTGTAGTTCCATGGGATATGAGAGAAGTGCAGGCAACTAATTCAAATAGACATCTACACGTGGACAGCCCTCAGGCTAGCTTTTTAGGTGACTGATTTGTTTAGTCTCCTTTCTCCTGGTGCAGTTCATGATATGCCTTTCTAAGAGCACAGAGCCCTTAACTCAGTGAAGATCTGATTTCAGAGTTGTAGGAGCACAAGCCTCTAGCGACAACTGCGTGCTGCGGAGAGAAGAGTTCTGCACCTGAGATTACTGATTGAGGAAAAATGTTCTGGTGCATTCAAGCACACAGGCAGAAAAAAAGAAATCCAAGTACAAAAAAAACTGACTAAAAATGTTGCTGGTGTGAGATGATTCTAGCTAAGCAGTTGATTTCTCATTTACTTTGTTTTTAAATTGAACCGTCATTTCCAAATAACCTAATCACCCCCACCTCCCGTTCCAGCATTCCAATATGGCACTGCTTAATGTTGTTAATTATTGCCTTTTATCAAGCTAATCAGGCTGCAAACAAATATCTGCTAAAAAATGGCTATGGCTGTCAATAGTAACAGACATTGAATGAACCTAAAGGTTCATTCAAGAACCTCTAGGTTAATGTCTCCTAATATAACTTAGTGATTATTAGAGAAACAGAGCACGTGAATGATGTGTAAAGGGCTACTGAGTGATTAAAAAGACTTAATTCTGGACTGAGTGTTTTTCCTGATTGAACAATCTCAGTGCAGTAAAGCACATACACATGGGTTTTGAATCACTTCATTCCATATGGGTTGCAAAGAGTAACTATTTTATTCTAGTAGACTCCGATTGAAGGAGGTCAGCTATATTAGGAAAAGGTGTGAATAACTTTTATTAATCCCATTAGCCCCCAACCTTCTAGCCTGAATTTTTCATTAATCAGTTCTTAGGGTTTGTTTTTTTTTTTTTCTTTTAAAAGAACGTTCTTTTGCTTTCAGTTAGTTTTTCACTCTTTTCGTTTAGTTTCAGTTAGCAGTTAAATAATAGAGTATTTATTTTTCTATAAAGTCAGGATTTGTACCCTGTGCATTAAATAGTGAAAAGATCAGAGAGGGGAAAAAATAATGAAAAACTGCATCTACAAATGTATAGAAAATGCCTTCTAGAATTCTACAGATGACTTTAGGGTTTTTCTTAACTTCTCTGAATTATGTTTTTTAAAATCTGCTTTCAACACAGTCTTGTATGCGTCGTTATTTATAAAACAGCAGCATTATGGTCATCTGTGTCTGAGACACAATAATATTGTCCCTTTTTACCATGAATTTACCTTCTAATAGCAATTTCATCTAATTTAATAAACTTCACGAACTATTCAATAACCCCCCCAAAATGGCTGCTGCTTATTCTTCATTCATTTTATTTCTGCATTCCGTTTCTTATGTGGGCTTTATTTGATATAAATACATTCCCTAATGATCCTAAGAGGAATTTTAGAAAAAAGGCTTAACCAAGCACCTTATTTTATTGAAATGCATAAAACCCCCATGTGTATCACCTACGGCCAATGCAGCTATAATGGAAATTGGGTGTAGCTCTCTACTATTATTCTTTCTGTACAGTTATTACATCCAGAGAATAAAATGAACTCAAAACATGTTTTAACCTCTTCAATGTTAATATGTGGTTAAAAATTATTTTTTGAAGTTAAACTTTTAAATCAATGCATCCATGAATTAGATTTCACAAAAGAAATATTCAAGCGCTCTGACTTAAGACTTCTAGAGCGTGTTAGTCTTAAAAGCCTTGTGACCATCAAAGCAAGTACAAATAATTCATTTTCTTCCTAGCTATTGAATAAAATTAACTTAATCAGCCCACCCACCTAGCAGAACTTTCTTTTTTTTTTTCCGTCTAGCATATAACTCCTGAGGAGCTTTGAATGAAGAAATCTATCCCTCCAGAAATTTGGTATACCTGAATGCTGGTTGTTCTTTGACAGGATGAAGTTGCTAAAAAGACTTAAAATACTCTAAAATCATCTTAAACACTCATCTGCTCCTCTTAAAAAAAAAAAAAAAAAAAAAAAAATCCCAAGCAAACTCACAATCAGGTGCTTTATACTGTAGGAGGAAAAACTGTCACATATTGCAGCTGCAATTTGTGTCTCTTCCATCTGGCACAGATTTTCATCAGCCTCAACAGATGTATCGCAGCAGGTCAACACAGGACAGCCTAGGTCAGCAAAGGACAACCTTGCTCATCAGATCAGACTCCTGTATTGCTTCCTTTTATGGCAGTAGTAAATTAAAATTCTTGCAGTATTCCCGGATACTACAACACAGCAGTGATTTGGTGCATGAGATGGTGTCTAACATATTTTAAACTGTTGAATGGATAGGCTACTGAAGGTTAGTTTCCATGTTTGCTTAAACCTCATTCATTACTCAATTGCTACATCCAAGTCCCTTGCATGTTTTTCCTCCTCATTAGCCACAGATAAGTCCATTAAACTTTGCCCAACATGGGAAAGGAAGAATCTAGGTGGTGTATGTGCTATTATACAGCGATTCTTAAACAGAGTAAAACTACTGAGGCATTCAAAAAATGACAATCTCATGCTAGAAGGTTAATATTTGCTACTTCATTACAGTTGTTTAAAATTATACAAAATTAAATTGGAAGCATCTTAACATTCCCTACCTTCAGATGCGTAACAAACACTTATCTATCTTTCTATACACAAATATTGTTTTCAAAATACAATTACTGTATTCTTGGCTCTCTTCTTGGATCTTTCAGTCAGCAATTGTTTAAATTTTTTTCTAAAGGCCCCCCTAAGCCATTAAGGCAGTATAATGTACCTCCTGCATGTCTCTGAAATTAATTACACTTCTAATACTTTATCAGATGGTGAGTAAAGGAGTATTTGGCATTTTAATTTAACATATATTCTTTTACATTAGACTATGCTGATGAATTGTTTAGAATGAAGCTAAATTTCATAAATTACAAGGACTCTAACAACAAAAAAAGAGTTCTAAAAGCTTGAATGAAATATTTTGCCTTTTAATCTTCCAAGAGTTGCCCGTGTGAGCTTCAGTCTGTCATAAGCATCTGCCACAGATAAAATTTGCAAAAAGGAAGAATGAAACAAAGAGGGGGAGGGGGGAAAGAAATTAAAACTCAGAAAATCATATCATGCTACAGATTCACAGCATGATTTATTATTTTTTAAACAGCGTTGGAGTTATTACCTGAAGTCTTAGAACAAATATATGAACTGCTGTACTAAAGGGACTCCTTGGTAAGACTACGTCAGTATTATATCTAATCAAGTATTTTTAATTTGACTGACACCAAATTCCTTCACAAATTGTAGGAATTCTACAGTCTTCAGAGGGTGTTCCTGGACTTCAGATATCCTTTCTGGGTGAGGGAGCCACTAGATTTGTATACTTATTCCTAAATGCAGATTTGTCTCCTCCTCATAAGCAGAGAGTTTAAAAAAGGGGAGACCTTACGCCTGCCAATTTTCAACCAACTCGCATCCTTCCCTATCCTCCTTGTAGCTACAGGAGCTGTATGACTAGGACGGAAACTTAAACGCCATAGTCTTTCTCTGGACATCCTAATCTTCCTTGAAGTCATTTAGTGATAAAGAAATGAAGTAGGTTATCTAGCAGAAAAGACATTCTTATCTTCCCCGCAAATATGTCTATATAGAACACTTCAGTGCTATACTACGAGGGATGGCTTTGGGGTCGTCTTTAACCTGTCCAGGGTGTTTATCCACCGTGGTTAGTGGCGTTCCCAGGCTGCTTTATATGTGGATCTATCTGCTCACTAGATCACTATGGACTAAAGATAAGAAAATTTCAGACAGGATCTAGCAAGTACCAAGACTGTTTCTTTTTAGCTTATCCTAGTACATCTTACATCTTCTTACGTGTCCATTGCCATATGATCATTTACTATTTATGGTATTTCAGCAGTCGCTCAGAGTCTGGCAGAAATCTGCTTTATTTCAGAAAAACATTTCGTTTAGAATCTACATTCTAAATACTTGTCATTAATTTCTTCAGCATCAACCTGGTCCTACTTATCTAAAATCTACAGTTCTTCCTCATCATCATTTAAGTCAGACAACAGTAACGATAATGATCAACAGTGTACGAAACCAAATGCAGACTGCAAATACCCATAACTCATCTACTTAGAACTGCTCAGTTCATCTCTTTGGTGTTTTGAATTGGTAAAGGTGCTCTGGGTCTCTAAGGATCAGGGACTGCTGCTGTCAGAGAGCAAGAAATAGATGTGATATTTCTGGTTGTGCTTTAAAGGACCGTTTGTGGACATATTTGTGTCACAGCACCTGATATGGATGTGCATTTTTTTTTTTTTATTCCTGCGCTATTCTAGCTTTTGCTCTGAAAATCTGGCCCCAAGTCTCCTGATGAAGTGATGTAAATGCCATTTTAGTACGCAATCCAGTAGTTGAGCAAGAAGAAAACGTATTTAACCCACTTCGGCATAAAGAAAAAGTATTTTTAAAAACCGATCTCTAATTGTTTAGTGCTGGAAGGTTGTCTTAAAATTAACTTGGATTTTCTAACTTCAGGACTGAAAAAAAAATCCGAAAGAAGGTAGCTGGGGAAAAAGGAAACCCAGAACAAAAACAAAAGCTTCTTTACACTCAGTTTTTGCACTAACAGACGTAGTTACTATATCTACTTAATGTTAACTAATGTTAATCGTATAAATATACCTGTAAAAATCCTGGCCTACCACTGTCATCTACCAGGTATAAACTATGTTTACCAATGTGCCAAAGAAACCGTAGTAAACACAAATAAACAGTTTTCTATTCAATTAGCTGTCTTTTTACTTAGGCCCAGGACATCCACCCAAAGAAAAGAACCAATTGTTCATTAAGTAACCTTCACAGAACCTTAAAATATTTTAACTGGAATTGTAACAGGCCTCAAATTGTTATATTCCGCTTAATTTTTTTATATGGAACAGGAAAATTTGGAAGTAACTGACCTTTAAGTGGTAAAACCATTTTGCTACAGATGATATTGTAAATGAAATTCCATTATAATGAAGGTAATGTAGCAACTATAGTAATCGCATTACAATAAGGAAATTTTAGCCTTGAAAGATTTAAAAGCTAATTACTGAATGCCATAGTGAAACAAATGGAACTCTTTATTTCTATTGCGGTAATATCCGAATTGCTACTAAGCGTTTCCTCAGTGAAGATACTTTCTAAATGATGGTCGGTCTAAATATTCCTATCGAAGCTCCCAAATAGTTTTTGCGCAGCAGCCACCTTCAATCTTCCCGGCACAGTTGCTCGCTGCACGGCAGTAGAGGAGCAGCCCCGAGGAAAAGGTAAAGTGTTTCTTCATCAGGGTGGGTGATGAAGCAATCCTCCTCTTTTATGGCGCTGATGGGAATTGGCAGAGAGTGCTCTGAGCCACCCCCGCCTTCTTTGGCTACAGCCCCCCGGTTGTCCCCAGGGCATCAGCACGGATCTCCTCTGGGGTTCTCTCTTACTTGTGGTCATCCCTTTTTACTCCCCTGAACGCTCTTTAAAAACCTTTCAAAAATAAAACCTTCACAGAATAAACTTTACCCATGGGGAGACCCCATGGGTAAATTGGGGTTCTCATGGGATATATAACACAGAAAAGAACCTGCTATCCATGTGTAATTTTAACATTTTTATATTGGCCCTCCTCTCTTAAACTCTACACAAAGGGGGGGAAAAAAAAAAAGAAATAAATAGCACAGTCTGAATTTTGTTTATCCTTCAGTAATTTACATTTTAAAATAACCTTATATTATCTTCAAGGAGAGTAACTACTTGAAATTACATGTTATTCTCTCAAATCAAACAGGCGAATAGCAATGTTTCCAGTTAATGCATTTTGAGTTTATATCCTCCTTTACACAGTGAGTATAAGCATTTACCAGGGAACTCTCAGAAGCTGCTGTGTGCAGCCTGAACAGACGTTGGCATCGCACCATAAACGAATGCTGTGAAAAGCAGTGGAAAAACTCCAGTGGCTGTGTGTCTGCTCCTGTTCTAAATGACTTATAGAGGCTTATGATGCTTTCGTTGCATCGGGCTCCCGGAGTCTGTCAAATTGTTGGATTAGCAGCACTAGAAGGAAGTGTTTCATCTGCCTGGATAGAAGCAAACGTCAGGAATGTTGGTTGGGATGCAGATGGGCTTCATAGCTTTCCCAAGGAACAAGGTGTACTCCCTCAGCAACTGTAAAACCAAGACTGCCAGGAGTTGAAGCCCTGTCTGCTTTCTCATCGTGCGCAGCGGTGTTTTTGGGGGGTGGTTGTAGGAGAGGGCTGTACAATGTCACGATGACAGGATGCAATGTGAATTTAATTAGAGGCCAGCATCGGAATATCTCTTCCTCATGTAACAGTAGTAGTTATTTGGATATGGCTAACTTGTTTTGGAAAAGAAAGACAGATATCATACACCCTATTAAAATATTTGAATTTCAGATTATCTGCCCGTGAGGTACCGTTCTGACACTCAGGCTTTGGAAAGGACTGACTTCCACAGAAAAACAACAGCGCACAACGCAGGGTTTCACAGAGAAATGACCACCAAAGCCTCTCACGGTGTGTCCGTGATTCAACCCCTTTGGTCTTTTTCCACAGTGACCCATATTCCTTTTTTGTAATGAATAACTCATCCTCAGAGACTCACAGTGACTGTCCCCCCTTCATTAAATATAAAGGGAAATTTGCCAGTAACTTCAATAGAGACAGGAATAAGTCATTTATTCTCTGCCATCCAAAGACACAAAAGCTTGTCAGTGTATGAATAGGTAGTTTCATCCTTTTTTATTTTAGAGCCTACTTTCAAATGTTCGGGCACTGGACCTTCAATGAGAAAATTTAACTAGACTGGGCTACTTACTTAGAGACCTGGATACTATGAATAACACTCTCCTGAAGAAAACCAATTTTTTCAGACACTATTATTCTACAGTGTTAGTAGTACGGGCTGCATTATTTACAGATTTCCTAAAAGGCAGAACTTTCCAAGATGGTTCTGACTTTTTTTTTTTAATGGACATCATCAAGTGAAAACCAGAATAACTTCAATCATATCATGGAATCTTACAAGCTAGCTGTAACGTTGAACATGTTTATTTCTTAGTCTTCCCTGCTTCTCTGGTTAAACATGCAACTGGCTGCTATTTTACATTCTCTGCAACTAATAGAATTGGGTTACGATACAGGAGAGATAATGGAACCCAACCACAGAAATGCCTGAAGAGAACCCTTCAGGGGAATATTTGGGAATATTTCAATTGCAAGTTCAAATGCTTTTTCACACTGAATAATCCTTGCAGAGTTGAATTTCATGAAAGAGTGAACTTGGTTTGCAAGACTCAGGAGAGAAGATTATTAGTTGAACAGCTTTGTTTCATTATATGACTGCTAATTTAATATTCTCTTACAAGCTTAAAAATAGACACTTTCCTGTCATTTCCCTTAAAATCATGCTTGTTTGACTTCTCTATCTTAAAAGGTACAAAAATACTTGAAAGAACAGTTCTCTTTATGCAGAAGCACTTTTTTTTTTTTTCCTGGCAGCTATGGAGATCTGTTATATTTGGAATATATCACATTTATTATATTTTTCCAGAAGGAATTATTTCAAAATTACTGTACCACATTATGGTTATCACAGAACAAATGAGGTTGGCCAGGACCTCTGGAGATCATCTAATCCAACACCACTGCTCAAAGCCTGGTCAGCTATGGTAAGTCAGGACCGTGTCTTGTTAGGTTTCTAACATCTGCGAGCGTAGAGACTGCACAACCTCTCTGGGCAACCTGTGCCGGTAGTTGACCACCCTCACAAGGAAAATGCTTTATTACATTTAAACGGAATTTGCTGTATTTTGTTTGTGCCTGTTGCCTCTTGTCCTGCCACTGGGCACCACTGAAAAGGGTCCATTGGCCCCTCCCCACCAGATTTTTATGTACATTGATGAGGTCCCCCTGAGCCTTCTCTTCTCCAGGCTTAACAGTCCCAGCTTGCTCAGCTTGGACCTCATATAAGAGGTGGTCCAGTCCCTTAATCACCTTTGTAGCCCTTTGTTGGATTTGCTCCAGTATGTCCAATTACTTCTTGTGTCAGGGACCCCAGTACTGGACCCGGCACTCCAGATATGCGTCACCAGGGCTGAGTAGAGGGGAAGGATCCCCGCTTTGACCTGCTAGCAACACTCAGCAGCCCAGGAGGCCGTTGGCTGCCTTTGCCAGATGGGCACGTTGCTGGCTGATGGCCAACTTGTTCCCCACCGTGGCCTTTCCTTTCAAGCTGCTTTCCACAGTTTAGTTATATATGGCTAGAGGAAAACACCAGAGTAGTTATTGAAGAGACTAAATTTTCTTTCCAAATATGACTTCACTCTTGCTCACACTCCTGTGATGACTGAAACCAGCCCAAAGTGGAAATTTAAGCATCTGATTCTAATTAACTTCCTTAATTCCAATTAATCTCACCAGCTCCAAATGCTGGGGAAAGGGCGAGTTGGTGTGCTATTCAAAAGCTGCTTAGGGGACAGGGGTCCCTGGAGAGCGTTGGAGAGCGAAGCAAGGAGCTAATTTACTAGGTGAGATGAAGTTACTGTGCTGAAAGTAGCTAGAGTGGTGGGTTTTTTTTCCATGTGGTATGTCTAAATAAATTGTAATTTAAGCACCACATTAGACTGGAGGAGAAAGGAAGAGGAACGAAGTTCAAGGACTAACTTTGTCAGCAGTTCCTCAAACTGTGAAATACAAGCTTCTGGAGAGCAGGTTAAAGTACTTTTAATCTGTGGAGGAGGTCTAGTCATGTTAAGTGACTAGAAGGACAGCTGGGTAACCTATCCTCCTTCATCTAAATCTGTGCTAGAGCTGTGTCCCTGAACATGACTCTGGGCTTTCTGTGTTTGAGATTCTTTTATTTTTTTTCAGTAATATATGCCTGTGTGCCCCTTCTCTCAGCCGGCTCTGTGGCGCTCAGCCCCTCTGAAGCGCAAGCAGCGCTCCTGAAGCGAGCTGTCTGCTCCGCGCTCGTGTGACGGAGCTGTGCAGACACCACAGCTGAGCCTTCCTTAGAATCACTGCCTGTGTGATTGAGCTGAAACACCGGAGTCGTGGTGATCACGCGGATGAATTATGCCCATTTACGCAGGACTCTCCAGCACAAGCGAGGCTGCGAGTGTCCCAAAATTTCTTTACGTCACCATTGCCAGCAGCACGCCTGCTTTACGCTCCTGCCCGAAGCGGCTGCAGTGGTAGATACAGCTTTCCCTCCAGTCATCCTCAGAGCATCCGACTGTGCCTTACGGCTGCCTTCAGACTTTTAAGGATTAAATATCTGGGTAAGATATAGGCGTTAAACTTCCATAGGCAGCTGTGAAAGACTAATTGAGTGGTTGAAACTTCTAGTATTTTAACAGCATTTGAACCTGCCTAAAGGTAGAGCTTTAGTGTGTGCAGGGGAACATAAGGTGGTTGTTTGCTGTCAATACTAAAACGCACAAGCTTCTGTAAGAGCATCTGCTGTGTACAGGCTGTGTTTGGTAAGCTATCAGCAAGCCAAACTCCCTATAAACCCTCAGTTGCTGCTTTTGACTTTTCTGCAGTTATCTCAGCACTTGATAGCGAAGAAAATGTCAATTTTTACTTCTAGTGGAGGAGGTTTGGGTTTTCTCCATTGTTTAAGTTGCTTTATTTCTCTGACACTGAGTTTTCTGTGTCACACTGAATCATTTTGTGCTATTTCGTTTGCAGCATTTAGCTGCTTCTGCATTTAGGCCTTAATTTTTGGGGGGAAAAATCAGTATATCAAGATGCCTTGAATAAGACAAGGAAATTGCATAGTTATATCTGTTGGTCTTTTTCTGTAAATGTCTGTATTGGAAGAAAGTCATGACCTGGCTTATCAGTAGGATGTCACTGCAAAACTCACAAGAGGCGAGTACCATTCCTAACTCGCAGTCCCTGCCTGCTGGAATGATTTCTCTGAAATCCCGGGCGGTCAAGAGTGACTGCTCACTGGTATTACTGGAGGTATTTCTTTTCTCTTGTAAGATTATTCAGGCAGCTCTTATACAAACAGCACAATCATTTTGCCTCCTCCCTGAGACCTTGAGATATATAAAGATGTTGAAAGAAGTTGGTTTAATGGGACAAACAGCTTTTTTTATTCAAGCTGAGGTGTTGACAAAACACTGTTAGGTCTTCTCTGATGCTTCTTGTCCACTTCTGGGTTTATTCTTTGGAAAAAAGCACTAACCAGGTGAAGTTATATGGGAATTGCAGCAGTCAATGGGGTCTAAACTCTGCGTGTTTGGGCTGGTTTTCTTCCTGTTGTTTTTGGGTATGGAGTGTGTGGGGGAGGTGAGGTTTGTCTGCTTAAGATTTTACTTAAGTAGCCTTAAACTCAAGCAGTCGTTCCATTAGAAGCCTTTTTCTATCTTAAGGGTGTTGTAGCATGTCTCTGAAAAGCTGACGTGACTGTCAAAACAGATTTTATTTTTATTTCGCTACTCAAGAGAAACTGCCTTCCCTGGTGAACATCCCTCCCTCTCACTGTGACCGTGGGTGTTTCACTGTTACCTTGGCTGGCTACAAAACAGTGCAGATGGTCCTTAACAGTGTCTAGTCTTATTATTCCAGTTGAAGAGCTGCCACTTAATTTTAAGCCTTGGATGGGAAAGGAAAGCATCAGCAGAAGACAACTGATGCTACAGCATATTTAAGGCAAGGAACAGCTTTGTTCTCACTCAGGTGACGAGGCTTTAGTCTCATTTTCTTTGCTCACAGGACTACTGTGGCTTTGCCTGAAAGGGATCTCCTGGAAAAGATATCAGCAGAAAGGGGAAGGGGTTGGGGGGGGGGGGTGCGGAGGAAAGAGGAGAAGGAAGCACAAACGGCGCCTCAGTGGTCCAGATAAAAGAGCCCCGAACCTAAAGAGGTGAAGGCACTGGCCATTCATCCAGCAATGTTGCAACAACAAAAAAAAAAAGTGGATTCTTATTTAATGTTTGTGTAAGGCTAAATTCACTTTACAGGGAATTTAGTAAATTGAGACTAAATGTTTGGTCTTGACAGAAAAAAATTTTGTGTAAAGTAATAAAGGGGGGTATAAAACAAAAAAAGGAAGTGATTTTTTTTTTGTCTAACTTTCTTCCATAAAAATTAGTAATTTGCAACATAAAGGGCTGTTGACATCACCAGAGGCACTAAATGAAATCTAAGTGCTGTATTTAGAGTGTGTTTTCTGAATCTAGCTAGCAGCAGTACTTGACTCTTGGCCTTCTGACTTTGTGCTTTTTAGACACTCTTATCTGAAATGCTAATAATGAAGCATTAGAAACTCAGTTTGCAACACTAGTCCAAATAGCGTCTTTCTAAGGAAGGCTCTTTTTCATATTTGGTGTAAGACTGTGACTTTCTGAAGTGAGGAGTGCTTGTTCTTGAAATAATAAAATATTTAATTGCTTATTGCCAAATGGTAGGAATGAGGAAGGCATCAAGAGGTGCATTAGAATGTAGAATGGTTGGTCTGATAATTCACTTAAAATTTGTAATGTTTTGCTATAACCTTTGTGAGCTGTGTCACGTTCTGTCTACTAAGAGGAAAAATTTGTAGATTGGCTAGTCACTTTTCAAAGAGCTCTTCGTGAAGAACTGTTATAGTTCAAAAAAAAAAAAATCACAGTGGGTTTTATTGGGATGAGATTTCACAGCGTGCTGGTAAAGGTAACACGAAGCATTAGAACTATTTAACTGTTCTTTCTATAATGACAACTTGATGCAAAGCTGCTATATACTGTGGTACTCATTGGTCAACCCAGAAGTAGACAGAAGTGACAAAATCTAGTGCACCAGGGCAAACCTCCCTGTTATGGCAAGGTACCGAGGAGGTCTTAAGGAATAGCTCTTCTGGCTACTTACCTGATATATTCCCCAGTTAGGCACAGGAAGAAAATGTCGAGCAAGCATTCAACTGCTTCATAAAAATAGACGGCTCCTTGTTTGCTTTGTCACAGTGATGATATGGGACCTTGACAGTCAGGGCAAACAGCTTAGCAGCTCTTTATTGAAATCTTAAAGAAAACAAAAGCTTGCAAGAAGGATTAACTTGTGGAGACCCTCTGTGCCATAGGACACTGAGATGGCAGCAGATGCCGACTGGTCCTTGCAGCGGGGCGTGCTGCTAGCTTTGGTGCCCAGGATCATCAGGTGTTTGGAAGAAAATAAAAACGACACCTGATACCGCATTTGAATAGTAACAAATGATATGACACTGCTTTATGCCAAACACAATGAAAAGTAAGAGCACTCTACCAAGTTTTGCATGATAAATGTGCTGTGATGTGACAATTAAAGATCATTTGGATCAGGTAGCAACTGTCATATCCAGCCAGTAGGGAGTGTTTGACTACCAATTTGGCATATGAGCATATGGCTGGAGTCCATAATGGCTGTTACAGTGGTAGACCCCTCTGAATTTGCAGCTGTACTTCATCTGATGCTAAAGCAATTCAAGCACCAGGAGATAAAGATGTCAAAACATTTCAGGTTGCCATGACAAATGGCATAAGCATGTGAAAGTGATGCCTATAAATGTCTTCAGTGTGTAACCTTTCAAATTGGTTTATTATCATTATTACATACATAGTTCCTACACCTACATCTAACCAACACGAAGTATGTGCTGTATTTCTTTCAATTTTATAAAAATTGTCAATCCATTCAGCAAAATTAGGTGGACTATGTGTTTTGTGTTGGTAAGATTTGCACTCTAAAAAAAAAAAAATCCTGGCCCATTTGAAGGCTGCTTTCTGACTATCTATAAGAGAGTGCTTCTTCTACACATACATTACGCTTATTGGCAATGGTATCAAAATATCTATCTAGGTACCAATTCAGTAATTTATTTAATCACTTCTGGAATTTATTGGTTTTTCCTTTATTTTTTACAGAATTGCAGATAAGCTTAGTTTTTTGTAGGAAAAGTGTCTCAAAGAGCGTGGATTACTATAGCAAAAGCTTCTCTGCAAAAATATTCTGAACAGTTTAACGTGAAAACCATACACCAGAATAAATTTTTGCTGGTGGAAGGTCCAGAGAAGAACCTCTGTGTTCCCAAGCCTAGTGAAATTATTTGGGGGATAAAGAGCCTGTGTTGTCCATGGAAACAAGGCAATACTTGTCCAGAATTTAGAGACTGACTAAATCAGTTCCACTATTTTAACTCATTTATTGTTTCCAGAGGTGGAGGGAAGGGACAGATGAATGTTTTAGTTCAGGTGCAAAAAGTTTAAGTAAAGCATGTATAGAGTTGTAAAATCAGATGTGCTTTCTGTGGTCTGGATACCAAAGGAGCACAAACATACCATTGTCCTACTATAAGGTGGTAGTTAGTGGGGAAAAAAAAAAAAAAGTGGTTGCTGAATTTTAAATTAAATCCCTACTGGGTAGGGCTGTTTACCAAAACATGTAAATGGTACCTCTGTAAAGAAAAAAAAAAAAAAGTGAGATATACACATACTTTCACTGAAGTAATATCTTATCTGCTCTGTTAAATCAACAATTACCACTAATGCTAAATACAGTTGAGTGAAGATAACATGTGGAGCTCACCCTGGTGAGAATTTTAAACAGATAGCATCTGACTCTAAATGACTCTAAATGCTCTTAAACTTTCATTTCTTCTGAAAGGCTTCATAACAAGGAACCTTGTTTTATTTCACAAATATTATACCATCTGATTATTTTATTTTTTTTTTTTTTTTAAACAAGTTAGGTCCACTGCTGAACTTGCAAAGATGCCACTTTCCTGAATTGCCGGCATTAGTTTGAAATCACCTTGTGTCCTTTGGAGACTAAGCTGTCAAGGGCCTGCCTGGTTTAGCTGATATTTGGGATCACGTGTTGCCATTAACTCTCTTTCATGAAGCCTTGCCGCCCCTTTTAGGAGTTCAGGTATCTCCATTTCAGATCTGACAGATCTGCCTACAGCCCATTTATAACGCCAAAGGTTTGTTTAATGGAACATATGGGAGCGCTGGGCAACCAATACTATAATTATCCAAATGATTACCCTACTTATTGCCAGCATCCAAGATCAGATGGCCAGTGTGTGCTTGGATAATCAAGGCTCCCTTCTCACAGGCTCCTCCCTGCTGTAGTTAATTTTGTCTTCATCGGAGGGCAGGGGGCGGTTTTTGTGGTTGATTTGTAGCTATTCATTTGCTGTTCTATTAATACTATTGTAAAATTTATTCGTAATCGTACAGTCTTATTTAAAACCCGGTTTTCTCATTGCAAGTATCAAACATTATTATGCAGTGTTAGTGTACACTTTAATGGAAAACTGGAAACCCCATATAAGAAGGACATGGACCTGCTGGAGCGTGTCCAGAGGAGGGCCACGAAGGTGATCAGAGGTGATCAGAGGGCTGGAGCACCTCTCCTATGAGGAGAGGTTGAAAGAGTTGGTGGTGTTCAGCCTGGAGAAGAGAAGGCTCTGGGGAGATCTTATTGAGGCCTTCCAGTACCTAAAGGGGGCCTACAGGAGAGCTGGGGAAGGGCTTGTAGTGGCGGGATGAGGGGGAATGGCTTTAAACTAGAAGAGTGCAGGTTCAGATTGAACATTAGGAAGAAATTTTTCACTGTGAGGGTGGTGAGGCACTGGCACAGGTTGCCCAGAGAGGTTGTTGAGGCCCCATCCCTGGAGGTGTTCAAGGCCAGGCTGGACATGGCCTTGGGCAACCTGGTCTAGTGGGAGGTGTCCCTGCCTATGGCAGGGGGGTTGGAACTTAATGATCTTCAAGGTCCTTTCCAACCTAAACCATTCTGTGATAATATTATGAAATCTGGGAAGTAATTAATGATTGCTTTGATGCCCTAACACCTCATCAGAAAGAATGCCTTAATTGCGTGTGGTAGAACAACATGTGGTGCCATTGAAATGGAGAGTTCATTGTCCCAGGTTCCTGAACTCAAACTAAGCTAACGCAACTGAGTATACACAGCTTACAGACAACGTTTACTCCTTGGAAATACCTCATCTGGTGACGTAGCTATGTACCGAAGCTGTGGACTGCCATTTGATACAAGCAATTGAGGGTGACAATGTCACCAAGAAGAAATCTGTATCTGCAGCTTCTGAAAAGTAGATGAAAAGGCTTTCAAAACTGTAGTTTTGCTAAAAATCATGTGATAGTGGATCTATTAATATGATCTTTGAAGCATCACTAAATTTTTTTTCTAGGAACTGATAGGGAATAGAGAACAAATATTTTTAGGTACTCTGGCTTAGAATGCAGTTTTTTATCAAGAATCTAATTTTTAATTTGAAAGTAAGCATCTTATTGATGCACTGAACCCAGCATTTTAGACAGGAGCTATCAATATTGCAAAATTATGTGTAGGGGAGTGTTACATTACACCTACCGAAAAAGGATTTGGTTGATTTCATTGTCTGTTGTGGAAATAAGGAGCCAGACTCTCAGCTGGCACACGCTAGTGAGCTTGCAGCGACGCTCTGAGCGGGTGCACAAAGCATTGCTGCTATTGATTCATAGGATGGGTCATTCCTGAATGTCATCGTGGAAGTATTGCAGCAGAACTAAAACTAATAAGTTAGAGGGTTCTAAGTTTTTGCATTCTCTACAAGTGAAAGGACACTTTATCCTTGGTCAGGACACATAAATATGCATGTGTGTATATATGTAAATGTGTATATACATACATATTTATCTCTGTATATATTTACGTCTATACATGCGCACATCTATATGGAAATATACCACTAGTGATTAAAAAAGGAGGGGGCGATTTATGATGAAGATGCTAACCTGCTGTTTTTTCTAAGGACATAATTTACAGCAGGTTATTGGAACAGATGCTAGTTTCTGTCAGAGACTGGAGGCTAGTGACTTCACGGTCAAATGTATCCTCATGTTAATTGCCGTAATTAACTTATGTCATAACTAACATAATTAATTCTAAGGCTTCTGCTTTTTTAGGAGTAGAGAGAGGAGTAAAGGAGAATCTCGTAAAGCTGACAGTCGTCTTAGCAATGAAAGCTGGGGCTGATAGCACTGTGCTGCTTTCAGAGGGGTGATTTATGTATTTTCATCAGTGCTTTGACATTAAAAATTCAGGTTCAGCAAACACAAAATGCCATCCCTTAACAAAGAAGTATGTATATGGGTATGATATCCATATATCTTATCTAGCACTAATGCTCAGTCTATGCTTCTTATTGATCTTCTCCAATAACCTGCATGTTTCCAAGCACGTACTAGTAAATACAGCTAGTTATTGGGCTACCTGTCTGCTCCTCTTTTGTTATGCTCCTTTTACTGTCTCCGTCGTTCAGAAAGAAAACATGACTTATTTTGCACTGAATTTTGAAATGTACATTTTACAATTTCAGCCAAAGCCATCTAATTTTCTTACATTCAAAGCTGGTTTATATTTTAACTTAAAAACTTGTTTTTCTTAAATCTTTAGTTTGCTGTTCTTATGTTGATTTCTTTTCCTTGTAATATTTATTGTCGTTATGCTGTAGCCTTATAAGGAAGATGTGAAGAAATACTTCTCTAAATAAGGTGCACAGTAATAATTCTACCTTTTAATAAGTTACTACAAAATTAGCTGTTGTTTGGTATCGAACAATAATTGGCTTCACCTGTAGTTGCAGCTCTGGATCATCTCCAAGGATGTGCTCTGTCCCCCAGTCCTCCTTCCATCCCCCCACCTCGCTGTGATCGCCCCGTATCCTGAGAGGTTAGTTGGTCAGGAAATCTGAATCCTTTTAGAAAGGAAGGAAATATCTGAGGCATCGTTTTTTGCCATAAGATTCACACTCATCGAATAGTTTGTCATTTAAGAAAGCGATTAAACCAAAGACTGTTATTCCAAATTATTTGAAGAAAATGTTTTCAAACTTGTTTCCTCTGCGTTTTTTTCCTACTAAGGGAAACTTTTGCTCTGTGTAATTAAGGATAACTTCCCCTATTCTTTGACTATCTTTCAGACGAGGCACCTTTTGCAATAGATGTTGATTGAAAGCAAATGCAAACCCTTCTTTGTATTTGCAGTAGTATTGCAACAGGTACTCTGGCTTCTTCATTTTTTTTTCATCTTATTAATAAGTACCTTTTATGCCACACCGCTGACCTAAAGGTCCACGTGCACTCAGAGGTCACGGATGTCACAAAATGTTCCTGTACTATTGGCTTTGGTCTGATTGATATAGTCTGTGGCACCACAAAATAATTAGCAAGGGAAACCAGGAAATGTTTTTTTTTTTTTCATAAGTTATAAAAAAGAAATGAAACCTCATAACTCTTAAAAAGCAAGCAGTAAGGAGTTGTGTAAAGAAGGCAGTTTTAAAAATCCTTGTTTAGGACCTTATAGTACAGGTAGCGTTTCCTGAACATCTGGTTCACAAATCCTTTTTTTCATGGAGGTAACTCATTAGCAACCTCTGTTGTGCAGTGTAGATACTATTTCATCTCAAACCAGTAATTGGCCATTGAGTCTTCTTTAATCAACTCATATATAGGCAGTTCATCGATACGGAGTTAAGTGACATAAACAAAAGAACTTTTCTCTTCTCTAAGTAGGATCAATTTTTCAATACAGAACAAGTAATTTTTTTTTTTTTTTTTTTTTTTTTGTGGGAGAGCTTTTGCGTGTTCAAGTGATATGAAGGTAAAAGAGAGGATGAGGACCAGCTTCCTTTGATATCTCCACCTTTAATGACATACTGTCATTTGAGTGAATCTTTCAGGTTGAAAAACCTTTCTGCAGCAGTGGTCAAATGAAAGGGTCTGCTAACATCCATGTTTACTTCAACAAATTTTTTTGTTTTGTTTTGTTTTTGTGGATGTCAGTAGATTTGGATCAAACCTGAGGGTACCAAATAACAACATATAAACATATATTGTTTATCTGGCATTCTTGCCCTCCTCTGATCTCCTAGAGAGCCTTTCTGTTATGAGTGCACTGTTTCAGGATATCAGCCCCACCGCCATTCATGCCGAAAACCTGCTACTGACCTTTCGCATGCTGTCCGTACCGTCCAAAATAGGGCTGCTGTGACTGTAACTCCGTGTGAATGCCAAAACCAGCTTAAAAGCCATCTAATGGAACATAAACAGTTTGAGTGTCTCAGCGTGTGCAAACTGGTGGGAGCCTCGGTGGGTGCCTCTGCCAAATCGCATTTAGTTAATAGCTGTGCTTTTAAATCGCAGGGAAGTGTGCAGCAGCTGTTCACCTGGTAAAAGAGGGGTGTTTTCTGCTGTGCGCTGAACTGAGGCTCTGGGGTTTTGGGAGGCTTTGCTTTTCCTTGCGGTTACGTGTTTCGTGCTTTGCTGTTATCGCCTCTTTCAGCTTACTTGTCAGTGTGGTCTCGGGAAAATGGCCCAACTGTTGGTGTCGATAACACTTGATGAGGCAGCCTAGCTGAAGGAAGTGTTTTGCCGTCCGCATAGCTAGGAGATGCTCTGCGCTTTTGGGGTTCCAGTGTACTGCTCCTTATTTTGCGCTTTCTTAAACTCCTTTCGCTCAGTCTTACAGGTACCACCTGGTAGAGCAGCCCAAACGCATATTCAAGCATTTCTACCCACTTTGGGTATGTCCCCTTTCTACTATAGCCGCTGCTGCCGAGTAATCTCCTGCAAGCTGAAAATGTCTGTCCTATATCGGGCTGTTTAAATCCTCTTACCGCTGTTTGCGGATCTGTGCCATACCCTGGGCTCTCTGGCAACTGAGAAACAACTATAGTCCGGCCCAGGATCTTAAGATATTGCTGTTCTTCAGCATTGAGGTGACTTCTTCTGAACGTAGGATTTGGCTTGGGTAGTAAAACGTATCCAAATCACGTCTGGGGTTTTAATACAGCTTCAGATCAAAGAGGAAGTGGATTTAAACTAACCCACAATTATCATTAAAACTTGTTCTGAAACATTAGTCATAAGGTATTAGCTGGAAAAACAAGAGCTAAAAACGACAAAGGAAATTAGACTCAGTCACTGAGACTTCCCTATGCCTTTCTTTTATTATACTCTACGAAGCTTGTTCAGTGCCCACTTTTCTTTTTGTTTTCCCCAAGCAGGAATAGGCATTCAAGGACAATTTCCTTAAAATTAGCTGTGGAAAGTGAATGCTATGTAGTTGCTAGGAGATAACTGTTTGCCTCTAATGAGGGATGGCTTTGGCTGCTTCATGTAAAAGGGCCCCAGTTATAGATCTCTGCTGTCACAGTTTTACCTCGAGATAATAGGCCGGCAAAAGCTTTTATACAGTGGCACTTATCAGTAGACTTAAGCTAAAAGCACTTCTACCAAAACAAGAACTCCGAGGAACACTGGCTGTCCTTCAGACCTGTGCATTGTTTCAGGAAAACAATGACTTGGAAATCATGGAAGTTACAAAGGAGAAAGCAAGCTTCCAGTTGTCATAAAGGTTAAATTTATGCATGAATAGTTCCGCATGTCTGAAATCTGCATACGCCACCTTCTGTGGTTCAATTTTAGCAGTAAAGTGTGGGTGGCAGGTTCAGGAAAGGGGAAAACATAGTTTTGGGGTGGATAGAGATGTTAATTCGCTAACGTTGTAGAGAGTGGTAAGTTCTTTAACAGGTAAAGTATGCTGTTCAATATCTCCGCTGTTCAAAACCAACAGTTGTCTCCTGTGAGACTTCTCAGCATTCATCCTAAGAAACTGCGCGGGAGGAAACCTAAATTGCTTCTTTCAGTGTTCTGTCTGTGTACTGCACTCTGTATGTTCAAGGACACCACTGAATCAGCATTGATATGCTACGTTAGAGTCCCGGAAAACCTACAAAATGAGTCAAAAGGAAGCAAAGAAAAACTACATAATGGCATGTCAGCAACTAAAACTCTATTTTTGGGTCCCCCTCACCCTCCACTACTAGCTCTGGTTCTTTTTCACTCTGCTGGCTTGAAAGCACAGAAAATCTAAAAGAGGACCGTTTTGTAATGAATACTGCTCAACACAGACTGGGGCTTGGATATTATGGTCTTTGGTGGAAACGTAAAGGTATCTTCTTGGATCTGACAAAGTAGAAGGTGGCTTAATTTGCCTTAACCTCGTAGCTATCCCATGTTATAGATGACTTAAAATTTGAAATCATTCCTGCTGATTTTGTGTAACTTCATCCATCCTCTTTGTGAGAACAGGCTCACTGACTGTTTAATTAGATATGTTTTGCACTTTCTAACTCTACAGATAGTCCTCTGTCTTCTGAAATGACTAACCACTAATCAATCTGCAAAGACACTGCCATCATCTGTGGGTCATCTGGTACATGAGCATCCCCCTTGCAGTGAGTGACCCTGTGCATCATATCAAACAGAGTAAATGGTTATTCCTGAGAGTTCAAACAAGTTAATCAGACTAGCATGTCAGTATTTGCCTTACTTAGAATAATACTACCACCAGCTGGATACCAGGCTTGCTTCATTTTGGGAAAAAATAAGGCATTTAAAGATTTTTATTTCTCCTCAGAGTATAGGGCTGGGAAGTATATGCTCAACTTTGGTGGAGTTGATCCTTTCAGAGCACTGGTTTTATTTATGCAAGGTTCTGCTTCTGCAAGGTTGGGCTCCTGCATCCCAACGTGTGTTAGGAGATACGACTTTCCAACTAAACGCACCTTTGCTCTGAAGGGCTGATGTTCCCAGGCTGACAGCGTGGCTCCCAGCTGGGCCTTCTCCACTTCCCTCCCTCTGCCTTTTCAGCCTCCGGGTCTTTTCTCACCTGTCCCACTCAAATAACCATCTCATGCCTCTGGCAAATATTCCAGCTGTGGCAGAGCTGTTTGGGTGATTGTTCCCCACTGTGCTTTCTTCAATCTCAACCCTTCCGTAGGCAAGTGACCTGCATTTTGCTGTGTTGCCACACAGTAGCCAGAAAAATGGTGATAACCAACTTACCTAACAAAGTTATCTAACGCCTCGCCTGAAAGATCTTAGATTTTTGAATTGTTAAGTCCCCGCAGCACGTTGGCCTTTTTCTTACCACCTTTGCTAACTCTTTAGTACTTTGTCTTGCAAACAAACTGCAGAATTACTTGTTGTTTGGGGGCTGTTTTGTTTCTAAGGTACTGTCTACCATCGCGTTTCAATTCTAAGCAAGGTTGTTGGTTGCCAAACTAATATTCATATATATGCATGTGTATACGTGAATTAGTTTGGCAACCAAAGATTCTTTGTCAAACGCAAATCCTGAACGCGACTGATATGAGTTGCATACAGTTAGCATATCATATTTCTCTGTTGTTTTGTTGTTATGCTATAAAAGCTTTGAAGATCCAGGGTGGGGAGGGGGTTGAGAGAACATCTTGCTTCATTTGTACAAACAGCATTCTCTGCCGCTGCTTACTTGACTCGAGGACTGCTGTAAAAGTTAATTTCTGTTTACAAAAAAAAGTAAAAAAAAAAAAGAATTATCTGTGCTCTTTTGTTTATATTGAAGGGATGAAAGTAACAAAAAAAAAAAGTCTCTTTGGAAGACGTGATACCAAATTCATAATTCCCCCATCATTATTTTGCTCAAGACCTAGAATACTGTTTTCAAGCAGCATAAATCAGTTTTATGCCATACTAATGTGTATGTTTGACATTCTTCTGATGCTGTATATTGTACAATTGCTGCAGGTCACCTGTTTGACAAATGACTGCAGTTTTAAGTTGATCTAACCAAAAGCCAGAGTACAAAAGTAGGTTTAGAAACCTCTTTTGAAATACATTAGTGTGATCATCATTGTACGTAGCGTAGTATCTCTGTAGCCGAGAAAATAACATAGAGCTGATGTTGCTGACTAAAGGTTTGCTATTAACAACACAAGTAATTTTAACTGGAAATCTTTCAATTGGCTTCTGCAATCTCTGTATAAACGTCTGCACTGTAAATAGGACCTGCATTTACTGTGCCCTTTACTTTGTTAGCAGGAGCCCACTGGCTGAGATGCAGAGCTCATTTTCTATAATATAGCACTAACACGATACAAGCAATGTTAACGGATGTTTTAACAGTAAAATAGTTGGAGTTCAGTGCTGGAATACTTTGAGGCTAAATGTTGGTGCGGTCCACAGCACTATTCCAAATACCTGAAGTAGAAAGGGGTTTGTTCTTCCTTTAATCTCACATTGAATATAAATGTTCTGAAAACAAGACTGAATAACCTGGAATTGTGGACAGTTTATTTCTATAGCAGCTCATCTAAATGACCCATCATATTCCGTCTCTTATTTAGCAATCTCTTGTTATAAAACACTAACTTTAGCAGCACAATTCAGCTGTTCTAGGAGTTAAGCTGCAGATTTAGGAAACAATAGTGATGGCATATGATTTCTGTTTCCCTCTGCTTGGTACATAAGAGCCATAAACAATCTCGTATTTAATATTTTGGGGAGGTTTGTAATATGTCTTGAAGATGTTTCTGCTAGATGCTGTGTCTTACGAAATAAATGGGACGCTATATGGGTAAATGTGCTCTCTGAGTATCTGTGAATTGTAGTTGTAATAGAAACTGGTGCACATAGAACTGCTAGTGTAGTGTAGAGTGAGCCAATCTGTCAAACTCCACCCTAAAGATTCTCGGTACGTTAAAAATGGTGGGTTTGGAATTGGCCCTCATTTGTCCTGATGCAGGTAATCCCATTTTCTTCTATAAATATAATTTCATGAATGCTTAACAAGTTAGAGTTTAGCACAACCTTCTTCTAGGGGAAAAAAAAATGAAAAATCTTATGCTGGGAAAGCAGGATTGTGCTGTTGATGGAATATTTTGGGACACTTTTTTGTTGTTGTGATTTTTTTTCAATTCCGCTTCCCCCCGCGCCCCGAAGTTATAAAACTCATCAAAATAGTCATTGTAACACAGTGCTGTTTTGCTTTAGTAATATGGTAATAAAGTTATTGTAAGCAGCATTTTAAGGATGAAGGGAAGCACAGATTAGAAGACAAAATGGCAGAATAATAAGGGTTAGATAGAAAGGGCGGGGGGTCACCCTACAGTCACCCTACAGAAGTCACCCTACAGAAACATTCTGAGCAAATAACAAATAGAAATTATGCAACACACCTCAGACACTTTAATAATAAAACTATAAACGCCAATACTGATTTAATTTATTTGTCCCAAACTTTATTTCTGCTCCAGTATTTCTCCGCTGGTCTAAGTCATTTTTAGGAACTGCTGGTAAAACATCATTATTCAAGTTAAATGCAGGTCCCACTAAACCTGAGTAGCTAAACTTTTGGCAGAAGTTGTTGATACTTTTTAAATTAGCAGCAGTGTATCGGTATATACATAAACAGTCTTTTTGAATATAAAATGCCTATACATTAAACAGCATGTGAAAATATTTGCAGATTGAAGTTAAATATTTTGTAGCCTTGGAATAAAACCAAAATTTGTGTCTCGGCAATTTATGTTATAGTCAGATATCATTAGAAATCTGAAATTATAATGATATGCCAAGTATTAGCAACTTGCAACTGAGTACATGCTCTGAAAATCGTTAGAGGTAATAGATTACTAAAGTAATCTTCAGTGCCTACAGAATGGGCTTTAAAAGTGGCTTTACAGATCCTTTATTCCTAAATTCATGTACAAGATATTTATTAAGTGAAAGTTTTTTAATTAATGTTTGAATACAAAAAATATGCTGTAGGTTTTATACTTCTGGCTATGCCAGAGAACCTGCCACCCCCCTTGCCGGAGGTGTTGTCTTTTCAGCTCCAAATTCTGCTCTCAACTAAATAACCACATTTCCCTTTATCTGTGAGTAGATGAAAAAGAAAGGGGAGGGAATTTGTTTGCTATCTGCCACAATATGTTGTTTAAGATTCAGTAGCCGCTCGGCCAGCCATTGCTGCTCTTATGTAAAATAAAAATTCAAATACTGTTTCATACTTTTTATTTTTCTTTGTGATGTAGCAGGTTTGCCTGAGGGTTAGGCGGGTACTGGCACTGCTGTTTTTGTAATACACGTTAGAATTCGTTTTGCTGTCTGGAGCTCTATCAAGGAACCAGAACCCGCGAGGGGAGAAAAAAACCCAAAAGTTGTTTTCCCTGGTCGCTAGTTCACTCACAATCATCTGCCTGGTGAGAAATAGGGTGTTAGCCAGGCTCAGCTGGGAGTATTGTCTTCAGTATTGGAAACCTGAGGAAGCCCACGTGGTATAAACGTGGAGCTGTTGGTTTATACGCTCCGTGCCGAGAACCGACACGTGAATGGCAGCGGCTCAGTTACGACCTACAGACGCAGGCGAGACGAGGTTGGTAGGTAGAAGCAGTAGTTATTAGATCCTCAGTAGTAACTGGGAGAAGTAAACATTCCTTTAGTGGCTTATACTTCAACAGATGCAGATGTCCTCTTAGTTGAGGTGGCACTTAGTTCAACTGTCAGTCAGAATTATGACAGTGTTTCTAACAATGTTAGATTACAAAGCTTTAATAAAAGGGTAGGATGGTTTCCTACAGCCCTGTACTTATCAGTGTCATGGACTTCAGAGTATTCCTAGAAGAAACCAGAGTTCCTATTGGTCATACGTTTTGGCAATATTGGGCTTCTTCACATTTTGTTTTCATGGCAAGGATTGATTTACGGTATATGCAGATTCTCGTTTTGCGCAGTAATTGTTTTTCAATACTAGGTTTGCTGATTCCTCTTTTGCCATTGCTACCTCTTTGTTTCTCAAGCCCCATCACAGTTTGGACCTTAGAATCTGGAAATAATCTTCTCCTTAGGGGAGAAAAATGAAAGTAATTTTGGGCTAAAACATCTGTTTTCAGAATACTTTCTTACAGGATGAGTCAGCGTCAGCACTTCCATGGTATAACAGATTCCAGCCATTGCTGCGGTGGCACAGCGTTCTCCTGCCGCCGCCTTCTATGTCTGTCTTGGTTCACAAAACTGCTGACAAAATGCCGCATTTCATAAAGTTGATTATTGAAACCCCACATAACCACATTTGTGTTCCTGAACTCCTGACTAATGTGTGGTAACTGTGTAGTGGTAATGGATCTAACTAAAAAAGTAATTGTAGTGATTTTTCAGTTGCACTGGCTTTATCAAGTGTAAATTGTCCTCGAGACGGAGCTGATTCTTAACAAGCTACTTCTAAAGACAAACACGGGAAAGTACTATAGCACTATCCATATTTTATGAAAGCGTTAATCCACTCTCTATCCTTAATTTATTTTACCTGATAACTCAATGCTTTAATAGTCCATTTAATTTAATTAAATTGAGGTTCTGTGCAAGTGAAGTAAATGTAATTCTCAATACGAAAATGTAATTAGGAATCAAAATTAATATTTTCTTTCATAATTATCTACGAACATAGACTATTTGACAAAATAATCCGTGGGTATTCTGGGTTCATTGATATCTTAATTCACTGCAACACCTTCCCTTCATTATGTTTCACTTGGAAATTTCAATGGACAAATATCAAGAAGCCGAGGCACCAGGAGGTACATTTAGGGATGCTCAAAGAGAGCACTTTATAACATTCATCCTTGAGAAGCCATTAAAACTATTGATACCGCACGAGCAGTTACACAGGCATGCGTACAGCCGGGGAACCACTACTGGGTGGCACCAGGAATTTTGTGTATAACTGAGGGCAGAGGAAAGCTCTTAAAATCAGGGTAAACGAGGATACAATAAAACAATGAGGAGGGCTGTGTATTTATTTATATACTTCTGCGCACTTAGTTTTATTAACTCTGTGTTGAATTTCACGTGCATATACATTTCTCGGAGGGGGAGGACACTTCTTGTAGTTTCTGCACACCACATAGAACATTAATATATGGTACCTGGACATAGATACAGAAAAATAGTTAAAATATAGTAATGTTCGGTGATGTATTTCATATCAAAGAATTTTCTATGAACTATTTCTCAAGTCTTAAACCTCCACCAGATTATTTAAAATATATGATGCTTTCAAGATTTTTTTCAGATAAGGTCTCTGGTTTTGCGGTGTTCTGAAGTGATCACTGCAGCAAATATTTAGACGCTTTTTGCCAGACTTGTTAACAACCTTAAGGTTAAACCATCAGCTGAGGTTAACGGAAGTGCTGATTTTGTCACTGAAGTGGCTTCTCAGCTGGTGTATTTTTATGGAGACATGACTGAGTTTGATTTACTAAACAAAATAAAAGGATCCATTACGCTCTTCTCCCCATATAATGAGTTTCTGTAAAATAAAGTAGTCATGCTGATTGGTACTCTTGCTGGAAAATGATTTGTTTCCCGTGGCTTTGCATAAAAGTGTGATAAAGGGAAACTCAAGTTCTGCTAATGCTCTAAAATGTAATAGAAATCCTCCTTTTGCTCTCTAGTCATCTTAAACTGAAAAAAAAAAAAAATAAAAAAAAATCACTAATTCTTAGACGTTAGAAGCACTTATAAAATCAGGTATGTTAGGATTGGAACTTGGGGTTTATGCATAAACTGGTATTAAGTTATTAATATCAGTATTCTTGCTATATCTTTATTTGGCTCTCTTTGTGTAATTTATTTCCTAAAATTGTCTTCCAGTAACCTCAAAACCAGGATGTTTTACAGGCTTGAAAAGTACCAAACTAGCTGAAATACTTAATACATATAATGGAAGCACCAATCAGTTTCATTAGTAGCTGCCACGATGTTTCATTTGTAACTCTGTCTGACTGCGAGCTGTACACATCGAGTACTCTGATCAATGGACACATTGAACTCTATCTCAGTGTTCATAATTCTTGTGCAAATTGAGGAGTAAAAATGTTTTCAGTGCTTATAATTGAAAGAGAGCCAATGAGCAGAAAGGAAAGATAGCAGGTGCCACTTTTAAAAATAGAAGTGCTGGAGAATCAATCTACTACAGACAATTGTATACGCACTCTGAACTCGTTGCTTTAATTTCACAAATACTATAAATAACAAAACCAGTTTCCACATCTCCCTGTGGAATGTAAATAGCAACTGTTGTTTACACACTTACTGCCTGGAGCCTCGACATGGAGCTACGGAAAGGAAAAATCATGCTGAATTATATCCATCCCATGGTGAGAGTTCTCCTTTCTAATGTAAGCTTTATGCAAAGACTATTTATGTCTCTCAGGTTTGGAGGGAATGAAAAATATTACCATTACAGAAAGGTTGAACCACTTGCTTTGAATATTTTCTGGATTAAGCGTTAGACAAAATAAATCTGGAAGTGTAGGTCTGCTGAGCAGTGGAAACGGCAGCATCTTTGCTGCTTTTTGAACCGCATGCATATTTGGTTGCACAAACCTAAATGACTGATTTCCACCACCATCTCCACACACACTCCTCTCTGATTTTCTATAGCGTTCTGTTATGAATAATATGCATACAACAAAGCTAAATTTGATTTATTTAACAAGCATTTTATTCACTCGGGTATTATATTATTTGTGTTGTCCAAGTTTGCACAACCATCTATGGGTGGTAGAGGGCTGTAGAAGAAGCGAGCCTGCAGGTACAGAGCCTGGGCAATTCATGTCCTAAATATTAGTATATTGCTCTTTTATTTGAGTAAAGCAACAAAAAAAGGGTTGAGGTGAGGAGCAGCAGATTGGGATCCTATTCTGGGACAAGCATCGAACATGACCCTTTTTTTCATCAAAAAGTCTTTACAGTTTGGGTTTAACTGAATAAATTCTACCTGCAACATAAAAAACACAATTCACCCCAAAACAACAACCAAAAAAAATCAAAACCAACCAAACATAAAACAACCTGAACTTTTAAAACAAATAAACAAAAACTTTTTAGTCTATCCATTAGATTAAGTGTAAGTCATGTACTCATGACTACACCTGAAATATTCTATTGTCTATATATTTTGTTGGTTTAAGTCTGTTCTCTTGAATTGACATATGTATATAATTGTGGTTTTTTTGTTTGTTTGTTTTGGTTTTTTTTTAAAAGTAATTTTTTCCAATTAATTTTCAAGGATTGTTTGTAAATATCAAGATGATAGATTTATGTGTATGAACTCATGAATATTCGGAAGTATTCTATTCGCTACAGCATTTGAACTTGTTTGACTTGTAGATATCAATGTAGTCTGTTGGGAAGCCACTCTTCTGTGACATGTTTTTATAAATAGATTTCATTGGAACCTCTTTGCAAACTCTTCCTCCTGTGACTTTTTAAGTACAGTTACACAGAGGCAGCCGATAAGGCATTCAAACAAGAGTGCACAAATTTTTGTCAGCATTCATTGCCATTTTAGAGAATGAGAAATACTTAAACTGGAACAAGGTCAGATCTTTACCTAAATCCTGGTTGCGATCTAGTAGTGAAGACCCGTGGTAGGCGTATTAACGATGGGTGATGGACTTCCCCTTCCATGTTTGTGTTCTCCTCAGCGTATTGTATGGATGCGGCTGGTATAATTGAACCAGACCTTCTGTTGGTGTGCTCTTCCAGTAGAGGAAAAAACAACTATAGGCAATTGTAGGAAAATACCTGTTACACCATGTCATGCTTTAAGAATCTAAATGGATTGGAAACAGCTTCTGCTATGTGAGGAGATGAGTAGAAAAGAGATCAACAGCGGTTGGAAAGCCAGCCAGCTGAAGCTGAGCACGAGGACATTGTCAAGGGAAGGAGTTACCTCTGCAACATTGTCTGAATGAGAGGCACACATTGAAACCCAAAAACTGGTGAGAAAGGCAACATCTAAACCAGGCTCATGAAAAACTTAGAAATATGAAGACTATGTTGACTTAAGATACGATGTTGACTTAAGTTGATGGTTCTAGTGGGCTGAGGGACCAACTATTAAAAGCTAGTTTGCTGTATAGAATGAGCATTTTTTCCATGTTGTCATTGGACAATAACAATGTGGTTATTGGAATGGAAAGAGACCAACGGTGTAATCAAGCCATTGAAAATAATAGGGATTTTTCATATAATTTTGACTTTGCTTTGACTCCTACCAAGATTGGGAGGACTTTTTGATTTGATTGCAATACTGGACCGCATTGTTACTGTTGTGTTAAAGTGAAAAATAATGATGGGAGGGGAAAGAGAAGAAATAGCAAACTTATGTATTATTATTTGTGCATTACTCATAGTTGTTTAAACCCCCCCCAAACAACAAAACAAAGCAGAGCAGTAGGAAAAGTGAAGGGTAGGACGAATGTAAATGCAAAAGCAAAATAGGAACAACAGATATCTATACAATTATATTGCAGGTGTCAGTGAGAACACTGGTTAGATAAAAGATCTTTCTCAGTTTTGTTGTGCTAAACATGAAATAGAATTTTTCAGTGCTGATGCTGTGTACTCATCAATTCTACATTCCATCTGCAGTGTACTTCCAGTAAAAAGGAGCTCGTTTACTGCTTGTGTGTTTACTTTTATCTCTATTTGGTGGTAAGTGGAAATCAAAGCTTTGACGTGTTCCATATATAACGCTGAATAGACGGCTTCAAAATGCAAATCCAATCATAGCACGTTAAAAAAAAAAAAATCAACCACAAAAAAACCCTAAAGAAATTGAAGGATGTTTGAGAGGGTGAGGTGAATGGGACTGGTGAAAGCTTGTCAAAAGATGAAAGAAAGTGCATTCTGGGCACTTGAACTATAAAAATAGAAAACAGGAGCTAGATGCAAATGTTTTTTCTAAACACCAATGGCCTTATGTGCACTGGTCTCCCTTGGTATGAATACTAACTAACTTCTGCTCAGAGCAGAAGTGCAGAGGGATCATTACTTCCTTCCCTATAGTAGATCTAGACAAGTAGCAGGTTACCCATCCCTTAATTTTTTTTGCAGCTTTTTAAAACTTCAGTTTCGTTCTCATGTGAAGCCCTGTGAATTTATTGCGTATAAGACACCTTAGATTGCATTTTGGTCCGTATCTCCGTGACAGTTGACACACATCCGAGACTAATGTGCTCGCTATATTTTTGGGGTCAAGGACTTACACTCAGTCTTCCATATGCTATTAAAGTTTTATAATAGTAGGCAATCTTTGCTGAATGTCCACTTATGACTTTGTGGAATTTGGTCACTACAGAAGAGCAAAGACCAGTGTGTCCTATATTACTTGAACATTAACAAGAGATGGAGGTGATGTGGGATGATTTAGGCACGAATATGATTCTCACAGTGTAGACCAAAGGGCTGCAGAGGGATATGAATCTAAGCAGAAATCCACTATGAAATAGTGGAATAGTGGATAGCACTGGAACAGGCTGCCCAGGGAGGTTGTGGAGTCTCCTTCTCTGGAGACATTCAAAACTCGCCTGGACGCCTTCCTGTGCAACCTCATCTAGGTGTTCCTGCTCCGACAGGGGGATTGGACTAGAAGATCTTTTGAGGTCCCTTCCAATCCCTAGCATACTGTGATACTGTGAAAAGAAGCAACCTTCTCCAGTAGGATCTTCACTGGACACAGTGCCTTTTCCTGGAAAACCATTAGAATGATGAGTGGCTATTCACTAAGATTTTTCTACAAATTTGTTATCAAGCTTATGACAGAGAATGTGACACTCATGTCCCTGACTATCTTTAAGTCCACTGGAGGACTGGCATAATGAACCAGTCTAAGACGTTATCTTTCCTTGTCTCTGATGATTATTTTTTAATTTCATTTAACATCTGTTACGGACGTCTGTTTACTAGGTAGTAAAGATATATGAATAGTCTAAAGACAGGCAATTAATACTTCATCAAAGGAATATTCAGCAAAAGGGGTGAACTACGTCAAATAATCAAACTAGTGAAAGATAAATAGGTCTATTACGACCCTGAAAAGTTGCACATCTGAGATTTTCTACGTTCTGAATGAAGCCGGTACTAATATTCTTTTACAGTTGTGGGCTTCAGAAAATTGAAGATATTTTCAATGTTATAGAAAGAGTTACTTCAGGTGAAGTAATCAAAGTGACTCAATAGGCACATTCAGCAAAACATTTTGTTTAAGATTTATTTGAGCCTTGTGATCACGTATGTTAATAATCGTGAGTCTGGTTTTCCTCTTAGGTTCAAAAGGCAGTAGGAAAAATTTGTTTAAAATGGAATGAATTTATATTCTCTCATGTTTTGGCTACCGTGTACCCCTCTGAAAAATAATTGCTTTCCGCATCAATTATTTTATAAGTTAAGTATAATTTTACAAATCGTACATGATTTAGAAATATTATTTCTGTGCTTTCTGAACTTATTTTGATCTTGTCCAAAACCATCTGGAAAGTGACTTAGCAACTGGAGGTCGGTGACTGTGCTGGATTACTGCCTTCACGTTACCCTGCCTGCCTGACCATAGGAGCTTCATGAGAACATTGTTCATGTACTGCAAGCAACTATGTGCTGAAGCACACAGAAGTACATGATGTGAGTGGTGGAAAATAACGTCAACTGAGAACTTTATGCAATTAACGTTTCACAAGCTTTTTGGCAAAGTACAAATTTTAGTTTAATTAATGGATTTTCTTTTGGAGATGACTGTTCTCCTGACAGTCCTTGTTTAATACTGTTACTGCCACATTGATGAAGTATTTAGAAGCAAAAAGCAGTGACCAGGTTTCTGGAAATCAAGACCTTTTTGTCATATGACCCAGCTGGGAGATGCTGAAATCATCAAATCGATGGTAAATGAATACGAAAATCTGTTAACTTCTGAGTAAAATACCAACAGGATAACTTTGCCAGTAAAAAACCCCACACTCTACTCTGCATTTATATAGCATGGTATGGCAAATGTATGCCAAACAGATCACACTGGGAAGACTCAAATTCTCGCTGTCATTTCAGTCGCCAAGTAACGTTTCTGTCCAATTACATGCAGTGGCTGTAACTTTCTTGTGGATCATGGTTAAGTTGACTGTTAGTCTTGAAATTAGGTGTTGATAGTAGCAGAGAGACATCTGTTCGTTTGTGTGGCTGGCCAAGAGTTGGTAAACGTGGCCATTGAAAGGAATGATGGAAATATCGCTGCTGTTGCCATGTGCTTTACTTTGTGAAGAGTCTGAACTTGAGCACATTGACTTCCTGCATGATCTGCAATTATCCACGGGCTGTGCCAATCATCTCGGCTATGTGTGAGACTGTCCCTGACAGGGCCCCCGGTCCCTCAGCTGAGGATGAGGGATGACTTAGCTCTAAGTGCACAAGAAAATTACTTGCTGATGTTAAGGGACCTAATTCTGCTTCTGTTGAAGCTGGGTAGATTTTTGAACCTGTTTTCCTGTTGTGTCCTGGTCTCAGAGCAGTCACAACGACATTCCTTGTTCTGTGACCTTGCTTTTAACAATCCAGAGAGACTAATACAGTTTGTACTTGAGGAACTCAGTACCTAAGAACACTTCTAATGTAAGTCAAAGCACACCATGACCGAGTTGTTTGATGCTGTGGTCATTGTGATGGTACAACATTAAATTGTTTAATTAGAAGGCAGAAGTTCATGAGGGACAATTATTTCTTGTCTTCATGTCTGTTGCCTGTAAATTCCCCAAATATTTAATATACCATCGGTAAATGAGACCAAGAATAAGATACTGCAGTGTACGATGCTGATTAGAAAATGATGCCGCTCAAAAAACAGCTTTTTTTCCTCTAAGTCCAATATCTTCTCAACAGTGTTTAAATAGTTGCTAATTGAGATAAATACGGAAGAAATATGTTTAGATTCTGCAAAGAGATAAGCAGCTGGTAGGACTCCTGAAGCTTTTTTTTTTTTTTTTTTCCTTGAGGTAGAATATTTTCACCTGAAGTCAGAAGATAAGACAAATCACTCAATTTTACTGGTAATTCCACACTGAATCAAGGCATGACCTTTGAGTTGATCACTCGGAGCCTCATTTTGCCTAGCCTATAAAACAAAATAGCATTCCTGTGAAGTCCTCCAGAAAAAGGTTTTAGTAACACTCTTCAGCTTGTTTCCGTATGTATGAGACAGTGGTTTGGTGAACATGACTTTGGAGTGTTTCTGCATATTAAGTCAAGCTTCCATGAAATGTTGGTGCTACAAGAAACTTAAATGAGCCAACAGCTTTTGCCCCACCATGCCTAGATTGCTAGAGACGTTTTTCTGCCTAGCAAAAAGAACTGCAAGCATACTGCAGGATTCGTTTCAGGGTGGTTTCTTGGGTCAGTAGCATATTCTGTTTGAGTATTTCTTTGTCACTTAAAGTCTTCTTCCTGTGCTGCTGGGGAACATGTCATACAAGGCAACCCAAACTGGGAGAAGCTGCCGTATAAACACCCAGTGCCACAGATGATTACATTCAGAGCTGCATGTAGCTTATCCGAAACGGAGCTCCATCACCCAAGCTATTCAGAGGCAGATGTTGCTGGGCAGATACAAACAGAAATGAGTACTGCAAGTGGCTGTGAATCAGCACATGACTCTCAAATTTATTATTTGAATACTTCTAATGTAGGTATAGTATCATCCAGAAATTTTGCAGGTGGAGATGCTCAGATCTGAATTGTCATACCTAAGCAAAATGATTTTAACCTGGACTGTTGCTTAGCTGATCTTGCTTACTTTTTTTTTTTTTTTATTTTATTTACTTCTTTGTCAAAAAGTATAGAATATATTTCTCTCAGAAAGACTTGGTGCCTCCTAAAATTATGAGAAGGATAATTATGTTATCAGAGCATAATATTATCAGCGAATAATTATGTTAGCATATTTATAGGAACAAAAGAAAAGCCATTCTGATAGTATGAACACCAAAAACAAACCACTTGAGGAATTATTGATGGAACTTGTTGTAAGGAAAGTGACATATGAGTGTAATTGAATCCTTTAGTGTGAGCATAGACACTATCTTTATAGTAAAGAAGTATACAGTACATCATATTTCTGTGTCAGCTTCCTGAAAATAAACGATAAATCATCCTCTTGAGATTCATGGCTTCTTCGATGGAATAGTACGCTTGCACGCATGAGGGACGCTTAATATTGGCCAGCACCTTGGAAGACAGAGAACTCTGACCCACCAGCATTTTTCACTGTTCTCGTCTGATCTAGTTACTGATCTACACATCAGCCACGTTAGCCAAATATTCACTGGTCTTTCTCCTAAGACAAAAAGTCTGTGCCCTCTGTTACCAACATCAACGCTCTGGTCTAAGTTACGAAGGAAATCTTAATGTAAAAAAAACTCCTTTCTGTGCTCCCCCCTCTCCCCAGCCTCTGGAGGTTGGTTTGCAGCCAGGGTAAACTGATGTAGCTGTGTTGACAGAGCTGCACAGGAAAGCAAAGTGTAATAAAATGTCTGGTGCTGTGAAAGCCCTTAAGATTTCTTTTCAAGCATTGAAGCGGGACAGGTGATGTGCTGTCCTTAGACTTGAAAAATGAAAACGACTCCTGACTGCATGTGTACTCGTCCTGCCTGGGTACAGCTGCTTTTAATTAATTATGAGGGGAGGCGATTCTACTGTTTTACAATGCTTTTGCAAGAGTTTTCTACTATGGCTGACATCAAGGACTGCGGTACAAGAGAACTACACTAAAAGGGATGGGCTAAATATGAAGGTAGTGATCTTGCTAAAGGATAAATCACAGTAGTGATTTGAAAGTTAATGGTTCCCTAATATTTGTACCTGAAGTACTGCATATAAAACAGGCAGTATAGGTATGGGAAACAGGAAAACAGGGAAATCACTGAACCGCTAAAGGGGAACTATCGTTTCTCAAGGCGGAATATGCACAGGAGTTCTGGTAAGAAAATAAATTCTGTAGTAAAAAGAATTTGTTAAATATCTTCTCTGCTCATAAGAAAATTATTTTTAAAAAATGCTGAAATGATCATGTGCTAATCAGAGCATTTATTAATGTAATACATAAAGCTATAATATATCTCTAGCGGAGAATACTGCAGGGTCCAGACATGAGCAATGTCATTATATTAAGAAGCTTCAGACAAGATCAGAAACATTTTTACAGCCTTGTAAAAAAACTCAGCAGTTTGTTGTATGATTTGTTGAGTTTATAGGACCCATATTTGAACTGGGGTTCAACTTTTAATAAAGTAACTAAGACACTCATGTCTGTGATGCAGAATTACTTTTTGCAAGCAAGAGGGAGATACACAAATATTTTCAACAATCGCTTGAGGCAAAAACTGCACTGGATTTCTCCCTTTCTATGTCCAAACTTGAAAGAATTGGACCTCCTGTAATGTGTCGGTTTTGGGAAAGGCTTATTTTGAAACTCTTTGCCAGGGTGGTTCTCCGGTGCAGCTCTCTGACTTGGGCTTGGAGGCAAGTTCTCTCTTCAACGACCAGCACAGAACAAAAGACAGCACCTGGGGTCACTCAAATATCCTTAATGGTTGTCTAAACACGTTCACCTGCAGAGGAGAGATCTGGTGAGCTAAATCTCAAAGGAACTCGTGAACGTTAGCTTGGAGCAGGTTGTTTGGAGATTGATGTTAATCAATGTAGGTAGCTGCTGATGGAAGCTGACCTCCGGTGGGCTCCTTTGCTCTGAGGAGTAGTACATGACTGCAGTAGGAGTGAACAGGATTCGCTACCGCTGCTGGCTAATCCTGGGGGGGGCAGGGGAAAATGGGCTGTAAATAGAGGACTTTTCTTCACCACCTCTGAGGCCAGAATGACAAGGAGCCCTACTAATACCTTTAACTTAATTTCTACTTGATCTAACCATATGGTCATCTCTTGGGCCTTTAGCGGCTACTGAATAGCTATTTGTCAGAGACTTTGAATAGTTCTAGCTTTTTTCACTTTCTTCATGCTGTAGGGTACCGCTAACTTGTAATGTCCTAATAAGACTGTTTCACAACTTGAGTTATATATTAACTTGCTAAATAGAGAAGCAGTCATCAAATACATTTGTATCTGAAAAACAGCCACAGTCTTTTGCAGAAGAAGAAAATTTTTCAGAAGCCAGGAAAATTTGCTTACCATTCCTATATAGTGGGATACATAGAACTTCCAAACCTGTAACTTTTGATCTTTGTAACAAAAGAAAATTAAAAATATTTGCTTTTGGCAACAAATAAAATGAAAATAAATCAAATTAGTGACATGAGCTCTGCAACTGCCAGGCTGAGTTGCCTCATGGCTACAACTTTGTTAATGAGCCGGTTGGTTATAAGCAATGTTTCCTTGAAGGAATATGGGGCAATTAATTGCTGCCTTGCTATGAGCTCCTTTCTTTCCTGCCTAAAACCATTAGACAATGCAGTGTTGTGACAGAAGAAAACTTCAAAGTCCTGCTGCTAATGGAAGGGGGGAGAAGGGAGCAAGGGATAATTGTGTTTTAAAGTGTTTTATGGCTGTGAAATGACAGCCTGTGTCTGGGGTGAGAGTGACAAGGAGCAACGGGTGTGTAGAGACTCCTTCTGGTATGACTCAGAGTGCCCTCGTGGGCATGTGGATATGAACTCTGCGATGTTTCAGAAATTTCTGCATGTCTATACTTTAAAAAGTGACATCTTACACTAGTTCCAGAGGTTCTTTAAAGAAACAAGATGTCTTGTTAAACTCTACGGCATGTGCCTAATTTTGATGCGACTGCATTCGAAGACCTGCTTTATCATTACCCAGACGTTGTGCATAAGTATTCAAAGTAATCAAAGGTGGGTCTGAAACACAACTGTTCTCATTTGATCATACTTTGTTTTGCATTTCCTTTATTTTATATAAATAACCTCAGGAAAATGGGGGGAATGGCAAACTAGGCTTTAAATTCTTGTGTTTGCTAAAGGGAAATGCTGGAATTACAGTTGCCCTCTATCACTGAAAATAATCGATAGCCATTTTCTCCCATGGGAGAATAAGCAAACATATTCATTCTTACTTATTAGTAAGTTTTTTATAAAATGCTAATAGTGATTCCTGTAATACAAAAAAACATACACCTCCACCTCGCTCTTAAAAAAAATCAAATACTATCGCCATTAAAACAAGGAAATAAAAACAGTGCACTGTCCTAAGAAAGGGACATATAACTTCCCATTTTCCTTTTTAAAAGCTGGCTTCTTATTTTATGGAGGAGGGAATAAAAAACAAATTTAGATTCTCATAGTTTCTAACTTCTAAACTTAAAACCAATGTAACACGAATGAATAACAAATATCTTTTGCTGTTGATACAGAAGGGGGAGGGGGGAACTCACAAGAAACTACAAACGTTGTAGTTGTCCTCAATTTAAATGTAGATAGTGACTCTAATGAGTATTCTAATCATTAGAGGTTTTCCTTTTTTCATGAATATGCTATTTCTTCTAGGAGAAAATGTTTGCATCACTGTATTTGAGTTTCTACTGCCTTTATTTTTAGTGCAGACAAGATGAAACTATTTATCACAGGGGAAATATTGGCTATTTTATTCTCTTTCTTATCAAGTACTTCTCACAGAGTGTATACGCATTCATTATTTTTTTGATTACAATTGTTTCTGCAGGAACTCTGGTACCATGGTGTATTTATTTGGCAGCACGATGCTCTTCTGGAGAAAGTCACCAACAGCTGGGACGAATCAGTCCTACGGCAATTCTGGGTTGCAGCTCTGAGTCAGCTGCAATTTACGATTTGCACTTTACATCACGCAGATCTTTAGCTGGGATAACCCCGGAGGAGCAAACTTCTCTAGGCCTCACAACTGCTGCATCCTCCGTTTATCCCTCGGTGCTGTAGGAACAGGGAGAGGAAATCCACTTTGCATGATCTATTCCTTCTGTTTATGGTCTTCCAGCAGCAAAAGGAGGGGAAGACGAGACGATGACGCAAAGTGTATTATTCATCATGTCATTCAAATTCTTCTCCATGAAGTGTATTCTTCTCACACTAGACCTCATTGAATTCCTATATGGAAACAAGTACCATATATTTTCTGGAAAAGAACTTCTGTCTCAAAAGCCATAATCTTAACACTCTGGAAAAAATTGTTGTACCATAGGTGTCTGGTGCCATTTTAGGTCCCCACCAATGTGTGGAAAATCCTTGTGAATTGCAGACATAACATACTAGAAACCCATACCCTTCTGACATGGGAGGTGGGCACCCAGTGATATTTAACATGTCAGGTGCCTCCTTCCTACCATCTTGGATCTTGGAACAGGGTACTCAAGCCCTACCAAGGAAGTTGATAGAATGAGTGGGAATGGCTTCAAAATGGAAGAAGGTAGATTTAGATTAGATATTAGGAAGAAACTTTTCACTTTGTGGGTGGTAAGGCACTGGCACAGGTTGCCCAGAGAAGTTGTGGAAGCTCCATCCCTGGAGGTGTTCAAGGCCAGGCTGGATGGGGCTTTGAGAAACCTGGGCTGGTGGGAGGTGTCCCTGCCTATAGCAGGGGGGTTGGAACTTTTGACGATCTTCAAGGTCCAACCTAAACCATCCTATGATTCCATAAGCCTCAGCTGAAGCTACTGCCTTCCCTCCCTGGAGAAGTGTGCGCTGTGCCTCCCTGCTTGGGAAGTCCGGCTCACAAACAAAAACGTTACTGTCCATCTCACCTTCATTTTGCTGCCATTTATGAGGAGGTGGAATATGTTGGGACTGATAAAAGTTAGTGTGCACAGTCTTTAACTTGAGTACCTCTCTAAGTTCAGTCCATATATGAAAATGAATTAACCACCATAGGTATATTTAAGTTTTCTCTAGTCTTTTGAAAAATCACCTTCTGAACTACTTGACACAGGCAAAACTGGCCACTTTTAGTATCCCATAATAGTCTATGGAATCCCTATCGTATTAAGTACTGTAAAAAAGGAAAGTAAAATTGCCTATCAAACTATGCAGAATATAAAAACGATGCCTGCATATACTGAGAGAAGGAAAAGATGTTTCTGAGGAAGCTGCTGTTCTAAGCAGAAAAAGGGGACACACACAAATTGTTAATCCATCTTGCAGCTTGGCAGATTTACAAGACGTTTTCCTTTTCAACTGAAAATACAGCAATAGAGCACTAAGGTTTAAATTATTCAAAATCAAGTACCAAACTGGACATTAATCTCTTAAACATAGAATTTTCAAATGCATTTTCCATTCTAAGGGGCCATGATACATTTTTTAGACTTAGCAAAATGTATTTCTGTCAAAATACGCAATGATTTTGACAGAAGTTGAAGAAACAGCATGTAATTTTTTTCATAAAAAGTTTGTGCAGACCCTTTAACTAGCTAAATACTTATTAAAAGATGGATGCTTAAAGTTTAAGATTATTGCAACCTTCATTTCCTAACAGGAATTATATGAAATGGCATTCATGCATTTTACCTGAAATTACTTGAACATCAAAGAGGTATGTAAAAGATATTCCCATTAAGGACAAGCAACTCATTAAAGAGCTATAAGTAGATCTGGAATGGAATAGAGTAATGAAATATAGCATCATCTTGTGAGAAGGCTAATAAATACTTCTCAAGGCCATCCTACAGAATTATCTTTTTTCTTGACATTTATCAGCTAAATACAGGCTTCTAGATAGGAAGTTTTCTAGATACAGAAGAAGAGTATTGACCTGATTTTTCTAAGGTTTTGAGGCCCCTCACATGGGGATCTGACAGTAAATATATTTGGGGAAAGTTAACGCAGAATAAAATCATATACCTTGTTCTACATCTTGCTATTGCTAGCGACAGCAGCAGTGCTTTGGCAGATAACAAGAGTTAATTCGTTGCTCAGGCAGTGTTTACTTACCAAAGTTTACAATCTCTCTCCCTATTTTTTTATGTGAAAGATGATTTTTTTTTTTTTTAGCATGTTCTCCTACTTATAATCAGTAGAAACTCCATCACTAAGTGGTAACTGTTTACCAGAGTAGGCCCAGAAAACCTTACAGCCCTAAAAACCTACCTCTGCTTGAGTGTGCCAGATGTATTCTAAGTCTGAATTCAGGAATTGCTTTCACAGACTCACAGAATGGTCAGGGTTGGAAGGGACCTTTGGAGACCATCCAGTCCAACCCCCCGCCAGAGCAGGGGCACCTACAGCAGTTGCACAGGACGGCGTCCAGGCGGGTTTGGAATGTCTCCAGAGTGGGAGACTCCCCCACCTCTCTGGGCAGCCTGTGCCAGTGCTCCGCCACCCTCACAGGAAAGAAGTTTTTGAGAATGTCAGTGTGGTTTAATTTCACAGATAAATGGCTGTATTTGCAAAACTAAGTCAGTCTAGAACTTAGATTTTTCAGTAATGACTGATATTTAATAGAAATTACTCTAATTCAGATTCTGACAAAAAAAAAATAAAATTCCTGAATTTGCACACCAAATTTAATACCTGATCTCAGTTGAAGCATTTGAAATGTTGCCTGATTTATTTTCAGATATGTATTATCTTTCATACTAATCTGTTGGTCAATACATTTTTTTCCTTTCAATTGCCATTACACAACTATATTTTCTCTTTGCCACCGTTCGATATCTTGCGCTCTTATGCTGCTGAACGAGATTCTCTCCTTTCTCCCATTTTAGGGTTCTAAGATTTTATTCTGCTGCATTTCTCAGAGAACTGTGTATTTTGGTAGCAAAGAATGCAACTTGGATAGCACATGGCGCAGGAACCATAAATTCAGATTCTCAGCAAACTTGGTAGCTTCAGTCTCTGTCGCACCAACGTTCTTTATGTTCCCAGCCTGAGAATTTTCTTTAATGAAAAACAGTGTGTTGATTTCTCTGGTTGGAAACATAATCAAGAGGAGGCTGTGATCACTATACACATTATACTTAGGTTGATATAATATGCAGTAAAAACCACTGTGTTTCTGCCGCCAGCCAGTACCTCTACCTTCACTATGTAAGCACTATTTTAGCCCAAAACTGTGCAAGTGGAATTCTTCAACTGTTGTTTTCCTGCTAAAGATCAAACCAAACGTCTGAAGCTGCTATTTGCTTTCCACCTTTGTCATAATCTTTGGGGGATGCCTTACTGCTTCAGTCTACTGTCCTGTGTTACTTCCAAAGGTTTCTTGTTTCTAGTAATAATGCCGCTGGTTTTACTCCTCCTACGTACTTAAACATTTCTTCCCCTCATGTTTTCCTTCCATGTAAGATGACGCAAACATTCAATAATTTTTCAAATCGCAATACAAATCTGGTAGCTGTTAGACAGCTACAGCAGGCTCTTCAGAGGTGTTTGCTTCTTTATGAATGCGTGTTATTCTACATCTCGCCTCTTTTCTGTAACGCTCACTTTTAGTAATATCAGAAAACTAATTTCTTTGGGAATGGGATCTTCTGTTAGCGATTATTAGTCTCTTGTTAAATTAAGGTAAAATGTAAACTGACTTATTTTGGAGTTCATGTTAGAGAGTTTTGAAGAAAATGTATCAGTTTTTATCACCTGTCATCTTTTTATTTTCATGTTGAGTCTCTTCCTGATGTCACTTTCAAGTATAAACTTGGATACCGTTTCTGTGAAGAAGAGATCAAATTTTCTATTCACTAATTCTTTTCAATTATTGTTTTCTCCCTTGTTCATGTCTGTTCCATATTGTCCTCTTTAGATTTGCGAAGAAGCAGTTCTTTTACTAATTACAATTTTTCAGCGCATTTGTTTTGTCAGACTTCTCAGGTCTTAGACAATATAGAAATGTAGGTGTTTGATGCCTTTCATTTGTTTTCAAACGATTGCTGCTATTGTAATCAGCTGAATGACTAATCTTCATTCCACTTCAGGAGAAATCCAAACAATCCACCTAATTGCTCCAATTCTAACTTTGATTTCTAAGCAAGGTATTAAGGATACACGTTTTGTAGAGAAGCACTTACTGAGCAAAGTAATCCGGATCATAATACCTAAACAACTTATTAAGTTTATGAAAATATCAGAGTTGTTATTATTAACTTCTTGTATTTCCTTGTTTCTTGCTAACTGGAATGATTAGAAACAAGAATCAAAAAACCTTCATGGATCTATTTAACCCTTCATTAGTTGTAGATAGACAGAAATAATTTAATTACGCCTACATGCCGACAACACGAGTAGTGCTTATGTTCTTCAAAATAACGTAAAAGAATTCCCAGAGGAAGGATTCCTGTGGATGAACCAGTATCCAAGCCATCCCCTTGCATTAGTTGCAAGTTCGTTGCTGCCTGTTTCTTTCACTCTGCAAAACTGAGATTACTGAGCAACATACCCACAGCTCTACATATATCCCGTAACGGCAAATGTGTAAATGTATTGATTTTGGTGCAGAAGGAATTCACAAACAATGTAAGTGTTGGTTCAACTTGATAATTATCTTGCATCTATTTTGAGATGTGTTGAATGAGCTTGAAAACTATATAAAAAATTGATTCAACACCGATATCTTTACCAACAGGCATAAATTGAATTCCTAAGGAAATTGTCATTCCATCATCACTTCTCCCTTAATTTATGAGATATTCTTATATGGAATGAGCAACTGTACAGATGTGATGGCAGTAACTGCTAGTTATTATAGCAGTATTATATAAATATGAGGTGTGTTGGTTTGCGATTTAGTAAAATCCTAACTTCTCTAGAAGAGGGATGTTTGCAAAAGATAAGACCATTCTGAGAATTCATAAAATGAACACTTTGCACACCTATATTTCATGCTAGATGTTTTCAAGTACTCCAAGAATACTTTGGGGGATGACATTTCATATACTTTGTTCTATTGGGAGAGAAACAAATAAAATACAAACTTTCTGATTCTGCCAGACATTGTGTCATTTAAAAGATGTCACCTTGGGTGGAAGCTGGCAGGAGATTTGTTGGTAGTGAAGATTATTCATTTTATTTCCTTTTTTGCTAACTGATGAGAATTTATTTCTTTTTTAAAGCAAGTGGCCTTTCAATAATAATTTTCATCAAATGTTTCAAAAGGATTTTGAAGTGTTGAAATGGTACATAGCGGCAAGTCTTTCTTATGACAAATGGTGTATATTGACAGGCAGTATATATTACTGTCATAGGTAAGGCTGTGTAAATAATGGTATTTCTGATGCTAATGGAAAGTGGGGGAAGGAGACTTATTAAGTTTGGGTTTTGCACATGAAACGTGCAGGAAAACAAACAAAAAGTCTATTCAACTTCTCTACTCGAAAAAAAGTGGGACAGCCTTAATTAGATGGAAAATATGTCCTCATTTATAAATCTTGATTTAGTTGTTGATGTTTCACTCTGCAAAAATTGTCTGCATAAAAAATACCTATCACTTACAAATTACTATTTTTTCATGTATTGTTATTACTGCAACTCGCATACCTAAATCAAAAGTCTTGATTTTAGCATTATCTTCCCTTAGTTTTGGTTGAGAAGTTTTGCCAAATTTAGTCATTCTGACTAATTTTTACTAATTACTGACAATTTTACTAATTCCCCTGTCCAAAATAAATAGTTATCACTACCAGGTAGTCCGAGGAAGGTGTTCCATGCGTTCATCAGGTTTTTTTCTCCTAAGTCAGTAATTTATGGCTTTTTTTCTTTGTTTTTGGAGGGCTAATGGAAAGACTTTATCCTAAGTGGAGACCGGGTCCTGGTTCTTGAAAATCCCATGAGAGATGCAGTCAGGTGGGACTTGGGAGAACCAAGCGGTGAGCTTGGTGTGGCTGTTGCATCAGCTGAGGAGAAAGCGGGAAATGTCTTTCATATAGAGGGGTTTGTGCTGGGAAAACCTGTGCAACATGTGGTTGAACCTGGCCGCCTCTTTCTGCAGGTACTGACTGGGATCATTGCCCAGTTTCCATGACTGGTCCTCAACCACCTTCTCTCCTCGCCTCGCCCATAGGCAGTGCAGATCTCCCTCCTCTTCTCTGTTTTGCTATCAGAAAAGAATTCACCATAGATCTGAGACAAGCTCGGCTTTATCCTGACTCTCTTGTGGTAAAGAAACTATGGATGGTAATAAGCTCCAGTATCTCATTTTTCTTGGAGTGCTTTGTTGTATAAACGTGTGGTACCTCCGTTAATGAATGCACGTCATTCTGGTGAACTAGTTATCACTCAGGATGACACTTACAAATTTGAAGGTGTCTCTTGATTTAATGCTGTGTGCCCGCTTCTTCTTTCTGCTGGAAGGTGACTGCCCTGTCCAGGGGATGGCTGGAAAGGGACAAGATGGACATGGAGGTACTGGGCACTCCTGGGAACCTGCAGCCATCAAAAAAAGGGGTTGCAGGTGATAGGTGTGCCCAAACCCCACTTTTTTTAGAAAGCCAACTCCTTTTTTTTTCTAGATTACTTTAATGAGTGAAGGCCTTAAATCCTGTTCCTCTACACTCAGGTTTACTTTTTAAAAACTCCAGCTCATTATCCAAGTGAGGTACGAGAAAATACCTCAATTTAAAAACTGGTCTTAAAAAACAGCTCAGTCATAACATATATGTACACGTTTATGAATTAATTTGAATTTATTAATTGATAGCTTAGATTAATATTTATCGATCTTAGACATGTAACTGAACTTCAATATATCTTCCAGGTTAATATCAAAATGGCACTGTACCTAGATTAGTCATTAGTAGTCAATTAATTTTTCTTTCATGTGGCAAAACTAAATAAAAGCAAAAAACTCATCTATTTTTAGAAATAATCACTGTAACTCACTTAGAGGTTGGAGGAATATAAACAGTAGTTTAAAACCTCAAGGGGATGTCCTGATTTTTGCTGTCATTAAAAAGTTTAGTTTTTAATGAACATGTTTGTGAGGATCTATGATGTATCTTCATACCAAGCGGTGTTACAGCTAAAATACTCTAACTGATTTTCTAATTCTGCCCTTACATTCCTTTCTACTTGAAGACTAGGTCGACAAAGGGAGGATATTTTTATTCCCTTTTAGCGTTTAGTGAATATGGTTGATTTTTTTTCATTATCTGTATTTTGTGCTGATCAGATAAGAGCTGACCTGAGAAGCAAGCCCAGTGACATGTGGAGTCCAATATGCAGTTCCTGACAGCAGAAGATGTACAAAAAGAAGGTACAAGGGCCTTGCAGAGATTATTACGGAATGTCTTGATCACAGGGAAAATTTCTTAATGCGCATCATTTTAAGATTTACTCATTACCTTTAGGTTTCTAGAGCCTCTATGATTAATATCCCCAGTTATTTAGTTTTTGTGTGCTTGCTTTTTAATCTCCCCAAGTATTGCTCTCTGATAGATTTCTGCCTTGCAAGACATTGCATTTGGCAGCTTAAATATTACTATTAAGCCAGCTACTGTATGCTACATAATCTGGACTCCATCCTAAACTTTCCTATTGAAACCTATGCATATAGCTGTTTCCTCACTTTTAAAGTCCTGGTCTACGACATCTCAGTATTTAGTTTGGTAGCTGATATTTGTGATTATTATTCTTCTAATATGTATTGTATATATAATATATATTTTTATTCTATATATGTTATGTATAGAACACATATACAATGTTCTGTGGTTGTTACACTTTAATTAATATTTTACATCAAATTATAAATAGGAGGCTTGTAATATAATGCCCTATATTGCAGTCATGCACCTTAATATTTTTGTCAGAGTCCCAGTTTGGAGGGTATGTGGAAGTAGGGAAGACTAGGTTTACGTTATTGCACAGACCTGGCATTTCCCTGCTCTTCCCTTCCTCCCCCCTGCTTCCCCTCTGTTCTGGTTTGAGTGACACAGGAGTAATTTCTCTTTCAGTCATTTTAATTTTCAGTAAGGTCTCTTCTAATGCTAGGGAAAACCGCACTTTTAGAAGACTCTAGTGTCTGAATTTGTGAAAATATTTACTTTATAGCCAGCTATGGTGTGTGGGTTTCAAGGTCTCAGTGTTTTCGAGTTTGCCAGGTGCAGGGATGAGGAGGAGGGAGACCCGGGCACTGCACCCAAGCTGCCCAACAGCATTATTTCATACCATCAACGTCACATTCAATATAAATTAGAAAGTTTGCTGCAAAGTACTATCTTTACCCTGATGGCAGTGATCCAGAGAACTCCTTGCCCCAGTGCAGGAGCCCTGAGCCCTTCCCTTCCTCCCAAAGCCGCAGCGCTCGCAGTGTCCCACATTTCCTGTCCCCTGCTGGGAGCGCACAGCTTCCCACTGGTAGAATGGGCTGAGTGTAATCCTTGTACATTTTATATTGCTATCAGGATCAATACTGTTTTTTTTAATATTGTTAATGTTAATTACCTAGTCACGGAATCATGGAATTTTCAGAGTTGGAAGGGACCTCTAGAGATCATCTAGCCCAACTCCCCTGCTAAAGCAGGATTGCCCAGAGGATATTACTCAGGACTGCATCCAGGCAGGTCTTGAAAATCTCCAGAGAAGGGGACTCCACAGCCTCCCTGGGCAGCCTGTGCCAGTGCTCTGTCACCTGAACCGTAAAGAAGTTTTTCCGTGTATTTGAACGGAACTCCCTGTGTTCTAACTTGTGCCCATTGCCCCTCGTCCTGTCACTGGGAACCATTGAAAAGAGCCTGGCTCCATCCTCCTTCAACCCACCCTTTAGATACTTGTCAGCATTAATAAGGTCTCCCCTCAGCCTTCTCTTCTCCAGGCTAAAGAGTCCCAGCTCTCTCAGCCTTTCCTCATAAGGCAGATGCTCCAAGCCCTTAACCATCTTAGTTGCCCTTCGCTGGACTCGCTCCAGCAGTTCCCTGTCCCTCTTGAACTGGGGAGCCCAAAACTGGACACAGTATTCCAGTTGTGGCCTCACCAGTGCAGAGTAGAGGGGGAGAATGACCTCCCTCGACCTACTGGCCACACTCTTCCCTATGCAGCCCAGGATTCCATTGGCCTTTTTGGCAACAAGGGCACATTGCTGGGCCATGGATAATTTACTGTCTACCACGACCCCCAGATCCTTCTCCTCAGAGCTACTTCCCAGCAGGTCCGCCCCTAACCTGTACTGGTGCCTAGCATTCTTCCTCCCCAGGTGCAGGACCTTGCACTTGCTTTTGTTGAACCTCATTAGGTTCTTCTCTGCCCAGCTCTCCAGCCTGTCCAGGTCACGCTGGATGGCAGCACGGCCCTCTGGGGTGTCAGCCACCCCTCCCAGTTTGGTATCATCAGCGAACTTGCTGAGGATACACTCTGTCCCCTCATCCAGGTCATTAATGAATATATTAAACAAGATTGGACCAAGTATTGACCCCTGGTGTCTTATTCTATTAAATCTGCTTATGTTTCAACCCTCAGGTTTCCTTGTTTTTTCCCCGATTCCCCGTCCTGGGCAGGGAGAGGTCATCAGGTGAGACAATAATTGTCTAAGTGACAATAAATTGTTGTGAGTTCTTCAAACTGTAACACCCTTCATCCTGGACTCCCTTCCCTAGCCTTTTCTGTGCCCAGGGGAGGATTTCAGCGTGCTTACTTGGCAATTTGTAGAGCAATATTGAGATAAGTGAGTGCTGTAAGAGTACAGATGATGATTATCTTTGATGGGACCTATGAAGTAGCTAAAAGGCTCCAGCCGTGAGTTCCTACCTCCATCCTTGCCATCATCCGACTGTGTTGGATCCATTCACAGTCTCCCAGAGTGGTCCTGTTTTCATACAATCCTACAGCTGTTGGCTGGAAGTGACCTCTGGGGATCCCTAGTCTCAAAGGCTAACAACTGCAGAGAATTGGGAGAATTTTATCAGTTTGCAATTTTTTTAAATACTAAATGGAAAGTTAATGTGATAAGTCCCATACTTTATTCACATGTATCAACAGCATTAATGAACTGGAATTGGCAAATAATCCAAACCCGAGGATGGTAGTAATGCTAGAAGTGGGCTGAAGGGTAAGAGTCAAGGCTTCCCGTTTGGGGAGAATATAACACAATTAGGTGAGTCCATTTTCATTTGGAGATCTTGCCACATACTAGAATGCAAAAATTATAATTAGTCTAACTGGACAGTGATATATCTGTTATCTCTGGCAACATCATACGAGATCTACAGATCCACATTAGATGTTGCTTTTGATTCATTCTGTTTCTCTTTGGTCAGGAGAGCATTGTTTGGGATAATTATACAAGTAATTTCTTACTGTTTTCTGGAACGCTCTATTCTCCATTACCCGTACTTCAGGCTTAATAACTCTAACCTCAGGGTGAGGGAAAAAGAGGAAGGACTTAAGGAGGGCAAACAACAATAGCTAATCAAGTATAGTAATGATGCAAAGCTTCTCTTCTTGTTTATCTAATCTGTCTGTGCCAAACCAGGGCCCGATTCAACACTTCTGTAAGTTAGTGACTGGCAGTTTGATGTCAGTTTGGAGTATCCAGCACAAAATTATCTTATACAACCAAACTGACAAATTACTTAGCTTTTGCTAAAAATTTGTAGACAGAACTATTAAGTTATTCACAACTTTTTGCTCTGCTCCATTCTCCTGTCTGGGGTTGATTATTTTGATCCTTTTAATCAAACAGCCTCCCCTCAAATAACTAGTCTTTGCCAGATCTGTCAGATAAGTATCTGCATAAATATGATAGGCAACCATGAGAGAATTATATCCTTTTCTCTTAAGTAGCATTACATGCTTGCAATAAATTCAGGTAAAACATCATTGCATTGTTAAGATTTAAAAATGCATGGGATGGTTTATTTCTATAGCTGTAAGACATAAAAGTAAAAAGTATCATTAGGGAAGTAATAGAATTAATGTTAACAGCTATAAATAGTAAATTTTATCTAAGAGCTTGATAGCTTCCTCTTAGGGGATATTCTTAAAAAGAGAAGTTTAGAGGCAGGAGAGTGCTTTTCCCCCATCCCACTCTTCTTTTTGGGAAATAAATCCCTGCAGGGACACTCAGATTTGCAGTTTTGATGGATTTCCAGGCGCTGTGTTGTGCCCCCATCGTTCCCCACTAGCTGGTTCCACCCCCCATCTTGTCGCTTTCACTGCTCTTGCCTTATGTCAGTCTCTAACTTTCCTGACAAACTCTCTGGAAATGCCTGCGGCCCTCGGAAGCCCTTCATCCATTTTTGCATTCTGTGTCTGTTTCCTATATCCATAATCAGAATTATCTACTCTGACTGTAAACTTGTGGAGATAAGCACTGCTTCTCCTCAGGGCACTATCGCAGTCTTGGTTGGGTCCGCAGCACTACTGCAGGGCTGTGCGATAATGATGATTAATGACTCCACAGAAATCCTATTACTACAGCTGGCTTGAAACGTCCCAGTGAACGTTTCATCTGTAGGTGCTGATTCACAGAGCTCAAAACGTGTCACCTGAAACGTTTTCAAACTAAGCCCCGCAGCGGCTGTCTGGACTCCGCCAGTCCGCTCCGACTCTGACCTTGACAGCTGCCCGAAGCCTCGTCCTCCTCCCCCACCGGCACGATACTGCCGTGCACTCGGCTGTTCAGTTCTTATGGTGGCTCATGTCACCTCAGGTACCTCACTGACCAACCACTGAACCCTTGCAGTTTTGCTCAAGAGAGGTAGGGCTCTTTTTTTGCTCTCCTTGCAGTGTCCAAGAGTGTCTTTCAGCGTCTCTGCTAAAGCTTTCTGCTTTGTACCGACCTGTACGTGACAAACATATCTGCTCCAGACTTCTGCCCGCAATAAATATGCCATGCTAGTTACTGACGTGACAGTGGGTTTGCGCTGATTCTGGGATGCTATAAAATCTGGTGCTGCATCTTTCACCCCCATTCATGTACCCGGGTCAAGAACCAGCTTAGGCCAAACCCCAGAGCATGGCCAGGAGCCCCGGCTGGAGGTTGAATTAATCCAGACCTGAGCTCCCAGCAATTTCTTTGGGCCAGATGGAGTGGGGAAAGTAGAGATGCAGAATTTCAGAGTGTGATGCAGTGTAGTCCATCAAAAGATAGTGTATACTGAACTCTATCTACGTGCAGCGTGAACACTTTCGTCCTAAGCAACAACCAGTGGTACAGAAGTAAGACCTGGAAATCACAGGGCTCTTGTGCTTAGATTTGCTTTTGGATGTTCTCTTCACCATAAAACATAGTGCATTTAGCCTGAGGAGCTCTGGCAGACCTTAACTGAAATGCTTTGGGACCCCTGGAAGCAGTCCCAAACTGAAAGGTAATAAATATATAAAAAACACGGGAAGAATTTATGTGACTTCCCAGCTTTATTCTAGAGTGAAAGTTTTGAATTTTTCCAGAAGGACCTTTTTCTTGGAAAAACAATAGTCCACATGATTTCTTTTCTGATGACACTTTATGGTGCACCTGAAATCTAAACGCTGAAAAATGTTCCACAGTCATTTGCGTTCAAAATGAAATTTGTGCATAAAATGTTTGCAGTGAGTAGTGAGTTGAGCAATAAGCAGTTTCTGTTGGCACAGTGTTTTGAGAGATGAAACACACTTTTTATCACAGAATCATAGAATGGTCGTTTGGTTCCAACCCCCCGCCCGTGCGCAGGGACACCTCCCACCAGTCCCGGTTGCTCAAAGCCCCATCCAGCCTGGCCTTGAACACCTCCAGGGATGGGGCAGCCACAGCTTCTCTGGGCAACCTGGGCCAGTGCCTCAACACCCTCAGAGTGAAAAATTTCTTCCTAATATCTATTCTAAATCTGCCCTCTTATGGTTTGAAGCCATTCCCCCTCGTCCTGTTGCTACATGCCCTTGTAAAAAGTCTCTCTCCAGCTTTCTTGTAGACACCCTTCAGATACTGGAAGGCCTCTACAAGGTCCCCCTGGAGCTTTCTCTTTTCCATGCTGAACAATCCCAACTCTCTCAGGCTGTCCTAGTACTTAAAATTATCTCTGAGTTACAGTTAGGAATCAGATTTCAAAGTTAATTTCTGCTGTTAATACTTCTGCAAGTAAATTTTAAATGTGTGTTTGCTCATGTCGATTTGTTCATTCATTCAATTACAAAGGAGAAATATCAAAGCTTTCAGATGAATAAAATATTCTTGTAAAATCTCCAGCAGGGACTAACCAGAAAAGAAAAACTACCTGCTGTATCACAGATCAATCCTGAAATATAAAAATGAATAATAACATATTGAATCATTTCAGTTTTATATGTTAAACAAAATACCTTTGATATTTAATGAGTAGGAGAAACACTGAATATGCTGTTTTTCTTATTCTTTTTCCTTTGTAATTATGCTTTAACATAAATTTGTACAGAAATCAGTGCCTCTTTGTTCCAAAGAAAAAACATCTACATAGACAGAATCCTGCCAGAATTAAAAAAGAAAACGAAAAAGATTTAAAAACTACCCTAAGGACTGCAGTAACTGCACCCACAAGTTTAGGTCCTTGATGGCCTCTGGTCAGGAAGGCACTGATATAGTAAGATATTTTATATATAATTTGTTACGTCATGTTAACTGATTAATTAAAGGTAGCTACTCTTTAGATGTGGAAGGAAACCTATATGAGAGTGAGGAGAACTTTGTAGAGAGTGATTAGCCTGATGGCTTGTTGGGTTCTGCTTGCTACAGGAGCGTCCCCTCTGATGAGTAAACCTTCAGTGTAATGGAATAAAAGATATTCAATGAAAGTTTAGATCTACAGGAAACTTTTATCAATACTAAGATCAATGAGGCTGTGCAATATTTCATAGGAAAACTTTGTTCAAGCTGTTCCATAAGGAATAGTAAATGAGATAAAAGATGTGAAGATCTACATGAGAGAGGAAAAGATACTGCTTCAGGTAAGACATCTAAGAAGGTTGTTTTGTTCTCAGGACTTCTGAATGTAATATGTAAAGAATGAAAGTCAAAATAATATTTTCAGTTTAGCGATAATTCAAACTTTTTTCTAATCTGCTATGTTAGTGACTATACCATCGCTTACTGCAATGTTAGTGAATATAGCATCTTTTAATACTACTGTTCATCTCAAACTTGTACGATATATTCAGAAGCAGTGTCAAAACTTATCAAGACTTCCCGGATAAAAGACGAGAAGCTTTTTATTATTATGGCTTAGGTATTTTATTTTTAAACTAATGCAGAATTTGAGCATGATTCCTCTCATATTTTTTACAAAAAACTTTAATTTTTATTCTTTATAGCAATGCTGATTTAACACCAGTTTTGTTTTCTTTGACATAAAAGCATCCTGCCGGAAAGGGCTCTTGCTGTCAAAGTGCAAGAGTTACAACGTGGCAGTTGTTCAATTTTAAAAAGACTTGATTTAAAAAATCTGGTCATACTAGGAAAAAAAAATGGAATGGTATTTTAGGCTAAAAATCCTTTGCCTCAAGCAAGGACCTTGCTATCTTTCTAGACTATACAGCATTAATTAATGTGAACTGGGTCCTATGTACTGAAAACTGTCACATTTCCTTAAAAAATGCTACACAAAACCCATGCACATACACACGTGTGGATTAGAAATGTCAGTCTTCATGCAGTAGGCACATCTTATTTTATTTTTCCATGTGAGGTTGTTTGTTCCTCACTTATGAATTAATGTGATATCCATTGGCACCTGTAGCTTTAATGTACGAACAAAACCTAGATATATTTGGCAGATAACTGCATTTTCATTTTTGGATGCATACTTAAGACTTAGTTACCTCTTTTGGTTTGAACGCAAATGGCTTTGAGAAGGCACAAGTTATTATTCAGGAAGCATCCTTAACTGTATCAAAAGGGGAAACAGATGAGTACAGTACGTTGCATCAAGGTGGCCTTTTTTTGCCGCAATTAGCTAGAAGCTCTTTATGAAGTGAGAATTGTGCGGCAGTACTGAATAGGGAATTCAGGATTGAGAATCACTGGAGGCCTAAGGACTCTGTCCTCAGCAATTGCTTAATGTAGCTTAAATCGCATAATGGGGAAAAAAAAATCTATTTTGTGTTATAAAAATGAAACAAGTGTTTATTTGCTTGTTAATGTTTACTGCAGTGCTAGTATGATTTTGCTGTAAAACATTTATTTAAAGATTAATGTAAGCATCTGTTCAGCCGCATATAAGAAATGCTATATCGGGCAATAAGAAGCTGAACAGTTTTCTTCTGTCACGTCGAATCTATTTTGCCCGTGATCTATGCACACACAGACGTGCCCCACAGAAAAAGTTGGGAAGACAGATAAAGGGGAAGTGGCTTCTGGGGGTTGGAAGTGAGTTTTACGAATTTGCTGCAAGGTGAACTAGATTAAGTGATTGTATAATATGACATTTGGGAAAGCAAATAATAAATTGGCACTAATTAAGAGGAAAATCCCTTCTCTCCCTCCACGTTCCGCTATGGCATAGAGTTAAGGACCTTACCCTTGTCCAAAATTTTACCATGTTTAATTTAGTATTGTTTGGCACACTCTCATTCTGGCTTCAAGACAAAGAATGTATTTCAAGCAGACTTCTTAGGAGTATAGAAGCCAGGTCTAAAGTGAAGGCTTTACTAAGCTGCTAATTAATGGACTTGACAGCTGAAAGATGCAAAGTTTATGAGATATTTGCATATAAGCCACAGATGCGGTACCGGTGAAAAATAGATGCAGAATAGAGAGATAAAGGTCTTTTCACTATCTACAGTAATATTGTGAAAATAGTTGCCCCCGTGTTTCTCTGGCATTATTAATTCTGATAGGCATAAAATGTAGCTGTGAACATTTTAGTATTAGCTATAACCCGCCAAAAGAACACTCCCGGGAAAAGGTTTGGATCAATTTACCAATTACAATTCTTAAATGCTTCGAATTATGAACAAGAAGTACATTAGCTTTCAATTGTACAAATTATCATTGTATTTTCCTCTGCCTTAAGGGACAGAATATCTTGGTCCCTCTTGATTGTAGTAAGTATCCTGCTGCTGTTTGGTCCTCTTTTTGTGGCGCTCTTCCTGATGTTTTTATATTGTTTCTCTGGTGGCTGTGTAATTCTGCTCTTTATGAGAGTTGGCCTGAAATAGGAAATTTCTTCTCTATGACTAAGCCTCTATGATATCAACTTTGCTGTACAGTATTTGCTACATACTGAACTTTTCTTCTTTTTGCAAGACACGCAGGAAAAAGGCTAAAGTTAATGATGGCCTTGTCATTTTGCTGCCCAGCTGTGACAGCCAGAGTTAGCTATAGGCTAAATCAGAGCCCAGAGAAACACAAGCTCTGTGGCTTCAGAAATTCTCCGATCTCGCAGTGCCTGTTACCGATACCATAGTTGTTTCAGCAATTTCTGGGTTCCGCCAAATCCCCAGAAAGTTATTGAACTTTTGAAGGTGTCATATCCCTGATGAAAGGCAAAAGGTCTACTGCAGCATCTGTTCCCTGCTGGGATGTTGAGCTAACTGCTTGTCCAAGCCTGCGAGGCTTTGCTTGTTGAATCATAGTACTGGGGGGGAAAAAAAAAAGGCAAAAAAAAAAAAAAGGCAAAAGCAAAAAACTACGGCTGCTAAAGACTTTTCCTTTGTTCTATTCTGAGAAATTTGGAGGACTTACAAGAATTTTTTAATAGCTCAGATTACTTTCCATGGTGATCCTGCCACTCAGTTTTCACAATTACTAAATTTATGTCCACGTTACAACAGTAAAGTGTGCTGGAAAAAAGGCAGCTGAATCACAGCTTCAAATTCAAACTTTTGGAGTTGAATATATGGCTACACTAGATAATGGAGCATACGAAGATCTAGCTGTGGTTCCTAAGAAAGATTAAAAGATGTTAGAAAAATTGCATGCGTGTTGAAGTGTTTGACATCAATACAACTAGAGAGTTAAAGAAAACATAAATGAAAAAGCTTCAGGGAGTAGCCTGGTTCATCTCTCTATTCATGACTAAGCCACACTAAAGGAAATATAAAACCAGTTCTAGTGTTGGTTATATCCATAGCTCAAAGAAAATGATACCATACATCTGAAGCATTGATCAGGCTCCGCTTCCTCCAGGTGTTGTCCTCAGTTTGAATGGCATATGTTGGTTTCAAAAAGGAGTCGCACAACTACTGCAAACCAACCCATGGACCTCTTAGGAACAGTTGTAACCAAGTAAGTGGTAACACTTATCTTCTCTCAGGTCTAGGTCTAGAGTTTGAACAGTAATTAGTCAATAATTATAGTATATACACAACTGTTGAGGACTGAACCATATTCCCCATATAATATTTTTAGTAACGGATATGAATCCCAGGAATAAAAACTCCAAATCTTACCTTTCTGGGCTTTATATGATTATGAAACTCTGTTCTACTGCGTGAATAGGAAGGAGGTTCCTTGAGAGTCAACACCAATGGCAGAGCGTGAAAAAAATGCGTATATGCATATAATGGCAAATGCTTATATGCATATAAATAATTTCATTGGCATTTCATGTCTCTAGGCTGGGAAAGGGAAGGTATTAAACAATGCCAAACACAGTACATAATTATTTGGCTGTGAAAAGATAGCTTTTTTTTTAAATAAGTGAAACTGTAACCAGTCATTATCAGTCTTACACTATTGTACTGGACAGTAAAACGTGTCTTTTGAGAACTCCATAATTATTAACTATATGAATAAAAGTACTCTTCTGAGAACTTATATAGTAGTTTATATTTCTTTATAATACATAGGCAGGTTATTCATTCCAACAGCTTCACCTAGCCAAAGATTTGCATTGTAAAGGCATACAATTAAGTTTTACAAGTCCTCCACAAATCTTACCCCTTTTTGCATTTGCCATGGCAGATTTCAAGTGCAGCATATCTTCTGATTTTTGTAAACATCTAATATTTGCACTTGAATAAAATAATTTAGCCGCCAATTCATGCTAGGGAGAGAATGGGTATCTAGAGTTCAATGTAAGACACTGGATGGCATAGACCTGTTAGACTAGTTTCTGTTGCTGAGTTTGCAAAAAGACTGGATCGCTCAGGCTGTCCTGTCTGCTAACGTACTTGGTAGATCAATTCACTCACCTAAACTTCATATAGGCATCACTACTGAAATGCCTTGTAAATTAAATCTTCACATTTGCTAGTTCTCAGCAAGCCATCAATTTTGGCTGACTTTTTTTTCAGCCGAGAAGGTCAATTAGGTTCTAAAGCACAATGTTGCTTTCAAAGTTTATAAAAACATCTGTTTTCATGGTAACAGTAGGTGGGATCAGTGGATGTCCTATGAACTTACATATACAAAACTAATAGTCTTAGTTTATTCTGCTAAGAGGGAATGTGACGAAGGAGCAGTGACCTTTTAATTCCAGTGGTGTTCCCTGGTGGGAATCTGCTTACCTGTAGCTCATCCAGCCCCCAAAAGATTGAAGCCGAGCAAAGTTGGTTTTTTTTAGCTTGTTTTCCTGTTGCAATGACAAATTGGTAAAAAGCATCAGAATTTACAAGCCTATTGCAAGTACAAACAACAGTTCTGTAAATCTGAGTGTAAACATTAGAAAGTCACACTGACTTGCAGCATTAAGCAAAATGTATGTTTCTGGGGTGTTACTGGGTAGATTTATAAACTGTAGCATGCAAACTCTGTAGGTCTGAGTGTACATCTTTAAAAGAGTGCTGCAAACGTCCTGGTTTGGGAGGGAATGGTCTAATTAGACCTGGCAGGATGTAGAGAAGGCAAATGGACAAATATGATTTTGGAAAGGCAGACAGATTTGGCGATGGGAGAGTCTGCTTTACACAAGGAGTTGGGATTCTTCTGCTTTTAGCTCTGATTCTTCTTCCACATCTTCTAAGACCTGTATATCCAGGATACACACAAATCTCTCATGAACTGTGCACCTTTCCACTGACAAAGAGTTCATGTATCTCTGCAGATCAAGTTTTTGTACTTTGGGAGAGCACAGAAAACAGTACTTGACAAGAAAATGAATAATCTGGAGAAAAGCAAACTTTCTGAGATACCAATCTTTAACTCTACAATGGTTTCTCTAGAAGAAGAAAAGATAAAACCAGAGTGTACTACAAATGCACACAGTATCTTTCACGCTATTTCCCTGTTCTTTAATCCTGACCATGAACCCAGAGAACCAGAAGTGTGGAATATTGCTCATCAGATTTTGGAAATTTGATGGCTCTATCTTACTTGTCAAATGCAGATATTTCCCAATTTGCTGCTAGCACCTTCTTGAAAACCTTCTTGAAATCCCAGTAGTTCTAATCACAAACGTTAGCTACAAAGACAGGGATGTGATGGTTTGCAAGGTAACGTAGATTATTTTCGAGTGATATTGCTTTTGATCTGAAATTTTATTGTACCTAGGGTTAGTTTTAGGCTTTATTCCAAACACTCTGTGGTCTACTGCAAGCTACCAGATGTTGTTTTTACCTGCTCTCATTTTCTGTGCTTTCTCAGCACAGGCGTTTTTTGCCCGTATGTTAACCTTGCTTCTGAACTGCCAAGGTCTCCTGCCTCTACTTTTCACCTACTGACCGTGAAGGAAACTGATAACCTGACAGAGGCCACCTGTAAAGGGACTGTCAGAGAGAAAGAAGTTAGCTACTATTACAAAAAAGGTGTTTGTTTTTTCCTGTTTATCGCACTGAAGTGATACTTATCAGCAAGTAGTGCTCCAGAGGATAAAACCCTCTTGCTGTGGCCTGGCCACTTGTTTCCTGGCTGCTGTATTAGTTGCAATTCTAAGCTGGTAGTTGGAAAATGAAGCAAGTTCTCCCACTTTCTCCTTAGTCTGCGAGAAAACTGATCTCCAAGATGATGCTGTGGAAAGCACAAGAATATGGCACGTTCCTGTGAAGCCATTACCTCATTGCTAATCTGCATTTCATATCTTTGGTCTTTTCTCCGATTGCAGTATGTGCTGTTGGGTTTCTTACCAGAGGACCATGGTGCGCATCATGCTGAGGAAGCCCAAACGCTGCTCTTCGACCATTCCTTTCCTTTTTGATGCACTTTGATTTCAAGAAACAAACCAAGTAGCTGTCAAGCTATTCTTTGATTCTATGCTGTCTCCCAGGCTGGCTCGCTGTTTCTCAGAGGGTATTTCGAGAGAGATGGGTTTGGGAAAAGCACTGGTGTGGAATGCAGGTCATCAGCGATTGCTGTATTTAATTTTATAGTGATTTTTTTAAATCAAGATGTATAAGCTTAAAGAGCTTTTTCCATCACATAACTAGATTATGCAAGCGGAAGACTCTAGTTGATGTTTGTGGTTGTTACGCAAGCTGCACAGAACTGCCTAGAAAGAATTGTGTATAGTGATGGAGGTTCCTAAAAGTCAACAATTCACCCAGGATTTCTCTCCTGTGTCTGTAGTGACAGAGCGTAGTGCCTGGCCAACTCACCATGAACACATAGGTGGAACTGTAGCTTATTAGTATTAGTAGCTAGGCTACTATTCCTGTTGCTTAATCCTGAGAACCCATAAGCTTATTGGTCTTGAGTATTTATGTCTTGGAAATCAGGTGGATACTTCTGGGTCTTTTTACTTTTTTGGTTTGTTTTTTAAGTTAAAATTTTAGGAGGCAAAGCTTCTTTTAAAATGAACCTGGTAAAAACAGGTACGTTTAGAAAGTAAAACAATATACTATATATCACAACATTCAGTTTTCTGGAGAAGCCTCTTGACAGTCCAACCAATGTCAAACTTCATATTTTAATTTCTTAATAATAATAATAATCTACTCGTGCAGTGAAGAATCATAGATAAAAGTCTACTTGTGCTGTTAACAATATATTAGTCTAAGCTGTTCAGAATGAGAAAATATTCAACAGTGTTCTTAGAGATATGTGTTAATCTCATTTTAAGTGGCTGATAACAGTACTGAAGAAATTGAACCAGTGTCAGTTACTCAATTTCAGACTGGAAAGGGAAAAAAACCCACAGTGATTCTGTGGAGAGGTTGCTGGTACAGAACTACTTTTTTTTTTTTATCTCCTCTTTCAAAGAGAATTTCTTTGTATTGCTCTTTTTATATACTCCTTTCACTTTTCATCTCTTGCCCTGAGATAATGGGTATGAGTTACAAGCAATCACATTGGCACATTTGCAACCAATTTTAGTAGATCACTTATTTCAGTGACACCAACCATCACTATTTACTGCAAACCTGTCAGCTATTAAAGGTAAAAGAATGGTTCCAGTACTCTTAGTGATAAAGGTAATGAGTATCAGAGGAAGAAATTATAAAAATTTTATTCACATGCAGTGGTTAGCCCTCAAACTTTCCTCTTGACACAGAAAAGTTTAATTAACCCTTATCCATTGCACATCGTGTCAGCGAATACATTTTGTCTTGTGGTGATGTGCAAACCCAGTCTCCAAAAGACAGCATCCTAAGAAGTCCCAGAGTTAAGTCTCGTGAATTAAAACAGAATACGTTTGTTGGGATGAAATCACAATGACCAAAACTCAGTGTTGGCACATACCAACATTGCTATTGAATCAATATTGTCACCAGATGTTGGTCACGGGGTATGCAACAAAGAATCACAAGACCGCACTGCTGTCATTAGCAACAGTTTGGCTTCAAAGCTGTGTAGATTTAACGAAGGGTACGTTGAACTGCCTGCTTGATTGTGATATAAAGGTAGTCTGTTAAGAAGAAAAAAAAAGGGGGGTGGGGGGACACACCCAGCAAGTTAGTGTAATTAGGACTCTAGTGACAAATACAAGTCACAGCATAGAAGATCAAATTGGAGAAGTCAAAAGCTTGCATAAGTTGATGATAACCAGTACCTCCGGACAGTAACATTACAGACAATTTCTGACTAATTTTGTGTTCCAGTTTGCTTATACATCTTTTTACTCTTCCCATGAAGCTGATGAATGATGATTTGGAAGAAGTGAGACTTGCATTCTTCACTGGCCAAATTTTTCCGCTGTCTCTCTGGAACGAGCTAGCACATCTCTTAATTAATGGATCTGCTAGAGATTCTGACAGTCTAATCAAGAAAGATCAACTGCTGAGAAGAATCCTCAATTTAACTAAATAAATACTGGTTCAAATATTAAACTTGACAGAGAATGCTTTTTATTTGAATGAAACTAAAACTAGTAAAACATTGTGAGCTTGTGTGAAATAATGCAGAAACTTGGTAATTCATGCATTTTAGTGACGTGCTGCTCGTTCTTTAAAATATTTCTACTTGCTTGAGTTCAAGCTGCTCAACCACCAGCTTGTACCACAGTATCTGTGGATGCTCCTGCACCAACGTAACGGTGCAGGTGATGAATTTTCATTGTAATATAAATAATAAAAACAGTATATTTTCCAAATATACGTTAATGGGCTCTTCCAGGTTTGCAGCGCTTCTTCCAGAGGACAGTGGCTGGGAGGTGAAGGCTTGCAGCAGTCAGGCTGCCCACGCAGTCTTGGATCCCTTCACTGTTTCCTGTGCGTTTTACCACTCACGCCTTTGTCTTTCTCATGCTCCTTTCAACAGCTATAGCTGCCTTCCTCTTCTCACTTTCCTTTTCAACCTGTTCACTTTTGCTAACTTGCATTAATCTTCGGTCTGATCTTATCTGTTCCTTCTCTCCAACCCAGCTCAGTCCGTTAGCATTACTACTTTTGAGGACAGAGACAGATATTCTCATAAGGGTTTTAACACCTACAAGTTTGACCTTTCAGAGTCTGTATTATGTTCTGTTTCTTGCCTCTTCACACTTGCGCTGCAAAATTCGAGAGTTGCTTTCTTTCTGTATTCTCTCTGCTGGAAGCACAACAGCATGCAAAAATAGAGTGATGGCCGTGTATAGCTTTGTAAGTGGCTTCTTCGTATTTGTGCACACAAAGCAAAACTGCGATATACATATATTCTTTGAACAATAGATCATTTGCCTATGTGTAAATCTTTTTTAGGTTTAGTATAGGTGTGCAAGTTTGTTGGCTGAATGTATCTTTCTATGGGAGTTGCACTGGTAGAATAAGAGTTTAATTCTGGTACAGCGTGAGCTGCTTGCACAGAACTGGAGGAAATGTTAGACTGACAGTGCGACAAAGTTGACTGGAAAGAAGAATAGAGGAGTTGTGTACACAAGTGCACACAAAGATTTTGTTTTCATTCAAAGCTTTTGATTTTTATTTTTTTTACTTAGAAATGTGCTTTTAGTACTTTGTTTGGGCATTTTCCAATGCAATATAATACCTCATTCAGTGCTTGTGTCTGTAAAGGCTTGTAAGGACTTGAAAACCTATTAATCTATGTGCATAGATATACCTCCTATTGTAAGCGTTTTGTAAAGCTTTTCATTATGTTTGACTTTCACTTTAAGTACTTACTTTTGGACTGCTTTATAGCAAAAAGTTAACCAGGATTTTTATCATTCTATTGCTAGAGATAGATGTAATAGTAAGTTTTAAGAATATATAATTTGTTTTTCTTCGGGGTATGAAACTGTCTGTCTTTAAAGATATGTATACTTAAGGTTCTCTATATTCCTTCATAAATAGCTATGGAAAAGTGCAGTGGAAAAAATGGAGAAGTATTAAAAATTTCCTGCTTTACTGAAGATAAATATCTCATTAGTGAAGAACAATGTTTTTAGCTGTCAAGCCATGTTCTTGGCTGATGTAATATGTACAATTTTAGTCTCTAATATCAGTTTTCTCTCTGGAGTTTACTCATTTCAGTTTTAGGCGTTCGCAATGCTAACTTCTTGTGTTATAGCCAGGGAAACGTGTGTTTCAGCCCCACGCCACTTGGACCCCCTTCTGTGGGGATTTAGATACCTCCGTGCAATAGGCTAGTTAGGATGAGGTTGGTTCTTTGACTCTCAGGGACACTGTCAGAGGTGAACACTGTTACTTTTGTATTCTTTCTCTCAGCCTCTGCTCAAAATATTGCTAATAGGTTAGTAGAAATTAAGCCTAGCATTACCATTTTAAACAGGAAGGGTTTTCTTTCCTCTCTAACAAGTTCTAGTTGAGAAAAATCACAACCCTTTGTATATAGAGTTCACTTAGGACCTCCAGCCCATCTTTTCTCAAAATGCGTGGCATTTTTTTAGATTTTTTTTTTCCATGTGTGTGCATTCCTAGCATAGATCTTTTCTTGTTTTCTTTTCTTTCCCACTGGAATCTCGTTCTTGCCGCTGACACAGTGAATCAAAACACTGTGTAAACTTGTAAACCCTAAGTTCATAAACTGGTATCACTGTATTCTTTTTCTTTTTTAACTGTAAATGCCCAAGGAGCCAAGATATCCCACTAGGACTTGCATATGTTCTGACATACCCACGGCTAGTGTTGCTGTTTAGGTTTACAGGTAGTGAAGCTGGCTTTATCTGCTTCGTAGTCTGAGGTCAATATAAATAAAAAACCCAAAACACTTGACTCTGAGCTCTTTCGTATTTTGGGGTAAGAACTGGATGCATATCACAGGTTTTCCCCTAGTTCCTATCTCAGTAACGATTAATGATTATAACAAACAGCTTTCACATCGCAAAATATTTGCAAACAGAAAAGGAAACTGAGTAAAAAAATTTTTTAAAAAAGCAGTCTGTCGTGTAATTCAAACAAGAAAAAAAGGCAAGAAAAAAAAACCACTTTAAATCATTTTCGCAATAGTAAAATAAGCTTATGTGGAAAGGGCCACTCTGAAATACACGCCACTTACTACTTTTGATTGTGGTCACAGGATTTAAAATTGGTTTTCCCCATTATCCTATTTTGAAAAGCTCATACCAGATCAATTTGCCTGATGAATTCAAATACAGATGTGTAACAAGTGAACAGGTTCACTTGTGTTTGCTGTAAGTTGGAAAGAGTGATGGTATTTTGTGGGTTTTTTAGAGGCAGTATACACTGTATTTATTGATGTGTGGCTCTCCTCTGATTTTTATGTTCAGTTTCTCACAACTAAATGTGTCAAGTATTCATGGAATTATCAGCTAAAAAAATTATTAGTTTTAAATCTAGGGTAACTTAAGACCATAAGATTTAGAACTGTGTGTGCAAATTGGGTTAAACCACCACAATAAAAGCTTCTGCAATGGTCCTAGTTTATGAAGAGGCAAAACCAAAAAGTGAGAATGATCTATCTTTTTTTTCACCCCCTATGCTTTGTTGGTCTCTAGGCAAGAAGAAAGAATTGAAGTAACTAAAAATGGAGGACCAAGTTAACCAGTTGTCAATGTTAAAATACTTCGCCCTTTTAGTTTAAACTATATTCTAAAAAGGCTAGGAATGGAATTTTCACTTTACACACATTTCTACTTGTTAAAAGAAAATTTACTCTTTCAAAACAGAAATATCCCCTCAGGTTCCCTAGAATCATAAAGAATTGATTTCATCAAAGTAAATAGGTCCATGTGCAAAAGTTTTACACAGGACTTCTAAATATTCTTATTTCTTTTTTTTTTTTCCCAGTGCACTCACTCGGTTGCTTTTTGTGTTCAAGTTTCTTTTCTATTGTTATATCGATGCTTGGTTTCATCTTGTAGCCATTTCACTAGAATATAGAATTTGAAAAAAGCCTTAGGCAGCATTGAAGCAAATGCCTTGCCCACTTCCATTGCCATCTCCGTGGCAAATTTGCTGAACAAGTTTCAGCAGAGTATGAGTTTCCTCCACAGCTAGACGGTGATGATAAGAATCTGAACAAGAAACAACAGCAATAGGTATTAAATTAATTTCACTTACTGCAGCTGCTATCCAGCATGGTAAGAGGATTTTTTTAAAAAATATTAATTGGATTACAAAAAGAAAATGCATGCCGACTCTAGCTTTTTTATTTCTTCTGGCACTCTGTGTGGTCTTGCTTTCTGTTTGGAAAGTTGCAGTCTGAAACTCCCTATGAAACAGAGCTGTCTATCTGAGACATCTTATATCCATTAAAAATATTCAAGCAGAGAATCCTTTTTGCTCAGCAGGATTTGAAGGGCATCGCTAGGAAAATAGAAATTTCTAAAATTATCTAATTTTATGTTGAACTGAAGCCATATGTCACAAAGATGAAAACATGCCATAGTTACTGACATCGGAGCTTTTCCTTTTGCCCTGATTGAGTTAGCTTAAGTACAGAGAAATGTACTTAATGAATCTACGGAGACAGTGATTCGCTTGTTTTCCTTTATTTAGATTCAGAGCAGGATGGTTTCCAAAGGTACTAGATATGCAGTAATCCTAATAAAGTCAGCGCGAGCTGCAGGTGTTTCATAGCGCTGGAAATAGGGCCATAATGGTTTAGTGAAAAATATATTGCCTGTTTAAAGAAATACAGCCTAGAACAGTGTTTATCAGGTTCTGATAGACAGCTAGCCAAAAGCCTTACGCAGACTAACACCACATTTTAATGAGTTATACTAATCTATCGTAATTCTGTGAGCTCCAGAGAATTTACTACACAAATTATTTTGGTTTGCCTGCTTTGCAAAAAGTATAAAAGTATCCAGGAGAAAAATATATTCCATGGCTAAGAATTCAGAAACAAATTGCTTAAAAAATCTGCTGGCTTCTTGCCCAGAAAATCTTTGAGCCTTCCTGTTCTACGCTTGTATTTAGCAGATGAGGTTCAGTTCCCCACAGTTCCTATTTGAATTGTGTTTCGTGCTCTGAAAGTGCTCTGCGCTTCAAAGAAATAGTACACCCTAGCCTATCAGTGCTTCTCTCCATGGCATGTGTTGAGTTGCATCTGTAGACACTCCGCATCTGTAGACGTTCAAGGCAAAAATAAGCTTTTGCTTTTCAGACCACTTTGCTGCACTGATTTGACAAGCCCACGAAGAGGAAGCGCGTTCTTTCTGTACATTAACAGTACGGTTTTCTAACTTTCTCTGGAACAGAGTGATGGGAGTTAAGTTGCATAATGGTCTCCACAGATAAAACAAAGAGCCTCAGGTCTCAGCTGTGAATCCTCCCTTGCCAGCAATTCTGACGATGCACTTTCCTCTTGGATATTGCAATGACTGTGAAAAGCTGATGATCCCTTTTACAGTGAGAGCACCTCCGGTTACACACAAAGTAAGTACTATTGCTGGCGATGGGCAGAAGCAAAGTTATGTTACATTTATCTTCTATGTATTCAAGTGAAGGCAGGAATTCTCTTCTTTGTGAGATTTTGCAGAAAGAAGCAAACATAGGTTCATCTTAGGGCCTCTTTCAAAGAGATAAGACCATTTAATAGAGTTGCATGATACCGTATGTATCCAGAAAAATGGTCAATACTATTAAACACTGAAAATTATTTTAAAAGTACTTTTTACAGTTAGGATTTGTAGTTCAAAAGAATGTAATGAAATGTTGCTAAGCTTTCACTATAAGCTTGCTCGCTCGCTGTTACTACATACTTCAAACATACTGCATTGACACAGTAACTGCATATGTGGATTTAGAGAGGTATTTTCACCATTTGAAAATAAGCCCATAAGGAATTTAATATTTTCTAGTTGAATATCTGCCCAAGGAAGGGCCAGCTTTGTGTTTTCTGAGCAATATCTACCCTTTATTTAAAAAATAAAAAGGTCATTTCAACACAAACCCCTCAGTGACACAGATTCCACAACGTCTGTGCAACCTATTCCCTTACTTCATTATTCTCTCTTTTAGAAATATTTTCCCAATGCCTAACCTGAACCTAAACTCAAGTATGATCCCTTTCTTATGCTGCCTAATGCGAAGACAAGAGTTTAATTTGGCTTCCCCTTGTAGCTTTCTCTGTTTGAAGACTCTTGTGGGGTCCCCTGTCAGACTTCTCTTCAATTCCAAGCTGTCCTGGTAGGGAATCTCGTCTTAGTGCCCGTGTGCATAGCACAGTCAGTTCTTGATTCCTGTGAGCTATAACAATGTACAAAAGGGACTGTCAATACCCTATTGTTCCAGCTTCCTATTATACTATTCCTAATGCCCTGCTAGGTAGCATCTGAGTTAAATATATTAGTTGTGCTGTCAGTTTAAAGAGCAATGGACTGAAAAATGAAGATAAGACTCTTGCTTTCTCTCCTCAATATCAACTTCTTCTTTTATTCCATATATTTATTGAACCAAAAAGTTTACGCAGAAGTTCTGAGTTAGTTACAACCTGACGGCAAGCTGTTACGGTGCATTTCTTCTACAGCCTGATTCTTAGATTGTTACCTAGAGACATTTCGAAAATTCTCTGTGGTCCTGCTTTAAGACGGTACAAAAATATCTTTGAGTTCCGGGCATAAATCAATCTGATGGGAATGTTATCGCAAATAACCATATCATAACAGAACACGTGTTGATGCTTCTGCTTTCCATCAAGCACAAATCCCTTAGTCTTTTGCAAGATAAAAATGACATTAACACCCTTATATACGCTGGTCTGAGTCTGGTAATAGCAATATTTGTGATTTTGCCCCGGGAGGGAATTTACCAATTTCATGGAAATACGTTCTTCATCTCATGGTGGAAGGAGTTGCCTTTAGTGGAGGAGGGGTTGAAGGGAAAAAGGAAAAGTACTATAAAATTTCCTGTGCTGTCCTACTAATAGGCTTTTCTCTAGTTCTTATTTGTAGTTAGTATTTTGCAGAGGTTGAATACAAATTTAAGTCTCCTTTTTCTTCTTGAATGGGTAGAAACTTTATATTCTTGGCACTTCTCTTAATCTAATTCTGTGTGCATTTGTAATTTGACTTAATAGTATTCACTTATTTGAAAAGGTCACAGATCCAGAACATCAGTTGGATTTCTGTGGGTAGTTAACAAAAAAATAATAAATGTGACAAAGATGAGCTTGTATTTGACCAGGTTATTCTGTTCCTTGCTAACTGCCTAAAAACGTACTAATAATTGCTGCGCAACTGTCTAGCAGATGCAACCACCATTTGGTTAATCAGCTGAGAGTAAATGAAGAAGAAAAACTGTTATTTGTCCTTTTTTAGAATGGACAACATATCTCTTCCTAAATCTGTCTCACTTCTTGGCAACAGTTCTCATCATGCGCGTTTGTAGGAAAAGCAAGGTGCCTGCCTCGTGGGGATGCACCTTCCCCAGCGGCTTCAGCCTTCTCCCAGGAGGCGTTTGTTGTGCTCTTTGGTATCCCATTAGTCTTCAGCATTCTGGTCGCTTCTATCTCCTGATTTACTTATTTTTTAAATAAAAATTGCACTGCTGCCTCAGTAGTTGCAAGTAAAAAAAAGATACTTCAGGCAAGTGGTGGTCACAGCAGCATCTGCAGCTTACTGCTTCCAGTGACCTGACTTCTGTGTGGTGTGAAAAGGGAATACCGCTTGCTCCGTCTCATTTTCTGTTTCTTAAACTGCCTTTTCTATGTTGCATCCTCTCTGCTCTGCCACGATAACACGTTGGGCTGTTGAAAAGAGAGATATATTAGGGAAACGGTGATCCGAAGGGGGGAAAAAAAAAAAAGACAAAAGAAAGAGGAAAGCGCTGCTTTGGTGTTCTTTTCCACCGGGTTTGCTGAGATAGCTGCTTCTGCAGAGCGCTGCTCACAGGAGTGCTCTTTGCTGGTCGTGCTGACAGTGGACTTGCGCCCTGGTTATCCTGTGCCTGGGCTCTCTGCAGCTGTGAGGCTGGAGGAGGGTAAGCTGGCTGCCTGGGGCGGCAGCTGTGCTAACGCCAAAATAGAGCCAAATGCTATTATCGCCTTCCGCGTTGTTACCAGGGGCATTGGTACAGCCCCCAGGCTTTTTTGAAACGAAATAGAGGAGAGGCTTCTTGTTCAGTAGCTATGCGATTTCTTCCACTTCCATGTAACAGATCTCCCTTTTGACTGGAACAAATTATGCAGCGCTCACTGCAAAGAGAAATGAAAGACATACCAGGGCTATCACCCAAGGTGAAATTCAATTCTTACCTCTTCTATTATGTAAATGTGAAGCAGAACTATTATCTCTTTGATGGAGACGGTACTTACTGAACATAAAGTAATACAGTTCAAGTGAAATTGCTAATGATTTTATATAGATTTACTGGTAGGGAAAATAACCTTTTTGGGAAAATATGACTTACTAAAAGATGATTCTCACCTTTAGACAGAAGTATAGTTACTATTATTACATACTGAAATAAATAGCTTTATATTCTTTTTTTTTTTTGCTCAGAGTATTCAGTTTTAAACCCAATTGTTCACATTATCTAGCAGATATGCATCTTTCCTGCAGATTATTTCTTGAAAACCTAATGCTACATATCTATATATATGGGTTGCTCTAACACTAAGGCTTTCTAGAGAGAAAAATCTTTAGTTAAATGTATTTCTTATTATTTTTCCAGCGTCTTTGCCTTTCCACGTCATGTTGTAATTATTTGGATTTGCTGTGCTCCTAACTACAGCAATGTAATTGTTACATGCTTTAAAATATTCACTATATGCATCTAAATACTATCAAGCAGAAAAAAAACCAAACCAGACTAAATCTTTACCAGGGAATATCTACCTATTCATATTTGTCATATGCAAGTTTCCAAAAATTTAAGAAAACTAAATGTAAGTCAGTTGGATAAATTTTGAATGTTCTCACCATTTGTACTCCTAGGGGGGTGAGTGTGAGGGTGTGGAGATGTTCTCTAATAATAAAATATTTTCCAATATTTTCTCTGAATTTTGGCATAATCATTGCATTGAGCCAGCAGGATGATTCTGTTCTGAACTTGACAGGCAGTTTATTCTGTTTAATCAAGTGTCACAAGTTAGGTATTTCATTTTCTATAAACCTGAGTCCTTTTCAGATCTGTCAACAAGCTCTTGTCATCTTTTTCACATAGTTATATCTTGCTCCAAGAAGGTTAAAAAACACAGTAGTACAAAAGAAGGTGATGAGCCTCAACTAATCCTGGAAGGGGAAGGAATTAGTTTAGTTTGGGGCAGATCCTTTTGATGGCAAACGCTGCAGAGAAGAAATTTATGGACTCTTCCTGACACTACATCTTCCGCTGAGTACATTACTTTGAAAATACTGGATTATCATTAATCTTTTGTACACATAAATAATCAAGAAACTATGCACTTCATCCACAGCTTAAACCACATTAACAGTAAATACATCAGCGCACATCCAGCACTTAAGATTAGATAACACTGAAGTACCTCAGATCTTCTGCTTTATCTTTCTCCAAATCTACTCATCTATTCACCCCCCCTCCACTGATGGTCCTCCAGTCTGACGTGAGGCCAAGGCTCTGGGTGAGCGCACCTTCACAAATCACTGCCCATTTCTTTCTGAAGCGAACTAGAGGGACAAAGATTTGGTCTTTGTCTGTGCAACGAAACATGAGAATCTGGTTCTGCCTTTGAGGCTATAACATTGACAGTCAATTATCTTTTCAAGAATAGGAATTAATTTTCAGAAAATGAATGCATATGCTTAAATGTGCGCTTCAAAAGATGTCTAAGGAGAGTGATGAGAGGAATTAATTTCATTGTAGGTGGCCAATACTTTTTTAATAAATAAACTCCTGCAGTTACTTCCCTTTGAAACTGAAGTATATCTGAACTTTTTGAGGAGCAGAGGAAGAAGGTTGAAACAAAATCATGTGTATATGATGAACAGTGTGAATTTCTCACATCTTTTTGTAAGCATGAACGGCTCCTTTCTTCTAATTACTTTGATTCTATTCATTTAGGATTTGTACGGTACCTCAAAGCAAACTTCATTCCTTTTCAAAATACTTCTAACTTTTTTTTTTTTTCCAAAAAGCTGGTGTCTCCCAAATTTTATAGTTTTCTTATTTGACCCTGGTTGCGAAGATTTATTTTTCTATGATATTATATACATACTAAAAAACAAATAATCAAATTCTTTTCATTTCTACCTCATACACAGAGGTCCACGCTTGCCCCAAGCTTGCTGTTGCTCCCTGTTTTCGATGAAGCCACACATGAAGTTAGAGTTGTCATGAGTACAGCACCTTAGGGGTATAACAGTGTTACAGGCTGAAAGGGGGAGGCGGGGGCACAAAATCAAATATCAATGTCTGCCCACTAACATAACACAGCCTGCCATCATGGACAGATATATAAGCTGGGCTTTGTTTATGATTACTCAGGAGATATCCAGCATTGTAAGTCTGGATGTTTTATCATATTTTTATTGCATGAAACACTTTTGTTAAACGTGCTAGGGATGAAAACAGACCTCTAGTTGTATATAATGTGACCAAATAAATTCCTTCCATGATAAGTGCTTTTTTTTTTTTTTTTAGGAAGACTTATTTTCCATCCTCATAACTTCCTATATGTTAGCTGCCAGCATTGTTTTTTCCAAATCATGGGTAAAGATAGTATCGGTGAGCCAAATCCCCAACAAAGGACGTAATATATGCAGTCAAATATGCCCTGTAACAATATTCTTATGCTATGGTGTTGCACAGGACCTATTTAAATCTGTATGCTCTTATATATGTGATTGTTTATCAGGTATAGTTTGAGAGAGTATAGAAAATATTTGGAACTGGAGGAAGACGTGAAAGAGATGATGAGAATTTATTTAAATGAAAACTAAATGTATTCACTTTTTTTTTTTTACTATTGTTCCAAGAGTTTAATGGCTGTTTTCTCTAACCTGCTTCTCATGTATATAATCTACTATAAAGATTAGCAATGAAAAGAATGTATGAGTGTTAGATGGTAAGTTCACCCATGTATACCATCTTACCAGCGATTTGGGAGGCTGTTAGTGGAGAGAAAATAACTACAAGAAACACGAAAGCAAATATAGACAGAATCACTGAAAAGGTCCTTTTCAGCATTTCTGCTCAAACTTATCTTCTTTCTTTTACCTATGGAGGGGACCCCAAAATTTCATGTATCCAATTCTTTGTGTGTCTTATGAGGAGATGTATGCATTCCAGGTCCAGAAGCCCAACAGTGTTAGGTACCATACAACTCAAATACAGAGACTATTTTTACTTCAAGTACAGATAGTTCAAATGGACAAGGCAGAAAACAATGTTCAAGAAGTTAAGGACAATTTCTTCCAGTGTATATGAAAAGAATGAGCCTTTATATTGTGACAATGTATGAAACTAAACCATGGCAACGCTTCCGAAATTTTCCAGTGAGTTTATGATACTATGATCTCTGTGTACTTTTGCTATCTTTTGAAGGAGCTTCACCAGATCAAATAGTTTATCATTATCTCCCCTAAAACTTTGAAATTTGTATGTTACATTATGAGGATAATACTTCATATGCCAGTTTAATCTAGTTTATGTATTTACAGATAGACCATTGCTTGGATTGACATACACGTACAAAGCACATTTGTCTACGGAACAGTTGAGAACACGGCTGTATGTTTGCTTAGAATAAAATAGTATCTGACAGACTAGATACTTGACAGAAAAATCATGTACAACTATTGCTATTTCTAAGAAGTTCCTGCAAATATTTTGTAACTAATTTCTGCTCTATCTCCGTAAGAACTTTTTCTTCCTTAGAAGCACTGAAGGACTACATACATTACATACAGGCTATGTAACCCTGCCTGTTCCCGCACCAGTTAGTATTCTTGCAATGACAGCAAGAGAGGGAGCTCCCACTCTATTGTACATTACTGTAAAAAAGAAGTGTGAAAGGGGCTGCCTTGTATCACCTGATCTGTGTTTAGGATTACAAACAGTAGAATGGTATGCAGCGGCTCAGCGCACTGAACAATGCACTGAACTGCATTAACACTGAAAAGTGTTAATATAAACACTTGTTTTCCTAAGCAGAAGGAAAACAAGATTAATTGCCACCATCCTAACTTATCCTCTGCTTTCATCTTGAGTGGCAAAACTCTGTGCTTCCATTTGCTCACAGCAGACTGTAAAATTGTAGTGGTGTTCCACATCTCCGTGGTGCACCCAACAGAAAAACTTGACTAAACTGCTCCTGGGTTTAGGTTGTCATGCAAACTACAGCCAACAAGAGACCTGGTATTTCAGCTTCGTTAATGTCTCCAAGCACAGATTTCTCTCTAATTTTGGTAGATACATGGTAACATGCCTTTGAGAACCATCTAGCATGACTGAGAAATGCATAATCCTGTGCATATCCTATTTCGTATCACATGCATAATAATTAGTGTCAGTGCATGTTAAGTAGGAAGGCCATTTATGAAGTATGCACATCAGATGATTGCAGTTGGAGTAATTAAATCAGGTTTGGAATTTCTGCACTCTGTTTGCAGTGTAAGGATTCATTCAAGTACTTGACAAATACTGTACCGTCAAGTACCGTCACAGGAATTAACACCTTCTGTGATTCTGGGAAAACAGTGCAGAGAGTTGTAAATCCATCCAGCGTACCTGCTGCAAGAATATTATCTTATTAGCTCTCTGTAACACCCTTCTGGCTGCTCAGAGAGGAGATTGGACATGCTGTAAAGAATTTTCCTTTTATGCTCACGTGTATGATCAGAAAATCTGGTAGTGTTCATATAATGGTAAGCGTCTGGAGTTATCTTTGTTCTATAAATTTGAAAATACAATGTTTCAACATGAAATCGAAATCAGTGATGGCATTCCTCAGCGTCTTTCTCATTAAAAAGCATGATCTGAATATTTTCAACATTTTTGTTTAGTACCTAACCCCTCATGTTGTGCTGATTTCTTATGTAGGATTCTGCTTTGGTAAAGTATTTTAGAAAAAACAAACAAACAAACAAACGTATTTTGGCAAGGTGTTTTGACTTTTCTTATTTTTATGAAAAAGCAAGTTTTTGTAAATGAGAGATTGCTGCTTCTGTGAATAATCACACAGTTTTCTCTCTTGTGTAGATAGAATGGGGATTGTAGTCTAACAACTTCCTAGAGGAACTCCTGACTTCTTGATTGTCCTCTTTTCCTTCTCTGTCTACTTTTGTTTCTAATTCTCCTCTAAGCATATCTAGGCAGATTTTATCTCTTGACTCCTTTGTACACTTCACCTAAGTGAGCAAGAAGCTTGCTATTGTATGTTTTGTGTGCATTGTAGGATTTGCCTAGGTTGTTTTCATCAATTCTCTTACCAAAGGTTGAAATTTTCAGTGTTTTCTGCCATGACTCAATTTCAAGTGACATTAAATTTAATTTGATCTCTGAATTTAAAAGAGCATCCTGAAAATATTTTCTACTGTATTATAAGTAGGAGAGAAGTCTAAATATTTTCTTTTCAACAAGTTCATAGGAAAACTAGAGAAACACCAAACATAAAAAGAACAGCATATTTTTTCCAGATATTCCATTCATTTTAAAGCATCTATGTATGGCTGTCCATATAAATAGCAGTTCACATCTGAGATGAGATCGCAGAAATGGTCGCATTTCAAAATTTCAGTAATTCCCAAGCAAGTTTTTTTTTAATCTATTGCCATCTAGTTTTCCAAAATACGCCCTTGGTAGCTCAGGTAACCAGGAGTCCTACAGTTTGGCAGACAACTGCTCCTTTACAGCCTTCCAGCCCAGCCAGCGCAGAGATCCCAGAGGTCTTGTACATAAATGTTTTAAGAATTGAGGAAGCCATGGGCATTGGCATTGCATACACAATGAATTTTGACTGTCTGTGTGATGTAGAGTATTTTGGGGTTTTTTTTTGCGTATGCAGACATTGTGCATATGTACATTGGCAGCTACCCAAGGGGATGATGGCAAAATAGCAAAGCAAATAAAGATTTGCTTTGATTAAGTGACAATTTTCAATAAAATATTTCACTTCCAGTGTGTGTATTCCTAACCAAAACCATAAAATGAAATGCTAAACTCAGACACTGCTGTAAAAACTTGATTTATAGTGAAATTCTTAGCAGATATTCTACTGATCACAGAAAAATCTAGTAAGAGGTTGGATGAGACCTGGGTTTATTTCTTTCTTTTTTGGGGGTGAGCTTACTTTTCTCAAGTCCTATCAGTGTGTTTTAACCAGCTAGGAATATTGGCTACCTGCATGGCCACATGATTAAAAAAAACGCAAAAAACAAACCAACAAACAAACACAAAACAAAAAAAAATCAAACCCCATACCTCTTATTTGACAGGTTTCAAGGACTGGTAGCCAGATACCTAATCCTGAATGATAAGCTACCAGCCCACTATGTCCCTCTTAAATTTGTTTGTTTTTTTTTCCTTTTACATGGATCAGCATTGATAGGATGGAGATAATTTCTGGAATATCCACTTGAGCCCTTGCCAAAATGTTAGTGAGAAACCTGGAAGACCTAAGGTCGAGTCCCCTTTCTAGTTCAGAGGAAGGATGTCAGTTAGGTTTTCTCATCCTAAAGGGTTAACTACTGGGTAAATGTCAGTAAGAACATTGGCTTTATCATTCTAGCTAGCCTTTCGGAAACTTACTCCAAGTTAATAAATGCTAATCAGATCCATAAATAGCTTTAGGATAATAAGGAAATACAGATATTTTTTTTTCCAGTGAATGAAGCTATAAAATAACTAGACTCATAGGCTGTCACAATGTTATTTTTATAGACTGTTCACAACAGTAAAATAGCATTTTGAAATTTTACTAAGTTTGCTCTGATATCTGTTACTTTTGACCATTTTCTGTTGATGGTAAGAGGCATCCATGTCATTATTGACCTTTTAGTCTGAAGAAAAGGTTCTTTCTCTGAACAGCTTTTATGCTCTGCTCTCCACATGAATATGTCACATTTTCTTTTATAGGACAATTATACTAGGTCACAAGTTTGCCAAAGTAAACCTATTGTGGGACATAAAAATTATTTCTTAAGAAGCCCCAGGATGTGCCCATTGGCAAAACATAACATCATCTTTCTTGTGCTCATTGTTTGAGCATAAATGGACAAACTAAGAAAATGCAGAAAAAAGTCAATCTGGAGCAAAAACTGTTGTCAGAATTCATTAAAAAGAAGTGATCAGCAGTATCAGAAAAAACAACTGTGAAGGGAGGTGATAATCATGAGTTTGTTTTGATATGCGTATAATCTTGCATATGTTTCTATATGCATACTTTTGGGTCTAAGAACAAAAATACCGGATTGTACAATAAAGAAAAAAGTCTGAGATATTCTGTGTTTAAAATTGCTATGTTTCTTCAAGAAGTTTTTACTTCAAACTCTTCAGTGATCCTCAATACCTTTAGTTTAAGAGAATTAGACTGCTTTATACGTGCTACTCAAGAATATGAAACACGAAATTGTTCATGCCTTAAAAAAGGTAATGCCTTGCCCTTCATTTCTTAGTGTCATAAACGTCATGCCACATCAGTTCTACACCCTTCTGTAACAAGGACACACAGTGAGAAAATCCTGCTAATAAATTGCCATGTAGAGAGCTAGAATTAATCTGAATATCCAAATTTGAAAGAATTTTGGTTTGCCTTTTCAGGTTTTTGTGTACTGTATTTATTCGTAAGTTAAATACCTCAAACCTTAAGCTTACCATTAAAGGATATCCCATCTTTGCCTCTATAAAATTAATGTGGTTTTTTTGAGTCCAATTTTCTATTAAAATTCATAATCTATCATATATAAAAAGCACTATAAATACACACACATATGGATAATGTAGAGGTATCAAGTACCAGTTGTATGAAACGATCTACCTTTAGACAGATTTGCAGGTGTTTTCATAATATACTTCTCAAACAGCCAACTTCTGTTGTGCCTATACATTGGCTCTCACTAAAAAAAGAAAGATTTTTTTGTTACTGTCTTTTTTTCCATATTATTGTTGTGTGAGAGAATTACTTTGTTCTGGATGAGGTGAAATATGCCGGTTAATTTGGGTTTGTATATTTTTTGGTTTTACTCTACTTAAATGTAGGAATTTTAACTTTACTATGCAAAATCAGGTTAGTCTAGAAAATGTGTACTAATGAAACTCTCAAGCTCTATTATTATCATCAGTTATTTTGTTTTGGTTGGTACAAAGCCACATTTTCAGCAAGGAATTACTTGAAAATGGTATTATATTAGTAAAATTTGAAGCTAAAGATTTTGCAACTGTTAGCTCATTAACACACCACACCAGTGGTGAGCTAGTTAAACAGCAAATGGCTTAATCTTAGCTTTCTGTACCAAATTACAACTAGAACTGATGTGGGCATAGCTTGTGCTCTCTTCCTGATCTCCAATTTTTCATTGAAAATTGGTGGGTTTAATCTTGGGATTTTTGGTTTAGTTTGATTTTAAGGGAGATTATTGCAGTCCTGATCTATGAGGTTGTTCTAAAGCCACTTCTTTACATTAATATTAATAACTTCTATCATACTGTGCTAAATATGCTATGTTGCTGAGCAGAGACTCTGAATCTCTTTCATCAGAATTTACTTAATCTCTTTCCCTGAATTTTGTGCTCTCTTGCAGAGACTGTTTCCTTTCTTGTTGAATGCATGCAATTATATTTTCATTATTGATCCGCTCTTTGGTGAAATAAATTCTAATAAGCAGAAGAGAAAGACACTGGGGGTAGAAAATGAAGAACATGAACATGCACACTTGTTGCTAATTGTTTAACGCAATTTCTGTCTATAAGTTAAATGAGCTTACTTCACTGGAATTGTAATAAACCCCCCAACTCACGCAAGAGTGTGAAAAAGGCCAAAGGCACTTTTGTGACACCTTTCTGTTACACGGCAAAATATATTCAGTGCAGTAGCTTCTAGACTTACAGTACCAAGTAAATCTTGGCATGCGGTTAAGCGATAAGATATGGCAACAAGGTTACTGCTTCGAGACTGTCTTCACTGCCGGGAGTGCAGAGCTGTGTGTGTAAGCATTTCTATAGCAACTGATTAAAAATTCCATGGAAATCTCTGATCTCGGTAACTAAAGAAAAATAACTTGAGAGTTTGAACTGCCAGATTACATATTTCAACTAAAGTTTATAGTTTTCATAATAAACAACCTACCGATCACCTTTCAGAAAGCTTAGTCAGATTACTGTCTCCTCATTTCTACCAAGATGTTCCCCGCCGCAACTTTGTTAGACATGTCAGACAACTGCGTGACCATTTTCTGTGTCCAAGCACAGAAATTTGACGCTCTCTTGTCTCTCTATTAAAGGTCTTCTTCCTTGCCATGGATTTATAGAGAACGAGATAATTGATATTTATGATCTTTTCATGACCTGCAGCCTTAAAAGAGGTGTGAGGGAGAGGGGCTATTCCAGAGAGCAGGGAAAAGAACCAGAACCTGGTTTCCACGTTCCCCAAAACAGTGAGCTAACATCTAGGCTGCAATCACATTTCTCTCCTGTTTAGAGACAGGATAGCTTCTCTTTTTCCTCCAAGTAGCCTACAGCCCCGGGATTAGGGTAGGTAGACTGGAGTTCCTTCTGAAGAGCAGGGTGAACTGATCTCCCTCTCACTGAATAACTTAACCATTCGGTTTCAAAGCAAAGGGTAGCGGTGACATCTTCATTCACCCTGTGTCTTCCAAAGTAACAGCTGGCTGTGCTGGAATTAACATACAGTTAGACACACAGATGATGAATTCATTTTATGACAGGCGTCTAGCTTACTCTTGAGTTAGGTGCTTAAGCGTGGGCAGAGTGAATCTCAGAAACAGTGGCGGTCGTTCCCAAACGGTAGGTGCAGCGTGCTGCTCCTGCGAGGCTTCCCCGTAGAGGTTTGTATTTTGCCATTCAATAACAGTGAAATCAAGGGCCTGACTTAGAATTTAGTTAACTCCAGCAGCTAATTTTTAGTCACTGCAATACCGTTTGTGTCAGCAACCGCGTACTTTCTGAAACAGCAGCACGTTACGACCAGTCAAATACTTAACTTCTTGTAACACAGCAGAAATGTAAGTGATATGCTACAAAGGTGGCGTAAATTCAGTGTCCAGTTCTGTATTCATTATCAGCTTGCATTTGGACAAATTACTGCTGAGTAAGTGGGCATTTTGCCTTGAGAAAGGTGCCTCTAATTGCAGTAGCACAATAATGGTGGTACTTAAATACTTCCATCAGATTTATGTTCAAGTTCTCTTATTTTTTGGCTGATGCCAGTTAAATTTATTTATTTATTAATATATAAATTGACGGTGGATCACTTCTATATACAGATGGTCATCTGTGTCCCTCTCCTTCCCACAGTCCCAGTGAAGAGAGCGTGGTATCATGCACTGAATCTTACTCATTTCAGTTGTCGCATTATGAGTAATGTAGCAAAGGTTTGCATTAAGTTGAAGTTCGTTATTCAAACTGAAAAAAAAAAATACTAGATTTAAAAGGGAAATTAAAAAATCTGCTTAACAAAAAGTAAAAAAAATCCTGTTTAAAAAACCCCAAAACAACAGAATGACATATTTTGAATTTTTATCATATTTTTTAAGCTGTTCAAGCATCTTTGTTTTGATGGTTGGCTGCTACTTCAAATTCTTCTTTACATAAAATCTGAATACTCTTCAGCAGGTTTTTCACTAAACTTTGAGGACTCTTAACAGTACTTTATAAATGGTTTTCCTACAAATGCTCTGTTACAGTGATTATTTTCATATTTGGTAATTGTCCAGCACATTAAATTGGTACAGAGAGATGTATTGCTGTTATACTTGTCACCTGATTGCATGTATTTCTGCATTTCTAATTGCTACCCCTGAGAAATTAGCCTACTTGTAACATATATCGAGATTTTTTTTAATTTGGCAGTGACCCTCACAGCCTCTTTACCTGATTATTTAATTTCCTCTTTGGTGTTATATTACTGTGTAGATATCTATATACAGACAGTGCTTTTCAGAGCCCAAAGGGCTGAGAAAAGTTCCTGAGTTGATGCCTCAGGAGCCCCCTGTGAGAATGCCATTACAACCTCAACCATGCATTTCCTTTTAGTATTTTGATAACTTTTCAACACCAGGCAGTTTATCTGCACTGATAAAAAAGGCTCTTAGTTACCACAGTTATCTTGAGATTGAGAAGCCAGGAGATAACTTTCCTGTAAGGGTTTATTTTAACCTGAGCCATGAGTACAAAATACTTGTACTTCTAGGAAGAAGAAAAAAGTGGCCTGGTAGAAAATAACCAAAGACAAGAACAAAACCAACAAAAGAGGAACCATTAGTGTTCATTAAGTCTCAGAAGCAGCTAGTTATTCTCTAGTTTGACCAAATCTGGAACATGATCTTACACTGTAGACTCTTATCAAAAATCAAATCAATTTATTCAATATTTTCTTCACTATTTTTATAGCGGATATTTAACAGAGTATGGTAGTTGCTCTCTAATGGTATATATATATTTTTTTTGTAAAAGATGTAAGCCAGTATCTTGTGTCTTAGAACATAAATATTAGTGAAATGCTTCGCTATTTTAACATAGCATTATTGGAAGCACCATAACTTTATGGTTCCGTTTAATCATTATGTTATAATGTATTGGATGTTGTAAAATAAAAGAGTTGCTTTAATAAAAATATGCAAATGTATGATTGTGCTTTATTATTTTGAACATACACTGAAATGACTGACCAAAATGGGGATTTTGGTCTGTTAACCTTATTATAGCAGCAGGTAATGGCTATATATTTGAAACAGAAACTTACACAGTATCTCTTTGTTGGTTTATTCTTGGTAACTAAGAAAGGCTGCTTCAAACTCTGAGGCACGGGATTAATTTGAACTGCTGAACTTTGAGGCTCAGATACCTATAAGGAAAGTAAACCAGCCCTTTACCACTGACTAGAATTACTCTGAGCTTTTCTGCACATTTATCTTTCTTATTTAGCACTGGAGCATAGATAACCTTAAAGATCCAGCACTGTCATATTATAAGCCATTTATGATAGATGATGATGCATTGGACCAATTCTCAAAAGGGCAAAGTAAACCGTCTGGGTGACTAGAATACTACTTAATCTTTTATACTCTACCTTTTCATGACTGTCTGTGCATAGCAATCAGAATGGAACAGAATCGCCAAGTCACCTGCTCCTCAGATCAGAAGGTGATTGTGGCTTTGAGTAGATATTAAGCAGCCACAGCACTGCCTGGTCAGAAAGAGCAAGTGTACTAGCCTTTTACTTCTTGAAGACCTTGGTCCTCATCAAGCACTAAGGCTTGATAGCCAGAAGAGAATACCGTCACTTCCCTGTGGACACCGCATCACGAACTGCCTTGCCTCATAATCTGGTATCATTCATCATAACATCTCTTCAGAAGAATCTGGGAGTGGAGTATTAGAGACAATACAGGTGAGTGAGAGAGTGATGGAAAGCATTTCTTGTACTTGGCCCTAGGGAAGGAAATTATTTTCTTCATTTTCTTGAAGTTGAACCTGTAATCACGTTTGCAATTAAAACCAAAGATGTGCTCAGTCAGGAATACTCTAATGTAAATTTTTTCCTGAAATGTGAATAAATGAAAACTTTTATGGAGTTGATACCTGTTTAATTTCTCTTACAGAAATAAATAATTATGTGGATTCTTTGAAATACTAAGAATGAACGTAGTGCTTTGGAAGAGCAACACTGTAGTTTCTGTGGAATCGAAACACTGTAGTTTCTGTGGAATAGAAACACATACCATCTTCGCTTCAGACTGTAATTAGATCCTAAAGATTATGGCTACTTAAGTGTGATTGACAAATATACTCTGTTCTTCAACAGTATCTGAGGGGCAGCAAGACCAGGAGATGAATTGATTAAAAAAATTATGAAATGACATGGCCTGTGTAAGCCATAAGACTTTTGTCTGGACCATCAGGCAATAACTGTTCAGAAAAGATAGTCTTAATTACACCTGTCACCAAATTCTGGGACTGCCTAGTGAATTGATTCACTTTTTCTTGTAAGGCAGATTTGTCACTCAAATATTAAGGGGCAGTAAAGCGGCTTACTTTGTAAAGCAAGGAATTAAAAAAAACATTATGTAATTTAAATTACATGGTGACACTGTGGATATTTCACAATGAGTTTACTGCTCACTTAGAAACTTCATTCTACTATAAATTCTGAAATCTATTAGTTTGGGTTTTATTGCAAGTGAATTTATAAAAGACAGCCACTAGCACTAAAAAGGGAGGATGACAGCAAGTATTAGGCCTTTGAGCTGCTGTCTATATTACAAACCAGCCATAATCTAGAATCTGGACCAGACCTAATTCTCGTTCTTTAGCGTTAAAGGCTTTGCCATACTTGCCTTCTCAACTCTGTTCAGATCTATGCAGTTCAACTCTGAACTTTAATACTTGTATAATGTCTTTTGATTCTTATGTGGCTTTTGCCAAAATAGGTACCTTATCAAGGTTATCAATATTAATTCTTACTGAGTATAGCATAATTTAGCTAAATTTTATTCACTAACGCATTTCCAAATTCCAGTATAGCTCATATTTAATGCTATGAATGATACTATAATTTCCTTCCTTTTTCTCTCTAGTGATTAAAATCCAGTGATTTTGAAGCCTGGCATGTGTAGGCTCTTTCTCTTCCTCTCTTTTCGCCAATTCCAGCCCAAGTCCCCCACCTTTTCCATTTGCTTGATGAGCTCAAGAGACCAAGAACTGCGTGAGAAATGTTCCAATTTGAAGGGACAGTCTGTTTGGGAAACTTGATTTCTTTAGGAATGAGGTTCATACTGCGACGTAGGAGTTTATTATGTGAAATACTGTCATAGGCTTTCAAGTAGGCTTCAATGGTTGTTCTCTTCTGGGCAATAAAAATGTTTATTATGTTTAAAAATTCCTAAGTTGTTTAAGGAGTAATAAAAAAGGAATGGAAAACCTTAAAATAAGTTATCTCATCTCACCTATTTAACAAACGTTCTAAAGAAAGATATGGAAGTTATACATGTCATAAAATAATAAAATCTATTTTATATCTAAAATGAAGGGCATTCGATAAATCTTGTTTCTGCAGTATGAATCATATGAGCAATTAGTTATCTTGGCAAGTATGTGATTTTAACCAATGTGTTTATTGACTTAGTTTTGTATACAGAGTCCATTGAGTTAAAAGGAAATTCTGAAGGTGAGTTTGGACCTTGCAAAATGCCAAGATTTCAGTTCATCAGTACACCGTAGATATGTTCGAATGCTTAACTTATTACTTGATTAAACTAAATTTCTCAATATAGTCATGTTTCTCAATATGAAGAATTTAGCTCATAAAGCTATCAGGATACTTATAATGTATTTTAATATTTGATCAAAAAGTATTTTGTTTAGTTGATGAATGTGTTTTAAATCCCCTTTTCACTAATACAAACAGATGACCTAGATGCATCTATGTCTGTGACAAGTACCTTCTGCTTGGTCATATAAATATTTAAAAGAAACTTAAGAGACATTTAAAAGGAAACAGAAATAGAAAAGGCACAAAAAGGTTTCCCAAACATGAACTTCATTGTTTGAAAGTACTTTATATGTATCTAGAAAGATGGGCAGGTGTGTTGCTTTCATAGAATTGAAGAAAGCTAAAAAGTAGATACTGGCCTATACAAAATTATTCATACAGTGTTTGCAGCTTGTAAATATTAGAAGAACTGAAAAACTGAACTATTCATCATAGCATATAATTTTGCTTTGGTTTTCATCCACATTGCCTTCACCCAAGGAAGCTGTGACAGAACTTTAACCTTAGGCTTTTAGTCCCCCAAAAGCTTCTTATTAAAACTGAGAGTAATCTCAAACTTCTGAAGCTGCGTTTGTTATAATTTGTCCAGATAAATTCCTGATAAGACTTATTCCAATATAAGTCAGAGACAAACCAGCTTGTGCTCAGATCTAATTTCTCTTCCAAAGTCAAATAAGAATTTGCAATGCTTTACACAGATTACAAAGCATGTATTGTGAGTAACAGAAATCTCTACTTCAATCCTTATTTGGAAAAGCATTTGTGTTCAAGACATTACACTTATTTGCTTATTTGAGTAAGCGAGACTGGGCTTGAGACGGCAATGATGCTTTTATTTCTTTGCAGTTTTATTCTGAAGAATGTGGGTACGTGGCCATGTCACAGTACTTGTGCAGCCCCACCTTACCTAGCTTAGATTCCACCAATTTGATGCGACGCTAATGACACAGAGCTCTGTGCACACTGAGAACTACCTCTAGGTATTACAGCCCATGCTAAAATTACTGTTTGTTGCTAGAAGAATCTGAGTCAAGAAGTTAGAGCTAGCCTGAATATGTCTGTAGGATTTGCCCCATTAGTCTTTTATTTGTTATAGGACAGCCTTGGTATCCAAGATGATTAATTTTTATTGGTGGTATATTTTTTGATATCAGAACTCTTCAGTACAGCATCATCCTTGCTAATGACAGACTACGCTTTCCTTCTGCTCTTTTCCTATTGTTTACAGTAAACAGACTCCTCTCTTGTCATCTAGGAAGATCAAACATACATAACGTCTGAACAAGGAAAGGGAAAGAATAGTTCTGATGCTGATCAGTGTTTTTGAAGAATGAAACAATGCTTTGGAAAAAATGTTTACCTCATTTATGTTCTTAGCTCTAATTTAAGCAACTTGTTTTTCATTGTTTCTTACAGTTTCTTACTTTTTAAGAGTGTATTTTTCAAAGTACACTTTGCTATTATGCTGCTTATAAAATATTAGCCCATTTTGTCATTTGTAGGGCTTTCAAATACTTTTGGATGTCACGTTACTAGTTCTCAGCATTTGTCAGTGCCAAGAATGAATTCTCTGAGACATAGTATCATAGAGATTTAAGGAAGTCCAGGATGTATTCAGTGGACCATCTGTCACTACGCGCACAGCAAGCCTGACTTCTGTGCAGTTGAGGTTCTTCCCAGGAGGACTGGGAATTGTGGCCTGGCAGTGAAATTAAACTGGCTGGCTGGTACAAAAGACAAGGAAGGGAACGGGCACCAAACTGTTCAAAGCTCAGGGACTTTGATGACTCCTGGTGGAGCTAGTAGGTGTTTTGTGCATGACTCTGACCAAATAAAAGTGGTGGGTTTTTTGTTTGCTTATTGTTTTCTCTTTTATTCTCTAACCTGGTGATATGACAGCCTACACGAAATGAAGCAAGTCTCTTCCACTAACTTTTGATGGTTCTGTGTCCAACCTGGAAGCTTCTTCATTAGTAGAACTATAACAGGGATACATACGCCAGTTGAGACTGTTCTAAGATTCAAATATAAACTTCATCTCAAATTAGAATCAAATGCTTGAACATTCTATGTGTGATTTATAAGAAAAAATGCTAAAATATCCAAATACTGTTTTCATGAAAATTAGTTCTTTCCAGCCAAAAGGGGAAAAAATGCAAGTCTGACACTTCTTTTCTTTAAGGAAAAAAAAAAAAAGGACACACCGCCCCCCCCCCCCCCAATTATTCAAAGTTTAAATTAAAGACTGATGGAATGCATGTTCATTATGTTCATTATGTTGCATTTTAAGCAGCGTAGTGAGGACAATTTGAGGTAAGCTTGTTTACAGTGTTCAACTTAAGTCTTCCTGAGCATTGCATTCTGAGGAATTTTTTTTTTCTTTTTTTTTTTTACAAAAAAGACAATCCTAAAAGTTCAGTCCTTAGGACAAGGAAGGGAACTCTTTTCTTATTTTACTCAGGTCAGCTATTCCTAACAAATATTTCATCACAGATATTTGCCAGTTATTTGACTTCATAGTTCAGAGACGAGAATTTTATGAAAACATAAGCGTCTCAGTTTGTGTGAAATGAGGACTTCAATATAGGATGTTAAAGCAGAATTTCATCTTTATTCAGTGCAAATAACAATTTGGAAATAAGGACGGTTGCCTGTATTGTCTGAGACAGAGAGATACATAAATCGATGTTACTAGTATTCTGATGCATATAGCCCTAGAGATTTCATGTCGGTTAACTTCTTCCTAGCTGGCCATAGCAGTATTATTGTACAGCTAGTGATGTGGCAAACTATGGGGTACATATGAAAAATACGTAAATAGTCGTGCATCAGCTTCTGGAACACAAGAGCTTGTGTGCATCATTCATACCTGTGATTGTAAGAGATTGTGCGCACAAACTATGCACTCATTTACAGTGATAGCTCATTTGCATTCCGCTGAACTGCAATTGAACCGAGTTAGTTACTGTTATGACTATCTGAAGACCTTGGCACTGGGAGTAAAAAAGCACAGATTTGTAAATATTTTTTTATTCTCATTGGTTAGTAGGTGTATTGTTTTAAATATTGCTGCCATGTTTCCAGTTCTCTGTATACACAGTAATTCCAGGTGCAAGGGAAACAAAGAATGATACTACTAAATAGTTAAAAAAAAAAAAAAAAGTTTAGCTTGATTTCATGTTGTTCTGATTTTCTAGAAAGCTAGATTCCAAGTTTAAGTTTAACACTGCTCAATAGATTGTTTCTTAGGTTGAAAAAATAGTCTCTCTTGCAGAATTGAAGATCATACTTTTCAAATATTAAGAGTGTGGTTTTGCCCTATAATCAGCAAAAGTGTATAGAGAAAATGAGAGCTTACCAGAGGTGATAAATGAAATAGAGAAAAAATATGACTCTTACATCTTTCCAAGCTTTCAGAATTATTTCACCAAAAGTTTTGAAGAATATGTACTTTAGAGCATGACACACTGACTAAAAGATAGCGAGAAGTACCCTCTTTTTTATGTCAAGGCCATTTCTCCCTGCTGACTGCAGATTACTGGCAAGTTATTACACAGAGGGAAACAGACAGCTGAAACTCATAAACCTAAACAACACACCGCCTGAATTGGGAAACTGGGGAGAAAACCCAATGCCTTGAGTGCCCACAATACATAACAGTGTACATCACAGGACTAATTCTAACATTAAACAAAATACTTCAGTGGGTTTCTTAGAAGGCAACAGCAAGTCTGTACAAAATTCCACTGTGCATTTTTGGAAATAGAAACACTTCACCACATCTCAGCATCCTGGCATCAACACTTCCTTGAAGAGAAAAGAAACTGAATACGTCTATTGAATGTGAGAACAAAATATCTTTTTTGCCAAAACCAGCACAAGTCATCAGTGCCAAGGCAAAGTGCTTTTGAAAGTTTGGCAGGAAGCCACTAGGACTTATTTTAATCAGATATAAGGAGAAAGGAAAAATGTCAAGCTGTTATTTCAGGTTAATATTTGCTCACATTAGCTAAAAATCCCACTGAACAAAACCTCCACATGCTTAAAAAAAAAAAAAAGTTTAATTGCTTCAACTATGTTGTAATTTTTCACAAAGTTGTTTCCTTTTATTCTAATTCTGATAGCAGTTCTTGGAAAGCAATGCTGATATTGGCTACCAACAGATAAAGCTTTGTATTCCAGTCAGTTGTACAGTCTAGTGCCTGATGAAGTTCTCCTTCACCTCTAGCTCCATTTACAGTGGTTTGGAAAGGCAAGCTTCTTCAGGAACTAACTGTTCTGAGAGCTACTGAAGTTTATTATGGCTGAAACGCAAAAGACCAAAGAGCATTATCCATGCCTCAACAAATATACTTAGATAGAGATAACTGCATATGTTTCTAACTGGAAAGGTCCATTTTAATGCTCTTTCTGTATGTTTCAACTTACAATCATAAAAAGCTGCTGTAGAATAGACCAAAAGGACTAAATTGTGGGGCACAGTGACCTTCATATGAGATAGCTGAGGCTCAGGTGCTCAATCAGAGTATTGGTAAAAAAGGGAGGAGGGGGAATAGGTGAGTGCCCACAAAATAAAATATTACTATGTCAACAAAAAGAACCTGGATCTTTATCTTGTCTCCCTCTTCCAGACAAGCTGAGAAAGACATGCTCAGGAAAACAACTATTGCGCTCCACTGAAAATCATAAATTGTGTGTGCCACACCTTCAGGTTTCCAGTGCCTTCCTCTGAAAAAAACCCAACACTGATAATGAAAGTTTCTTCATTTTTGCATTTAACGGTTTACTCTGACCCTACATGAATATTGACTACGTCACTTCACTAACAGTTTTAACCCCTGGCATTTAAACACTCAGTCTCATGATAACTGTATTTTTTATTCTCTTCTTCTCTTTTACTCTGTCTAGAATACTTCTGATTTGTTGTAGAATTTTACATTATTTTAAAGACAGTCTTAAGTATTTTGCTAATCCATGCACTCCTATGGGATACACTGATGCTTTCAAAAAGAATAATGTTTTACTATGAAGAAAGGGGAAATAGACTTGACAATAAATTTTAATTTCAGCTGTAAATGAAATTTACATGTTTGTTAGTCTAATTTTCCTAATTTAGAATTTGCAGGGTTTTTTTTTTTTTGGACTACTTCTTTTTGGTTAGCATCTTTTCACTTTCTCATTGCTTTCATTGATTTCTTATTAACTGTTTTTCTCATTTGTTTTGATTGCTTAGATTGTATGCAACTGTATGTGATACCATGAAAGGTCTCATGTAATTGTGCCATTTACACAACAGTTTTCACACTATCTTTGATGAATAATATAGTTTGTGTCTGAAGCTACCGAGGATAATGGGAATATATATCTTGCACTGTTTTAATTAAGTATGAAATAGTAGCCTTATGGAAAGCATTCATAGTAGTTTCAGTATTTAAGATGAGACTTTCCAGTTTTAATAAATAGGCCTAATCTTTGTGGAACTTCAATACACCAAAATAACTCTGACTTGTTTTTTAGTTTAAAGGTAAAAGCTACTCTTAGTTTAATCATTGAATCCATGAATCCTGAGAAGTCCTAGTCTGCGGTAGAGGTTCACTGTTTCTGTCTTTTTGGTTCTAATCACTCACACTAATGTTTAGTAACTGCATGCTATTTCGTCAAGCCTTTACTTATGTGTTAGATAACAGTTTCTCTAGATGTTTCACAAACGTGATTTTTTTTTATTTTTAACCTTGATGGTTCATATTTTGATAAAACCAGTATTCTGCAATGGCTGAAAGCCTGGAAATAACTTGATTAGCAAAATAGAAATATTTGAGAGTCGTCTCATTCCTTTTGCAGTTCAGGTTTGTTGAGGCTTTTATTTGAATGAACTCTAGTATCTTTAACCAGATAACATGGGATCAGCTAGTATATTACACTTGATTACATATAAAAGCCTCTAAAATATCAGATGGAAATGTGGTATGTTACTATCAATCAGTGCCTGTTCTTTCTGTTACAATACAATAGAGTATTAAATGAGACAAGACGTGCGCCTATTGTGTGCATCAGATTAGCTGATAAAAGCATGTTTCAGGACTTCTACTGCATGAGCTAACACTGCTTTGTGATGAAAAATGTTGAGGCTGCTCCTTCCACTTGCATTCCCACTGCCAAATTTCAAACCATTTTTATGATGTATTAACAAACCATTTCTTCACAAAAATTTCCCTTTGAATTATTTTTCCTTTCATTTCAAGGTGGTCTTTCTTTCACTCAGCAGAATTTTCTTTCTCTGTCTCATCCCTTTAGGGAAATATAATTTTACTTTGGCCTGCCTCTCTCAACTCTTCCTGGCCTTAAATTATACTGGCAGTTCCACAGGCTATAGCTCTCTTGTGGGGTTTCCCTACTGTCAATTTGCTTTTTGTTTCATCTAGTACAATGTGGTGGCTTTTCTGCCTTTTTCATTATAAAAGTAATCTCATCCATGAAGTATCTTTTTCTTTAAAGAATCATCTTTTTCTTTATTGCTTTGTCTACGATCCATTTAAAAATTCTGTTCAGTCTTTGTTAACAGATCTATAGTTTCTGAAAATATTTTCTAGCCTCTCTCTGATGTTGTTCTCTCATCCCCATCTCCTTTCAGACATGCTAAAATGAGTAAAGGATACAATCAGAATTAGTGGGACTTGAACAAAATGTTGAGATCTCTGTGATGATGGGACCGTTCTCCAAAGGCTCATCTTGCTCTCTCCTCTGAGTGTTTTACATTCACATACAGAGACACCAGTACTCCTCATCTGCGCTGTCAAAAAGCTCACTTGCTCCTTAATGTCACTCTAGGAAGAAAGAGCCTTTTTAGGAAGAAAGAGCTGAGACTGCTAGCAGGCAGCTAATTCATAGAATCATAGAATGGTTTGGGTTGGAAGGGACCTTAAAGATCATCTTGTTCCAGCCCCCTGCCATGGGCAGGGACACCTCCCACCAGACCAGGTCGCTTGAAGCCCCATCCAGCCTGGCCTTGAACACCTCCAGGGATGGGGCAGCCACAGCTTCTCTGGGCAACCTGGGCCAGTGCCTCACAACCCTCAGAGTCAAGAATTTCTTCCTAATATCTAATCTAAATCTCCCCTCTTCCAGTTTAAAACTGTTTCCCCTCATCCTATCGCTACACTCCCTGATATAGAGTCCCTCCCCATCTTTCCTATAGGCCCCCTTTAGGTACTGGAAGGGGCTATAAGGTCTCCCTGGAGCCTTCTCCAGGTTGAACAACCCCAACTCTTACCCTGTCTTTCTAGGAGAGGTGCTCCAGCCCTCTGATCATCTTTGTGGCCCTCCTCTGGACCTGCTCCAACAGGTCCATGTCTTTCTTATGTTGGGGGCCCCAGAGCTGGACGCAGTACTCCAGGTGGGGTCTCACCAGCGTAGAGTAGAGGGGCAGAATCACCTCCCTCAACCTGCTGGCCGTGCTTCTGCAAGCAGCACTACTGTATCCCACCTAGTCATGTATCTGACTCATTGGGTAGTCTGAAAGCTTTGCAGCGTGCATTCAATGGTATGACTAATGGTGTGATTTGCTTGTTTTTTCTTTCATCCTTTCCCTAAAAACAGAATCATGGGCATAGCAAGGTGCTTTCTCCTGCAATGTATTTTTCTGACATTTTATTTTGTGTTCATCTTCTTTCCTCCACTCCATAAAAAGAAAATCACTTCTACATCAAACAAATTGGGAGACTTGTTACACTCATTAATTGCTGAGAATGTTAATACTGTATTGAACTGGTTCCTGTGAAAGATTTAGAAAATAGAGATTACATTAGAAATCTTTAACTACTCTACATTATATTACTGATTGCCTTGAAAGTAAGAACTGATAATGGTGAACTAGATTTAATGCCTCAAGAAATTCAGTGTTACATTAAATTGCATTTCCGTTTTACCCTGACCATCCATTGTACACAATTTGAAGGATTACTACAACATACAGAATAATATGGTTAGTCCATGGTTCTAAACTACAGATCACAATGACTTCACTTCACCTTCATAAAAGAATAAGGAATATCCAAAGGTGCCAAAGATGGCAATCTGATGGGATTATGACACATCTCGTGTATGGCCGCATGCCTGGCCTTGCACTGCTGCAATTACATCATGCAATAAATTTTTCACCTTCGTGACCTAACAGATGCCTTGCATCACGGGAACAATGGGAAAAACGGCAAAATTATACTGCTATCTTTGTACATTCACCAGGGAGAGCAAGGATATTCCCTGTCGCAGCTCTGCCTGTTCATGTAGCCAGCCCTGTGCATACAAAACAAATAATTCTCGCGTCCTGCAAAGCTGGAAAGAAGTTGAGGTGCTGCTGGGCAGCCAGAAATGTGTCTTCACTTCTTCCCATTTCAGCTCCAGAAGATGGATTTATCCCCCTGAATTGATGTTATCTGGGGAGTACGATGCAGTGCAGGATTCGGGAGAAAAAGGCTCATACGCTCCTATTCAAACTGAGTTTGTATTCATGCTGGGTAGTCTCTGTAAAGTAAGGCAACAGCCTATAGCAATAAATAGTGAACTTTCTAATCCACCAGCTCCGAACACTTTCAACTGACCCATCTGCTATGAAAACAGTAGTGTTTGCCACAAATATTTGCACATATTTGATACTGTGAAATTACACGTGGCTGAAAGTCTATTGATTTTCTTTTTTCTATGCTTGTTTTGATTCCCTAGAACAATACATTGTACATAATGTTTTGGGGTTTGTCTCTTCTGGGAGTCTACGCTTTTTCAGATCAGACTGAGTAATTTTGAAAGTTGCTGCTGCTTTATTGATTTTCTGCCCAAATCCATTTTGCTAAGTAAACTGATAGGAAGTAGGGCTTGAGATCATCTCACAGGCACAATAACCAAGCCTTACCCCTTTCCAAAACACCAAAGGTTTTATAATCTTTAAAACTGATTTGTATTAGACCTTGGTGACCTGTAAAATAGGAAAACCTCAGACCTGCTGGGCAAGATGTGATAAAAATAAACACGTTTGCAAAAACATTTTCCTTTGCTCACTCTGCGTCCTTGCAGGGGCGCGTCCTTTTCTGTGGGCTTCCTCCCAGCCACCCCAGACGCTCACCAACTGCAAAATTCCTCCTGTCCCCTCATGGTTCCTGAGAAAACGTCTTTCTCTCCATCCCCAGAGAGACCCGGCCTCCCCTCACCTCTTGCCGCAGCGAGCAAGCCAGCCCCCCGTCGGCTCCTCAGGGCCTGCTGCCTCTCTGGCACTAGAAGGTTCCACCAGGCCGATGGCCCGTGCTCCCTTCGGGCTGGAGTGCAGCTGCTGCAGCCAGCCCTCCTCTCTCCTGCCAACCCTGTCTGCTTCAGTAAAACCCCTCCTGCCATTCTGGCTGCTCTCCCTCTCTCTCTGAGGACCAGGATGGAGCCTTTCCGTGGTAGCATGGCCAGTGAGTAAGTGTGGTCTGGTGCCGGGCTGCCGGGGCTGCAAAATGGCTGCCAGGGCAGGCGAGGCACCTGCTCTCCTAGCCCTGTTTGTACTCCTGTAATGCCTTCTTTATTTTCTGCTGCAGCTACGCTTCCTGCCCAGTCTGCTGGCAGTGGTGGAGCTGGTAGTGCTTCAGTGAATAGGTAGAACGAGGCACTAGGCTGCGCTGCCCTCCTGGACAGCAAGCAAGGCATCAGAGGCATCGGTGTAAGCAGGGCAGCATCTGAGTCCAAGGCTCGGTAAGTGGCAGGTTTTAGGCTCTTTGGTTTGTTTGCTTGTTTTGCTTTTAATATGAGTGAGCGAATGTCCTGGTTCCGGCGAGGATGGGGTTAATTCCCCCCAGGAGCCGGCGGGGGAGGCAGGGAGTCCATCCCACGTGACCCATGCCCGGCTATAAGAGGCGCGAGCCGGGGCGGGGGGGGCAGTCGCCACTCGGGGGCGGGCTGCGGCGGGACGGGACCGGTCGGTGCGGTACTGTAATCGCGTTTTTATACTCCTGTCTCGGTGTTATCGTTTTTCTTTCTTCTTCCCTTTTGCCGTTCTGTTGAATTGCACTATTTCAACCCCCGAGTTTTGCCTTTTTCTGCCGATTTTTTCCCACGGCCGTGGGAGTCGAGCGAGCGGCTGCCTGGTTCGTTGTTGCCCGCTGAGGCCAAACCACGACAGCGAAAGAGCACTTTGCAGTAACTGCGGTCACGTTCTTGAGGCTGGTCTTCCCCGGTTTCTGTGCCTTTCAGGAGAGAAGTAGGTCTCCGGGTTAAATGATCTTCCTTCAGGTCCGCTTTTCTAGGGGGTGCCCCATTGCAGCAGTTTTACAGACAAGTGGTGCTCTGTTACCGCGTTACTGTGCTGTGGTAGTTGAGCCTGTCTTCGTGTGGAACAGTTCATAAAGAAATTCCTAGAGTCTGGGAAAGCGATATTTGCCCTCCTGAATGAGGTTAGAGCAGATGAGGTTGTACGGTTTATTTTCTTAGGTTTACAAGGATATTTCTGTATCACGTTTTTGTTCATAGGAAGCCGGATGCGAGTTCAATACTTTAAATGCATTGGCTTATTTAAAGATAAACTTTGTCAAACCTTTGTGTGAAAGTTTTGTAATAATGCTGGGTATTGGTTTCTACATCTTACACGGTCGGTATAAACAGCCATGTATGTTGCAATGCTAAAAAAATCCCACCCTATTGATGAGCAGTATTTTGCATAGTTATGGTATTTCCCTGGCTTGCCTATGTGGGTAATATCTCTAACTTCTGAGAATAGTTTTTTTTGCTTTCTGTGAATAGTGGGTTAGGAATTTCCTGGCATTTAATTACTTTTGCTTTTACCTACAAGAAGGTTGAATTAATTTTGTGAGTTTTGAGATCTCCTGGATTTGGGACCAACAGTGCTGTGTAAAATTCAAGTGATATGAGCACTTGATTATTATGGGACTAAGATTATTGAATCTTATAGTGGTATTTTTCTTGGAGTAGTAAACTATATCACTAGGGATCCATTGATCACATTACCTGATTGCTTGTATATAAGACTGCAGACTTCTCAGACAGTTTAGTTAAACTAGTATGTATCTTTGAAAAAGAGACCTTGATTTAGAAGTCACTTGGTGTTTTTTAAATACTTAAAAATAACTTTAAAAGCTACTAATTTATTTAAATTTTGCTATCTGAAGGTATTAATAATGGTGTGTGCATTAGAAAAGTATAAGTTTACAATTCTTTCACACTGAGAATGTTTGCGTTCTTGACAGTGGGGTGCGGGGATTAAACACCTTATTTTCAGACCTAAAGTAAAATCATCTATGCCATGTACTGTACTAAGTCCTTTGTCTCATGCAATTTATTGGAATTTTTTTACCAAATAAGGATAGCTTTTGCAAAAATAAGTTGTTTTCAAAGATGTAAAAAATTGTTTTGCATACGTATGTTACCCACTATCAATGGTATGACACATTCTCACTTATTTACATGAGCTTGCTTTTTGAAGTACTAATTTTCTGTGGGTTTATGTTTGAGATCTTACCAGCAAAGCTTTGAGAAATAAGGTTTAAGATCAGTAATCTTATGCAATTATGTATAAAGAGTTGAAACAAATTGTCAAATTTCTGTACATTAGTGGATAATTTCATAAAATCATTTCCCTGAATGTGCTGTTGTGCGGAACGTATGGAAGAGCATAAAAGGCCAAAAAGAGGTTTGTAAGACCTTGCCAGTTGTTTCTTCATGCAGGCTTCCAATTGGCACAGTGTACAGCTTTATTTTAAAAATAATTGCTTAGAAAGCTGCTCGCTACTTCCAAAGTTTTAAGTGAAGCCATTTTTAAGGCCAGGTCTATGTTTATTGAAAAAAAAAAACAAAAAACAAAAACAAACAAACAAAAAAAAAACCAACAAAAAAACAAACAAACAAAAAAAACCACAAAACCAACAAATCATCAAACTGTAACCTGAAATAGTATAGCGGCTTTGAGTAAAGGTTCAAGAAATCTGACCGGAGATATTGATGGCACTATAGGTTACAGTCAGAAAGCACACGTTTTAGTCGCTGTCCTGGACGCATCTATAGGTACAGGTGTTTTGCTTTCAAAGATATGTTTGCTTTATTTGTAAGCTATGTAGAACTAACATAAAAGAAGACAAGGAAAGACTCTGAAATGGAAATAAGGGAGACAAGGAAAGGGAGAGCATGGATTTCTAATGCTATTTTGTAAGAGTGGATGGAGATAGAGGTATGGAGAAGTTTTACTTTTGTGGATGGGGTTTTGGTTTGGATGATTTCATAATTTCTTATGATGGTCCTTTGGGGAAGGACTTACAGTGGGGTGGGAGGGAATCTAGTTTTTTCCATTGCTGTTGTCCTGTATCATATCTGCTCTGTATGGTTAAACAGGAAACTGTGCTCAGCTTCAGCAAAGTAGGGAGGAAGAAGCCTGACTGACTGTGGTCCAGAGACAGAAAAAGTTTTTTCTCCAGCTACCGCAGGAAAAAATGGGAATACCCTTCAGTATTCTTACCTAAGGCTTAGCAGCTTCTCATTTCAGTGGAAGCCTAAGCAAAACATCAGTTTTGGGTCAAATGAATGACCTGGGTCCTTGCTTTGATTAAAGTCTAGTTTATAAAGACTGGAAGGAAGGTGGACTTGAAGTGGCCAGGGTCCAGCATCAGGTGTTTTTTTTTTTCCTTTGTGGTTAGGGAAGAGAAACTGAGTGTGAAGCAGGTGACTAGCTGGCACCTCTGCTTGACCATGAGGCTATGACATTTATTTTGACATTCCATAGTATGATGTATGGGGAGAAGGCGGACAGTCGTCATTTTCATATTTAAACATTTTGATTTGTGAATTTCATAAACCATTGACTCTTCTAATTACTAGAAATGTGTTTGGCCCCTAACTTTTAATATGGTTAATTAACAGCAGGTGTAATGTCACGACATATTTAAGTATTTGCACTGCTTTTAAATGTAACTTGTGAAAAACACTAGCTCTTGATTTTTATATGAATAAAAATAACTGTCATTTTGTTTGCTTATGTATGCGGCTCAGATTTTTGTTAGCCAGCTTCATATCTCTTTGTGCCCTGGCTGCCCAGCAAACAAATTTTTTTATCCCTCTTCCTCGTCTCCCACCTTAAATGCAGTGACAAAACCATTCCTCCAAACCCAGGAGCTATGTAGAACAACCATCTGCCCATTCAGAACAGCTTTCTTTTCTGTTGATTGGCAACTACACTCTTTTATAGCACAAAGCACACAGCAGCATTTCCTTTTACAGACTGAGATTACATCATTATTTACATGGTTTTGTTTTTCTCTTTTCTCAAAGAGCAATGAGTGCAAAGTTGTGTTGTGCATTGTAATACTGTTGGTAGCACTGAGTTAGGCAACCCATTTGCATTACTGAAAGGAAAAACATGTCTTTGTATTCATTATTGCTTAATTTTTATAGAGAATATCCCAGAGAGCTAATTTGCTGGTAGTTCAGAAGTGTTCATTGGAACTTATCGTGGCAGCTTCACAGGGATTAGCAAAGGTTGAACCTCAAAACCGGTGTAAGCAGTATACATAATATTCTGCTGTGCTGCAGTGAACTGCAAACAATGTCATATGTGTTGACTTTTAATAAGAATTAGTGTGTTTGTCCTGAGCTGTTTGCGGATTGTCAGTATCATATGTTAGAAGGGGGAAGTTGTAATACGAAAGGCACTTTATGTCACTTTTACAGTTTCTGTTGCTAAAATGAATGTCGAAGAACTCCAGAAATTGTGTAACAGCTTTTAATGAGGACTGTCATTAACAGCTGAGTTTTCCCCACTTTTAGGGACTTCATGTCTGTATTCTGTTGCAGCTCTGTGTAAGGAGAAACCGGTTGGTATCCTAATCTCGGGGCATGAGGTTGTGCCAGTGCAGCTCCTGTGAATGAAGCGCTTCTCCCTGGGCCAGGAGCACAAACCGAGCCGGAGTTTGGTATAACCAAATGGCTTGGCCTGGTGCGTTTTCAGGCAGACGCTTTAAAATCCCCTGTCGTGACCATTTTCTGCCGCTATTGTCAACACCATGTCCTAGCACTGACTGTATTTGGGCACTGCAGCTCCACTGAAACCCAAATGCTCCAGCGCTCCGAGAGTTGGAGGATAGCGGAGAAAGCAGTAAGCCACTTCTGTGCGCCAGGTAAACCTGTGCTAAGCATATCTGTTGTAAGGCAAGGCCTGAGATGTACGGAAACAAACACCCCTTGGCCATGAAGTTGACATAAAAACTTTAACCATGATAAAAAGAATAATCGCGTTCCTTTTGTTGAAAAAGCATAGTATATATTTAGGAAAAGGTGAAGTCCCTCGGCATACTGTTAATTAGCATTTTATAGAGGCATAGGATAAATTCAAGGATCCATAAAATATACAAACTGCTTTTTAACTACTGTTTCAGATTTTTATGAGGAATTGCTTTATGAAAGTTGCAAAACAAAACAGTCTTGCCACCTGGGAGCGGAATTCTAGTAGTGCATATGCAACAACCAAGCTGTATTAAGGCAATGTTTTGCCGGATATGTTTTACGCTTCCTAAAGATTATTTGAAATTATTTCTCATAGAACTCACAAAAGTCTTAAATAAAATGACATGATTAAATAAATTTTGGATAGCTTGCTAACATTTGTTTTTGAACACTTTTGAATGTTAGCTTGCTTTGGGAATAGCATGGCTGGAACATGCTTTGTGTTTTGGACACCTGTGGCCCCCACAACTATGTTTAGGAGATAGCTCATGCGAGTTTATATTAAAGCAGGTGTTCTTCTGGTGTTTATTCTCAATTGCTCAAACTTACGTGTGACAGTGGGAATGGCTGCTAATCACCAGGATTGAGGAAACATAAAAAGCAGCATAAAACTATCATTTAAATTGAATGGATCCATCAAATATTGCTTTGAACTTTCAGTGAGTGGGAGGATTTGTATATTCCTGCATAAACTTTAGGAATAAGTTTTGTGCAGGAAATCTAATTATGGATATTGATATCAAGAATTGGCATTCTGAAAATTCTACAGCTTTTTTGCAATATTAATGTTTTACTAGGAATGCAATCCAATCCATATACCAGTATAAAATTGTGCTACTAAGAAGAAGAAAGCTTAAAAAAAACCCAACTCATAAAACACCGGCAAATCAAAGTTCTAGGATTATGTTAATGAATTAAACATTAAGCATGACACTATTTTTAAATGCATATGATTAGATTGAGATTAATTGGAAAGAGAAAATAGCATAACAATGTTGATCTCTTGAGAAAACAAGACTGACATTTAATACAGCTTTTAAGTAAAACAAATAAGTTTTATTGTATATCATGCATGTTTTATAACCATTAACACACTTGAAAAATGGAAAATACTTGTGGCTGTAAGGATTTTAAACTTCTTTACTTATATTCAGCTAGAAGACCTATCTTTGCTTCTGTCATCCAACCCATCTCTCTCCTTCCACCCTCAACATTTTTATCAGTTCCCTGGGTTTGTGTTATTCATCTTCACCATACCCCTTCTAGCCCAGGAAGAATATTATGGTTGCTTGTGAACTGAGATTAAGAAAAAGCAGAGGATGAAGTCTGTGGGTAGGTCTAGCCAGCAAGCAAAGGTATGTCATACGTTTTAGCAGGTAGTAGTAGTAGTGAGATAAAGTGGTATGTAATTCAAAACACGCTGACAACCCAAATACGGCACAACATGCTATCAGACGTTTTTTTGGCCAGCTAGCCAGCTCAAGATGATATCACCACAGTATCTTTCCCACTGGTATTTCTGTTAATAATGTTGCTCATGCTATAGATAAGCATTACATTACAGATGTATGTTTTGAAAGACTGTAATCAGTCTCTGGATTTCTTGTGTCTAAGTCTGGGGCCTTGATCATTGGACAACATTCCCTTCTTGCTAACACATAGTATATGCTGTTTGATTTCTGAAATGTGATATCCCGCATTCTCTTGTGCACTTGCAACAGCTTTTGCCAGAGACTTATTTCTCCCTAGCTGATGAAGTCCTAATGAAATTGCAAATGATTAAAAAAAAAAAAAAAGGATTCAAAGAGAGTCCAGGTGGGGTAGGAAAAACCCCTGCAACCTGTTTTTTATATTCAGTTCTTAAACTTAAGGTCTTATAACACTAGACTGTCATCTCTGCATTAGTTTGAATTCTTTCTATGATAAATTTGTATACTTCTTGGTTAGAATTTAGTTCACCAAAAATTCTAATTTATGTCCAGCATGAGATTTATGTAAAAGATTTTTGTATTTTTATCAACTATTAATATTGAAGTGAATATTTCAGTAACTTAATACTATTACGATTTATTAATACCTAAGGAACATAACTGAAAAATATCCAAAGTCTGAATAATTGTGAATAAAAGATTAAAAAAAATAATCACAAGTTAGTGGAGTTTTGCACAGACATCTTTTGCCACAGATGTTAAAAAGCCTATGCATCTTGTAATGGGTCTTATCTGGAGCAATGTTCTCTGCTTCATAAAAGAAGCTTTAAACACTTACGTGGAAGCCTTCATGACTGCTCTTTTTTCACTTTGTACCTTCCTCTGCTGCAGAGGCTACACATGATATTGTTGCAGACGAATATACATCAGACTTGAAAGCAAACTCTGTTTCATTTTCTCATGTTTCTCCTTTCATAGTTCTACTAGTAAGGTAAAGATGTATGCCTAATATTACTCTTCAAAGAATTTTTTCTAGCTTTGTTTCAATGCCCATAAGAACTGAGTCAACTCAGCTATTCATGCTTTATCAGTTTTCTGCTAACACATGCAAAGTTGCATATTTATTGAGGAAAACCAAGAAATCTGGCTATATATGTGTGTTTGTCTACTCTACACACATTTGTGTACACTCTGATAATTATACATGGATATACATATTTGTATGTACTTATCTATGCTTTCAAACCCTTCACCACCACCTTTTCATCTGTACTGCTCGACTCTGTAAAATCATGCTAAATTTCTGTACTCTTTGGTTATATTTTACTTCATGGTGAAAAACTAATAGTTTGTAGTGCAGCATGTACATATGCCTTTTTATTGATTAAAAACTTAAAATGCATATAGGGCAGTATCGTTGTCCTAACGAGTATTGAATCGCATGGAGCATAATAATGCCACTGTCCTGCTCAGAACTTTACAGTTTGGGTGTGTAAACATAACAAAATGCATATGGCTCTACAGCATATTTGCTTGGGTTTTTCTTACTAAGTATTTAAATATTTATGATTTTTTCATTAATTTATGCAGTTTATAACTTCATTTTGCTATTACTTTCATATAATGGTGAAAAAAAAATTGTGGTTAATTTCATCATCAAGTCAGGCAGTCAATTTCCAACAAATGCCAAAATATGGGCATTTCAGATTCAGGTAGTCCTGATTCTTTGTCACTCTGAACATGTGTATGTATGTGTATATATGCATACAGAAACTGAAAACTGTTTAATGGCATGTTGAAGGCATTTGGTAGAGTGTTTAATTTCAGTTGGTTGTGAATAGCTTGAGTCTGAAAAATGAAACAAAGTTAATGATATTTGATATGATATTAGATGTGGTATAATGATACTGGAATAGTGCACAACTCTCCTATCGGCAGAGTACAGTCTCACCTTACAGCATGCAGTATGCCGATATTGTTATTCCTGGAAAAGGAATTAAATTCAAACATTTTGTTTATGTATTGACTACTGCAAGATGGTTTGTTTACTGTTACATACATATAGTAAGCCCAACTGTGATATGGCTTTCTGGGCACAACTTTCTATAAGCAACAAAGTTTTTCAGTTTGTTATGTTAAGAATAATCTGGTAGGCACTCTTTTTGTCTGCTGACTGACTTTTTCACTTTGCAGATTTTTTTAAAACTTAAGTATATAGTTTGTTGTATACACGTATTTATTGCAAATCATGGAATTTTCAGAGTTGGAAGGGACCTCTAGAGACCATCTAGCCCAACTCCCCTGCCAAAGCAGGATTGCCCAGAGCACATTACTCAGGACTGCATCCAGGCGGGTCTTGAAACTCTCCAGAGAAGGGGACTCCACCGCCTCCCTGGGCAGCCTGTGCCAGTGCTCTGGCACCTGAACCGTAAAGAAGTGTTTCCGTGTATTTGAACGGAACTTCCTGTGTTCTAACTTGTGCCCATTGCCCCTCGTCCTGTCACTGGGAACCATTGAAAAGAGCCTGGCTCCATCCTCCTTCAACCCACCCTTTAGATACTTGTACGCCATAATAAGGTCTCCCCTCAGCCTTCTCTTCTCCAGGCTAAAGAGTCCCAGCTCTCTCAGCCTTTCCTCATAAGGCAGATGCTCCAAGCCCTTAATCATCTTAGTTGCCCTTCGCTGGACTCGCTCCAGCAGTTCCCTGTCCCTCTTGAACTGGGGAGCCCAAAACTGGACACAGTATTCCAGTTGTGGCCTCACCAGTGCAGAGTAGAGAGGGAGAATGACCTCCTTCAACCTACTGGCCACACTCTTCCCTGTGCAGCCCAGGATTCCATTGGCCTTTTTGGCAACAAGGGCACATTGCTGGGTCATGGATAATTTACTGTCTACCGTGACCCCCAGATCCTTCTCCTCTGACCTACTTCCCAGCAGGTCCGCCCCTAACCTGTACTGGTGCCTAGCATTCTTCCTCCCCAGGTGCAGGACCTTGCACTTGCTTTTGTTGAACCTCATTAGGTTCTTCTCTGCCCAGCTCTCCAGCCTGTCCAGGTCACGCTGGATGGCAGCACGGCCCTCTGGGGTGTCAGCCACCCCACCCAGTTTGGTATCATCAGCAAACTTGCTGAGGATACACTCTGTCCCCTCATCCAGGTCATTAATGAATATATTAAGCAAAATTGGACCAAGTATTGACCCCTGGGGGACATCACTGGTTACAGGCCTCAATCAGAAACAGTTTTCTGTGCAAAGAATATTGTTAATTTACGAATCATTTTGACTAATATGTTCTGTCCAAAACAGATTTAAGAATGTAGTAGAAGAACTCCCAAAATGCTAGAAAACAATTTGGCAACATTAAAGGAAATATTAAATGCATGTAATCCATGGCTTAAAATATATGTTTTACTGTATCCAAGTGCAAAGCCAACCTGGGAAGGTAGGTAAGGACATAATCATGTTTCTACTAAAGGACTCAGTGATACCGAAACACACAGATAGCCCTTGAAAAGAGGTACGAATTTCAATTATGATGCTGTAGCTTCAGAAGGTATTTTAGAGTATAGTACTTACAGAGGAGCTCAAGAAAGAGTTCAGAGATTGTGCTATTTTTTTCATGATATTAGCTAAGTCATTTCTAAGTACTAGGTTCCATTCACTTGTCTGCCAGTCTAAAACATTGAAATACTGGGAGAAGTTCAGGGAACACTTACAAACAATTATTTGAGCTCACGAAATGGTCTCATAAGGAGACTTTGGAAGTTGTCTTGATTTATGAAACAAGATTAAGATTCTAGGGAGAAAGGTATATGACAGAAGATGGTCCTTGAATCTAGGCTAAAAAGTTTGAAAAATATTTAAGATTCAAACGCTCAGGAGAAACCAATCCAAATTAAAAATCAGTGAATTATTTTAAATTGAAAATAGCATGCCTGCAAGTATGAGGGAGATTTCATTACTTTTCAAATCACAGTGAATTTTGCAAAAAATGTATTTATATAGGATGCAGAAATAAAGGCAAATTATTTTCTATGGCATATATTTCACAGAAGGTCAGACCAAGTGATCTTGGCATGGCCTTTTGATGTAGAGTATAACTTATTTATCAAGATGCTTATTGTGATACTAGGTATTCATTTTAAGATGTACCTTTCCTGCATCTTAGAAAAAGAAATTATGAATTATGTTTCTCTTGTATTATCTGTGTCAATCATAGAATAATAGTTATTGTAAATTGTATTTTGATGTTTCTTGCTCATAGTTATTTTGGCCAACAGATAATTGAGGAGGGCAGATTGATGTTACTAATATATGCAGAGCTGATGCCGATATCTTAAGGAAATAACTGTGAGAAAACGAATAGAAAATACAAAATTCTGTGTACCTTTAATCATTTGGTTCTTATTGAAAATCAATGATCTCCAAAATATTGGGTAAAGGGTCACTTCACCTTTTTGATAAAATCAATCAATATGCCCTGAGTCAGATCCTTAGTAAATGTGACTCTCTTTCTCCTTCTCTGGTTTGTTTATTGAGATTTGCAATTCCTGTTCAGCAGCAGAGTTACCTTCCCTCCTATATTCAGAGAATTAGAAGGATAGATAAGGTCACATATGGGTGTGCTTCATAGTTGCTGATATGCAAAGTATTAAGTAACAGAACTATATCTTACCTAACAGAAACTACCAACAGTGGTATGGATACTTTAGGATCAGCAATTACATTGTATTTATTTATGAGCGATTACTTATATCCTTAAATTTACCAATAATGTTTGTTTTCCTTACAAAAGTTTCATTATAGTGTCTAGATTTCCCCTTTTTTGCTAATGCTTGAGCTCTTGTCACACAGCATCAAGTATTTTTAGCTACTAGACATCAGTTAGTTTTTCTGAGTGCTAAAGTGTTTATTGACGTTTTGCAGGCTGTCCATTGGAAGAGTTGGCCTGCTGCAATAGATAGTTGATACTGCAGGTGCTGTGAAATTCACATTATGGCTTTAGTACATGGAATAATTGTATGAACCAAATACAATCTTTACCTTCTGTATAGAAAAAAAAAAAACACATTTATTTTTCTCATTACCAAACCATATCCATCTTTCATCTAAGTGAATGCACAAGTAAGCTGTTCTAATACATTGTATTGTTTGGTAACCATGTAAAGACTTGTGGCTTCTGAGTCTGGATGGGAAGTTTTATTCCTGTTCAGTCAAATTCTGTGGAAGCTCAACAAGAACATATTGCCTGAATTAGGCATGTAAACTTGCCAGCTTAAGTTAAGTGACAGAATATAAATGTGTTTAAAACAAACAAAATCCAAAGTAACTGCAATGATATTGACAACCATAAGGAAAAATTTCAATGAGAAGTTTTGGGAGATGAAGTAGTTTGGAAAGTGAATGAATACATGGAAAAATGGAAAGGCTATGGGAGCTAGATAGAGTATAAAAGAAGCTGGATATATTTTTGAGTTATAGGGAAATTGAGGAGAAGTAGAACGTATCAAAAACTTACAAAAAAAACAACAACAATGAAATAGCATGTGAAGTTGTATGACAATGGTATTTCCGGAAGTTCTAGAGAAATGGGTACTTTAGAGAAGGGGTGTTTTATCAGGTTCAACATGAATTATAAGCAGCCTTTTGGGGGAAGGAAACGAGCACAGGGAGGAGGAGTGGAGTGGGACATGACAATTTGGATTGAATTTGTCAATCTTGGCTGTGTTTGAATAGGAACACCCATTCCTTCACAGAAACATCATTTCTAATTAGACATGTTATCTCTGGGATGGAGCTTTTCTGAATAGGAACGATGAGTCCAGTCTCAGCAACTCGGAGACGTTCCGTGGCCCTGTATGAAGGAAACATGGTAGGCAGGAGAAAGGGTAGGGCTCAGATGCTAAGCAAAACAAGTTGTCAAGTAATAGAGTGAGAGTGGTGAGTGGGTGGGACCCTCATTCTACCCTTATAAACATTTAGTGTACAGTACTGGGAAGTTCTGCTGTAGTCTGTAGGAAAGTAAGTAGAGATGTGAATCTGAGATGAGGATAAAGCCAAGAAATAATGAGCAGCTTTTGCTAGGCAGGACATCACAGAAAAAAGGATGTCAAACTGTTTTTGTAGGAGTTTCAAAAACCAGGAAAAGCTGTATTTGTGACTTTTTTTTTTTTTTTATTTGTTTTTAAACATTTTGCAGAGAATCTCCATTTGCTTATTGTGTGTAATACTGTGATGATTTTCCATAATCTGATATTTTAATGTTTTAGTGCACTCCTGAGCTGATACATTTTTTGGGTTTTTGACTATGTGGTTTCAAGAATAACTAGAAAAACGTGATGTCAAGAGCTTTTTGTTGAAATGGACTGTATATTAATAAAAAACTATTTGGTATAAGGGACCTAAATTTAGGTACAGTCAATTTATGCTTAAATGAAGAAGAAAACTTGGATTCTCTGTAATACTGGCTGTTGATTTATTCCCAAGAACGTGCAGAGTTTTTATGTCAATTCTTTCTTCAAATTCAGGCTGACAATGTATAATCTTGTATAATAGTTTGAAATATATAATATAATATATAATAATGTATAATAGTTTGAAAGAGTGGAATATGACTATACCATGTTTCTGAAGCAAAACTACTCAGTATTAATTTAAATGTGGGGAAACTGTACCATTCAGCCCAATATTACTTTCTAGGTTGTTTTTTTTTTTTTTTTTTTTTTTTTTTTTTAGAATTGTTGAAATATAGGTAACTGTACATACAACTACACTTTAGTACAATGTAAGGAAAATTAGTTCTATGGTTCTCCTGGAGAAGAATGGGTTATACAAAAACATTAAGAACAATTGGAGTTGTTTGTCTCTAGATCATTATTGTGAATTCATCTTGATTTAGGACTGACTGAAAAGTATTACAATTTGATGGCTGATTTTTGACACAGTCGCAAAATTGAGAACAGGGAAAGTGGAGTTGAAAACAGTGTAAGCAGAAAAAAAAGAATATTGAGATACAGTCAAAATTTTTTAAAAAAAGTGATTGATTTCAAGTGTAGCAAGCAAAGTAGCTATCTGTGTAATTTGTGATTATATTCATAGATTGGATAGAAATGTAATGGAGTAATTAATACCTCTAGGTTAACTGTGGCTGCATGTGAATAAAAGTAAGTTTGATAATATTTTATAAAATAGAAAATGTATTTTAGTTTCTCTGGAACTCTTCTGCTCAGTAGTTAGAAACCCAAGAATTCTGATCTTTAATTCTTAGTTTCAATAAAGTGCTAGTTTATTATTGGAAAGATTTTTGGATTTGCCATCTTGTATTGTCAAAGGAAAAACAAACCCCAAAGTATTTTAAGTATTATATGCTTTTAGAAGGTTGGCTATTCTAATTGTCATAAAAGGCTTGTTTTATAATGTGAGAAAAAAATCCATGGCACTGCGTACCATACCGCAGCCTCACATGGGATAATCTTAAATCAAAGAGAAGTTTGTGTCATGATATGCAACAGTAACAAAATATATGTGAAGTCTGATCTTCCACTGATTTATTTTTATCTTTTAGAAGGGCTCTACATAACAGAAATGAAGCACTGTGACTTAATGTTCAGAAATATATAATGAGTTCATTCTTCAGAAATGTTGAAGACCGAGTCTTTAGGGATTGTTACACTCAAACTGCTCTTGAGATTCAAAACCCACAGTGAATAACACATACCCACAGCATAATATTCATCAATTCTTACATTACATTTTACTGGATGAAAACACAACTTTTCAAATTATCCAAATATTGTGTCCTCATGTAGAAGAGCTCTATGGCAGGTTTTAATCATATACATATGTCGTGGTTTAGGCCAAATCCACTATTTGGGACCTGAGGGACCCCAGATGGGACCGACAGATGCTCCCCTCTAGAAAGAGAGAGGCAGAGGAGGAAAAAGAGACTTATGAGTTTAGAAGGAACTAAACTACTTTAATGAAATATTAATAATAAAATAAAAAGAAATAATGAAATATATACAAAACCGTATCAAGCTCCCAGGATGACAGTCGCGACACTGGCTGGCACTGGACTCCGTAACAGATGGGAACTGGATTCCGGATGTGCATTCAGGATCGGGATCACAGGCAGACAAACAGAGTCCTCCTCAGACGTTGGCCATTGAAGGAAGAGCCCGTGACCCTTTGATCCCTCAGCTTTTATACTGAGCATGAGGCAGATGGGATGGAATACCCCGTTGGTCAGTTTGGGGTCACCTGTCCTGTCCGCTCCTCCCTGCAGGTGGGACCCCACTATGCTTTTCCGCTTCCGACCCTCCAACGGGGCAAATACCCAAGTTGGTTGGCCGTGGGGGTTGGAGCAATGAGTATAAGCAGGAGCCTCTCTGCATACCATGCCTGGGCATCAGCTATGAACATTGGTCTTATCGCTCTGAGAGCGCGAACATTGTCTGCATAATGTGCAGTTAATTTCAGCAGTCAGAAGAGGCCCAGCTAAGAAGCAAAGTTACTGAACAAAATTGGTCCTGTTTTACCTCAAACCAGGACAACATATATAAAAATATTTTTAGAAGGCATGAAAATGATACTCATGGTACTTTTTTATTTCCCAGCTGTGACTGTGCATGAAAACCTGAAGTGGACAGGAAGTTGTTTTTGGAAGGGTGGGGAGGAATAGATATTATGAAGAACCAATGGTAAAGTTTATAATGGAATATGCTTCAGATGTATGAGGTTCTTGTTCCTCATTCAATTTATTTAGGATTTTATAGAGCTCCCCCCTCCCCCCCCCCATAATCTGTTTAGATCACTTATTTCACAGAAGTCTCTACAGACAAACCAGAGAAAGGTGTCCATGTCTCCTGCCTTGTACATCTCCCTAACTTTCTTCTAGTTCTATTGCAGAAATCCAGTTCCTTTCTACATCTTCACTACTGCACTACTACTTCACTACAACCTTTTTCTCAGACTTAGTTTCAGAAAAGAAAAGGCATGTTGTCGGATGCAGTGCTGAAGCTGTTTCTCATCTAGAATCTGTCATGCTTTGCAGCTCAATAAATCATAGGTAATTAAATATTCTCATTTAGTGGCTACTTAAATTCACTCTGATTATGTAATTAGATGTAATGACACAAAGCGTTGTGCAAAAATTATCAATAATCTAAGGATGAGGAAAAAACACAACCATTTACAAGATAATATATAGACACAAGGCTGTGGGATGAAAGGCTCCTGATTGCTCTATTCTGCATTTTCTTGGCATTGTGTACTTCAGTTTGAACACCTACCATTCTGTTTAAAAACCTGCATGTAAGATGTCATAGAAAGATTCAGAAAGGCATGAATGCTCTTGAGAAAGATATAGAAGATCATCCCAGTGACATTCCCCATTAGGAAGAACTGCAGGGAAACTGGTCTAATGGTTCCTGATTGCAAGTATGAGTCTTGAGCGTATGAGACTTGTGAACTCTGGCTCTTGGGTCAAACTTCCTCAAATTGCAGGTTAAATGACCACACTTGATCTCTTGCAAAGAACCGTAGAAGATCACAGTGCACCCATATAGTTAGCCTCTTCTATTTATTCTTGCATGTAATTGTTACAGTTTTGGCTTCAATAACAGCTGCTTATTTCATCTTCGATCTACAAATTACGTCTTTTACAACTGAGTGTAAATGAGGGTTGATGATCTGTTATGTGCTGGTCTCTCACTTGCTAATACAAAGTTTAATTTAAAAATTTATGAAATGTAAACATTTGTTGAGTCCTTTCTTTGATAACTTTGCATTGAAGTTTTAATGTTTTCCAGTATGTGCTGTATGTATAATGTCTGTCACTTTGAGTGAAGTCTGTCTTGCGTAAAAGATCTTGTGTATGATGATATTTTACAGAGTGTTTTAAATTATCAAATATTTGAAAGATAGGCAATAGAAGATGCTGCTCTTGCTGGAAGAATAACCATAAAAGATAACTTTTTTTTCCTCTTTGCTCAAGAACGAGAGCCTTTTATTGTTGCTAACAGTAATGTCTAGAAGAATGGGTATTTAAATCCTGTACATCTCTTTCAGACTCCCATCCTTACACTATCACACTCTTTAATGACCATAGGTCATGAATTATTTACTATATAGTGCCATCTAATGTTTTCCTGTTTTATCTACTTTCACTGTATTAGGTGAATTTGTTCCCAATTCAGTCCTTGCACTGCTCTGGCTTTTGGATGAAGCCTAGAAAACAAATCTTGCAGGTGTTTTTTATATATATCATATATTTTGCTGAAAATTACTCCTGCATGGCAAGGCACACTGATTTGTTTCTTGTATCTTATATGTTAAATCTATGTTATAGGTTATACCCAAAGTTAACTTTGGTCAGTCTCACAGTTTAAAATAAATGGTATCCTTCAACATTCAGATGAGCTGAATAACAAGAGTTCACAAGTCCAGACATCCTTCAGGAGCTTTAGCCTTGCAAGCTGTGCCTTATGCTGATCGTCTGTTTCTCAGCATCATTGCCTTCCAGGCTACCTGGCATAGTGTCCCTTTATTTTAAGCAAGTTCCTACTATCGTGACAGCAATGTTGGAGAATAGAATCAAATACTGTGCTAGTGGCAATATCCCTAGGGCACTCAATTCATCCTCTTTTGAGTAGCTTTAAAGATGTTTGAAACAAAGTGTTCGTAAAGGCAAGTTCGTTATATCAAGGAACCTTCCCAATAAAAGATGAGTTTATTTTGTATGTCTAGGAATTTCCAATTAATTTTGAATTATTATCTTTTTTGTTAGTGAAATAATAATGAGGTCAAGAATATGAAGAGGTTATTAAAAAGGAGAAAGGTGTCATCAGACATAACCCTTCTTATGCTCTTCCAATGAATATTGGACATGAGATGTAGATTTATTCTCCAGTTCAGGTATTTCTTATTAGCACAAATTACTGAGGTTGGGAAGAATTTACTGGTGAGAGTACTGCTCTGTATTTTCCCTGATCTTATGCTCTTTTTCTGCTTATTGTCATCTGGATGTTAACAGAGACCCAGGACATGAAGTTAGATGGATTTTCCATCTGATACGATATGGGCAGAATCGTAGAATTGTAGAATCATTTAGGTGTGCAAAGACCCTCAAGATCATCAAGTCCAACCATCAATGTAACACTGCCAAGTCCACCACTTAATGCCTGTCCTTAAGTGCCACATACACACACTTTAAATACCTCCAGGGATGGTGACCCAACTTCTTCCCTGGGCAGCCTGTTCCAATGTTTGATAACCCTTTCAGTGAAGAACTTTTTCCTAGTATTCAGCCTAAACTTCTGCTGGCACAACTTCAGGCCGTAAGGGATAGTGAGTGCTCACTGCTTGTGAGCTGTAGTACTGCATTAGTGGCCGTAGATACATCGCTCTGATACCCAAGGTAATAAAGTTCTGCAAAAGACTCTCCATAAAACCTGGTAATTTTAAGCAAATAAATACAAATTTTCCCCTTCAATTGTCTTGTTGAAAAAAGTGGGTCAGAGCTTTTAAAAATACCGTAGCAAATCTGTATGTATTTTAGGAACTTGCCTTTAATACCCTATTGTTGTTAATGTCTTTCACAGTGGAGATTGAGAGGAATGAATTTAGGAAACTCATGCCTAAATGTAGGTATTCTGTTATGATTTTGATTCAGGCCTCGTATACTTAAAAAAAAAATAGAAAAATAGTTAAAAAATGGCAATTGTATTTGAAAATTTAGAGAAGAAATTCACTGCCTCTTTACTTTACAGTTGCTGCTAATTAGTAGAAATGTTAGTTAAAAAAATATACATTCAGGTTCCAAAATAATTCTGGATCAAAATCAGTTATATTGAGATTTATATCAGATACAGACTCACATTTCTAGATAACTCCGTATGAGGGGTAAAAATAATGTTCCAGTTTTCCTTCATTTCTGTAAAATGTCACACCTTTACTACGATTAAGTGTAAGAAATATAGTTCAGTGGTTCTTCTGTTGTGACTTCATGTAGAAATAATTTTACATGTAAAGGAAAAAATGTTATTTGGGTAGTCTTAAGATTTATTCTTCTGGTGTCTTCTGATCCACATTCGCATCATTCTTAAATTATTAAAGCACTTTTCCAAGTATGCTTTTATATTGCAAACTTAAAAAACCTCCCTGACTTACCTATCTACCTATCTGAGAATCTCCTAGTTAATAAAATCTTTTCCATAACACTGCATGACAACGTATTATCTAGATGTTAATATAATTGCACTACTATAAAAATTATTATAGAAAAAAAATAACAATTCCAAGGTTATGCCTTTGGTAACTGACAGTAGTTCTAATATGTGGATATATGTGGATGATCCATACTTGCCATATGTATATTTTTGGTTAATTGGATAATGAGGAAATCTTGTGCATTCAGTTAGGATTTACAGGACTTTATGCTAAATAGTAAGTTTGCTTCCATGCTTTCCTCAGTTGTGAAAATACAATTCCCTACCATAATGGGGATTTAACACATGACTATAACAAACTAACAAACTTTCCTACTTAGAAGCTGAAGAGCTACATCTTTATTTATGTTGTGATCCACTAAACTCACAGGATTTCTGTGGGGAATGTTTAACTGGCAGGTCGTTTTCCAATCTCACTTTCATTCATTTTTACGGACCCACAAAGTTCCTCGTAAAAAGGTAAATAATTGTGGCAGGAATCCTGATGGCTGACCTTGAGTTGGTGGTCAGATCCATTTTAAGTTACGCAGGTAAAGGGAAAGTAATATTTTTGGAAAAAAATAAGTGGGATATATACAATTGACCTCTTAATAGGCTAAGTTCAGTAGTATGGGTGGCTAAGTTTAACAGTATAAAATAGTATTATTTTTGCAAAGAAAGCTTTTGTTAATCAGTTAGTGAATTGCGTGAGTGCCGAGGGCTTTTTCCATGTTGGTGTGGTGGTGTTTTTTTTTTTTTTTTTTCCCCCAAAGTGGTTATGTTTGATTTACTGTTCTCTGCAGAGGGCAGAGATAGTACTGAATTTTGTCATTATGACAGGAGAAATTGATGGATTTTGTGACCTAATAATTGAGGTAAACTCTTTTTTGTGATAATTATTAAAGAATCCAAGAGAAAAATATCTGTGCCATTTTGATGTAAAACCCATAGAGAATACGAAAAAAAAATATTTTGAACTCTCCTAGTTAGCAACAATGGTATTTGAAAATGATCCAAAGCTATATTATAAATAAAAGCTTACTGAAGATCCAAACTTTTCCTTGAGGAGACGTTTTCAAAAATGTAATAAGGTGCATCCCTCTCTTATTCAGACATGAAGTTCTTTTCTAGCTCTTGGCAATCAGATAAGTTACTCTTCCCTTGTAATGGTCTAAATAAAGGAGTTGACAAATAACAAAAGCAATTAGCACAGATACCTAATTGTCCATTTGGATTAATTTCTCTGTAGCTCAATTTGTTTGCTGCTGGTTTCATTAGCAACAAATAGTAAGTGTGATTTTTATGGAGAAGTCAATACTGAACACAGCTGAAAACAAACAGCAGGACGAAAAAGACATTGAAGAGATAACTAATTGTTTGAAAAAAGTCAGATTAGACAGAATGCTTGGAGACAAAGGGGTGATGTACTGAACTCAGGTCTCAGTTTTCTTTTAACATTTTGCAGCTGTTTTAAGGTCATATCATTTCCATATATAGAATTATGTGAAATTGGGAACTTACCTTGTGGCTTGCAAGGCCACAAGGTATTCATAACTTAGAAAACTATTTTTTATTCTGGTAAAATCATGTTTTTCACTCTTAAAACCTGTGAGGAAATAGCTTCAGAAGGAGCTACAAAGGACTTACCAAAAGAGCAGACTGTTGAGGAAACTCAAGTATCAGCATAGTGAGAACTGTGAATAGTAATATCTTTATTTTGAAGATTAGTGTAGAGTGGACATCAGTACCATAACATAATAAGGATCAGTGTTGTCATGTGTGCAGATTTTAATTAAAACTTTATTTACAGTAAATATATAATGGAATTCTAGTCTAAATTAAAAAATCAGTCATCCAGTACTGTACATAATCACCTTGATAGAAAATTTATACCATAGCTTTGAATTTCTTTTGTCTGAAGACATAGACTAAAATGATATTTTTATAAAAAAATGCCATTCTTTCTGTAGAAAAATTCCCCATTGGTTTAGACAAAGATGTCAATATCCAGTAGTTTTTTTCATGTTGCCTCTACAATTCAGCCACTTTCTTCCAGCCATCATTAGTATGGTGGTTTCTTAAGGCATACACTATTTTTCTCTTGGGGAGGGTAGAGGTGGAAGAGAGAACTGCACAAGGCAGTCCTATCCCAGTACCGAAAGTCTGAAAAAGGCCAAAGAAAACAGTATCTGATGGCAATCTTATAACAGGAGAAGAGGGAAAGCAGTTAAATCACTTTTCTAGAACTGCTGTGATTTTTTGGCACTTACTTCTAATTTTTTTGTTTGTTTGTTTTACTTTAACCCTTGAAAATGATAAAATGGATGATATATCAGTATGATACAACTTTAGTCCGATGCCCTGTTTTATCTCCATTGAGGTTTGGAGAGTAGCAATGACAATAAGGTGGCTATTAAAAATCATGTTTGAAACATTGTTCTTCCACAAGTTCTTTTAATGACTCTAATATTTTCTTCTCTTCTTTCCATGGTAGAATTCAAAACCCCGTGTAAGTATTTCAGTGTAGGGAACTTGAACCTCTTCAGAGCAGCCTCAGAGAGCGAGAGGAAACATTTTGATGCTTGGGGCACTGGAAATAAAGCAACACGATGATAGTGTTGAAACTGTGGAGCTTTCTACCAAATTGAACGTAGCATCAAAACATTCAGACTTAGTTGTTAGAGCAGTTATATAGTTACATTTCTAGCTTGAACAGTGTTACTTAGGAAGAAAATAAATAGACCTTTAGAGCCAAATATCAGTGTATAATATTTCAGGATTCTTTCTTGCCTTTATGTAGAACTTAGTCAAGAATTTAATGTAATGAAATACGCTGAAATCTTGTTTTGGATTTAAGTGCTGAGATGGTAGGAAATACTGGAAACTTACAATGTATGTGACAGAACATTGTCACATAGTATGAGAGAATCATAGATTCTTAGATGTGTATCTCATTCTGAGATGTTTGCGTGTCCTAAATATGGCAAATAGTAATGTCTCTATTTCAGCTTGTTTTCCTCTTTGATTAATATAAAATGAACATTGAGTATAAATTTTACCTTTGTGGAAAAGTGAGTTTTTTGCATGAAGCTTTGGTTAAGTGATGTGAACTTAAAATCAATGCAAACTAACTCATTAAAATTGTTGCTATCAGCTGCCCCTCAGTGAAAATACACCTCCAGAGAGCAGAGGGACCCCATTTAGTACTGTTTTGTGTCAGGTTTGTATTCATGATTTAATGATGGAAATAAAAGTTGTAACAATAATAGATACAAAATGACTGCATTGGATGTGATATCTACCTGTCCAGATGCGTGCAAAAAACCCACATACAAGCTGAGATTTATCTCGGTTTCTTAAACCCAGTTGAGAAACAGCTCACATGGAGTAACAATGGCAGATTTCGTATTTGGGAAAAAGGCAATTCCAATTCGGTCTATAATGATGCTTTAGGAGAAGCTCCTGTTATTACCTATGTCAGTCTGATTGCTTTTCTGACTGCAGTTTTCAATTAGGCATAATGTGTTCTATTCATGTGTGAAAGGAGGGGAGGCAGGGGAAGATTTTTTTTGTTAGCAAATCATGAATTTAAGTAATCACTTACAAGAAAAGAGTGTATTGTAGTTGCATGCAAGTTATTTTCTAGATTGAAATAAATGTAGCTACCTTGATTAAAGGTGTACTTCCTGAAATGCTGTCTATCACAAAAAGGAGTATTAGAGTTCTGGTTTTGTTAGGTAGTTTATTTAGCGGTCATATGATAAGTCAGTAAAAACCTAAGAAGTGTTTGATTTCACTGATACTAGTCAGTAAAGAACTTCTATATTTTATAGAGAAGAAACTGTCTAAACACATTGAGTCTTATTTTTCAGAAGGATATTTTCGTACTTTTGAACATTTTGGTTTATTTAATGGGTTATAAATAAGAATTCATTCTAGTATTAAAAAGTTAAGTTACCTTGTACCTGCCATAGTATCTGTGCGTTTTCCATACCTCTGCTGCGCAGATAGAAATGCTGTCATGTGGAGAAGTAAGGGCAGGACCGGTGTTCACAGTCCCCCGGTCTGCATATGGATCTGTATGAAGGAACACACCGTGTTTAAATTTCCATTGTTAAAGCTAACTAGTGAGCTGTAAATACTCCCACATAAGTTCCTATAACTGAGAACTGAAATGATTGCTCAGTAGTATGCTGCTGCCGAATGAAGAGTTGTAGAATTCCTTAGAATAAGAGTTAAGGCCTGGGAGGGAAAAAACTTGCACATAATTTGTAAGGGAGTCTTTGGAAAATAATGTTAAACTAGCTTACTTAGCAGAAAAGCACTTGAAATCCCGTAATATGCGGTCTTACCCCCTTTTTTAAATTGTTATTTATAATGTATCATCTATTTCCTTCCTATGAAGAAGCATTTAATGGACTTGCATCAGGTAGATGCACTCTGCCTGTCTCTCCAGACATCAAGGTATTCTGCCCAAACCTCCCTCACATCCCACAGTGACCTACTGATCATCGTATGGCTTCCTGCTCCTGGGAGGAGTTGACTAGAGACAATCACAGGGGCATGTTCTGCTAAAGGCTGATAGAGTAACTAAAGCCCATCTCTGCTTCAAGTTCCCAGTAGGGACCATACTCAAAGGAGGTGATGTTGGTTTGCCGTGAGCTTTCAACAGCGCTCCGGCTCTTATTAACAAAACCAGGTATAGAAGGCATTTTTTGTGCGTTAGTCTTCGTTAGACAGGCTGTAGTTCTGCGTTAGGATACTGCCATTAATTTTATTCTCGGTGGCTTCTCAGCCTCTCTGAACCCTTCTTCCACCAATCTAGCAATTTAATCTTCATATCTTGGCTTTCAGGCAACTCACTGAGGTTTTCTAGTTTGTCCTCCCAACTTGCAATTGGTCTTTAATCTGCCCTTACTTATACTTGACTTTTTAATATACAAACCATGTATTTAAATATCAGGTAAGGATTAACATGTGCAATAGTTAATTGATTTTTCAGCTTTGTGATAACTGACAAATATGACTACTTGAAAGTGAAGGCACAATCTTAAACTGACCATTCAATTTCGATTCCGTAGGCCAATTTTAGGAAAAAGAGCAATTCAAATGAACAAGTGTTTAATTTATACTTTTAACATTAATCATTTTTAACTCAAGTGCTTTGAATGGAACCCGTGCATGCTGGAAGATTTCTGTTTTCCTTTTTATAGTTAGAAACTTGCAAGGGAGCTGCAGGTTACTGTCTTGCCATTTCCGTTTGGCCTTCAGTGACGAAGATTAGAACTGCCCTCCATTGAAAGAAACACATTAGAGGTGGAATGATCCTACAGCTGAACTCTGGAACTGCTTAGATTTCAGAAAAAATATTTCCGAAGTCTCTTGCAGTTTGAATAACTTTTTATGGTAAAGCTTCTGTCTTTAATTCTTGTGACACCCTTCTTTGGAACACTGATGCCACATTAGAAAAAGGCTAGATCAGTATTTCACTTTATGAAGGATGGCCATGTGTTCTGGTATAATATTTATTAAGAATTTGTTTTATCTGAGAAAGAGCTATACCTATCATGGGGCTGTGGTTGCAGGAGCAGGAATTAAACAACTCATCTCTGGTTTTAGCCTTTCTGTTATTTTCCATGGGTGACAGGCATTCTTAAAAAGGCACTTTTTTGTTTTGGTTTGGTTTTGTTTCTGAAGAACAGTAATCCTCATGCCTTACTACCAATGTGCTGATGGCCAAAGCACTTATTTTCACAACCAAAATTACTATTAATTACAGGTTCTTTTAATGGATGATCATAGCTGTTGGCTTAAAAATTTGCAGTAGCCTCTCAGTCTTTCTTGAAAGTCAAGAACTTCTTGTTATTGGACACACTCTTTGAATGGGTTTAAAAAAACAGACAAACAAACAACCCAGCCAGTTTTAAGTGGGAGACCAGTTCAAAATGACATTAACATGTTGCATATTAATATGTTCAGATGGCAGCAACAAATTTCACTGAACAAGTATTCAGTTTCAGATAATAAATGTCACAGAAATTGTTGTTTGCTCATCTCTATATGAGCTTGTTGCAATCCGAAGTCATCAGAAGTAGACATCACTGAATTATTTCAGCATTACCCTGAAAGTCACATGTATGAACTTGGAGTCAGAAGATTTGAGCAGTGCTGAAAAATAAATAAAGCTACATCTTATTTTTTTTTCAACATGTTTGGTTTGCAAAATATTTCTGAAAGATAAAAGCAGTACAGTAACATAACTGCAGAGACTTATCTTCCTCAACTACCTCATTACAGTTCTGTTTGGCTGACTTGAAAATACTATTTAGCAAATGCTTTGTTGGCCAGGAAATCTTGAAAATGAATCAAAAGTTTGTTGTTTTTTTTTTTTTTAATTATTTTAAAAATACTGTGGTCATTTTCTGTCCATTTTTCCTGAACTGATGTACACAGAAATTATAACTGTATCTTCCCACTATATAAGTAAAACACGAACCTGTTTCATGAATGAATTTAAGAAATATTGCTATGCTTCAGTGGATAGAATAGTTAAAGGTGTTGTTTTTTACATTGGTACATAGGAATGGTAAGAATATGCTGTACATTTTTTATTTGTTTACTAGTAGAATCTATTTTAAGGATTTTGCATTTGAACTAAAAATAAGTTGTCACGAATAGAAAATTTCACCTGTTTTATCATGCATGGCAATTGCAATCCAGCTAATTCATTATTTTTGACAAGATTTTCTTTTAATTTTAAAGCTCCGTGATAGCCTCTTTCTTTAGAGAAAGCATGCTAAATATTATTCTGCCAGATTTATGTAAATAACAGAAAATGTAGTTAAGGCACCTGAAATCATAGATTTCATTCAGTGGTTTAGAAAATAACTAATAAACTAATTGTCTTTGCATTTATAGAGTTATGTGTAGTTTTGGCAAAACAAATGATCCTTTAGGAATATAATAAATAATCCTTACAAAAGGATTTAGATCTTTTAGAAGACAGCACACCTCCAAGAAGAAGGTGTCTAAAAACTTTAATAAGGCTAAATTCTAAAATCTGTACCTTGCTTGTGAAATGTAATTTTTATTCCCTGCTCAACTCTGGGCAAAAAGGTTATCTTTTTGCAACCTTAATATTGGAAACTAAAGTGATTGTTTGGAACAGCCGTGCAAATTCTAGAATTAATTCTTTTAGATGACTGTAAGTGAACTAAATCTAATTCTATAAAAATTGCTCTGAGTCTATAACTTCTAAATGTACTCTTGTACAAATGTTTTACCTGTATAGTCCCTGTCTAATATTCCCAGAGTGGGGTCATGTGTGTATTAGAATTCAGATGGCTTGTTACATCAGCGTACCCGTAACTAGTTATTGTGCATGAACTTTTGTTTCATGCCTCACAACCTCCGAAATACCAATTCAGAGGCAGTATTTTCTAGCCAGCCCCTCATGGCACTTCGGATATTATTTAATGCTTTGTTGAATAAACAGATATTTTAAACTATATTTATTTTTCATATGATATTGATGAAGATATTGAATAGTACTCGTCCCAATATGGAACTGCAAGAGAATTTTCAGCTTTAGTATCTAAAATGGTGAGTCCCAAACTTTACTGGGTTTGGCTACCAGCTGTTTCAGGTTTGCAAGTACAAATACAAGTTTAGGCCATTTATTTTTCTGTCTAAAGGTCTGTATTCCCCTTCTCTCTCCATCTCCATTCCCCATTTCAGATCCTTTTTGCTAGTACTTGGCAAAGATTAATTAAAATTTGAAAAGGAAAAGCTCTGAAAATAATTGGGATTACATAAAATAACCTTTGGTGTTTTGCTAATTATACTGTTAATCTGAAGCTTACATTTGTGAGTGAATGTTCATGTTTTTGCATATATTCAAAACGTTAACTGTATGAAAATAAATGATGGGTTGATATGGTATTAGTAATATAAGATAAAGAGGTTTCAGAGAGGTGTCAATCTGAGTATTAAAGAAAACTAAATGTTATGATTAAATGTGACATTTGAATATATTTAGATGAAGGCATTATTAAGACAGTCAAATAACCTTAATTCTGCTCTTTGTTAGTACTATTCACCAGCTCCGTAGTTACAGTTGTGGTATTTCAGTATTTCTGCAGCTTAGATTAAAATGATTTTTTTAAAAGTCTTTGTTTCCTTTTCTACCTCTTACGTATTTTGGCAAATATTCCCTGTATGATATTTTATTACTTCTCTGTATCTAATAGAGAGATGCTTTTGAGGTTCACAGAATTGTTTTGCTCAGACAAGCTCCTGTTTTTTCTTTAGAAAAAAAAAAATATACCAAGGCTTTATAAGAATGATATTTTTTTCATTAATGAAGTTGTCCATAACATAGAATTTATTTTAAGTTATAAATGCCTGTCATAAATATATATTTTAGGAGCATCACTCATTAAAGCATTAATGAAGGATATATTTTGTTGTATAAAGAGTTTGTGTTCTAATGCAAGTTAGGGTTATTAGTTTATAGAAATAGTTTATAGACATTAGTTCAGAATTAGATGATAGAATTAGTTTACGGAGATTTCTTTTTGAATTTCCTTTGAATCTAAAGTAATTTTACAGAAAGAAAAAAAATGCAGGAAATATCTTGGTTAATCTAAAAGTTTTAACAAGTTCAGTTAGAAAGTAGTCATGTTTTAAACATTTTTATCAAATTTTAAATGCTTAATTGAGCCCCCTCTGGATTATTCCTAAAATAGTTTAATTTATAAGAAAACAATATAGGAAATTTTAAAGGAGACAGTCTACTGCTTGTAGGATTGTAAAAGATATTGCAGATAAATACTGAATTTTTAATCTGTCAGATTTCAAAACATTTGATCTGAGTCCTTAAATATTTGTGAATAAAGTATGCACCAGTTTTTAATTAGTATTACTTCACACTGTGAAGAAGCTTTAAAAGCAGTAGGATAATATTAGTCAGCAATTGTAAGAAAATGAAAGGCAGTATTAATGTATGTTCTGCCAGCTGTCTGCATCTTAAATATTTTGACGTTCTCACAATAAAAACATGTCCCTAGGAGTACAGAAGCTAAAAGTTAAGCGAAGTAGCTGTTGCTGAAGTGTCATGTTATGGAAAGTATTCTGTGAGATAAATGGTATTAGTGAAATATAATACTATAATAGAACCTTCTTAACCACCCTGATTAAAAAAAAATAATATAATTACGGATTTGACAGTTAGGAAATATCAGAAATAAGACTAATTGTATTACCTCATGTTGCATCTAATCCCCTTGCATTTATGTATAGTCTATAATTCTATATGTACATTGTGTTTCTATGGAAACTATTTCTCATTCATTTTATGGGAAGGGCAAAGTTCAAGAATGTTAATTAGTTTGGTTTTCTTCTTTTCATCACTCTGTGCATGACCCTATTCCTCATTCATTAGTAAGTATTAAGTCATGCTCTAAAGAGAGAATTCTTATTTTGCCCTACCTTTTTTCTATAACAATTATCTTTATGGTCCCCAAAACTTCACAATCCTTAACTAATTTGTTTTTTATCGTTGTCCTGGTTCCGACAGGGATGGGGTTAACTTCCCCAGGGATGTGGCAGGAGACACAGGTATTCCATCCTATGTGAGCCATGCCGGGGCTATAGGGGGGACCTGGTTGGGGGAGGGGGTGGGAAGTCACCACTCGGAGCGGTCTGGGGCGGTCTGGGTCTGGTTGGTGAGCGGTGGTACCGTAATCACATTTGTATATTCCTTTATTGGTGTTATTGTTTTTCCCTTTCCTTTGCTGTTCTGTTAAACTGCCTTCATCTCAACCTGTGAGTTTTGTCTTTTTCTTCCGATTTTCCCCACGGCTGTGACCACGGGGTTGAGCGAGTGGCCGTGTGGTTCTTTGTTGCCCGCTGAGGCCAAACCACAACAATAGTATCACGGATGGCGATACCGCTGTTTTCATCCTTACTGGCATAGTAAGTGACAAAGTATGAGTGGTGGGATTTTAGGTCTGAAACATCAGCTAATGCTAAATATTTCACCTGGAACAGTGAATTTTTACGAACGGGTATCAGTATGTCAACTCGGTATGTTCAAGCACAGGCTCGTTTGGCTTCAGTTGCAGGTAGAAGCTCTGAGCCTTTCGGCACATGAGATCCCATAATCTAGTTCAAATTTCCCTTGTTTTGTTTGTGGAAAGATCTCAGTGTTAGTGTCTGACATCTCAAATGTTTTTACTTGTAGATTCTGTAAGGTACTTCAGTCTGTTTCTTCTCCTGCACTGCAGAAGTAAAAGAAAGTACGGTAACAAAAAATTCAATACTTGCTGCAGTACAGAAACTGTTTTAAACTGCTCGTGTGGTAACTAAGGTAACTAGTTCTTCCAAGAAATTGAATTTGTATTTATGAGTTTGCAGTATGTTGTTTCATATGGGTATATTTTTTTAATGGAATTTTGCAAATTAGTTTCTAAAAGTAGGCTAATGAAGAGACTTGAGCTTTTTCAGTGCTCGATGTGGGTGACATGACATACATATATCAGTCATTGATGAGTCATTTGACTTGAAAAAAATTAACCCAACATTGGAATAGAAACAGTTATTGAACTACTTAATACTCCTTGATCTTTGTTTTGAAGTTTTTGCTTTGATGTATATTCAGGCCTGTGAGAAATGTTGCCAGCTTATGTTTGGACTAGCTTTTCCTGTAATTTGCATCACACATTGAATCCCGGACATATTTAGTGTGGGAGGGAGGTCCTCTTGTACAACCTCTTGCTCATAGAAGGTCCGCTTAGATCAGACTCTGCGGGTCTTGCTCCATGAAGTTTCAAATATTTCTAAGGCATGAAATTCTGCAGTCTTCCAGTATTTGACTACCTTCATGGTATATTTTTTTTTTTTCTTACACCTAGTCAGAATTTCCTGTGTTGCATTTAATATCTGTAGTCGCTTGTCTTAGCTCTGTGAGCCTCTGAGAAGAGTCTGGCTGTGTCTTCTCTACCTCCTCCCATTAAAGACGGCAGTAAGGTCTTTCCCTGTCTTCTGTTCATAAGGGTGGGGAAAACAGTTCTCGTTCTTTCCTCAATCATCCTGCAGTCTGGGCAAGTAACAATACTGTACTTGCTCCAGTATATCGATGTTTTCTTGGCACTGAGGAGCCCAGTGCTGCACCCGGTACTCAAAGTGTGGTCTCAGAGGTGCTGAGCCCAGGGCAATAAGTTGTCTTCTCCTTAGTGGACCTCTGCTGGAGAAGTCTATGAAAGTTAGCTGACATACCTTTTTATATGATGAAAAATAGCGCTGTCCTTGCATGCACAACAAAAATGTACTGTACATGATTTTTTTTAATTATTTTGTTGCCTCGTGCTTTTTATTAGATGTTCTTTCTTTTATCTTTCTGGCAAATACCATGTACTTAGAAAGGTACACAATAATCATTTCGTGGTAGGAAAGGTTATTGGAAAGGTGAGAGTAGTACAGTTCATTGCTAAATCTATAGCCCAGGATAGTTCAACTTGTAGATTTAAGTTGGATTACTGGAATAGTGGTCCAGTAAGCTCAGACATTTTTGTATGTGTGTGTCTGTGTTTTGAGAGACTACTAGTAGCAGTATACTACTACTAGGTTGAGGGTGACTGCTTTAGGAATATTATAACTTTTGGGTAAGGTAGGAGAATCTTATGAATGGGACCAGCATCATAAGAAAAGAAAATATATGAATAAACTATGCCCAATACTAGTATGCAGCTGAAAGGAAATGTAGTATTTAAAATTAAAATCATATGATTTTTAGGAAGTTTGCTTTAAAAGATTGTACGCCCTCTGTATTATCTCTACAATAAAAGCTGAAATGTATACATTTACCATTTTCACATTAAGGTAATGATATACTAAGAATTGTATTTAATGTTCAAATAAGTTTGGGTTTTGTATGTATGTTATTTAGAGTTGCTATTTTAGGATAAAGTTGCTTGTGCACACTAAGTGCTTCATTTCCCATTAAAATCATTCAGTTCTTTGGACATGTCTGATTTGGACTTGGGATGACTATGCCATTCCAGAAGTTTTCTTTCTCACGCATACTCATGACGTTTCTCATGCTTAAACAGGGTTCCCTTGCCACCCTTTCACGGAAATTTTTTGAAGTCTAGATTAGATTTTTAGATGACGGATGGGTTTTTAGATCACTGATAGTAATATTTATCCTTTATTTTCAACAATGTATTGTTTTTACTTTTGTAGCATGCTATTGTAACTATTTTAGTAGTTTACTGTGTATACATAAGATGCAATGAGGATCTTCTCCACAAAGACTGTGCAAGGGTTTGTCTGCTCCAGTGCTTTGGACATTGTCTGAGGCAACTGAAATGTTACAAGATTTTTGCCATTTATTGCCTGAGATTTTTAATGAGCATTTAATGACTAGATGTCAAAATTCTACAGACCTACAGTGCATGGATTTAGCAAACTTAGAAGATAAGCAGTCAGGCTTTACCTGCAATTGTGTAAGAAAATACCAATTCTAAGTTAATGATTTTCAGGGTATGGACAGTATTTCTAGTTAATTGTTATTTGTGTATTTTTTGAAGGTCTATAATAAATCAAGAGCTCAATGCATTTGGATGTCAAACACAAATAGTAATCTAAATAGTAATATAGTAGTCTAAATCCAAGGTTATACCACTCTGACTTGGTCTAATTTGCATCAGGTCTTGAAATACCTGTCTAGTTTGTGCTCTTTTAGATTTAAAAAAAAAAAAAAAGTGATTTCCTGATTGTAGCATCTCAGTTCGTGAGTACTTCATCTTAGACAAATAATGGAAGAGCAATAATGGTCTAATTTATACATAATTCTGTTTTCTTTTGAACTTTATGCTTTTATTTACTAAGATGACACCCTTCACAAATTCATCGTTGATTTCTGTTATTTATTCCTTCTCTTAAGTAAAAAAAAAATTTTGGTTTTGTTAATGATATTTTTACTCCTTTTTTAAATTTAGGCTTAAGGAAATAAGTTGGGTTTGTCACAGTATTCTGTGACTGGTTTTGAAATTCATAGTGCATTTTAGTTTCTTTCCTACTACAGATTCGTCCACATCTTCCAGTTCTTTGGCATGACTTCTTGATGTTTTGTTTGTATGATTAATTATATTTCATGGTTTGTAACTACTGAGCATTGTGTCCACTGTCCATCTTGCAGGCTGCGAAAGGTGGAGATTTGTGGGATTTTTTGTTGGGTTTCCTTGTGTGGATTTTTTTTTATTACTGTGATGTTTAGCTTGATTAGAACCTCAGATCAATCTCTGAGGGAGAAAGTATACATTATATTGATTAGTCATGAAAAGTATTGTTTTCTTACAGCTTTTATGGTCCCTTTTGGTGTTTTTGTTATCCATGTGTACAAGAATGCTGCAGTTACAATAGTCTTTTATTATTTATTTTTTGTCTAGGTGTATGTTTTCCAGTTAGTAAAAGGCAGGGCAAAAAAAAAAGTAGAAAAGGAGAATAAACAAATTCTAATTTATCCACAGTTATCATACTGGCCAAGGATTTTTTTTTCTTATTCCAAAGTTATGAATTATGTTGCATATTACACTAATCTTTACAGAATTTATATATATATATTTAATAATTTGTAGTTATATAGAATCGCTATAGGTAATACTATTGAAGAGATTTTGCTTCTGATTCATGAGACATCTTCTAAGATGTCAAATGTGGAACTAATGAAAAATGCTACATTAAAGTAAAGGAATGAAATACGGAGTCATGCTTGAATTGGAAGGTTTTTTGACTGTTTAAATACCTGAGAAAATTTACTTAAAGAGGAGATAATTTACTGTAAGCTTGAAAAGAAAAAAGTGCAATTTAAATGCAAAACATAAGGGGGGGGGGGGGAACAGTGTTTAGCAATATTACTGAGACATGGCAGTACTGCTTCCCATTTAATTAGAGTGACAAGGCAAAATATTACTGTAGGTAGCTTTCTACAAAAAAAAATGTACGTTACTTGAAGTCAATTTTTCTTGAGGAAGCCATATTAGCTGAGAAATAACTGGGTTAAAAAGACTTTTATGGCTGAGTTATTGAAATCTAGATAAAATACATGTGGAATGAATGTATGTGGAATATGTGTATTAGTATCTATATAGCATATAAAATATATACAGGTAACTACAATATAGGTAATCATCAGATAGAAATTGTAAAAACTATAGGCAATTTTTTTCCTTTATGAAAGAATATAAACTGTGGGATGTCTGAGTACTATAACAGAACTGTCGTTAGCTTAACACAAAGCCTGTGACCTGTTCTCATAAGCGCAGACCTGTATTTTGCTGGGTTATAAAACTCTCATATATTTTCCCTTTGTTTTCTCCAATAAAGGAATATTTATATTTCCAATTAAGGGATGAATGATATTTCTGTCAATATCTTTCATTTTTAGTTGAGACATTTCAAACTTGTATTATTTTTCTGTAAACTTACGATGAAAAGACAGAGCTTTCATCACAGAAATAGCACTACCTTACAATATCAAATGCCAAAAGTTAAAGTAGGAACAGTGTGAACTGGAAAACCATTTCAAATTAGATAGTCAAAAAGTCCAAAATACAGTATAGAGAGTCAAAATGAAGGAGATTTGGGAAAATATTCCTACCTGCACTTTACCTTAAACATTGTGTTTGTCTAGAAGGTTATTGAGAAGTATTTATAGGAGCTTTGAGAAACTGGTAAAAATGGACAAGGAGAAAGCTGAGGTACTCAACATTTTGCCTCAGTCTTCACTGGCAAACTCTCTCCCCACATGTCTCAAGTGGATGAACCACAAGGCAGGGACTAGGGGAGCAAAGTCCCTCCCACTGTAAGAGAAGATCAGGTTCATGATCACCTGAGGAACCTGAACATACAGCAGTCTATGGGACCTGACAAGACGCATCCTGGAGTCCTGTAGGAATTGGCTGTTGTAGTTGCCAAGCCACACTCCATGATATTTGAAAAGTCATGGCAGTCAGGTGAAGTCACTGGTGACTGAAAAAAGGGAAACCTTGCACCCGTTTTTAAAAAGGGTAGAAAGGAGGACCCTGGGCACGACTGACCTGTCAGCCTCACTTCTGTGCCTGGAAAGATCATGGAACAGATCCTCCTTAGGATCTACACTAAGGCACATGGAGGACAGGAAGGTGATTTGAGAGACCCAAGATGGCTTTACCAAGGGCAAGTCCTGTCTGACTAACCTCATGGCCTTCTATGCTGAAGTGACTACATCAGGAGACAAGGGAAGAACTATGGATGTCATCTATCTGGATTTCTGTAAGGCCTTTGACATGGTTCTCCGCAACATCCTTCTCTCTAAATTGGTGAGGTATGGATTTGATGCGTGGACTGTTTGGTGGATGAGGAAGTGGCTGGACGGTCACATCCAGAGGGTAGTGGTCAATGGCTCAATGTCCAGATGGAGATCATTGACAAGTGCTGTCCCTTGGGGGTCCATACTGGGACCAGTACTATTCAATATCTTCATCAATGATGTAGACAGTGGGATCAAGTGCACCCTCAGCAAATTTGCAGACAACAAGCTGAGTGGTGTGGTTGATGTGCCTAAAGGATAGGATGCCATCTAGAGGGACGTGGACAGGCTCAAGAATTGGGCCCATGTGGACCTTACGCAGTTCAAGAAGGCTAAGTGTAGGGTCCTGCACCTGGGTCAGGGCAAACCCTGGTATCAGTACAGGCTGGGAGATGAAAGGATTGCGGATAGCCCAGCTGAAAAGGACTTGGGGATACTGGTCGATGAAAAGCTGGGCATGAGCTGGCAATATGCACTCACAGCGCAGAAAGCCAACCGCATCCTGGGCTGCATCAAAAGAATCATGTCCAGCAGGTCAAGGGAGGTGATTCTGCTCCTCTACTCCAGTCTGGTGAGACCCCACCTGGAGTGCTGTGTCCAGTTATCGAGTCCTCAGCACAGGAAAGACATGAGGAGCATCACAAAAATGATCGGAGGCCTGGAGCACCTCTGCTATGAAGAAAGGCTGAGAGAGTTGGGGTTGCTCAGCCTGGAGAAGAGAAGGCTCTGGTTCTAATGGGCACAAGTTAGAACACAGGAAGTTCCGTTCAAATACACGGAAACACTTCTTTACGGTTCAGGTGCCAGAGCACTGGCACAGGCCGCCCAGGGAGGCGGTGGAGTCCCCTTCTCTGGAGAGTTTCAAGACCCACCTGGATGCAGTCCTGAGTAATGTGCTCTGGGCAATCCTGCTTTGGCAGGGGAGTTGGGCTAGATGGTCTCTAGAGGTCCCTTCCAACTCTGAAGATTGCGTGATTCCGTGAGACCTTATTGCAGCCTGTCAGTACTTAAAGGGGGCTTGTAAGAAAGATGGGGACGAACTTTTTAGCAGGGCCTGTTGCAATAGGAGGAGGGGTAATGTTTTCAAACTAAAAGAAGATAGATTCAGACTAGGTATTAGGAAGACATTTTTCCAGTGAAGGTGGTAAAATACATGAACAGGTTGCCCAGAGAGGTGGTAGATTTTCTGTCCCTGGAAACATTCACGGTCAGATTGGACAGGGCTTTGAGCGACCTGATCTAGTTGAAGATGTCCCTGTTCATCGCAGGGGAGTTGGGCTAGACAGTCTTCAAAGGTCCCTTCCAACCCAAACTGTGCTATGATTCTATGATTCTATAACTAATATTTATAATCATGAAAGGGATTAGAGCAGCATTTTCCTAAGTTTTTTCTATGTTTGAAATATCACTGAAACTCCTAGATATTTTTCTTTCAGGTTCTTTGCTGCATTTCAGGTGAATCCTAACAGTTTCCCTTCTGAAATTTTACTTACAGCTCTTACTGTGTAATGGACACACATGCTCATCCCTATTAGTTAACTACTTGCATTTCTGTTACTCATTTTTAAAGTCTTTTAACCACATGTCTAGGCATTAGCAGTCTTTTAACAAAACACCCTGAGGAAAAATATATTCACATATCTTTAACATTTTCTTTCATATGTAAGCAGGCAAAAACCAAGATATCACTTTGTCATTTTATAAAATCGAACTAATTTTTATAAGCATTCACAATATCAATTATTATGCTAATGAGACAAACATTTGGGGTAATAGGTAAGTAAAGTGTTTCAGAAGTGGAGATGTTTCCTGAAGGATACTATTATCTGATTCCTTTTGTGAAAGACAAAAAATTTCAAAGAATGTTAAATAAATTCTCTCTGTCCTTTTTAGCATAGAAATTTTCTCTCATGAGATAGTAAGTTGAGACAGGTTGACAATTGATATATGTCAAAGGAAGTTTTAGATAAATAAAATACTACACCAGCTAAATAACAGACTGACTTAGAAAGACACTTGCAAGGGTGTGCATGTCTCTATGCACGCACACACGTATATATAAAACTTCTGAAAATTATGAATTAATGAATTAATAGAATGCAGGATGAGGATTAGGAATGTCAGTGTCAGAAATGATTTATTTGGACCATGATAGCAGAAAATACTGAGGTTAGAGGATCTCTAAACCACTGATTATTGTGCAGTTGCTGCTCTGCACTTCACACAGTGGTCGTGCCATACGTCTGATTGTTTCAGCTTGCCTTTAAAATTCCTCTTAGGTGACTGACATTTTTCGTCTGTATGTCCAAATTAAATAGCAAATGAAGTAGATTGTCTACTAAAAATCAGATGTAATATAAAGGATAGTAGATGTTGTACATGTGTACGTAAAGAAGGCATCTGTAACATTTTTTGAAATACAGACCTGATGAGTAGAATTTGTTTAGTTAACTTCAAATGTCCAAAATGCAGACATGTGGAATTGAGCTAGTGAGCTCCGGAATCACTTGAATTCAGTAAAGGGAAACAGGAAATTCTAGAATCATAGAATCTTCGAATCATTTAGGTTTGAAAAGATCCTTAAGATCATCAAGTCCAACCATTAACCTAACACTGCCAAGTCCACCACTAAACCACATCTACATGGTTCAGCTGAGCTGTTTCACGTATCTATTATAGAGGTGAAATCTACATCCTCTTTAATAAGTTGACTTTCTTTCACTTGCTGTAAGGTTAGCTTAGAGTAGCTCAAATGTACGTGTTTATACTGTAGGTCGAGTTTCATCAGACTAAATTTAAAGATACCTCTCACTACAAGGAAAACGACTTCAAGCAGTAATAACAGAAGTTAAAACTCCATGGTGAAAGAGTAATTCTAGAGAAAAACAGATTGGTTCAACAAGATCACTTCCTATTATCCTCATGTGAATGATAATTAAAAGACAGCCAGCTTAAGGTGGATAAGACTTAGGTCAAAAACAATTCACAGAGGGTTGGAACACCTCTCCTGAGAAGAAAGGCTGAGATAGTTGGAGTTGTTCAGCCTGGAGAAGAGAAGGCTCCAGGGAGACCTTATTGCAGCTTTTCCATACTAAAGGGGGCTTATAGGAAAGACGGAGAGAGACTTTTTACCAGGCCCTGTAATGACAGGACGAGAGGTAATGGTTTGGAACTAAAAATGAGTAGGTTTACATTGGACATAAGGAAGAAGTTGTTTTCTTTTACAGTAAGGGTGGTGAGGCACTGGCATGGGTTGCCCAGGGAGATTGTGGATGCCCTATAATTGGAAGTGTTCAAGGTCAGGTTGAATGGGGCTTTGAGTAACCTGATTTAGTGAAAGATGTTCCAGTCTATGGCAGGTGGTGTTGGCTAGGTGATCTTTAAAGGTCCCTTCCAACCCAAACCGTTATATGATTCTATGTTGCACTTTGTAGTGGTCTTTCTATTGGAGGCACCTGGTAATACCTAAGGGTCTCTTACTTGGATTGAAAACTGGAATCCCTCTTTTTGGCACAGGATATAATTCAGCACTTCAGTATTACTCCAGGCAGAAGAGAATCTTGAGATCAGAGTTTATCTGCTATCATCAGCAGAAAGAGATTGAAGTATGAGTCTTATGAATCATCACATACTGGATTATTTTTAATCACAATCATGTAAACAAAATGGAAACTATTCTAAAAGACATGGACAGGCTGTGTCAGTTTTATATAATACAAATATATAACTTTTAAATGCTTGTACTTGAAATCTGAAGCTGATATAGATCAGTGAGAAGATGGTATTGGTTTGCTGTTGCTTCTGTTGTGTTTTTTTGTTTTATTTTGATTAAAAACTTGGAGTGGGAAAGGAGAAGGAGGTTCTATTTTCTGCTTTGATTTGACTGGAATACTAGCTGGTCCCCAAAACCAAGCTTATGTTGGATTTTTTTTCCTCCTTTAGTTATGCCCTGTACCATTTCCTCTAAAGTGACTCTTGCTGAGGTTGAAAAAGTTACCCATATCAGTCATAAAAGACCTCCCAAGCGATAACAGGAGGAGGAAGGATTGAGCACAGCCTTGACTCCATTGCTCAACACTTTATCTTTCTGCTTAGTAAAACATGAACTGAATAGAAGAACTGCAGTAATTTAGAAGTAGAGCATTGGTTGAATTCGTTGCCAAATATGCCAAACCTTTAGCTTTTATTTAATTCCCTGTGATTGATATTAGATCCTTTTGTGCATTATCTGCCAGTTGGAATGAAGTCTGGCATCCCAAAAGTGGTGGTTTTGACATTAATGCAACTTCAGAGAAATTATATTTTCTGTAAAGCTTTAGCAGCACTGAAGATAAATACAAAGGGTAATAAGTAGTGTAATGATCTTTGAATCTGCAGCTTCATCCTATCCAGTATCCCAGAAGGCTAATGTAATTTCACAGGAGAAGGTACGAAGATGTATCACTTATCTTTCTCTTCCATGCCTATACTATCAACTCAGATGTAATACATTAACATTTGAATGCAAAAAAATTGTCAATCAAGAAGTAGATAGAGGCATACATTTGAAGGCAGAAAGAAAGGAAGGGAAGTGGAAATACATGCGTGTTGATGCAGAGGTTTGTTACGAATTCTGACATGTATTTAATGTATTAAAATCTCTGCTTTGAAGTATAAATAAAAAGCACGTGTTCTGTCACTGATGTTATCATATTGATTTGATAGCCTTTTATTTATGCAGTGCTAATGTGAAGACTTTTCTGTAAAGTAATTGTGGAATTCTGAGTTAATCAAGGTATTTCAATACAAAACGTAAAAGGAAAAAAGCCTCAGTGGTTTTAAAAGCTGTGAATAGATTACAACACAGGTATGAATAAATTGAAATGTAAATTTTTACTATGACAGCTATAAGTTCAAAGTAGTATCAGTTCTTCTCATTCTCTTTATGCCACCAACTTTACTGGCTATGCTTAGGTTTTTTAAAGAAAGCCGTAGATATTCTAATTGGCTTAAATATCATAATTAACAAAATTTCCTCATTATTTTATATTTTCAGGTAACATGCGGTTGGAACATGAGTGAATACATTTCGGGCAAAAAAAATCTTTAATACTCCATCTAGGCAGTTTTACATAACAGAAAGTCTGATATCAATGTGCAGAAATACCTATCTTTTCAACCACATCTCTGATCCGGAATCTGTTTCTCTGGTTTCACAGTTACCATTACTCAGTGTTTCTTTAACTCTCTTGTCACTTTATGATTCTTCCCTCACACACACACCCTGCCCCAAGTGGCCAAGAAAAGCGAAATCCTTATTTCTGGCCCTAATAGTAGAAATCATAACAGCATAATCTTACTACTTTTTTTCTTGCGTATTGCTTATAGATTCCCGTTTCAAATTGTGTTCTGTATTGTTTGAACTTTCAGTCTTCCAGTGAGCACTGGCTGAATGAAACCCAGAAAGTACTGCTTGTTCTGAGGTTGCAAAGTTCATAAAGCCCTGAAGGTTTCTTTGGCATAAATTCTACCTTAAGTCCATAAGTTCATATGAGCTGTCGGAAACAGGTAAATTCTAGGAAAATGTTAGCTTGAGTTTGGGCTGTGAAGTTCTGCCCACCTGTATCCTAAAACTTAATTTCTCAATAGAACTAATTTTGAGAAAGCACTGAGAATCTGTGACTTCGTGGTGAGCATTAGAAATATTTGGTATCTCAGACTTATTTGCTTCTGATCTAATGAAAGTACACCAATAAAAGAAGTCTTTAAATTGTGAAAAAAATTTATAAAGTATCATCACTTGAAAGAAGATAACTGAATTAATTCAGTTCTGCTTGTTAGGCAGATTTTTAGTTCTATTTTAGTGTGAAGCTAGGAAAAAAAGATTGACTGTTTTGATTTACAAACTTAAAAGGAAATGAAGTACTTTAAGTAGTAAATTTGTTTTTGCATAATGGAAGTATGAGCATTTGTATCACGCTTTGATACTAGCCACTTTGATGATACTTGTGTATTCCAGTTAGTTTTCTGCTGGTGAAATGGGCGTTCTGCCATAAATGTTATTTTTTTTATTTATGGAATTATGTATACTGAAGCCTAATTTAGCTGTAAGACTATATTATTATTATTATTAATATTATTGTTGTTATTATTATTCCTTGTAGACTCTTTGGAAGCTAAAGAAAGATCAAAGAGGTCTATGTCAGTATTTAGAGTAAGCAAGCATTTAATTAAGCCTAGTAGCTTTGATGTGTGTAAAATACAGTCAGTGCTTATAGACTGTGACATTTTAAGTCAGATTGTATTTTCAGAATAAGAAATACTCAGAATCTTTCAGAATAAGATCTATGAATTGTAGAATACGAGATCAATGAAAAACTGCAATGGTTTCTGTTGTCTTTGAGTTAGGCTACCTAATTCTTGGAAATCAATGAATCTACTCCAGTTGCATTTCTGAGTAATTGAAAGCTGTATCTGGACTTATATCTACATAAACTTTGCATAAATGTAAACCTTTAACTTAGGAATTTTCCAGTTATGATGGTTAATGAATTGCAAAATGCCTTCAGGGAAAAGATTACTAGAGAGAGAGAGTCAGACAAGTCATCTGTTTAGCTTAAAGCACCACCTGTCTTCAGGGCCAAGACTGTTACTTTGAGTACTAGTCTATGTTTCTAAGACCCTTGAACTCAATATCTAGTAACTAACTATAACAGAGTGAAGCTGTTAATTGATTTTTGAAATTATAGTTTAAGTAAAATTAAAATGAATTTTGTACATGCAAATCTGTGAAAGTTCAACTTTTTGAAGTGATCAGGACACTGACTCTTATTTCTGACAGTAATTAGAATAGTGTTTTTCATCACTCCATGAACATGGAGTTCATAATTTTCTTTGATTTATTTTCATACATGTACAGTCCTAAAAATAATGGAGAATATATAAAAAAATTATCTTCTAAAGAAGTTTCTTTCCCCTTACTCTATTTTTGTTGTGTTTCTAGATTGATAGGTCTGTATTTACATATTCTTATAATTACACAAATGACTTTGTGTGTTATTTGTAAATTATTTGGTTCAAAATGTTTGTTTAGCATGTATTACAGAATGGCTGATGCCCATTGGATTGCTTGGGAATGTGTCAATTTAAATAAACATCTTTCAAGTCAAACTAATAGAAGGTAATGAGATGATCTGCCCTACCTAAAGAAATATTCTCTGCACTGAATTCACTGATGTCTTTCACAGCCCACAGTTTCAAGACAATAAATTTTAGAAGTGCTACAAGTTATTTTACTCAATAAAACATAGTGTTGAACCTGAGAGAATCATTTTTATCCTAGGTATGCTTCTTAAAGACCAACTAGTCAGCTCTCGCGTCATTATTTTGGAAAGCAGAGCATTCTATCTGGTATGGAAACTGTCTTAAGTGTTTAGTTTGTGAACTGGTAGGTTTGAACTTACCTGTTTTTAAAAAAACATAACTTTCATTTCAAATTCATATCCTAATAAATATATTTGCAAACTAATCCCAATTTGGAAATAAAGATACTCATTACACTAGCCGTATGCTAGGCTTATTGTTTTTAAAAGTTTGCTCCTAGCAATTATTTTTCTAATTCAGTGTTCTTGGAAGCAGTTAACCATTTGTTTCCTAACACAGGAGAGTGTTTTTGAACTATTTGTGGGATGGATTATACCTTTAGTTTGTAAGCACAGAGCATTTAAGAATGCAGAAGAAATGAGCCGTGTCGTTATCCAACGAGCTGTTGTGTAAGACTCTCCTACCTATTTTAGTGGGTGCACTACAAAGATAATCTATTTTTAACCTATTGATGACTGAGTGAATGAAAAGAAGTATTTCAGCATACTCTACACACTATTGAAGGTTGACCATGTAAATTGACTTTAACCAATATCATAATTCAGACAAAGACACAATCATCATAAGAGTAATTCAAACAATAATAATTATCTAGATGATATTTCTTTTACTGGATTGTTTACTATATTATTACAATGTGAGATGGAAGGTTTGGTATCCATCTTACTGCTTTTTCACTGGACAGTCAGGAGTTTCATTGGGCAGGCACCATGTCCAAGCATTGGTTGTGACTGTGTGTTATGTGAAGTTAGATTTTGCAATTATTCATTTTAGCTACCTGGAACATTTTAAAGGGTGTGGGTTTGTTAATAGTAGTGTAACTTATTGATAGCTACGAATCTTTGATTATCTCTGTTCAGAGGCTTTGTTTGTATGTTTTCATGTTGATGTTCTGAAAATAAGACAGGTACTGTGACTCTCCTTAGATTCGAGGGACAGAAGCCAAAATTTTCTTCCTGCCATTCAGTTAGACTGTTTTGTTGGCTACAACATAAACCATGGCTCTCAAGCAAGACCTTCTTTATGAACTGCCATAGTATTCAGAGAGGGGCTTGTTGGTTCTGTCTTAAGTCATTGTAGTTGAAACCAAATATGCAACTATAAAATTACCAAAAGAAATTATTTCATTCTTCTTACTTCAGCACTTGGGAATTACCATGTTGCCTTTAACTACCAGCATTAATGTCACTTCTCTGCATATGAAAGCCATGACTTAACACTGCTGCTTTGAATTTTTTGCTTTTGGGACTATGAAACCCCTCGAGCTTTCTGCAGACTGTTAAACTACAGTATTTCTCCAAAAATGTTTTGCATCTTTTCATGGAATATAAAATGTGTATCTAGTACACGTTCTCTATAGTTACCTCTCTGTTTTGGCATAGGATACTGTTTTCTGTTAGTGATGAATGACAGATCATGTAGGATCTCCTTTTCATAGCCGTTGTAAAATAAATGTCTGTCATTGAATTTATATAGGCAAAAAAATTCAGGGAAATGGGGAGTGAATGTCAGGTCATGTAACAAAGAAATGATTGCAAAATGTGAAGATTTTTCTTTCTGTTAATTCTCTTTTGCTAAGTTATATACTCTAGCAAGTACTTTAAGGATAAGATTTCATTTGACTGGTTCTCTTTCCTTCCGAAAGAGACTTAGAAACTATATAAAATAGGTATTTAAATTGCCAGTACTCAATACACCTTGGTTGTAGATACAGTCATTTGCATTCTCTTTGTTTTTAATTGTTTTTTGTTTTTTTGTTTTTTTGTTTTTTTCTTGGTGGTCTGAGGAGCACTGTAGACTGGGGGCTCTCAGATTGCTTAAGGTATCAGCTGAAATTTTAGTAATTTCTGAACATAAGTGTGGATGGCCAGATTTCTGGGCTTTGCATGTCACAGTTCTTTTTCCTCATTTTGCTCAAGGTATGTATTTGCTCCCTCTCTTCCAGATTTATTTCCATGGGCAAACTTAAAAGTTTCTCCTATTGCTTTGAAAGGGTTGTATTACAATTTGGAAACCTAATTTTGTGATTAAATCATTGAGGAACCAAAATATAGACTTCAGTTGAAGAAACTTAGGTGCATCTGGGAGTTTGTGAAGATGCTGTTAAGTTCTCCTTTTTCATTGTATGTTTTTCTCATTTTGTTGGTTTGCCTACAATATTTATAGCAAACTATTATTAATCTTGGGATAATCCAATTAAGACTTTTTTAGTACTGGTTGGTATCCTGGAGAGGACCAATAACGACAGAATACACTTCATTTACTCTTTAAAAATGCTGCATAAGAAAAGACCTGTGGGCACTTTGAACCAGCTATCACTTAGTAGGCAGATGGAACCATTGAGTAAGAATGTAAAACAATTAAAGGGAAGAAAAAAAGCCGTCCTAATGTTCCTGAGCTCTTCATGCTTATTTTCAAGTCTGCATTTATCTTTTCTTTTTTTCCTTAAAGGCATTTCTAGATTCTTTTTTCTTCTTCCTGCTACCTTTCTTAATCACATGCTAACTGCTGAGCAAATTCTGAAGTAATCTTTGTAAATACAAGAGAGACTCTGACCAGTAGACACTGATGATTCTACAGAGAACCCACACAATTGCGCTGAAGAAATTATTTTCGTAATATATCAAAAAAACCACCCAGAATAAAATTCTTGGGTCTATTCGCTTCTAACCCCTCTTCTCTCACTTGCTTCTTGAAGCTACAGAAAGATAGCACTCTTTCATTAACGTTATGGTCCCTCTTAATCTTTTTAAACCTAGTCTTTCCAGGCTCTTCCTCTAGTCAGTGAAAAATAGATCCTCCATGGCATTCAAGGTAAACATCTATTTTGCATCACCTACTATTTGCAATCCATGAAGGGACCCACCCAGTGGGTGCCAAACTGTGGTTGGGGTGATCCCCTTGTCTCCCTGCAACAGATCCGTCTTCAACTTTTCCTAGTGGATTTTACACCTGAAAACAAGCTGTGGTATTTCTGGCAAATTAAAATGCTCCTTTTTAGTACTAAAAATCATGTATAAGGAACGTGGCGGGGTGGGTAAAACCTGTTGAAAACATCTGACGTGCATAAAATAACAAAGTGAAATTGCCGATAAGCAAAAGAGTTTTCAGAATGTTCAGCGTAGGTATACTCATTGTCTTCAATGTGTTCAGTGGTCTGAAACCTTTTGTGACAAAGGTAATTGAGGAGCTTGCCTGTTTGTAATATAACAAAGGAGTGACTCCTTGAATATATTTAAATAGCCTTTCCAGTGGAGGAGGCTCTCTCATTTGGGAGAGACTATGTAGATGAGAATGGTAGTAGGAAGACTGTTTTAGTAATGTTTAAAACACTACCGGAAAGTAAGTAGTCTTTCCAGGAGGGAAAAAGTAGTGAACTTCAACTTACTGCCATTTCTTCAGAGTTGCCTGTGCTAATTGTTCAGTGGATATACTCAGCTGAGGTAACGGCGCACATGGCCCTCTATAGCAGTAGCGATAATGAAGGGAGCATAGACAGTAAAGTGGTAGGATTCAGACATAAGATGTGCAGTACCTACTCAGATAGGGATTATAATCCCTGCGAAATTTGTCCAAACTGGAATTTTTTCTTTAAATTTTCTCCAGCTAAATGTAGGGGCTGAGCAGTTAATAAGCCATCACTAATGCAGTCTTTATGGGCGACTAAGATGGTTAAGGGATTGGAGCATCTCCCTTATGAGGAAAGGCTGAGAGAGCTGGGACTCTTTAGCCTGGAGAGGAGAAGGCTGAGGGGAGACCTTATTATGGCATACAAGTATCTAAAGGGTGGGTTGAAGGAGGATGGAGCCAGACTTCTTTCAGTGGTTCCCAGTGACAGGACGAGGGGCAATGGGCACAAGTTGGAAGATAGGAAGTTCTGTTCAAATACACGGAAACACTTCTTTACGGTTCAGGTGACAGAGCACTGGCACAGGCTGCCCAGGGAGGCTGTGGAGTCCCCTTCTCTGGAGATTTTCAAGCCCCGCCTGGATGCAGTCCTGAGTAATGTGCTCTGGGCAATCCTGCTCTGGCAGGGGAGTTGGGCTAGATGGTCTCTAGAGGTCCCTTCCAACTCTGAAAACTCCGTGATTCTGTGATTTACCTGAGAAGAGGTGAGTTCCAGGAAGAGGCTATAGACTATCTGAAGCAGCACTTCTTGGGGTTCTGTTGTTTGAACATCTAAGCAGCAGAAAGAATTGTGGACATGTAGTAAGGAATGAGGGTAAGAAAAGAAAACTGTGAAACAAGAAAAAGAATAGGAAGAGAAAAAGGGAGAAAGAATAAAAGGCAGGCAATAATGAAAACTAGGAAGAAAGCCCATGTAAAGAAGAGAACAAAACAGAAGGGAGGAAGGTAAGGAATTAAGAAATGCAAGAATGAAAGAAAAGACTTTATGTGCTTACGTGTCTGTATTTTGTTATTACTACAATAAATAGTAACTGCAGTTAGGAAGAGGTTTGTTATTTTTCTAGGAGCTCTGGAACTTTTTAAGAGTCAGTCTTGGCAATCTGTGCGCTCTTTTGAGACGGGGATAGAATGAAGAGGTTTTATTTTAAACTTGACCTTCATTTTGTTGACTTGCTCTTTTGCCTTTTTGGTGATGTTCACTTTGTCTAAAATGCTGGTTGTTTTCTGATTATTTTTTTTTGTCTTAATGCAGTCAAAGCTTTTAATTTATTTCCACATTTCTTGTATATAATGTTAGTACTGAACTCCGTAGTAGTGTTACAAAAATCTCTATTGACTTAATTTTCCTGTCTCTGTAGGAGTCCAAGTTAAATTATACTTTCTTAAATCTATTTTCCTCTTTCCTTTTCTCCAATAATTAATATCACAATCCTTCTTGTCTCTTAATTTTGTACTTTGTTTTGATTTTTTGTTACGCATGTTCTACTACTATAAGAGAATAATGGAAGGTAAGAGGAAAAAAACATCAAACTTTCTTTTAGATGTTCATTTTAATTTGGGTGCTCGCATATAAAGGATGTTTTGAATGTATTCTGATACTGTAGTAAACAGGAATCACAGGCAATAGAATAATTTCTGCAATGAACCCAGCACTCTTAAAGATTTCATTAGGTCTAATTAGAACTAATTTATTTAAATACCCATGAAAATAACTTAATAGGCTGGAAACCATTCTATTGTACTTAGTTAATTACTTTTTAGTAAAAATGAGCAATTGGGGCCCTGCAAAGAAGAATAGCAAATGAATACGTTTGCTATCATCACTGAGACTTTCTGAAATCATTAGTTTAAATCTTAGGTTGACTTGTCCGCTTATGAATTATTTCTTTTAGCATGTTTTGCAGCTGTATTTGTGCTGTTTCTTCTCAGAAAGTGAGCTCATGTACCAGTCAAGGTTATCTGTGTTTAGCAAAGCCCCTTTCCACTCCTGGGAAGAAGTGGGATCAGATTCTGCAGAGTTTTATTCATTCTCATCTTAGCAAAGTCAGTGAAGCTGCTGAACTTGGAACCTGCTGAAGTTATCCTTAGTATTGGCACAATAGCTGTGCCCGTTGATATGACTTTTCTGGAAAAAAAATTGGAAAACATTTTTTTTAACAGCATTATTGTGCTAGAGAAAGTTTAATAGGCCTATCAGTTTAACAGTTCCTTGATCATAGGGAGGAGTTGTTTCATATTTGTTTAAAGTCATCTCCTTTTGTCCAGATGACCCATGGCTCTAATGACAAATATTTTTTTAAAGCCTCCACACAGTATTCCTAAGAACACACCTCTGTTTCTGCTTTCTTTTTATAAAATTGAGGAGAAAAAAGCCCTTGAAAATATCACCAAGAAAGATGCAAATATAAGCAAGTTTTTTTTAAGAACCAGAAAAGTTCCTCACAGGTCACACTTAGGAGAATGCCTCATGTCTTTAGAGTACAGAAACTTGACATGCAATGTTTGAACTGCTTTCAGATTGAGAGAATGATATCAGTAGAAGACAAGAAAAATTCAAACTGGCAAATTTGGAGTTAAACTACTTGATAATGCAGCTAAAACTACAATACAGTTTGTTTGAGCAAAGGGAATGAATAGATGGTGAGAACTAGGACTCTAATTTATGCTGTGCATTCAAATTCGAGACCTATTTTATTAAATATAGTACAGTCTTGCGGATGAGAAAAGGAAGATGGGAATTGCATCTAAATTACTACGGTCAGATTCTATTGAATTCTGCCTGCCTGTCTGTGAATAGGCAATAATATTTTTCAGCTTATGAAATGGGAAAACGTGTTACTTAATTTACATTCCTTAAAATGAAATATGGGAATTGCCCTATATCAGGACAGCGGTAAAACACCACGACAGTTTTTTAATGTCAAATTCTCTATCAGGGGCCAAATACTTCTACTGCTGGATATCGCAGCCATTTTTGATTGTTCAGACAGGCATTCCTTTTATCCCTTTTGCTTCATAACATTTGAAATAAGAAAGTAAACAGTGAGTTATCTAGATTTGTAATCTTTCATTGCAGAAAAATGGAGGTTTCTTTGGCATGTTTGATAGTAATTACATAGAAAGTTATAACTACGCACTTGAGTTGTTTTCTTTTTTTCTCATCTGTTGTGATAATATGCAAGATTCCTTAATACTGAGTGATTTTTGTTGTCTTTTCATTTTCTTCGACAACACATATTGACATGCATTCATTTGTATAAATTAGTGAGGGTTTTCACCTGTTAGAAATGAGAGGCCACAAGGCCAAGAGGTGTCGTCTTTACAAATATGCTTTAAGCTTTTCAGGTCAAAGAGTGTTCTTCACTCTCATTTTGAAGATTACACTTCATAAGTGTTACTGAGGGGTGATCTTATTAGCGTTTATAAATATATAAAGGGGGAATGTCATGAGGATGGAGCCAGGCTCTTCTCAGTAGCAACCAATGATAGGACAAGGGGTAATGGATTCAAGCTGGAACACAAGAGGTTCCACTTAAATTTGAGAAGAAACTTCTTCTCAGTGAGGGTGACAGAGCACTGGAACAGGCTGCCCAGGGAGGTTGTGGAGTCTCCTTCTCTGGAGACATTCAAAACTCGCCTGGACGCCTTCCTGTGCAACCTCATCTAGGTGTTCCTGCTCCGACAGGGGGATTGGACTAGATGATCTTTTGAGGTCCCTTCCAATCCCTAGCATACTGTGATAAGTATAAGCAGAATTAGGTAGCATGCCTTCAGAATTCCCACAATTTCCTTTCCTTCTCCTTTATATTCTGCTGGTAGAGATGGGTGTGTTTGCTGCCTCTAAAGCTGTCGATTTTGTCTGTGTGTGTACACGTGTGTGACTTTTAGCTTTCTGAGCAGAGGTTAGGAATGCCCTTTTTCCAGGCCGGTTGTGGTCTGAGCTCAGGGATATTTCTTGGAAGGTTTGGATCCTGCTTCAACATGGGAAGGAATCACACCCATCTTTCTGGAGCGAATGCTTTAACCATAGTTCTCCTAAAACAAAGACTTGGCCCTTGTTTTGGTTTTGTGCATCACAGGATAAGGTTCTTGACCCCTGGGGAGTGTTTTAAGACATGGATGCAGGACAGAGCTCTTCTGGCAGCCTGGCAGGAGACAATGTTGAAGAGAGGTGGGGGGAATCACTCTAATACTCCCTATCGGTTACTTAGGTTTCTTAGCAGGAGCAAAGCTTTTGTGTCCGTTACCCTGTGCTCTCATGCATATTGGAAGCATGATAGACGGGACCTGTGGTACTTTGTGGTACTCTGAATGTGTCTTCTGGTAGCACGTTTTTCCGGCAGCATCATTCCATCTGTGCCAAGGACAACGGTTACATTTGTTGACCAGCTATGGCTGTTCTGCAGGACTACACCAGGCAAAGAGAGCCCTGAAGAAGTATCAGGTGTCACTGCAGGGATTCTGGGGAGAAACGACAGGGAAGTAAAATACCAACTGCTATCTTAGATTTAATAAATGCCCTGTATGAATCAAAGTCCTAAGAACGGCTGCTCTTTGGATGGGTTTGGTTTGATTTTGATTTGATTTTTTTTGTTACATGTTAGCAGTTCCAGTAGTTCATATGTCATATCTTACCGCTTGCAATACTCTTCTGTTTGTAGTCTATTTTTGCTGATATGAGATCTGAAAATGAAGCGACAGACAGTTTTTTGCTTTTCCTGCTTTTATGATTTGTGTATCGTAGGCTGGTGGTAGGAGTTCTTTTGGGGTGACAGACACACTCTCTTTGTGCTTCCTCCTTGTGCCGTCATTCCTCTTTGTGTTGTTCTCAGTTGCAGAGAGGCAGAGCATCGTTTTCATGAAGTAGCAGCACTTCCCCAGGTCTCAGATTGATTTCATCTCGGCTGTCTTGTCATGTTTCTGAAAGTCCCCAGTGTCATCGGTGTCAGTTTTAAACATTGCAGGCATTTTTTAAAGTTTTATGTTGAAGAAAATGTCAGTAGGTGAAAACCAGGTGCTTCATTGATGCTGTTCCATAATGTGAACTGCCGAACACGTTGCTCTGCCGTCTCCTTTGAAGAGACATTTATTATTTGACGCGATTTTGTAATGTGAGTTCAACTGTGGCTACATGACCAGCTGAAACCTGTACTAACATGAATATCTGTATACAATAATAGCTGATTCTAGCTAATTTGTAGTAAGACTTCTTAAAGGTATATATGACTACTAATGGAGCAGCTGACCCCTGAAGGACCTCCTTTCCCAGGTGGTCAGCATTTTTACATAGTTGCAATTTCATCCCTTATTGAAGATGTGTTGATCCTAGTATACGACTTGTCTGTCACGCAGGTATTTATGCAAGAATATGAATTAAGCACTGCTCTGTTTTAGACAAAATGAATCTGAACTGTAGGGTGACTGAGGCCACTTTTAGAAGGAGCTACTTCTGTCAGTGAAACTGAAGTTGCAGAGACCAGAAAAGCAGTTTGCACCATCGAGTCCCATGCCCTAACTATGTTCAGGTAGTCCTCACCGTTCTACCTCTCCTTTATTTCCTCATTACAAAAATACAGAGGACAGAAGTGAGGTTCGAAGAGAGCTGGAGGTGGGGACTTACGATGATAAAGGCATAAAAATCTCTTTGATGTTTTCAGCTAGCTCACCTCTCCAGAATCCACCGGATTTTAGGGCTGATAGTGAGGACATGAGAAAAGGATGATTTGGGGTTCCAGTCATTTTGGGATTGTTTATGCCATATAGTTTAAGAGTTCTCAGATAAAATAAGGAAGCAGCACAGATTTCAAGCTGGAATTTAGCCAAAGAAAAGGTAGCTATGATGATGGTGGGTTTTGTTTTGGTTTGGTTTTATTGTTTTTTTTTTAGTTTGAGCAGTTAGCAGAGTTCCAGTAATCTTTAACTAAGTGGCCATCCTAGCTTCTTTAACGTTTCAGTCAGTAAATTAAGTCTCTAGTCTTTCAAATGGTAGATCACTAAGGAATATTAGACTGTCCCCTGGGGGAATCAAGACCTCTATCCCTGTTGCAGAGTTTCGAGTACAAGTAAATAATAATTTGTCTATAACTGCATTTCCAAGAGTGGCGACTTTGATAGAAAACTAATTCTTCCAAAGGCTGTTGATGATCAAATAGATTGTGACGTTTGTTTCCTCATATAGATTTTTGCTTAATTAAATACGTGGGATTTTGACACAATCTGAGGGTGTCTTAAGTTTCTGATTAGTTTCAGGGGAGGTTTAGACTGGATATTAGGAAGCATTTCTTTACTGAGAGGGTGGTCAGATACTGGAACAGGCTTCCTAGAGAGGTGGTTGACGCCCCAAGCCTGTCAGTGTTTAAGAAGCATTTGGACAATCCCCTTAATAACATGCTTTAACTTTTGGTCAGCCCTGAAGTGGTCAGGCAGTTGGGCTGGATGATTGTTGTAGGTCCTGTCCAAATTCTGTGCTATGCTATGCTATTCCATTGGTGCAGTACTTGCAGGATTCTAACTTTCAAAAGCAGATTAAAGTTAGTTTTTTAGATCTAGCCTTCTTTTCATTATCAATTATTCCCTTTTTTAGCTTTTGTAATCAGAAATCCACCACCAGACGTACTTGTCAACTGCTGTCATATATGGTGGGAACATCAGGAATATAAGTATGGACTTGAACCACTGTTTTTAGTCTTTTCTTTCTTTCTTTTTTTTTTTTTTTTTTGTTCAGAAAAGGCTTTAAACAGTCCTGTGATCTTAGTGAGGTAGTTTATCCTATGTGCTTTTCTTCTCACTTGGTCCGGTCATCATACTTTTGATTCCATCCTTGGAATTTTCATTCTGATGAGTTTTTAATGGCATTGTGCATTCCTAGTTGTTCTGTTTATTCTGAACAAAAGCAGTAGGAAAGAACACCCAGCTCTGTAAAGTGTAATGCAAGCCATGAATTTATAGCAAGTGAAAAGAAAAAAAAAAAAAAAAAAAAAAAAAAAACAAACAAACACAAACCAACAAAATGAAACAAAGCCCAAGCCTTTCATTTATCATGCTTGATCCAGTAAGTACGTCGAAGTAAAATGAGGAGGTTTTGCATTCCTTTTCTTCAAATAGATGTCTCAAGAACACCCAGGGACTCAGTCTGTTTGTATGAGGAAGCACAAGCATAATTTTGAAGGAAACCTTGTACCAATAGGTATGTATGAGAGAATAAACGTGGTTTGGCACTTACCAGGTTACTGTCTTACAATGCTAGGAGGAACAAAAGGGACAGTTGCTGCAAGGGAAGTAGGTTACCTTCTCTTTTCTTCCAGCTGCTTAGTCTCAAGGGATGCTAATAAGCCAGCAGCTGAGGTGTCCCCCCCGGCTGCGCAGGTGGGAGGGCAGGGGCTTGTTTAACCCACGTTCTTATTCATCAGGGCAAATTCTGGTAGTAGGATACATGTATGGTATAAGTACTGGGGAGGTAGACAAGGTAATAGTAATGCTTATTTTCTTTAGGGGAGTGTATGCAACCAAAAAGATCCTGTTTGTCACAAAATGGAGGGAATTGTTTTATTATCTTGAAATGTGTGAAGTGTCAGTCTCTCTGATCTTGAAATGTGTGAAGTGTCAGTCTCTCTGATCTTGAAATGTGTGAAGTGTCAGTCTCTCTGAGAGATGAAATAGGGGCTTGTTGTGCCAACTGTTCATATATAACCATTCGTAACACTTATATGAGGTATCATAGTGGTTATAAGAGACATTGGAAGACCTCACTTAGAGATCTTTTGGTTTATTTTTTAGTTTTTTGGGGGGGGTTTGTGTGTGTTTTTTTTGTGTTTTTTTTTTAGTGTGGAGACACTGATTTTTATCCATGGAGCAGATTTCCTATGCCTGCAAAAAGAAATCAGAATATGCTGAGAAAGCTGTCAGCACTTCTGTCTTCATTGGGTTCCATGGTAAATTGCAATTGTTTTTAAGTGTCTGTAATGAAAATATGGACTGTTAATGGGCTTGGAAGTGAACTCCGAAGGCCAAATTTCATCCTCTATTCTAATGAGTTACAAGTGCAGCAGAGGTGCTGGAGTGTTGCCTGCTTACATTAGAGATGAAATTTGGCCCAGAACATGATGGAAGATAAATTTGAATATCATTTACCCAACAGCTGGGACTCAGCTTTTTCTGATTAAAATATAAAACCATAGGTTTGGTTTTCACCAAAGCCTACTGCAGTATATTTCACTCCAGATCAATTCAGAATGGCGAGTAAGAATGCCAAATGAAAAAAAGCCACAAAATATCTGTTGAGAAGAGTGACTAACGAAGAATATAGAATCTGTTTTTTCTTCGGAATGGCGAAAGTTTATTGACTGTGGATATGGTATCTGAATGAAAGTGTATAAATGCTTACTTGGGAGCTCATTTCCCCAAGGTTCTGGCTGAAGTTCTTTGCACGGGGTGTGCTTGCACAGAGAAACTGTATTTGAGCCTGTGTTTACCTTCCTTCTTCTGCACCTACTGCAGCCAACCCTTGTACTCTGATTAGGATTTCTAAGTGCTCTGACAGTAGAATAGGTAACAGTGTTCAGGTAATACTTGGAATTCTTAAAAGAAATTTTAATTATCCAAAATCAAAGCTGTACCTAAATATTTTATCTAAACCACTCATTTTCCGTAATGCTAAGTTGAAAAACAAAGAAGCAACAGGTAAAACCTAAACTGAGTGAAGATCCGTAAAGAAAGACAAAGAACACTTAGTCTTGGGAGTACGTAATTCTACGTAGATTGAGGATTTACGCGGTTACAATTTTGCAGATGGTCGGGACACAAGAAAGACTCACACAAGAGCAGATACCATTGCTGCTGTTTCAGTCATGGGGTGTCAAGCTCCAGATGTAAGCCAATGTGCATCAATTATTAATTGAGGTCAAAATTAATGTGTTCCTAGCACTCTTTCCCTTTCCCGTCTGATGTTGTTTCTAATTTTTCCATATTTACTTTCGTTACTTTAAACACGGTAAAGAGACTATTTCTTATTCACTGTAATTTAAAATATTTAAAGGATATTCATGCATGTGTCTGCATTTTAAGTATGTTCTCTTGTATGTATTTGGCCTCAGAAGACATTACTGTCTCCTAGTGATTGTTTTGTGTCATTTACATAGGCATTTTATTTCGATCCTGTTTAATACACACTACTGGGGAAAATAAATACAAAGAAAGGTTGAATGTTCTCTTATTCTATAAAAAGAAGTAAATTAGTCATTAAACCATATAACTTTGTCCTTTTAAAATGCCATGTTGCTCTGTAAACCTCACTTTATGGAATACAGGTACTTGCTTCCTTACTGTAGGTGACAGGTTTGGGTCATCTGAGAACTTTGTCGTAGTGCTTAGCATATGAGCACTTAATTTATGAGTAATTGGGGGTAGAGAGAAAGAAATGTCTTTAAAAATTAGAAAATATCCCGATTATCGTAATGAGTTCAACCAAATAAAAGCAGCCGTGGAAAAAAAAAAAAATCTCACTTTTGTAGAAGGACATGGGTGATATCACATGCAGTGCATTGCACATTGCGAATGTGCAGCCTCATTATTTAAGGTGTGAATAATGTACATTTTAATTTCTTGGGTTGAGGGTAGTGCTGTGCAGCTTGTTATCAAGCAGTATTCATTTTGCCTTAACTCGGCATTCCCAGTCCCTTCAACCAGCTGAAAAACTTTTTTATTATTAATAAAGTGATCTTTTTGTGCATCTTTGAAGTTCCCAGCTTTGCTGTTTAATTATCTTCTAATTAAAATGCCCATTTAAAAAGTTTATTAGGTTAAGTAGATACAGTTAGTAAAAGGTGTATGTTGTAGACTAACAAAAGTGAGTCAGATGTAAGTAGCATTTAACCTGATCTTTTTTGGAAGTCACTAATCAATAGGAAGGACTGTGAAGTGCGGCATAACTTCAATAATGACAGTGCAAATATGTATCAAGCTTCCAATGCAATCAATATTTTTCAGGCTTTCCTCTGAGATTGCTTCAGGAATAGTTAAACTTAATTAGCAGTCCTACAAAATTCCAGTGATGGGCTGTCAGTAGGGCTTATTTTTCATCAAAATGTACACAAACACATTTTCAGGTTGTTTGCATCCCCCTTCTCCATTGCCCCTGTTCCTCCCATTGTAACTGAACTTCTGTCAGAATCTGGGACACCAGAAGAAGTGTTTGTATAATTATTTTTTTGTGTGTGCTGCTATCTTATTGATCCATGAATCAGTAGAAAGACACATGTCAAAATATACCCTCTAACCTTAAGGAATGCTGCATCCACGCTGCATCCACATTACTAGTGACATTAATCTTTTCCATATTAATTAAAGATTGGTAGTTCCTAGTACATTTAGAATAGAAAATCGATAAAATGCAGCGTTGGATCTTTTCAGTACAGATTTGTTTCATATTTTTATGGTTGAGCCACTGTCCCTTTCTTGCTGTCTGTCTCTCTGTTGAGAAGCTGATCTACATCTGCGTACTCATCAGGGAGCATTCATTATTTGAGAACATAATGGAGTTGAGTGCCGGGTTTTACCAGGTAGTATTGTAATCTTTTACATCCTGATAAGCCCAAAAGACTAACAAATAGGGCAGGAAAGAAGCTAAAATCAAATTCAAATTTTAATCTAGTCAATGTTATTAAGGTGTGCAAAATAGTTTTTGTTGAGTAATGGGGAGTAAATAGGGTACCTGTGCCCTGGTTGAGTATCTGCAGTAATCTAAGAATGGCTATTACACAGAATCACACAGAATCACAGAATTTTCAGAGTTGGAAGGGACCTCTAGAGACCATCCAGCCCAACTCCCCTGCCAAAGCAGGATTGCCCAGAGCACATTACTCAGGACTGCATCCAGGCGGGTCTTGAAAATCTCCAGAGAAGGGGACTCCACCCCCTCCCTGGGCAGCCTGTGCCAGTGCTCTGGCACCTGAACCGTAAAGAAGTTTTTCCGTGTATTTGAACGGAACTTCCTGTGTTCTAACTTGTGCCCATTGCCCCTCGTCCTGTCACTGGGAACCATTGAAAAGAGCCCGGCTCCATCCTCCTTCAACCCACCCTTTAGATACTTGTACGCCATAATAAGGTCTCCCCTCAGCCTTCTCTTCTCCAGGCCAAAGAGTTTGAACACTCTTGAAACATAAAAGACTTGACTGTGGCATGAGATCAAGTGACAATTAATCCTGCTTGTGGGTGAAATTGTCAGTATGGTTAGTGCTCTTTACCCACACTAAAGAGAGTAAAATGAATCTTCGTTTGTGACTTCAGTGGTACCACAAAGAGGGCTGATCTCTGAAGAGGGAGCATATAAAAATCAGTAGATCTGATGTTTTAGGAAGGCATCTTTTTCCCAACTGAAACACTAGCAGATGTCATGAAACCTCTTATCTGAAAGCATAATATTTTTTTTCTATCTGGCATGACTATCAATGAATGTAGTAATACTTTCTGTTGAATAAAAGGCACATTTCATTTAGATAGAATGTAAGTTGGAGGTCTTTTTCTGTGTAATGGTGATATACCACAAAAATAAGACACTGTTTTCTCTGTAGAATAACAAATCCCGAAGAAATGTAGCCCCTCTCTGTGTGGAAAAACAGAACTGAAAAAGATCAATGAGATGAACTTATTTTAAGATGCATATTGAGAGATGGAAGTAAGGAGAAAAGCCGACTGTATCACAGCACACTGCTACAATGTGCGCACAAGGCTTTTTTTGGTCAGTTCATGCATAAAGAGAAGCCTGGTTATGGTAACCTAAAATATAAGCTTATCCAAGAAGCAGGGCTAAAATAGTTGTGCGGTTTGCTCTGACCTGAGGCATTTGGTGCACAGTGAGAATACTATTTTAGGTTTATCTGTAGCCTAGTCCAGTTGCAGTGTGATGATGACAGACAAATTATCTGAGATTACTACCTCTTAACAGAGTACCAATGAAGACATGGATATCCATAACAGATTGTTTCATCTTTAACTTATCAAAAGACAAAATCTCTTCTGCCGGGATTTTTGATGTCTATACTGGGGTTGGATTGAAGAAAAAGGGAACGCGTATGTAAAATGAAAGCCTTTTACATGGGTTTTGGGTTTGTTTTTGTTTTTTTGTTTTTTTTTTTCTTCTTTCCAAAGTGTCTCTCAATGCTTTATTGATCTGCCTTTACTTGTATTCTAGTGAAAATTTCTGTTGTGGTTGCTTAGTCATCTATGTGTTTACTTTCCTTTCAGTCTGAAATTGTAAATTGCCAATGAAATTATTGTAAGCCGATTTTAAACAGGATTTATATAGCAACTGGTAGTTGGAGATGCCAAAGAAAACTGAGCTGTAATCTTAGAGGAGACAGTGGAACGTGAAAGGAATTATGTTTACATGGATCACAAGGGGAGAGCTGACTGTGGTCGTTGCAGCAGAGGTATAATATCTACTCAGGACTGCTGAGAAACCCAAACCTACGGTACTTCCCTTGCCTCCAAATAAACTAGAAAACCAAATACATTTTCATGATGTGACACTACTATGAATTACCTGCAGATTAGAATAGTTACCAGTAGACTGTGAAGTACCATATTTTACAAAATGATAGCACAGAAGACTTGTGAGCACAGTTCCTTGGAGGAGGACTTCCCAAAGGAAATTCTGGCTGCACTGAAATGGAAATAGTGGCACATTTGAGACTGACTTCTGGAAGACTGATGTCTTTAAACGCATTTATTACTGGTGACACTGTTGGAGGAGTAGAAACTCAGGAAAACCTGAATTAATTTCTATATAGACATTCTCAATCTGGTATCGTTTCTGATCTGCCATTATACAAGACTTTTTTGTTTTCCCCAATAACTTATTTTCATTTTCTTTCCTTTGATTATCTTCTAAATTATCTTCTAACAATGTGTTGTCCCTAACTTTGACTAGCGTTGATCTAACCTGCTACTGCCCAACAGGTAATGATAACAACGTTATTCTTTTAGTAAATTACTAAGCCTGTTTTTGTATTCACGTTTGTGTTTTTCATGGTTTTACAATAACAGGCAATTCTACAACACCATGTTCAGCTTCACTGTCATATTTAGTGCCCTTAATAGTATTTGGTGAAGGGATTGTAAAACATACTCGGATAGTTTGCAGTACACAAGCTATTAGAAGAAATGCTGATTTTTGATCTGCATGAAATCTTGTTAATGATTTTTCCACTTCTTTACTAAGTATGATGGGGTATTTCCTAAGTAGTTCAAAATGCGCCAATTAGTAATTCCTGTTATCCAAGAAAACTAGAAATTTTGGAATGCACTCTTTCTATTTTTCCTATGGACAAGCTGGGGCTTTCCTTATTTTGACTGTTTTGCTCAGGAGTCTTCAGCTGAAAACTTGAGTTTAATATCTTGGTTTAAATAATTCAAATACGAGACATTAGCTATGTGTAAATTCAGTCAAACTCTCAAATGTCATGTTGCATTGTGGCTTCAGTGTCTGGAGTTTCTGAATCAAAACTGTTACAATTTTTCTTCTAAGGTCCAGGAAACAAAATTCTAATTTATTTTTATACTTAATATTTGAATTTTTAAGTAAATGAAATAAAGGCATTACTTAATATAATTGAGTTATACAGGATATATTCAGAGAACTTTCTGCACTAAAAATTGTGCCAGTCTTTCACCAGTGTTTCGTAACAGAAAGTCAACAATTGATTTGGCAGCTTTTTTGAAGATTAATAGGATTGTAAATTGGAAGACTAAAGAAGGGAATTTAAAAGTGACCAGAAAGTTTACAAAGGGATTGCTTCCAGGAAAAGTGGAATACTGCTTAAGATCTTGCATGCATTTGCAGTCTGTGTATATGTCCATGCACACTTATGCTTGCAGTGTTGTCTTAAATTTGTTATCACTTTCAGATTCCTATTTTGCTAAATCTTCTTTTTCTTGTTTTGCTTGAGATTTTTCTCCGGTTGGAGGAAGCATTTTTCCCTGACTTGACAACACTAGCTGAGTCCTCCTTTGATAAAATGTAAATTCTTAAACCCGTTTCGAAATGCTAGCTTCATCTTAGACTATAGGTGCTAGAGGGAAAGCAGAAAAATGTACTTGTCGGTATAAATTAGGATCATTCCTACTTAGGATAGGCTAAATAATTTCAAGAGAAAGGAAATTAGAATAGTCAGATATGCTTCAGAAACAACACACAATTCAAAAATACCATTTTTGTTTGATAACTTCTGATCCATTGCCCTGTATAATGTAACTTGCCTGCAGTGTCTTTTTTTTAAGCTATGTCCCAACATCTTTGGATGTCAAATCGCTGTGATTTAATATGAATCTTATTTAAGGTACTGGAGGATTAAGAAACTTCTACCAACTAATGGACTAATTCAGGGCACTTATAAACAAAAGGCTATTCTGAAATTCCAAGCATGAATCGAATGAAATGATTACTCTAATGCATGGAATTCAGAGCAGGAACATAAAGGTATATCAATTAACTTTGAGAGGTGAATTTTCTTACTCTTTCGTTCTTAATTAATAACAAATTTTAGTAGGAAACTCATTATGGAAGACCAGGGAAAAAGTATTGGAAATATAAATTAGGATGGCCATATGATGTTAGTAATTAGTACTGAATCTCAAAAGATGTGGCTCAAATAATACATTTGATTTGCTTTTCCTGGCTTCATGCCACTGCTTTGAACATGACACACAGATTGCTGGAGACTTTATTTTAGTGATTTTATAGATACATTTATAAACTTAAAATGGCTTGCAGGTATCAGCCAACCTCAGATGTCAGTCCACATGGATAAAACGTCCATCAGTTAGGAAGCAAACTAGATTAAATGTAATATATTTCGACAATTTTCGTGATTCATAATTTATCAAACTTACACAGGTGAATGAACTATGAGAGTGAAATGCTTTAAATCTGCTGCATACATAAAAGCCCTTTCTAACAAAGAAAGTTGCATATGGTTTGAGTGGAAATGTTAATTTATCTGAGATGCCTATGACTAAAAATTAAGAAGAAATTAAAACTGTTCTCTTTTCCAGTTCACTTTCCTCTTTCGTTTGACAGCACTTTGTATATAACATTTTAACATTATTTTTTTTTGTATACTCATCGTTAGCATTTTTTCTCACTGAAAATTGCCTTCTTATACTCAAGTAATGCATACGTGATCACCGTTGTCCTAGTATCTTAGACTCAGTCTGCAAAGTAGTTATTCTTGTTAGGTTCCTCTTAAATCCTATAATTTCTCTAGCAGTATTTCTGGGTTTTTAATACAATCTATGTATTTTTCACATTTGTGGTGTTTTAAATATTTATATAAGTTATAGAGAGAATTACCTACACATAGCTAATTGAAAAGGCCAAAATGGAAAAAATATCTGGTCTTAACAGAGTCCTTGGTTTCTTAAAATTTTTTCTCTCCTCTCATAAATGTTATAAAATTCAATAAATATGTCTTGATGTGGTGATCTAAATAATTGTAGAGAACATACACAAAAAGGGTGTTCTTTCAGAGAAGTGTATATTTACCATCAGCCACTTTGGTCACGTCTTGTAAGTTAACTGACGCTGTATTTGAAATAGGCTGTACCCTGCAATCTTTTCAGGCGACGTGCTCGTTACAAGAAGCAAGTGATGCACCTTTCCTTGGGTCCTCTTTGTCTAAATATCCTAATACTTTTGTTGACCGCGAAGCACAGGTAGTTTACACAATAGGTCAAATGTGCTGTTCATCTGCAATGACTATAATATGATTAAAAAAAAAGAAGGACATTTAAAATAAATAGTACTGTTAATGTGTTTATCTCAGCTGCCTTTTCTTAATCAGAAAGAAAAATGGTATCTAAAGCAAGGGGGATAGATATATGAAGAACATAAATACCAAACAAATGTAGTATTTGCAATTTTGCGAAATAAATAAGTAGAATCAAGCGAGTCGTCCTGCTTCTTGGCCCATGAATTAAGTGCTGATTTATTTCTTATATTTTCTAAGGACCTGTATGTGAGGTCATCTTCTGTTATCTTGGTTCTATTGTTATAGAGGACAAACTTCTTTTGGGATTGCTGTGGCCAGGATAAAGCAGATCTTTTCTGAACTGAAAACTATACTATTTACAGTTACTTTAAGTGACACTATAGCAGTTCAAGGCTCACCACATGAACATTCTCTCTGAAGTTAAAGAATTCATTAAATATGGCTTATGAAACAGTGTGTATCCTAAGGATCACTGCACTTCTATGCTTCCATGCTGAACTCCAGAGCGGAGACCTAAGTAATGTAAACCTCAAGTTTAATCAAAGCTTCTTCGATTAGACTAAAACTGAAAAGATAATTTTGAAACAGGTGTACCAAATACTATTTATTATATTAGGGTAGGGCTAGGTTAGATTTTGAGTTTGGGTCTAAACCTGTGCTCCAATCCAAACTCCCATCTGAACTCCCAATTTCCTATCCAGATATTTCGGTCACAAGTTCATGTTCACCTATTCAGCAAGATGTTAATTTATGATCCCGATGGATTTTAAAAAATAACTAGGTCAGGAGTCTGAATGGATTGTTTAAGGTAAAATAAAACGAGGGCTTTGTGTAATAGATTTAACATTAATTTCAAAATATGTAAATTTTAAAGCCTCTAAAACGTTCAGCGTAAATGTTGGTTTTGTTTAGCTTTGTGGGTTTCTAAATGGGAATAAATGATCATGTTTCTGATTTCTAAACAACGGTAAAAAATCAAATATTTGATTTATCTTAGAAATTTGTTCTTTGAAGTTCTTTATATATAAATGCATTGGTTCATTATTGAATCGGGAATCGATCAACCTGGAATTTAATTATATTAACAATATCAAAGACCCTTGCTGTGCCAGAAAAATTAAAATATATTAGTCTTTTCTGTAAGAAAATCTACAATGAGACAAACTAATTATTAGTAATGTTTTTCATGATAATACATCTTTCAACAGTGTTCATTGTGTCATAAAGGAATCAAATAGCAAGAGTTAAAATGGTGGCCCAAAGATTAAGTATAAACACACCAACTAAAATCATGCAAGTCTAAATATGAAAGATCGCCTCTTACTAGGAGAGGTGTACTTAATAAAAAAGGTGCAGTTAGCTTGGAAAGCCCTTCTAAAGGACTCTTGAGTTTTCCTAGTATTAGAAAATGAGGGTGATTGTGGGTCGTCTTCTGTTTGTTAGAAAGTATTGCAATTTATTACTTGGAATTAGATATAACTAGGTATACAGAAAAAGGAAATATTTCCTTATTTCTTTAGTAAAACTCATTTTGCACAACTTAATTTTGCATTTATTTAAAAACTAGGCAGGTACTGGAATGTCTTCTTGTTGAGAATTCAGTAATAGGAGGTAAATCTTTCGAGTCTTACTACTGAAAATAAAGCTGAATGCAGATGAATGATATAGTTGTTAGTAAAGCAGAGTTTTGTTTTGTTTTTCCAAAAGATGACTAATGAAAGTTGTAAAGAATGAAAACCATTGGAAGGACTGATCAGAGAACAGATGCAGGTAAAAATAAGAGGTAGAAGAAAAATAAAGTTCAACAAGAGTGTGAAGAAAGCTTGCATTTGTAGAGAAAATAATTTCATAATAGTTCTAGGGAGGGCAGAATTTGAGAGACAGCAAGAGATTTGTGAATAGATTAGAGTAAGACAAAAGGCTTTTTGAGACAGTATTGAACCCCTACTTTCCTCTGACTTTCAAAATAACAATGAAGCCTTCAGAACCTCAAAAAAACCCAAAACAAAACAGAAATTTTTGCAGGTTCTGTGAGGATGAATCTGGGGCAAGGACAGTATTTACCTCAAGAGACAAGTAATTATAAATATGGAAGATTTATCTTAAAATGTAAGCAGTTGGTTTAACTGAACGGATTTCAAATAAGTCTAAATTTAGAGGCACTGAAGTTCTTAGTATGACCAAACTTCAATTGCTCATGTTAATGAATGTTAGTAAAGGTGATCCTTGCAACTAAGGTTTCTTAAACCTCTTTGGAAAATATCTGCTAGGACAGAGTAACTGACTGCTGCACCTTTCGGTAGCATATTAATATCTGTTCAAGTGGAGTTTTGGAAGAGTTGTCTTTCCCGGCAATAGTTGCCATGTAAATTAAACTTCTTTTTTTTAAGCCTTGGAGTCTTATAAAAGTAGCATGGAGAGTGACAAAATCTGTATTAATAAACCTATTCAGAATGTCACCGCGTGTCTCTGCCCTGCAGACAAGACACTTCTAAATCCTGCTACATTTAATGTTGGTTCTCCCGTCTCTCTCCCCTCCCCCCCAAATATTTCACAAAAATTCCATCATGTTACTGTTTTAACAGCCTCATTAACATCTGTGATTATTCCACCTGTGTGTTATGTTGTCCCTTCCACCATGGAGCAATAGGCTGTGAACTTCACAGTAAATAATTAAATTTTAATCATTCCTCAGACTTCCCTCCCCTCTTTTCTGCTGTGTCTCAGTTAGTCATGCAACACATGCATTCCAGGCAAAATACTGCTTAGTTTCATTTAATCATCAGTCTGTATACTTGGTTTTACTGTTAAGATTGTCGTCCAGCTTCACATTCCAATAATACCAGTTAAGTGCCTGAAATTTGGCTTGTGAGGGTTTTATTTTGGTTGTTATTGTTGGGGAGTTGATTATTTTTCTGGCATACAGAATTCTCTTTTGGTTCATTCCAATCCTGGTTCTAGATCCAAAAGTTTATTTATTATTATTTTTTTTTTTCCAAAATACATGAAATAATAGTAAGTAATTAAATACCTCGCGTGTCCCAGTACATTGTGGGGTTTTTATTGTTGTCAGTTTGCAAGTTCTTCAGAATATACAGATTTTGGGTTACACTGCTTTAAGTGTACTTTCAGTCAGGTGTAGTCAAGATAATAACAGAAATCCATTTTCTACCACTAAGGTTAGACTAGAAATAGTTTGGTCTCGTAAAGAGCCGGGAGAAGTAATAGAAGGTTGGGAACACGTGTAAGACCTCGAGGTCTGTGGAAGTAAAAGCTGTTTCCTGCTTTGAAAATCTAGTAATTGTCTTACTGGGTAGATGGAAAATTACGGCTGACTCAGTGGGGAAGAAAAGGTGCTCCAGTGGGTAAGAAGATTCAAATAATGAAGTAGAACAGGTATGGAATTGCTTTTTGGTGGGACCAGGGAAGAAATTATGTGGAAATGTATCTCTATGTTCTTTTTTTTTTCTTTTTCTTCTTTATTCCAAGATACAATCCTTTTGCATATAAGTACGTTTTACAGTGCTGTAATGGCTGGATACATTGCCATCCAGTGCAAGTGCTTCGTCAGTGCTAGTGACAAGTTTGTGAGTGGTAAAATACAGGGCTTCTTTACCCTATTGACATTCCTACTGGTTTTGTGGAACAGGGAACTAAACTTGTTTTACACAATGAATCCCCTCAGGCAGCTGGAAAAAGCTGAATTTGGTAGAAGTGTGTCCCTCCTTACAGAGAAAGAAGAAAATACAATATTTTTGTCATTCCCTAAGACAATGAGTTTCCCAACAGTGAAATTACAGTAGGTGCAAAGTGGCTAAGATGTAGGAAATACGAACAAAAATGTCTTCATTTTTAAACAATATTCTGAGTGAAACATATTGTTGGACTTTGTAAATATTATGAAATACCAACCGTAGAATCTGAAATGAGACTCATAGGTTTGAAATAGAATTTAAGTCTTGTAAGCAACGTGCATCGCTTCATATAAGTGATGGAGGTGTGTGTGTGGGAGACATACCTTGAGCATCTGTCTGTGTGTTATTCCAGGTCTGTACTAAATGGAAGCATTATTTAATGTGTACTTTAAGGTTTCAGTCATTCACTGTGAGAATGGAACAAACTTTAAATTATACAGTTAGGACCGATAGCACTCACACAGATGAGAAATACCAAACAGGGCCTGATAATCTTGGGTTAGGGGTTCAGAGGGAGGTTTTGGTGGGGTTTTTGGGGTGTTGTGCCCCCTCTCGCAACATTGGCATACTAGTAATATGGTGAGATAAATCCACAGATTTTCGCTAAACTTTTCAGAATGCGATTTTATAAGGAAATAAAAAAAACAGCTTTTCACTTATTTGAATTTATAGCCATATTTACTACTTTTCACCCTAATAAATAGTTTCATTGAATGCAGTTTGCTTTTTTGAATATTTTTTGTAGGCAGACTGCAAGGCAATTGGTGAAAGTGAATGCTGTAAATTTCGTCTCTATTCCTAAAGTTACATCAGACAGTAGCTTCTTTATGGAAATTACGAAAAACCGATGAAAAACCCCCCAAATTTTAATTACTTTGTCGGTTTGATACTTGCAGGCTGCCATATAAATTATTTATCTGTGTTTAGATGCCATTCATTGAAAATAAGCATAAAAGGATTCTATGGTTCACATAATTTTAAGTTGTCATACATTTATCCGATTCTGTTATTCCAGATTCTGATGGGAACAGGTATGGGATCACTATAAGATGGTAACTTTCATCCGGAGGAAAACACGTTTGACTGTGCGAATAACAGTGCAGATCCTAGCTAGCTTTTTCTCAGCAGATTTTCTAGAATTTTATTAAGTTGGTAAATATTTTTTGGATGGAAAAATTGAAAGATTGAAGTGAAGCTACGTCTAAGATTATTCAGTTAACCTCTGGAATTTAGACCCCCTTTGTGTGCATCCAATTAACTGGACTGGAAATACATCTGGAAAACGTATTTTTGTATATTTTTGTATATTTTGTATTGTATTTGTATTTATATATTGTATTTTGTAGTTTTGTATATTTGCATGCATTCTTAGTTGCATAAATATATGCCTGACTTTTTAAAATACATGTTATTTATTGTTACAGGCTTTGTTGGGAGACTTGTTAATAATATTAACAAGTAATAACTTTAGTGCTATGATTTAAAATTTCTAAAATGTACTTAAGCAATTAACTTGCATTGATATTCAGCTCAGTGGCAGAAAGGGTGAGGTTTTCAGAATGCCAGTATATTTGAAGAAAGCTGTTGTTTTTCGGGTGCTTCAAGTGCTGTTTTGTTGAAATAATTTAGTGATATAATGAAACATAGAAAAAGGAATATTTTTCACACCGTTAGTCCTGTCAGAGTGAAGACGCGGCTCTCAAACTGTGCGAGTCTTTGCATGAGCAGTGCTGAAGCTGTGATCAGGAAAGATATCCAAAAAAAGCACTTCCCGAAACAAAAAAAGAAAAAAGAATAATGGTGCAAACATGTTTTATGTACTCAAGCTCATTTGTATAACCCTATTACCTTTTTGCCTATTAGTGCCAATCTGGCAGCTTCTGATAGCTTTTTCATTTAAATAATCACAGATTTTGTAGCTCAATTAAAGCCGGTGGTGGGTGATGGTACCTAACTGCTACTGTTGCTAAGTTTAAAATATTCACTTGACTACAATTGCAAGGATTTCTTTTTAAATCTGATATCTCTGAAATATGTCTTGTTGTGTTCCCCCACCCCACCTCCTTAGTAGCTTGGAGTCTCCAAGGAAATGTTGTCAAACTTTTTTCTTTTTTCTTTTTTTTTTCCCCAGGAAGTAGAATTAGTAGCTATTTTAAGCAAAAGTTATTTTATTTAGCTATCACTTTGTAACTAGGTTCTTGCAAAAAGACTCTTTAAAATTGTGAGCAAAATTTTCTGACCAGTACTCTCTCACCAAAACAAGTTTATTTAAATCATATAACTTCTAAAAATCTGGACTGTATTTGGAGTTTCTTCTATTTCGTACTTAGAAAGAAAGTTTGAATTTTTTTTTTTTTTTTTTACTTTCTCAGTGTCTCCTTTTTTGTCACTTATGCTATACAATATTTTTTTCAGGGTTTTTTTTTATAGTCTGTTGTGATACTCTAAATTTCTGAAACTTTTGTGTTCAGAAGTGTTGTTGACAATATATATTTTTATAAAGAATATGTTAATAATAAAAGGAAAGAAACCGCCTATATGGAAGAGTTAAATGCACAAGAGAAATAATATCAAGATTAGACATTCCAACAGGCAGCTTTTTTATTGTGGTTTTTTGGGGTGTTCTTTTTAGTAAATAAAAAAACCCCAAACCTTAAAGATTTGTGGAATTAAAAAGAAAATTTAAGAATTTGCAATGAAAGTGTCATCTGCTTCTTTCAAGCACAGTGTCTGGGCTTTTCATGAAGTCATAGGATTGTGAAATTGCAGGTGATGAGAAGGAAAAATATGGACCCAAAGTCTGGAAAAAGATTTGGATGAAATAATGTGTTTGCTATGTCATCCTTCTATCTTATCTGTCTGCAGGAGCCTTCAAAAATTGTCAGGGAAATAGGAAAAACTCCATACATTAGAGTAAGGTTTTCCTCATTATTTTGTACTTTTTTTGTTCTTGTGAACTTTTGGAGCAAAATTATACCTGAGTGCCTGGAGATTAATTTTCTTATTATGGTTCATATTTTTACCACTTTCTTAAGAGCATGTGGGAAGGCAAATCCCAGATATTTCAAGGACTTTGGGTACAGCTACACACAAAGAAATATGCATAAAATGTATATGAAGTTATTATCTGTGAATGATTTATTTGGCTAACATTAAGCTACAACATGATACTACTGCTAAATCCTTGACTTGTTTTATAATGGGGTAAAAATGCATTGTTTAAAAAATATGCTTCAAGGAAGAGACTTAATTTTCCCAATCAGTTAGGCCAGTAAATACATTACTCTGTAATATATAAATTATCATTAGAAGCCTTATGTCTTAATGCCTCGTTGAAATATTTGGACTGATTCATTCTAAAATTAGGGGTAGTAATGAAGCTAACTTCTCAAATATATCACTGCCTAATTTTCTGTGGCTTAGACAAGTTTAGTAGATTTTATGTATTCATGTCATTTCAAGTGCATGATACTACTGCCATTTGTCCTAAGTCACATAAAGAATTTTAACATCGTTAGAGCCTTTGTAACGTACTGGGTAGGAGCATGCTCTTTTTTATTTTTCTTTTTTCATTTTTTTTTAAACCACTCACACAGATGTGTTTTACAGTAGATTAATCAAAATAAATTATTTTATAAAATAATATCAGGAATACTGTGTTTGTAACTGAATATGTTATGCAATGCAAACTGGAATAAGAATATAGAACATCACATTTGTAAGCAAAACACCAATTTGATGTTTTCCGAATTTAATATCAAAATAACTGTAAAAATCCGTGTGCTCGAAAACAGTAAATGTCATCGTTCAGTTCACTTATGTACTAACATGAGTGTTTATTCAGGATAATTTCCAGTTGTTGTTCACTGTTTAGTTGCTGATCACTTGGCATACAGAAATGCATCATGTAATATAAATAGATATGTTTTGTAATATTTGCATTACTTCGATAGGTTTAATAGACGGACAGTAACTTGGAGACATTAAGACTTCAGATTTGTTTACCTCCTGAAGAGTGACCTTTATGGTAGGAAAGAATGGATGTTACATCCTTGAAAGTCAAAAGTCTGTACAATTCTGTTGGGCTTAACTTATGAATTGCCATTCACAACCTTACAAGACTTAGTGCGACTGCTCTCTCTTCATGCTACTGCCAAAAATTAAAAGGCAAGACAATTATAGTTGGTCAATACGTGCTTCTGTATTATGTTGAAAAAGACGGTAGAAGAATTCATTTTTACTATAAAATAAGGGAAGATAGAAATGTGATAGTGAGTGGTTGAGAAGGTGAATCTTTCAGCACTCGTGCTCTTCTGTGATTCTTTTTTTGCTGGACTTTTTTTGCTGGACTTTTTTTGCTGGACTTTTTTTGCTGGACTTTTTTTGCTGGACTTTTTTTGCTGGACTTTTTTTGCTGGACTTTTTTTGCTGGACTTTTTTTGCTGGACTTTTTTTGCTGGACTTTTTTTGCTGGACTTTTTTTGCTGGACTTTTTTTGCTGGACTTTTTTTGCTGGACTTTTTTTGCTGGACTTTTTTTGCTGGACTTTTTTTGCTGGACTTTTTTTGCTGGACTTTTTTTGCTGGACTTTTTTTGCTGGACTTTTTTTGCTGGACTTTTTTTGCTGGACTTTTTTTGCTGGACTTTTTTTGCTGGACTTTTTTTGCTGGACTTTTTTTGCTGGACTTTTTTTGCTGGACTTTTTTTGCTGGACTTTTTTTGCTGGACTTTTTTTGCTGGACTTTTTTTGCTGGACTTTTTTTGCTGGACTTTTTTTGCTGGACTTTTTTTGCTGGACTTTTTTTGTGAGTTGCCCAACCGAGGATGCCAGGCTGCATACCTCGGGCTGCTTTGCCCCACAGAATCCGTCATTTTCTGGTTTTGCGGAAACTACTTTTTTGGTACAGAGAGAGTTGTCCTTGATTTGTTTATTGCTGCAAGAGAATTTAATGTGGTCCCAGAACATCTTAGTGTTTATAACAATGTATAGCACTAAAATTTTAACAAGAATGATAATGTATTTACCTTTGATTGTAAGTCTGTTCTTGCATATAATTAATATTACCCTCGAACCGCAATCCTAGTTTGTCTGGCAGCGCTGTGAAATTAGTGGGCAGGTAGGTGGCTCTAGTAAAGTAAAAATATGGTCAGTGGCTAAGAAAATGCTCTTAGTGGAAACATGGAATTTTCTTTCAGTTTTACAGGCTGTCAATCCTTAACTTTTGTTTTCTTAAGTAAAACAATTCCTGTAAATAAGTGATTCATTTTAAACCAACCAACCTTTGAGCTTTACAATGGCTGTAGAAATCTGTGGAAATCTTGAACCACCTGAAAAGCATAAAGCAAGCAGAATAACTGGCTGTGTCGGAAAATGCTCTCCAGAACAGAATTTTACCATGGATTTCTATATGGAATTTGCAAATTTTCCATTTTTCTTACTATGCTTTTCTAGGAACCTGCACATTCTTCTTAGAGCAGAAGTTTAGTAACGTAGATAGAGGCCTAGCTTGGTTTTGTGCACTGAAGGAAGCTCATTCCCTTTCTGCACTGTGGCATTCCCTTTTTTGTTGCTGCGTCACCTGAGCCTGAACATAAGCCTGGCGCTGAAACCAAATTTCCACGATGTGTTCCTGATTCTTTTTTGATTTTTTTTTTTTTTTTTTTTTGTTGAAGATCCAGTCAGGTAATCCCAATTTATTTTTGTGTTTTTACTAGTTGTTTTTCAAATTTGAGATTGGCAATGTGATCAGAAGTTTGAAATTATTGGGATCCAGTGACATTTTTTCCACTTCTAGACCATTCACAATGAAAATTACACTAACGTTTATTGGAGGCAGCTGCTGTGTGAACAGCTGTTTTCTGACGTGAGTGCTAACAGTTGAAAACAGTACCCATATAAATTAGTCTCAGAACTAATCTCTTTTTATGCTAATGTATTTTAAATGAGAAACAATTATAAAAATTCTCAAATAGTAATGTTTTTGAAGGCCTGGGTATCATTATCAATTTTTAATACTAAAATCCCTTATTTATTAGAATAGTAAGAGAGTGCGTACACTTATAAATACTTTCTCTTTGTAAAAAGAGAGTATATTTATATTAGTATTTTATGGCACACGTACATAGGTGAGCAGGAGAAAATAATTTGTCTTGTGGTGTCTTAAATTTGTGGAAATGTTTTATTTACTGAATCCAAATAGTGGAAGTAAAAGTTCTTTCTGATCTCTGCTGAATTAAAAAGACAGACTTTCATTTAGTCCGTGTCTCCAATTCTGGGCAAAATGGAAACTAATATAACATTTATATTCTTTTCACAGCACTCTTCTTTCTAATCCATTATTGCACCTCTCTTCACTGGACTTTTAAACATAATCTGGATTAAAATAAAACTGATTCTATGGTTTTTGGATGGCACTTTCTTTAACGCTCATTGTGGTGAGATTTTTGTGGTACATATAGAAGTTACCATTTTTGTGCTTGTTTTAAATTTATGTAGGGCTTCTGGAAAAGGTATGAATTGTAGTTGAAGAAGAAAGGGCTTTTTGAACCATCAGTGAAAGAAAATACTTACTAACTTTTCCAAATTATTTAAATGGTAGTTTGTGTACGTGGCTTTGATTAATTTGTAAATGAAGTATTTCTGTGCTCTTAGCAAATTCTATATAATCTATCTAGGGTTTTTTATTATTCTTATTTTCATATATTGGATTTCAGAATAGTAGAGCTTGACAAGAGATTGCCACTTGAGTTTCAAAAGTAGGAGAGCATTTAATTTTCACATTAGGATTAAGATCGTTAAAAGGTAAGCACTCACATTATAACTGTTATTAAGAATTTTGAAGTATACTTTAGGAAGGATGCAAAGCTTATGTTAACTGAACAAACTGAGAACGAATATCACTGGAAGTCTTGCAATATTACTGAGATGGTGCTTAATTTCAGCCAACTTAAAATAAAAAAAATAAATGTTTTCTATTTTTAGCTTTAAAGTAGAAGTTGTTACCATTCAGATCTGTCTGCAGAAAGCTTTGAAAGTAGCAGTTATGACCCTGTTATGGTTTGAGAAACCCACAACAATTTATTGTCATTTAGACAATTATTTTATCACCCGATGACCCCTCCCCACCCGGGAAGGGGAATCTGGAAAAACACAAGGAAACTATAAACAGATTTAATAGAATAAGACTAGATAATTAGCATTAATAACACTAAAGAACCAATATTTATCGTGATACCAATATAAAATATACAAGGATTATACTCAGCCCATTCTACCAGTGGGAAGCTGTGCACTCCCAGCAGGGGACAGTAACTGTGAGACACTGAGCGCTGCGGCTTCGGGAGGAAGGGAAGGGCTCAGGGGTACCAGGTCAAGAAGTTCTCAGGATGGCAGCCATCATAGAAGAGAGAGCACTTTGCAGCAAACTTTCTAATTTATGTCGAATGTGGTGCTGATTCTATGAAATAATGCTGTTGGGCAGCTTGGGTGCAGTGCCCGGGTCTCCCTCCTCCTCATCCCTGCACCTGGCGAGCTCGAAAACACTGAGACCTTGAAACCCACACACCATAGCCGGCTATAAAGTAAATATTTTCAGATTCAGGCACCAGTCTTCTAAAAGTGCAGTTTTCCCAAACAGGAAGAGATAAATTAGTCCTGTGTCACTCAAACCAGGATGGACCTTTAGACAGGAACGATGATTATTTTTTTTCATTTTTGTTTCTGTAGAATGCATGCTGTCAAGCGTGTTTTGATATACATAGGAAACAAAAATTCAACAAGGAAGCAAAATAGTTGTGCTTTGTTGTTTACGATGATGGAAAGGATTTGAGGCAAGATAATTGGTTCATCTATGATCAGTAATTCTGCCTCAACAAGAGAGAATGTATATCGAAATGATTTATGGGCAATTCTCTGTCTTCTGGAATTCTGCATAAACAGTCACAAGTAATTCTTCCTGTAGATAGTGACAAAAACAATAAGTGGATCTCTTGAAGAAACGTCATCTCTAGCTACACAAACTCAACTTTGGAGATGCGTTTATGAGGTGCTGTGTTTTAAAGTGACCAAAGCATTTTTGCAGCTGTGTAAATTCAGAATAAAGGTTAGGAACTACAGATCGTCGTGGTACAAAACCAGCTGGAAGGTCTGAAGGACTAGCATACGGCGAGAGGCTTGTGCTACTGCTGTTGATGTACGGACTTCTGTCAACCCACTCGGAGTCACGGAGGGAGGCTTAGGAAGGTTGCTATGTGTGTAACGTAGACCTGGGTTTTGCTGTAGGTTTTTCTTTTTGTACCATTTTTGGCCTGTGTTTTTTAATGTGGTGTGACTGATAGCCGGAGAATTATCCTTGCCGGTGCCCACAGTGGGGATCTAGTGTGTCACAATGGTGTTTTCTCATGTAACTTGATTTTTTCATTAAAATTTTTAGAATTTTACTTGTCTGGATTAAGAGATGTCAATAACACAAGGCAAATTATATTTTGTTTAGAAGCTGTTTTCTAGTTTAGTATGTCAGTGTGGACCTGACCTACATAGGATGTCTGTAAACCAGGTAAATGACCGGATGGAGTTTTAGGCAATATAAACTCTATTCACTTATCCAGTTCAGGCAGTTGGGTTACTATTACACAAATGTTTTATATCTTCAATGCCCATATTCGTTGCGTTGCCGAAGTTCTAGCTGATACTGCGAGCGCTGGGAGGCAGGTGGCAGCTGAAAGCTGCTAATGGCTTGGTTCCCACGTAAACCATGATCCCAGTGGCGGAGGCAGAAGTGTACGTAAACAGAGATCACACCTTAGATCCGTGTAATCTGTGCAGAGGACTTCTGCAAATCTCTTGGCTATCAGTTGTGTTGTTGATTGTTTCTGTGGTTGTTTCTTGTTCTTCTGATATGATACGCTGGTCAGGCTCTTTCAAGCAAAACGTGTAGTTGACATCTAGTCTGGCCTGTGACTTATGGTTCCTTTTTATAAGGTTTTTAGTATGAATTAGAAAACACGTCCTGTCTGATGATGGCTACATCAATGCATTCAGGAAAAAAAAAAAAAAGATAGAAAAGATAGGAGAAATGCTGGGGTTTTGTGCAGTCAGGATGTGAGTTCTGATTCACTTTGGCACTCCAAGGCAAATGAGAACCAAGTTGCAGGCTTGAAAAATGTATGGCAAGAAAAATGTATTGCTTTAGAAAAATTTTCTGGGGGACTATTTGCTATGTACTGCTACTGACAATAGCACAGTTTAATAAAATATTTGATTTGTTATTCATAAAGCCGATGACATATGTTGCAATTTCAAGCCAGTGGAAGAAATTTATCTTAGTACCGTCTACATGAGTCAGATACACAGATATCAGAGGGTGGCTTTACATACACAGGCTGTTCCTCTAGAAGGTGCCAGCAACACTAAAATACAGAAGTCCATGACTGAAGGCAAGGACGATGAATCCTCTAATGAGGAATACTTACAAAGGGTAAGGGATAAATACTGATGATAGGAAACGTTCTCCTGCTTTTTGATTGCACGTTAGAAGCTATCTCCAACAAAAGATACATCCTCTACCAAGTTGTGGAAAGTTGTTGAACTTGTTTTCTTCACAATTTTCAGCAATTGCATTAATGTTGTCTTAAATGGAATTTATTACAGACTCAAAGCCAAAGCAAATTTGCTTGAATGGTTTTGAAAATGTTATTAAAATTTTAGCACACAGTACTCACATGCACAGAGCATTTTAAGCTATACCTGGCCTCTTTCCTGCAATACCAGCATTTGTCTTGAGGGTTTTTGTGTTGGGGTGGGTTTTCAGGGTTTTTTGGGGGGTGGGGATGTTTGTGTTTGGTTTTTTTTTTTTTTTTTTTTTTTTTTTCAGGTGGTTGGATTTATTTTTTTCTTTAAATAAACTGGCTTATCGTAGGCTCAGAAGCTTTTTTACTAGAAGTGGTGCCATGTACTTTTTGCAGAGGTTACGCTGAAGCTCTTTGCTGTACTGGACCCTTCATAAGTAGTGTAGTCTTCTGGTAGAAAGTTCTTCTATGCTCAAGGACTCGGGCTAATAACTGTGAGGATTAAGCCAGCCTATAAGGAAACCTGAGAGGCACTGGAAATGAGCATTTTAAAAAGTTTAGCATTCTAAGAAGGTATAATATTGAGCAGTTTCTTAAACAACTGATGGGTTCGTGTCGTGCTACAAACCCATACGTGAGGCAGCAGAAAGTCTGGCCAGCTTCAATCTTTCATCATAAGATGATGTTTCCTGGATGGAAGCTGTAGAAAATATGACTTTCTCAGGCTGCAGTGGAAGAGTTTCAAATCAACAAAGAGTTCACGAAGCAACTGAACTTTGGTAGCAAATTGTACCACCACGAAGGTCCCAAAGTATTGAAGTTCGTATTAATGGTATTTAGGTTCAAGTTAAATACGTGAGATTGAACATAACTATAATATGGGACATTAGTCAGAGAAGGAGTTAGAGGGAGTTGCTCAGAAGAGTCCTAGTGGCGAAATTAATGATCAGTGAAAACATGGACTTTCCTGAGATTATATTCAGTTTCATGCACAAATACACATCGAAAAAGGGAGATGACTTTTAGACTAAGTTTGCATGTTTTCTTTAGATAGGCAGGTGCATTTCTCCCTTTTCCCCCTATAAATTTAAAAATGGCAGGCCATGTTCTTTTATATTTGAATCAAGACCTGAAATTTTACAGTGAATACTAATTTATTGAACTGTTTCTTTTTTTTTTAATTCTGATTTACCCAGTGAATGTCTTCCACTAGATTTTTCTCTTGAATTATTAGCCATACCGTAAACCTCATATCATTCTTATACAAACCACAGAAGCTAACAGCAAGCAATTTCTGACACCGATCGCCATCATATGGTCAGTTTTAAATTGGGGCAGCATGTATGTTTGAATGTTCCTAGTTAATACCCTGTATACCAATTTTAAAATTACTTAGGCTGCTGAAAGTTACTCCTGATTACTTCTGCTTTTATGATTAACCGTCTCAGTTGTGAAAATTTTAAAACATTCAGTCTCATGATGATATATTTCTACTTGTGAACTTTCACACTGATGTAATTCATTTAAGTGAAGAAAAAATTAGCCCAGGATTTGACTTCTAATTGTCTGTATAGGATTTAATGTGTTACAAAGAGTTTTAAGAGCTTAATTACTGGACAGCTCATTTCAAGTGTGACTCACAGTAATATCTACAGCTGTATTCTGTAATAAAAAAAAAACCCTAAGATTTGGGGTGCGAGGTAAGGATGAAGAGAAATAGGGGCATTTGTGGTCAAAAAAGAGCAGTCCTCTGCTTTAATTGGGGTTTTGTAGCTTTACTTTTTTATGATTAAATTTCAGAGGTAGCCTATGTTATTAATTATTTAAATATGAGAGTTTGTTAGGGAGGAAAATATGCAAACACATGGGTATGATTCATGGGTATGATTAATGTGGGCTATTGTATGTTTTGGGTGGAAGTAAATCTCTAGTAATCACATCCTTAATTATAGTTTTTACTCGCCTCAGTATCTAATGATTAATGTTAAATAATCACTTGTAATAAATTTTGTGAACTTTAAGCTTTCCTTTCAGTTCCATCAGCTGTTGCATCTCTTTCTTTCCGTGTCTCATATATAGTCTTTCTTCAAAGTTTTAATCTTAAAGGAGGCTTCAGAGCAAGTAGCTTTGTGCAATTCATTGTTTCGTTAGTCTAGGACAAAATCTGGTGTCTGCCGCTTTTATTTCCTAACATCCAGTATAGTTCATAACGTGTTTTTTTTTCTGTTGCCTATCTGTACTTTACAAGAACTTCCATTTAATAAAAGAGTGTAACCTAATCACAGACTGAATAAAACAGATAAAATTATGTTGCTGAGTGCCACTTCAGTAGTTCGCTGTTCTTGATGGAAGGCCATGTATAATAAACAGAAAAAGCAGGTCAATGTGATTGCTAATGCACTCTTACAGTAGTTTGAATAGAGAATTTTATCATCAAAACATTGGAAATAAAGGGAATAATTCTTACACAGAAATAGGGTACTTCATATCGTCTCTGCATTACCCACAGAAATTCTTTACTGGTAAGTCGGAGAAATAGACCTAAATTATAAGACACCAAATAGCTAATTTGGTTTTGTGGTTGTCAGTTTATTTCTGGGGTTGGTAGAATAGCCTGTCTGTAAATGTAGCTGACAGGAGCGTCGCTTATCACAGCGTACGTTCAGACTACTGTTTGCTCCTTCTTTAGCAGATGAACATGAAAACCAGGAGGCAAACTCGTGCTGGGCTATAGGTGCTGCAAGTCTGATCAGTACCGTGGATCAACTACTGGCTTTCCTTTTAATTAGTGTCATCTGTGACCAAGAGTTAGATCTACAGGACTGCCCTGCAGTTAGGTGCTGCAGTACCGATAGTTTTGCCATTGACAGTGGAAATCAAAGCCAGGGTTCACCTGCTATGTCCCCTGTAGTGAGAGGGAGAGGAAAGCATCTCGGGGGGGATCTGGGGCTGTGTCTGATGCCCAGCACTCAGCGGGGTGTGGGGGGGTTGTACAAGCTACTTTTGTAAGTTTTTTGTAGAAGGGCGGGGTTTTCTTTGGACCTGCTGCTTAATATGTATCTGTGGAAGAGCCTAAATATATTTAATGGTAGTTCAATTTATAGATGATGAATTAAATCTTATCCAAATAAAATATCAGCTGTTTGTTGTAACAAATTGTATGTTTAGGTTATATTACACTTCATTACATGATGACTGTGACAGCTGCTCTCCAACAGTTTTCTCATTAATGTCAATGTAATCTGCTCATCTCATTTGCCCTTTGTTTTGCAAACTTTACTCTTATTTACCCCACTTCTTTCAGAAATTCCCAAATCTTTCATATTTGCATTATATCATGTGTGCATCACATCTTCAGAATACGTATTAATGTTTTGAAGTTTCTTACACAGTTTTCTTAATAGTATCAATGCCCATTACGACTTTTGAATTTCACTTAACAGTGAAGTGTTAACTGCCTTTGTAATAACTCCTGAGATTCATATACTTTTACAATTTTAATAGTTATGTCATGACAATATTTCTTAAATACTTTCCCTTCTGTATCATAATTAATGATTTTATGCTTCTAGTCTAGTTTCAGACAAGACAATTTCTTTGAGTTGTCTTCATAAAGGTGATGGTTTACGTAATCGTGGTTTTTAAATTGAGTATGTGTGTAATTCTCTCTGTATTAATTTATATATAAATTGCCTGGACTGCTAACTTTCTATTTGCTTGCACGTAGAAAGCAGGTTCCAGTTTATATTTTATTGATCAGTTCACCTTTATCTGATGGAGGAAATTATAAAATAGTTATCAAAATTTGTAAAATATGTCATATTCTGAATTCAGTTCTGGGTCATGAAATCATGTACCTGAGGGCAGAAGCATGAAATGCATATAGAAAAGGTTATGGAAGATGTAGTAGATATTAAAACAACATTCAGTCTGACTCCTATGAATCATATTTCTTTTTATGATTCTCATTCTTTTGTTTGATGAACAGTATATATGTAGCTTACAGTAACGGGTATGTGGTTTTGATTTAGTTTTCTATTTAGTTTTCTTATGTTCAGACATTCTTCTTCAGTTCTACAAAGATAAGACAGGGACACTCCATAACAGCAGAGTAACAAATTACGGCTCATCCCTGCTTTTTTCATGCAGTAATATAATTTTGTTCTCATTGCTCAAATTTAGGAACCAAGTATTCATCATCTTATCAGGAAAACCTCAGCATTTTAACTTCTATTCAGATGTCTAATGAAAAATCTTGCAGAAGTTAACAGAAAGTCTTTTGGATAAGTGTCTTGTTTTTAATAGCTTCATTAGCTGATGCACTTTAGGATGCTTTTACTAGTAAAAAGCTACACCTAGAATTGTGGGGGTTTTTTCCTCCACCCTCCCCACTTAAGCTGCAACAGTTGACATATTTCTGTTGGTGAATTGCAGTGCTGCGTTTCACAGAATCATAGAGGAGTTTGGTTTGAAGGGACCTTTAAAGGTCTTCTAACCCAACTTCCCTGGCAATGAGCAAGGACGTCTTCACCTAGATCAGGTAGCTCAGAGCCCTGTCAAACCTGACCTTGAATATTTCTAGAGAGGAACATACCTTAATTCCTTTGAGATACTTCACCGGTGTTTAGTCTGTTGGTTCCTATTACCTCAGAAGCCCCTGGATCGTCTCCGTAAGACTTCAAGTGGGCTGCAGTGTAGCCGTCATGTCTCAGGGCAACAGGCTGAGGGCCCTCGCTAACACCCCATCCCTCTAACCTTGGCGTGTCATCCCACAGCTTGTCACGGGCAAGCCTGGTATTACCCCCCTCCCCTTCAGGTCTAGTTTAATGCTCTGTCAATAAGCCCCTCTAGCTTGTGAGCCGAGACCCTCTTCCACCTTTGAGAAAGGGGAATCCTATCCGACGCCAGCAAGCCTGGTCTCATTATCTAAACACCCAAAATTGGGGTGGTGATACCAGCCACAGAGCCACATATTGTTAGACTGGGGCCCATCTGTTTCTTCCAGTGTCACTGCCCTCAACTGGAAGCAGAGGGGAAAAAAATAACCTGTGCTCCAGATTCCACTACCAACCCTCCCAAGTCCCCCCAAAGTCTTTTTTTTCGATTGCCCATGGGCTATGTGTTGTGACTTCGTCACTACCCACATTGAAGAGCGGTAATTTCTGAGGGCTTCCATCTGTTGTTTTGGAAAGTAAGATTCCTCACCTGCTAAAGGAAGGTCAGTTCCCACCAAATGCATTTAACGGTTTTAATCATTCTGCCATTAAGAACCCAGTAAGGTCGCGACGCTTGAGGCGGAAAAAACGGCTGTGTATGCTGGGTGCCAGGGCCTTCTCAGCCCAGCCTGTGCTGGTTTGCTTTCTTCTGCATCCCTGTTTGTCCGTGTAGACAGCTTTTATGCAGTTTTATGCGACCGCTCTACCAGCACGTAGGTATCTGTAGCGTGAGTCGTGTGCCCTGTCCCAGTGATTCAGACGCTGATCCTAGAAGCGTGATTTTAAACACAAGCTCTGAAGTAGACAACAAAAATCTTTAAAACAGTTCCCTGTGTTCCCAATGTCTGCGTTACGGAGCGAAAGCTAACTGGTGAAAACCAGGGAGTTCAAAGACTATTCCAGTAAGCCATATAATCCATACTTGTGGCTCCAGCTGTGGGGTTTTTTTTAGCGTTTTCTATTCTGACTGCATCACTCCTTACTTCTTCTGTTTCCGAGTTCAGCAACATCTGAGTTTAGCTGATAAAATCAACCTCGGGCCCTTCCTGCTCCAAAATGGAGCCCGGAGGGGGGGAGGAGAACAAAGTCTTTCCCACTATACGTCTCAAATTACACACACACAAACTTAGCGGGTTGATGGCACAATTTGTATTGTGAAAACCTAAACAGAATTTGCATCGTAGCATATCAGGTAACAAAAACATCTGTTTCTGCATTACATCTTGCAATGCATTTTAAATGCTGAATTATTACCGGCTTGATTGATAGGCAATTCGAAATGAATGTGTTTTCAAAAAATGTTTGAATGAGCCGTAACTGCAAGACAGCTTCAGTCCGTGAGAGTTGCTAATAATAAAAATGGAAGCTTAAAGCAGGGGTTGAAAAGTTTGCGTGGAGTAGAGAAAGTGAAACGTACAGAAGGAGGAATATTCAGAATACAATACAACTGAAGGGAGAGCAAAACATAGTCATGGTAGAAAGCTGTCAGTTACAAAGATCTGAGAATGGCTGTTTGGTAAAGTCTCAGAGAGTAGTGACAGGCTATTCTTTAGAGATTTCCAGTCAAGTGTGAAAATAAACAGGTTTGGACAGGTCTAGAAAAATAATGAAGGAAATGCCCACACTTGTAAGATCATATGGGAACCAGTTCTGGAGTTGCTGTGGCTGAGTCTCTCAGCCTGCATTATGATGGCTGCAAGGAAGTGGGACAGAGGTGGGAAAGCAACCCTCCTTTTTTTAACTTGACCTGAAGTTATTTTAGCCATCTATCAAAGGTTTGTAAAGGACAGTGTTGTGGTTTAACCCAGCCGGCAGCTGGGACCACCCAGCGGCTCACGCAGTTCTCCCCCTTCCCCCTGAGCAGGGTAGGGAGAAGAGGCAGAAAAGGAAGGGAAAGGAAAAAAAAAAACAAAACAACCAAAAAAACCCCACCAAACTCGTGGGTTGAGTTAAAGACAGTTTAATAGAACGGAAAAGGAAAATAACAGTAATTTTAATAATAATGCTAATAAAATATAAAAAATGAAGTAATACAACACGAGTCACTCTCACCAACTGGTGAATTGGTTGTCCATCCCATTCTGGGAAGTGATTGAGGATTCTCAACCCCCGGCCAACCTGCATTTATATATCAAGCATGACTTCTATGGTACAGAATATTCCATTGGCTATTCCGTTGTTTTGTCTATGCTCCTTCTCAGCTTCTGTGGGAAACTGAAAAAAGTCCTCGACTAGTATAAACATCACCTAGTAACAACTAAATAAATATGCATTATTGACATTCCTTTCAGACCAAATCTGCAACATAGCAGCCACTGGAAAGAAAATTAACTCTATCCTAGCTGAAATAGGACAGCCAGAAATGTGAAGATCTCAGATATCATTAAAATCTTGGGTCTTTTTAGTCTGGACAAGAGAAGACAGAAAGGGGATCTTATCAATGCTTAGAAATACTTCAAGGGAGGGTGCCAGGGGGATGGGAACAGTCTTTTTTCAGTGGTGCCCAGTGACAGGACAAGAGGTAACGGGCACAAACTTGATCATAGGAAGTTCTGTCTAAACATGAGGAGGAACTTCTTTCCTGTGAGGGTGGCAGAGCACTGGCACAGGCTGCCCAGAGAGGTGGGGGAGTCTCCCGCTCTGGAGACATTCCAAACCCGCCTGGACGCCGTCCTGTGCAACTGCTGTAGGTGCCCCTGCTCTGGCGGGGGGGTTGGACTGGATGATCTCCAGAGGTCCCTTCAAACCTCTATCATTCTGTGATTCTGTGAAAATGAAAAGCAGTTGGTAAGTTTCTAAATAAGAATCCAAAGTCATAGCCACACTGCAGTGTTTCTTACTCATTTATTCCTATATTCTTTATAATGTTCCTGTACATTTACTGTGTACAGTATATTGTGCATACGGTATATTTATATGTAAATATATATTTTTATGTAAATTATATTTGTATGTTCCTTCAGTACTCTGGAAACTCTAATTTACTGAAAATATTTTGAGGTATATTCGGGCTAATAATGTCTTTCTCCTGTTTTTTTTTTTTTTAATTTTTTTTATTTTTTTTATTATTCCAGTGTTCAGATTTATTAGTATAACTTCAGGCATTTATCCTGATACATTTATCAGGATGCCTGTGCCGAGAGAAGCTTAGTTTCTCTGGATGGTGTATGTTTTGTTGTTGGACAGCGATTGGCACTTTCCAAGGACATTTTATCCAAATTTAGAGATGAATTACCATGTCAAGGTGCTTATCTTTTGCTGCTATAATAAAGCAAGCTTTAGATAAATAGGCTGCCGATCTGAGAACTCATTTAAGTGACTGAATTGCACTGCTGAGTTGGATGTGAGTACAGTTGGGGGTTGTGTGTGGGTCTGGGGTGTTATTTGTTTGTTTGTCGAGTGGGTTTTTTTCTCCCAGGAGATATTCTGAAAAGGTCTGGGTAACCGTGTGGTTGCTTGCTTTTTGTATATTGTACCTATCGTTTCATATACTTATGCTACTTGTTGATTAGCACAAATCGGGCGCAGAACAGCTTTGCGCTTGTGTCTTGGGTGACAGGAAAGATTATACCCATCACCTCTTAAATTCTTCCGAGAACTAAGTTTGTCGTTTCTGTATTGATGGGGCTGCAGCTAACTCTGCAGTACAAAGCAACAGAAAATTCAGTAGTAATTGATATATTTTAAACTAGATAGTTGGTGATTAGTATTATTTATTTATAAGTTGTAAATTTGCCTTTTAATTATGTACGCTGAGAAAACTGAATAATATTACAAGTAGGTAAAGGAAATGAACGCTGAATGAAGAGTTGCCAGCTTTTAATTATGCAAATGAGCACCACTGCGGAAGAATTATTTAGTAATCTTTTTGTGCTTAGAATTGCAAATCTCCAGAATTGTGTTTAGAACAAATGAAACTGGATTTCTGTAACCTCTTTTCTGTAGATCTTTGCAATTAATGAGATTGAACAGAAGTATCAGTAGTCTTAAGAGACTGTATGTAATGTGCAATGGGTCAGGGTAGTAAAACTGAAATATTACTGCTAATATTCTCCTTGTAGGGGATCCTGTTATATTGTACTACATTACTCAAGAAAGAACAATTGCCTATTTTTCCTGATTTGCTTACATTATATTTTTATTAAATGTTTTATTAACTTTTTATAGCTGTACGTTTTTATGTTTTCTTTCTGTTGTGGAGTCCAGTTGGATATCTGAGATATGGCTTTTCCCAGGTGGTCTGTTTTGTCGTGGTCTCTCCTGCACTTGCATTACCCTAGATTATTTTCCAGGGATGCCTCTTTTTTTTGTTTGTTTGTTTGGGTTTTTTTTTGTCTTGTGAATTCTACAGCCTGGTGCCGTTCTTGCTGGCAGAGTACTTAGCACTGGCACTGGCTCAATGGGTAAAGAGTACTGAAATAACGGGCTAATTTATAGTCACTTTGCATTACCCTAAAAATGTATCTGAGCTTCAGTAATGCCATTAGGCAGTAGAAAGCATATTTTTAAAATTCACTGGTGGGAAAAAAAAAAAAAGAGTTAAAGGCCCTGCAAAATAGTGGCAGAGATACATGATGAATAAAGTACATTTAGGGGATTGTACACTAAACAGTGAATATCCTTTCCTAACCAGGGAAAGAGATGGGAGTTGGGTGAGAGCGCGTTGTCCGACACTGTCCAGCTTGATTGAGCTTTCCTTTTCTGAATGAGAGAGAACTTGTGACTTCCCAAGTATAAAAGTCAAACTATGCTATACAAAACACTACACAGGGGCACGTCTTCCCCAACACTGAAAGACAGGCATATATAGATGAGGAGCGGCGGTAATCTGCCAGCTACCCAAGCCCAGAAATTACATTTCAGTGATTTATCTACGCTATACACAGAAAGGACTGATAAGAGACATTACATGACATTGTATAGTATTAACATAGTATTAACATTTTGTAAATGCTTTTTCCCCCCCCCTTTTTTTTTTTTTTTTTGTGCGGGACTGGGCCTGTGGCATGGAAATGGTATTTGGAAAAGAAAAATGTATATCCTTAGAGGTGGAAAACCTGGAATTCTGAATGTGACCAGAACTGATGTTGCCCACAGGCATTTTGGGTGAACTCTACCAAAATCTAGAAATATCACTTCTGAAAGGCAGCGTTCCCCAGAATGTCATTATAATATCACCCTTTGATGTCTTTTGCTTTTGCGGTATTTTTTTGGCAATGACACTTTATGAATGGAGACAGAAAGCACTCCATGACAGGCCAGTCTCAGAAACCTTTATTTTTATATCTTGAGCAACCAAGAAGTGTAGCTACTTAGTTCAAGTAAATAAATTAACCTAGATATTAAATAAGATTCTAAGATCTTAGTGGTATTATTTTGTTTCTTGACATTTTTTTAATATAAGATTATGGCTAAATAGGGATTCCGAAGTTAATACTCTCTTAAATTTTAAGGAATTGTATGTAATTTCCTATGCAGTTCAGCAGTAAAGTTTAGCTGATACTTAATCTGTATTAATGATTTATCTTCAATTAACATGAATATGGAATTTCAACTATCAAACTTGAAATGCTAGTGGCAGGAGAAGTAGTTAAAAGCGGGAAGTTATTTTTATTGAAAAATAATGATTCCAAGAAATTAACAAGCGTGATATCCAAACAAGGCCTTTCTCAAGACAGGAAGGAGAATTTGCTGCAAAAATAATGTAGGAGTCCGCACCCAACATACACTGTGAGTGAAACCCAACAAAAGAAACCAGGTGCTTTGATGCACCAGATGAACTCCCGAAATGAAGTACTGCACAATCTGTGTTCATTGCTCTGAATGGGGAACTTGTGGTGTGAGAATGTTCCAAATTTCCTAACTTTCTAAAAGCTTTGCACTTCTCAGGTAGTTTGTTTATTTTGTACTTACATATTCTACTCAATACAAAATCATCAGACGGCTTTTGTTCTTGTGCCAGCTCTTTATGAGCACTGCTCATTTGTTTGATAAACATGAACAAGACAGTGCAAACCACCAAAATTGTTTGTCTAAATGGAAAAACCGTAGAAGCGTTTGTATTTGATTGCATGTTCTTCTCAGGCCGTTGAGGCACTCTGTTGGATAGGAGAACAATAAGATTCTCTATGTTTACTATCTTAATAAATCTTTCTTGATCAAAATAATGTTTTGGTCTTGTTTCCCTGTCTTTTATTTCTCCTATCTCCTCCATACCTAGCGTTTATATTTTAGGGCTTTATCCCTTTAATTATTATGCTCTTTCATTCTGATATATTTATTTATTTATGCGTATAAGTGCCTTTACTACCTTTCTGTAACTAGTGTTTTTTGCAGCATATTTTTTCACTGTTATCAAAGTAGTCTGAAAGTATTGCAAGCTTGATTTCTGCACAAGGCAAAAGTTTAAATAAAGAAGAAGGATCATGGTGTCTCCACTAGTTTTGCGGGCATCAGTTTCATTTTACGGTTGGGCTACATACAGAAACTGTTCTTTCAGATGATCGTTGTAACCTTGGGCTTGCTCTCTTTTTTCCTTGCCATCGCCTACTACAGCTACTTTAAGTCTGCCATATGGGAATGGCTAGTATAAATCCGAGGCCTTGGCACTATAAACGCTCACCGATAAAACCTCCTTACCCCAAGTGCCTTAAAATTCAGATATATCTTTCTGCTTGGTGCATACATAATACAAAATTGTTCCTCGTAAGAATTATTAAACGTTATGATGTTTGGGAGAAACAAAAGATAGGGAAAGAGACGAAAACATTCTTCTGAACAGGAAAGATTTATAGAGATAGCAAACACAATACAGAAAAGCTTATTGTTGTCCATCATTAATTTGGAATGGTTCTGCTGAGATTATTATTAGCATAGGAATAAACATGACCACTCAGTCATTCAGGATATTGTACGTGGACAGGTTCTATTTACTGAACAAGCTCCTTGTAACGTGCTACAGGAGTTTATAACTGCTTGGTATTTTGTTCACCTTTTGACATGTCCAAAACCATAAATTGTGGGTTTGTGTTTGCTTTTCTTGTCCCAAATTATTTATACATGCAGCCATCGTCACAATCCAATAGCCAAAGTCATGCTTGCATGTAGCTCTGGGCAGGGAAATTGAGTCTAGTGATTGGAAAAAGGAATTTCCCATGCTGCTAGCTCTTGCATCCATGAAGAAATAAACATTCTTCACTGTCCCAAATACTGATAAATTTTCAATTTCAGCTTTGATTGTCATTATCATTTATTCTCATAAATTCCAAGAAATGAAATGTTTGAGGCTGGAAAAAAACTCATTGTAATATTAGTTCCGCTACATTTAGATCTTAAAAAAAAAATAAGGGCATATTGACAGCAAATAGCACAAGATTTTATATTGTTCTTGCTACTACTAGGTTGGTCAGCAGCAGCATGCTGTTTTCTCCTAATGCTTTTGCAACAGAGGCATTGCTGCTATTTAGAGGAAGGCTGGCATCGCATTGCTATATTCTGCCCATTACCTGTTGATGTATAAGATAAACATATATTGAAAAAGGGTGAAAAAATAATGGTTATTTTCTCTGCTGAACTGAGAAAATAACACTTAGTCGTTAGAAATAAATTTAGGTCTGTGGCTTGGTATAATTCTGTCTCTTCTGCTTCATTCGCTTCTAGTTAGAGATGTACTAATTTGGAGTCTGGGCAATGAGTGACTTTGGTCATTCCTTGCAATTTAGAAAGGCTTTGGGAAGACGGAAAATGCTTCTTCTAGAAACTGTGGGTTTTATAAGAAAGAAGTTAAAATAGGAAACTAGATTAGTTAGTGATGTTAGTATTAATAGTGCTAGTGAAAAAGGAAGAGTTCCTAGAGTCCTCCTATTCAAAGGCATAGCTCATCTTTTTTATGTACAGTATAAGAAATATAATATATAATTATTTTACAGTTGATGAAGGGTATTATTAGAGGATAGTTGGTGTGCTGCCTGTCAAAGCTGTGTGTGGTTGAAGATTGTTTAAACAGTTTCTGTTTGCCTCTCTTCAGTTAGAGTTCATGAATTTCCCATCTAATCAGAAGCGTATGCTTTTTATGAAAAGGAAGAGAAATATGTAATTCTTAGAAGCTCCTTAGCTCGAAGACCAAAACCCAAATTAAAAGTATTAGTGAATGACATAAAAAAAACCCTTACATATAAAAAACAGTGGAAAAACACATTACTTACAGGACTTTCAATTATACATAATCTTATCATCTCAACTTTAGTGTGTCTGTCAATATGCATAGGCAGCTTGGATTTAGGGAATTTTTTTCAAATACGGAAACTAAAAGTCACAACTGCATCTTATCTTACACATTTCTTTTTTTTTTTTATTTTACAAAAAGGTATGTTATTTATGTAAGGTTAACTGTTCCTTAAAAAGGCTTATAGTGGTGAAATGTAACAACTCTAAAAAACGCTAGTTGGTGAGAAGATTGAAAAAACAGAATAGATGCCTGATTTTTATTAGTTTAGTTGTCAGTATTGTTATTACCAGGTCCAGAGATAAGCAAGTGAGCATAATTCCTTAGTTTAAAAAATTCTAAGTTGCTTGTATGAGTTTTGCTGTGGTTGGGTGGGGTTTTTTGGGGGGTTGTTTTGTTGGGTTTTTTGTTTGTATGTTTGGTTTGGTTTTTTTTTTTTTTTTTTAGTGATTCCTGAAACTAGTTTGAAGTATCTTGATATTTCAATAAGAGCTAGACCTCAGAATTCAAGCATTCCTCCTCTTTAACTGGTGTTTCTCCTGGAATAACCCAAAGCTACAAGTAATGCCAAGGAGTATGACTATAGGATCAGAAATTAATAGATGGTTCGTTACTATGTCCTTGGAGTGCTGATGAATTTCTCTCAAATTCATTGTTAGAGTAGAGCTTTATTTCATGGTTGTGGGTGAGTTACTTGCCACTGCTTTATAGCTAAAGTATTCCTGAAACTTTCCAGCATCCTATTTTATAGTTTCATATTCAACTCTTCACCTGGTATTTCAGGAGCTTTAAAATGTTTTGATAACTTTGTAACTCTTAAGCTGGTGCTTCATTTTCTTTCTCTTTTTTTTTTTTTTTTTTATTGAAAACATGCACCATGTGATTTGAATAAAACTTAAATTTTCTAGAAAATGTTGCTATTTCTAAGATTGTAATAAACTAGTTACTGACTCGGTTGAGTCAAAATATTTACATCTTGCATCTGTTAACTTTTTATTGTAAAAAATAAACATGGGAATTTGTATTTGTTGCACTTATAAAAGACAGGCATAAGGGCTTATAACTAATCGATCATCTTTAAAAAAATTAGTAGTCATAGCTGAATCCCATGTTCCCCATTTAGTCAGCCAAGAGTGATTCATGACTATAACTTCTTCAAGTGGTTGTGCTGTTTGGAAAAGCTCAGAAATGTATGTATTATTTTGTGTACTGTCTTTTGAAATAGCTAAACAACTTATGAAACGTGGGGAAGTGAAATGCATGCAGATTTCTTTTCTTGAATTTTATGTAAATTGTTGTTTTTTTCTCTATTATTTGCTTTTTGTTCTTACGATTGCAGCAGCACTTACGTAATGAAATGTCACATAAGAATTTTTTTTTTTCCATTCCATGGTTGAATTTTGAAGTGTTAATAACTCCAGATGTAATGTGCATTGAAGCAAAACCTGTCACTGAAGAACCTTCTGCAAGCATACGCTCTTTTTTGGCTTTTTTTGCGATTTAAAGGTCTGTGAGTATTCTTAATTAGGAAAAATTCAGAATTTTCCTTCTCCTCCAAAGCAAATGTCCCATGTATATTATATTAAATGTAAATGTAACAGATACTTTCTTTGTTATCTGTCTACATTCAATCCAAGAAAGAGGGGGGAATAAAAATTAACACACACACAAAAAAAAGACTTGATACAGAATATAATGTCCACTGGTGCAGGGGAGAAGCCCAGGGTCAGTCTGTGCATCAATTTAATCCTATAAAAGTTTAAAACGATTGCTGCGCTGCCCATTTCATCTCAAGCAGTTGTGAAAAGTTTTCTTGAAGCTGAGAGATATATTGCTATTCCACTACAACTATCTTCATAGCGATGTGTTATCTGAAAAATAGACCTTTATTAGGGTAGAATTCTACCTACATCTTGAGGTTCGCATTTTATTATTTGGAATATGATAAATCTGCAAGAAGAATGCTCTGGAGGTCTTACTGATAATGATAAATGAATAATACAAAAGTGCTTTTTGTAAAGGAAACCGTCCCAAAGGTTACTTCTGGAATCTAAGGTGTTCCAAAATTATGTTAATTCTGGGGAGACTTTACAAACCTCTTGAAATGATATGTTTTTTCAAGGTGTTTCATTTGTCATTATATTTTGATGTTATTTTAGTAAATGTTGACTTTACAACTGCATTGTACGTATTGTACTGGTTTAAAATAATATTTTTTTTTTTTTTTGGTAATTTAAACTGTGATACTTTTATAGCATTTATTTTGATCATTTTGACTTTGCTGAACGGTTCAGAGAAATATTGGTGCATGTAGAATGGGATGCCGCTGTTTACAGTCTGCGTGTGGCGGGCTTCATGAGCTTTCCTAAAAGGAAAGAAACCCGTTACAAAATGATGTGGAGAATCGAAGGGCCATGTAGTGTCTGGACACAGGAAAGAGTGGTTCTAAAGGAAAAGTTTGGACAGGAGGTAGGCAGACTTTGGTGGTGGTTGTCTGGAAACGTTGGATGGAGGGGCAAAGTCTCCTGGCTGGCAGGATAGTGCAGGGGACAGCACTTCACATCCGATGGACACTGTCATATTTGCTGAAGCTGTGGGAGCTCCTGAAGTGATGAAAAGCATCATCAAAAGCCAAAGGGAAGTGGTTTAATACTTAGGTAAATTGAACTGAATTACATTCAAGTTAATTTAAATGGCTATTTTTAGGGCTTCTTAACGAAAGCAGTAGGAAATAATACATGTGAAACAGCAAGAGGTTGAGGATAACGTGTTTTAGAAATGAACTCTTGTATAAGTTCTGCTTCTTCAACCAATTGATAGGTAGTGGCAAAATTAAAGTGTGAAATGGCGAGGAACGGACAGAAGAGTGAGTCCCAAACAGGCTGGTGACAGAGAGAAAAGAAAAAGACAAAACTGTTTCAGTTGCAAGTGTTGACAAAATCGATGAGGGAAGAGGAGCGCTGTCTTTTTTTGAGGATAATGACCTAACTGGCACAAATTTGGTGGAAGGAAGATGGCTGGGGAGAACGGTAATGCAAAACTATAAAGTATATAAGAAAGTTTAGTGCAGAGGGATTGGTGGTAATGAGAAATTATAAAAGTTAATAACAAATCCTTTTTTTTTCTGATGACATCAGAAATAGAAAATCTTTCAGGCATTGTAGGAGCAACACACGATCAAGAAGGCAGAGCCTCTAAAAGATAAGGCCATGGAAGAAAGATTAAACGATATTTTTGCATCCGTTGTCTCTGTGGATTGACCTCTACTCACAGCATGTTAGAAAATCTGTTTCAAATCAAACGGTTGGTAGAAGATAAAATTTACAAAATCAAGTATAGCAAACTGGTTACTCTTCCCTTATGAATACTTCAGCAACGCAGCAGTGGGATAGAGGAGCTACTAACCATCATGTATAGCCTCTTGCTTGAAGATGCCTTTGTATCAAGGGATGAGAAAGTGGCAAATATGATGCAGATTTTTAAAAAGGGCCATAGGGTGCTAACACCCACCAAGGACTGAGGTAGGAAATGACAAAGTTTAGAGAATCTTCTTACAGAAATCTATAACTATTAGAGTAATAGATTTTAAACGGTTTTCTTTAGTAAATTATAACAAAGAATAGAATTAGTGGCGTAATGAAAAAAATCAGGAAAAAACCAAGCATAACTTTTGTAAAAGGAGCCGATGGATACAATCTATTTGAATTTTTGAAGAATTTGCCGGGTGTGTGGATGGGGGGGAATTTCTTGGTAATTTTTAGTCAACTAGTATTGCCAAAGGTCATGCGGCAATAACTCCTGCCAGATGGAGAAACTGAAGTAAGTGATTACCCGTAGGATGAGAAGGAAGGTCCTAATATAGATGAAGACCTATTTAGCAAAAAGAAAAAAAAAAAAAAAGGGGATATAATAGATTAATGATAAATTTTAGAATTGAAATAATTCTGCTGATTTGTTCCCTGATTCTCTGCACGTGTATTGATATTAAAGTACAGAAAACGAATGCAATTTGAGTGTGTAAAATAAGCGTTTACAAAACTTTTCTGTATATTTAGAGTCTTTATATTTAGATGTTGTGGTGTTCTTTAAATGGTATGGGACTGTTACATAAGCGATGAGCCAGAATACAATAAAAGTAACCCCAGTGTCAGCTTGAGGTTATATTAAATGACATGAGCAACTTGTGGGCAAGGGGGCTTCACTTCTGTAGACCAAACTAAAACAATTTTCCCAGGAAATATTTCAGTATTGATGTGATATATGTGTGTGTATATATGTCTTATACCCTTTTCCTCTTCAAATTTGTCTCCCCGTCATCAATATTGTACATTATCTTTTACGTTTATCTCTAGAAACCTTTGTAAAACTAAACAGTAACAAGGTGACTCTAACATCAATTAAAGAACATTAATGATTCTTATGTTGATTATTAGTGAGAGTTCCTTTTTCACTTGTTTCATCTGGCAATAACTTTTCCACTATTTTACATGGGTTTATTCCATATGCACAGGGTTTTATTCTCTTTCGTTGGTTACTGTCCTTGGAATATTACCACTCGTCTCACTTATCACAGTAGTTCTGTTTAAATGGCTTTTTAGGTATTTCAGAAAATTGGATAACAGTTATGATATTTGACTTCATCTTTTTATGAATGATAATTATTTCTTTGGGCACGTTAAGTCATGTCACAGTTATTTTCTTCTGGAGACATCCAAAACTGTAATTCTTGCCATTTTATATTAGTTAAATTATCCATTACCAAATACTAGACAATTTGCCCGTTTTTTTCTAAAAAGGTAAAACTGAATAGTATTAATAACGAGAAGAAAGTTACTTTAAGGAAGCAGTAGATGTAATCTTCAGACGAGCTAAATGTTTGAGAGTCGACATTCGTTTTACTGCTGTGATCGATAGGTTTTTTTGGACTTACTGTTCCATCTGTGGAGTCAACGTAAAGAACTTAATGTGGAAGTATCTCATGATCTACTTTACAACAGCTGTTGTTTTATATTTACATAGCAAATCCTAGGCAAACAGCAGGCTGTAGAGGAACGTTAATGAAGGTTTTCTGCATTGTCAAAATCACAGTACATTCTCAATACCCTTCCTGTCCTACCAGCATTTTATTGACTAATTTTGGCTGCTGTTGTACATCGAGCTGATAATTTCAGATAAACATTGCTAATGACCCCTAGATCCCTTTCCTTCATTTTAGCTCTTAGATCCGAGTTCTTTGCTGTGTAGGCATGGCTTAGATTAATTTACGCCGGTACGTTACCTTACAGTTATCAGCTCTGAAGACCATCTGCCAACATGCTGCCCACTTGTTTGATTTGGCAAAGTCTTCAGGAGTTGCACCGCTACCCAGGAGATCTTAATATAATCTGCAGATACAGAGGGCACAGCGCACTGCCTTCTGCAAAGCACTGTTGGAGTAGTTGAATGAAACCGGTACCAGTCTTAACCCAAAGCTTCTCCTCCGTCCAACAGCTGCTTAGCTTTCCTAACTAACTCACTTTGCTGTGCAAGCTCGTTAGTGACTTTCTGAAAGCCCAAATAGTTTTTGCTTACTGGTTCCCCTTGGCCATGTGCTCACAAATACCTTCGGAGCCATTCAGCACCTCTCCGAGCTGGGAATTCCCTCTGTAGAAGTTGTGCCGGCTCTTTCCAACAGGCCGTGCTTGTCAGGGTAGCCAGCGCCATTATTCTGTGTTACAGCGGCCGAAGAGGTTGCCAGGAAGGCAAGTCAGGCTTGGTGGTCTGTAGTTCCTCCGACTGCTGCTTTGGGAAGTAATGAGCCTCCTCTGCAGGCGGAGGTTGCGCTGACAACCTGCCGCTGCTGCAGCTTTTTGCAGTGACATGGCAAAGCTTTGCCAGCAGTTCCGCAGCTTCCAGTTGCTACTCTGGGGTGAATGCTACTCAGTCCGGGTGACTTACGGACATCTAACTTACCTGTTGGTCTAATAGTCTGCACAGACGCTGTTAGACTGTTAAATACCCTTTTTTGAGGGGAGGGAGAGGTGATAGAAAACTGTTTCGCTGGTTTCCCTATTTGCTTGCTAAGCGCCTGTGGCCAGTTACCGATTTTGTCAAAATGCCAGTTGCACCCTTAGATGTTTTCACAAAGAGCAATTAGGAAAAAGTAGATGAAATTGAAGACATAACCTTATCATAAGGATATTGGTGAGTATTACCAAAATAAAGGGATATCAATGTGTGTACATACGTATAATAGGTGGAATAGTTAAAGGAAAAATGCTAGCAACAGTTAGATGCAAGAACCAATCTTAAATATATAAAATATAAGATCCGAAAAATGGAATAAACTGATTTGGGAAGGGTTTTGGGAAGATTTTTATCAGGGATTGTCCTTTGAATCTCTGATAGTCTTTTTTCTTTTTTCTTTTTTTTTTTTTTTTTACCAAAGTTTGTCTTAATGTTAGGATTACAGTAGTGCTTTGTTATTTCCCAGGCCATCAATTAAGCAGCATTAATCTGAAAACAATTCCGTATGAGGCATGTTAAGGTGAAATATGTGTGATTTTGCACAAATACAAATACTAACCAACTTTGAATGTGCTGGATTTGGATTTTCTAGCCACTGTTTTATGATAAGCCAAGAACGTTCCTTCAGTTAATGATGTTTCTACCTTATTAGTCTTTTCAGCATTTGTTAGATATTACAATTATCTGTAATCCTTATAATTTGTGAAAAGCATCAGAGGGCATCTAGTCATGGCGATCATCAAAACCAGTCTTAGTTTCTCAAACCACATAATGCTTGTCAGGATAAAGTTTCTTCACATAGATATGTTTATAAACAGTTCAAAACTATTCTCTTATGTCCCAGGTGATAAACTCCAGGATTTTTTTTAATATCATGTTCATAGGTGTAGTTGTGAAGATAATTAAGAATCCTAGCTATGTTAAATAAGCAGTTCTTTGCTGCCAGGTATTTTACCTTAAGTAAAATAGCTACTAGCTGTGGTCAGTAGGTTGAGGGAGGTCATTCTCCCCCTCTACTCGGCACTGGTGAGGCCACAACTGGAATAATGTGTCCAGTTTTGGGCTCCCCAGTTCAAGAGGGACAGGGAACTGCTGGAGCGAGTCCAGCGAAGGGCAACTAAGATGATTAAGGGCTTGGAGCATCTTTCTTATGAGGAAAGGCTGAGAGAGCTGGGACTCTTTAGCCTGGAGAAGAGAAGGCTGAGGGGAGACCTTATTAATGCTTACAAGTATCTAAAGGGTGGGTTGAAGGAGGATGGAGCCAGGCTCTTTTCAATGGTTCCAAGTAACAGGACGAGGGGCAATGGGCACAAGTTAGAACACAGGAAGTTCCGTTCAAATACACGGAAACACTTCTTTACAGTGAGGGTGACAGAGCACTGGCACAGGCTGCCCAGGGAGGCGGTGGAGTCCCCTCCTCTGGAGATTTTCAAGACCCGCCTGGATGCAGTCCTGAGTGATGTGCTCTGGGCAATCCTGCTCTGGCAGGGGAGTTGGGCTGGATGATCTCTAGAGGTCCCTTCCAACTCTGATAATTCTGTGATTCTGTGAAAATGTGACGTGTGTGAGAGAGTGTGTGTGTGTATAAACGTCATAATAGATTGTGTCTGGATTTCAGACTCACATATTCGTTGTTCAGCATCAGGTTTTTCACTTCACAGTGGATGTAATGTCTTTGCGTTGTTCAGCTTTCTTGATGAATCTAGATTTGAAAACAATCCTACCATACCATCATAATTCCTGGGCGGTTCATGTGAGGTGATTGGAGCGTGCTGGCCAGCGAGTTTCAGGTCAGTTTTGGTCTCTCTAGACTGCTTCTACTTTGCACGTACCTGAACAGGTGATATTCTGAAGTATAGCCATAGCTTTTGTTCTGTGTTTCTTTCCGATGATGTTAATGATCTTGAACCCCATTTCTGGGTACGGATGTGTTCCAAACAGTGTGGCACACATGGCTATTCAGAGCATCTGTTAAGTCACAAATCGCGTTATGGGACACTGCCAGACCTTTTCCCATCTATTTCATGTGGCCACGTTTACAAGAGATAGTCTAGAAAAATGCTTTTAATAAAAAAAAAAAAAAAAAAAGTTCTGTCATTGGTGAATAAGCTCAAATATACAGTTCTAAGAATTCTCTTTGAAGGGTTAAACTCATCCTTGTCAGATGGACAACTTAGGGCAGATTGCTGAAATAGGTTATTTTGAGTGGCACTCCAAGTACTGATTGGCTTCAAATTGAACTACTGCTCAGGGAATTTATCTGTCATATTGCACATTTCAAAGTTGGAGATAGAGCTGTGTTACTGTGTTACGTACTTTTCCTCTTGGCTGAATGCGCCACTCTACATGTGGCTTCCTGCTTGCCTTTATTTCCGAGGTAAAGGGTTTCTGTGTAAACACATTTCACCCATTTTTGTCTTTCTGATTCACCTAGTCAGTTTCTGTGAGTATTGGTTATTTTGGAAAGTATGAGGAAATGACTGATTTGTTAATACAAAGTGCCAAGCAACTTCAATGATTTTAGGTGAAAGTTGAACGGCAGATGTTAAATTTCAAACTCTGTTTTCTTGAAATAGTTGTTTAATAAAGAGAAAAAATGCAGAGAACATGGTTTTCCCTTGTAGTGATTAATTTGTTGTAATTCTATATTTCTTTGAAGCTTCAAAGCTTTTTACGATTAGCGATAAGTAATTAAATAATGGTAATTCTGGAATGAATAACCACAAAATTACAAGTTGTTTAATAAAGGTGATTCTAATCTTTGATAGCTTTCGGAAGCTCTTTGGATAAATGCTGTTCCTTCAGATATTTAAAAAAAAAAATCTCATGTAAGCCTAATCTTCAAGGGGATACCCCACACGTGAACGGTGGTTCTGCCCGTGGCAAGCTTTTGATGTTGCAAGGAGGAGAAATATGTCTCTGTTTAAAACTTCACTGTGTTGATATATGCACTGTCTAGAGGCTCCCATTGACAAATGCAGTTTTGTAGGACAGCAGAGATCTGTTAAGTGGAAAACCATAGCCATGTGCTGGTTGTTTTTTTTAAATTTTGATCATATTAGGGAGAAAATAAGTACAAGTGCTAATATGGTCAAATACTTGTAAGTACTATTTCGTACTTCTAATTAAAACTACAAGTTGTGCAAAAGATGAGGTGAAAGAAATAATAAATTATTGCATTTTCTTTTATGCAGCACCTGGTGTATAGCTTCGTAAAATCTTGTACATCTGTGTGAAATATTAGCAGAATGAAAATAGAGCATAGATATATAGAGAGAGTTTGTCTCTATATAAATAGAGAGTTTGTCATAACTAATGACAAGAGGTAATTTGGCTGTCGAATACAATGCGACACCATAATTCAAGCAAGCAAATACTAATATGGTGAGAAAGAAATGCATTACCTTTCAAGTCACTCTTTGAAGTTAACTTGAGAGGATTTAGGCAGGAAGAAGAATCATTTGGAATGCATCAAGTACCGCATACCGGGAAGATGGATTCAGCCCTTTGTAAAATACTACTTGATGTTCTAAAGTGTCTTAATCGGACCATCGTATGACACACAACATCATTCTGGATGAGTTTTCAGTTGAAAATAAGGAGCTATTTTCTAATCAACTTTATTAGATTTCCTAGTAATTATAAAAAAAAAAAAAAACAAAACAAAACAAAAAAAAAAAACAAAAAACAAAACAAAACCAAAAAACCAAACAAACAAACAACCAAAAAAACCAACCACCCCCATCCCCAAGTATCATGGCATCAGCAATGTGTATGGCTAGAGTAACTCTGCATTTTTTTGTGACTTCAGGCACTAGGTCCCTATGTCCCTGTTTGCACATTTATCTAAGAAAACGATTTCACAATGCCGTTTAATTTAAAAACAAATGAAGCTCCCACTTTGGAATCTTCCTGCAAGAAATAAAAAGGGACAGAAATTAACATCAGCTTAGAAAAAAGCTAGGAACTTAGCTCACAAAGAAAATAATTAAGACATTAAGATGTGGTTAGAAATAAACATAATAATAAATTAGGTCCGGGGAAAAAAAAAAAAATCACTCTACTGATTGAAAAGAGAGGAATATTTTCAAAAAAGATGGATTTCAACATCCTTACAAAATAAACAGAAAACAAAACAAGCCAAACCCATTAATCTTAAAGCCTTGAAGAAAATGTCATCGCGCAGTGATTCTGGATGTCCCCGTAAGGAACTCCAGGCGGAAATTTTGAAGTCCTGTTCATTTTCAGTTTTGTCAAATGTTGTGCTAGACACAGGTTATTTTCTTTCTCTTTTTTAAGAAGCAGTGCTTTGAGTTCCTGGTAAAACGGGGCATTATTAATTTCTTCCAGCGACATCTCTGTGGGTAACCTGTTATACAAGTGCAACTCTTTACCTGCAAATACAAATATTTGAAAGCCACGTATTGAAGGGAATGAGTGCAGTAACACTGCGCAGTGTCTCATCAGTCTTGTGGAAAAATGCTACATACTTAATTTAGCGTGTGCATTTTTGATGTGGTATTTCTGGATGTTCCAAAAGGAAGAAAACTTAAAATGCGGGACACTGTCTTCCATTGAGCTTTATAGGGAAGATTGTGCCGCTGTTAAAGGTTTTACCCCAAGAATGAAAAGCTGTCTGCAGATTCTTCTTTTGAGGGAGGGTCAGATCCCTTTTTTTTTCTTCACTTATTTCAGTGTAAAGCATGCTTCTTCCCTTGTCAGGAAGGTGATATCAGAATCTCTGTGGACTAGAATACTACATGAATAAAAATCATTTTAAAGAACTGCTTTTTAAAAACTTCATCCGGTGCTATTTAAGTTTCCATTCTTTTTTTGTTTTCCGATCGATTGGTGTTGTATCTTTTAATATGAAGAACAGATAATTTAAAATGAAGTTTAATATAATGTTATTATGCTATTTTTTTTAAATGCAGGGTAATTCTGACATATTTTAGAAAAAGATCAATTTATAAGGGATTCTATTTTATTATATATGCTGCAGCTGGTAATTTCAAAATTAATTATTAATAAAATTCTACCATTTCCTTAATTCAGTTTGACTTAGTAGAGATTTTGTCAGGTTTTATTTCCTCATAGGGAGGTAAATGTATTCTCTGGCACGTACATTCCTTTATGACAAAAGAAACAAATAGTTTTATTTAACTACTTGTACTTATTTCTGAAGCTTTTTTTTTTATGTTTTGTTTTGTGTTTGTTTTGTGTTTTTTTTTTTTAATAAATATTATTTATTAAAACATGTAAGTTGACTTTTGAGAGGCCTGGTCACTGAATTTGGAAGTTTTCATGCAAAATAAGATTTTTTGAAAAAACAGAGATGCTGATGTCTCTGAAATAGGGCTACAGATGGAGATTAGGTTTGCACTTTCAGACCATTTTCAACTATATCCGTGGTTGGCAGACCTTGTTAGGGGCAGAAGTATCCTAAATTAAACATGACAACTATTTAATTGATTTGGGGCACATTTTTCTCTCCTGTTCTTCTCCTTGCCTCCTTGTTTTCACCACATCCTTGTTTTTCTGGAAATAAGTAGGAGATTTTTTTTTCCAAATCACAACAGCTATCAGAACAGTTACGTGACTAGGAAGGGATGGAGTGGGCATGCTGTGTTTAGGAGCTTAAGAATCCTCTTGTCCTCCTGCCAGTAATATGTATTGAGACTGGTGTTGTGCTTGACCAACTTAATAATTTCTAAATATCCCTGGATGAGAAAGACGTTTTTGCTTTTGCCTGGCAGTTTTGCATCAGACTTGGACAGGGTGGACACTTGCGCTTTTGCAAATGTGAGTTATGCTTTCACATGGCATTTTTAAAAGCTTTTTGAATTTTATTTTAAAATCATATGTATTAAAAGAAAGAAATGAAATACTTTCTGCAACGCTGTGATAATATTTTAAGGTGTTGTAACAATTATTGTATAAAAATATTTATCAATAATGTATCTACTTTTCAAACAGCAACTAATCAAAAGAAATGCCTACAAGAGGCAGTTTTTAAGTAGTGTAGAATGGTGACTTACTCAGGGTGCTGCCATGAGAGTCGTGCTTTTGAGAGATACTTGTCTCAGTTCGGAATTTATATGAAGAAGATAGAAATCCATTGGTTGTAAACTAATTAACCTCAGCAATTTTGATTTGGAAGTGCTTTTTGTTTAAAACAACTAATCAAATATGAAAACTGAGGTTTATACTGATTAAAACCACGATAAGTCTTAAGAGCTCCCTTCTCAATCCGTCTATTCATGATATTATCCCCTTGAATCGTGAACGCACTATGAATATCTACAAAAACGTTATCTGGTAGTGAAGCACTGCTATTAGAGGCTTCTTAAATTATACCATAACTGTGTTTCCTACGTGTTTTAAACAGACGCATATATAATTATACTTTACCAAAATGTACTGTGTAACACAGAAACTTAAATGGCCCCAAACCAGGTCAGAAATCAATTGCCAGGATGTCATAAGTACAGTATTGACTGTAGAGAATGATACCAGAACACTATTGAATATTGATTTTAAATTCAGGCATCTCTTCAACAGTCACTAAAGATGTGCTCAGCCTCTCTTGTGGTAGAAAACAGCTTCTTTTCTTACCAGTGTTTCCTAATTGTCATAAATAAGCTCATTGATATGCTGCTTCCCCCCCCCCCCCCCCCCCCCCGCCTTCTTCTTTTTCTTCAGTTTTGTTACTTTTATAGCATACATAACTCATTTTATGTCAGAGTAACTGAAATACAGCTAAAATGTATTTTCTTTTTTCTTTTTTTTTTTTTTTTTTACGTTGTGGACTGTAGAAAATCCCGAGAGAGAGAGACTTTCTGCGTGTGATGCTGTAGGCTAAGCAAATCATGGTTTCTTTTCTACACAGGAGCGTGTATTTATCTCCCTCTCACATTTGGGCTGGCAAGGAACGCATAAGTAGTTTACAAGGAACGCATCCGTAGGGATGTCTGGCCGTTTAATGTCAGTCTCCTAATTGTCCTTTTCGCTGCATATCGCTGGAACTCGCAACTTGGATGACTAAGGGAAATCTGCCTTTCGTGTAGGCTTGTTGCTTTCAGCATTAACCCAGTTTGTGTGGATATTTAGGCATATCCTCAATACCCATTGACATCTTCATTTTTTTTTTTCCCACCTGTTTTGAGATTATTTTTTTTTTTTTTTTTTTTAGAAAAGGGTTGAGTCAGGACATAAAGATCTTTGTGTAGCTGAAATAATGATACAGTGGGGGCCTTGATGTTCCAAATTGTCATAAGCTGTAGATGCTTTTAGTGCCTTTCTTTGCCATTGCGAGGCTCTGTCACCAGGCTTGAGTGAATAACATGATAAATGATTCCAACGAACAAACAGTACAATGAATAAAGTCGCAACAGGAAAACTGTACTGACAAATATAAAGCAAATATAAATATATTTTTGCTGACAGTAATTCTTACGCCTTGAAGAATGTGTGTCTTCATGAAAAGAGTAGAAAGAAAAATTATTACTCAAAAAAAGGATTTTCTTAGATAAGAATAGGTTATCTGTATCTTTACACAGAACTGGGGTTCCAAGGGCTCAGATAATCGGAGTATGCTGATATACATGATGTAGGAATTTAAAATGCACTATTAAATTCATTCCCTGTCTAGGAACAGAGGCCCCACTTTTAGTTGTATACAAGCCAGATGTCCTTGAAAATATTTCCCATGGATATCATAAGATGATGTCCCAGAAACTTGACTTTTAAGGCGAGAATGACTCACTCTTTATATACAGAATGCATGAGACGCAAAGTAGGGGTAAAAGTTACGTATCAGCATTGCAGAGTGTCGAGTATTTCAGTGGCATTTTCTAATATGGTAAAGTAGAACTTTATTTCATTTTCTTTTGGCAATAGATACTTGGTAATTGAAGCTAACTATAATTAAAGGATGCAATAAATATCTCCTTTAAGCATAAATATTTTAAACTTTTTTTTTTCTTTTTAACTTTTAGCCATATTAATTTAGACCAGTTAGCCTTTCTCAGGAACAATGCTGCTCATCGTTAACTGGATATAAGCTTAGGTTGCACCACTTCACACTCTCCCGTACTAAGTATAATACAGATGATGAAGAGCTCAGAAGAAAATTTTTTGTATTCATTGGGTGAAATATCTTCCTGTACAGGGGGCTTAGGGAAAAACTTAGCAGTTTCATTTTTTTGGTCTGTCTGAAATTTAAGAGCCTGTATGATAAAATGAGATGCTTCTTACATAAACAAGAAGATCAATCTAAGCTCTCTGAGGGAAACATATTATGAATGATAGTGGTTACTCTGCCTTTTTTTTTTTTTTGTCTGCTACATTGATTTATGCACTATAAATGTTTGATTTCAGTCTAGATATATGAAAATGCGACTAGTGAAACATAGTACGCATAGGTTTTATTTAATTTCGTAGGCCACAACATCACTAAAATTTTGGGTTGAAATATTAACTGACTGCAAAAACAGGCATATTGTTCTAAGACAAAGCAATAAGCCTCGCCCTGGAGTTAAAAAAATATCCATTTTTGATATCTTTAGTCTTGTAAGCAAATTAATTGCCTTTTAGGCCTTATAATTCCTTATAATTGATTACTCACTCTCTTCCAGTGTTTCAAATAAATAAATAAAACCTCTCGTCTAGTCATAGAGTCCTGAAGAGGTGGGCATTACTTTTCCAGCCTAGTTGTACATATTATAAGTTTACACATGAACAGCACAATATTGCCTTTCTGATAATGAATTGCTCAGGGAAAATCAGTACTTTGGATGTGACGTTTCTCTTTGTCACGCGTGCATTTGTAGTACTTATTCTCAGTATTTTATTGCATTTTCTCAAGATGGCTTATTGAAAAGAAATGAAGTCACTGGTGGTTGAACATGTGCTTGGTGTGCAAATGTGGAAGAGGTTGGAGTTGACTGAAAGCTTTGTGCCTGGCTAACAGGGGTAGAGGCTTCAGATGGGAAGAAGTCTACGCTCTCTTTGGCAAAGCTCAAAGCAAGCTTTACATACTCTAAGAAGGTTTGAGGAGGAATTGTGCTTCATCAGACAGCCTAGCAAGTAGCCGTGCAGTGCTTCGCTACTCCAGTAGCAGTTTCCAGTGATGAACGTGTAAGGTGAAGCCCTTCTCATGAGGAAAGAATTTTTCACAGAAAGGGTGGTTGGGCGTTGGAAAAGACTGCCCAGGGAGGTGGTTGAGTCACCATCCCTGGATGTGTTTAAGAGACGTTTAGATGTGGTGTTGGGGGATATGGTGTAGGGGAGAACTTTGTAGAGTAGGGTAGATGGTTGGACTCGATGATCCCAAGGGTCTCTTCCAACCTAGACAATTCTATGATTCTAAGATAGAGAATTTAGAAACAGAGTATGGTCATCGCTGCACTTCCGCTACATAGAATCTGTGCAGAAATTGAGCGATTGACTCAATATTCGCTTCAGAAGCCAAAGATTATTCACATATACATATTTATGTCATTCAAGTTGTTTTTCTTCTTTTTTCCTTTTCTTTGTGAGGCGTCAGAAATGCAGTATTTAAAGTTCTGTCCTCTCTGAGGTGTAGAAAAAGTGTTATTACCCTTCTCTACAATATGATACTTTGACTATGAATTCTGAAAGTGATTGCTGTTCTTGTCTGTGCCAAACCTTCTTGGCTCCACTTCCCTTTTTTGCTGTTCACCACTAGCCTCCCTTTTCCTGGTCCTTTGATGATTTGTAAAATTTTCTTGCCCACTTAACAACTGACTTTTTAAATTCTCAGTTTATTTCTGAGAAGCAGCCTGTAGTTTGAAATAAAACATTGCTGTATGATTATTTTGGCATTCGTAATACTAGGATTTTTAAAGTTTTGTGAACACAATTTCTTTATCTTCACTGGCAATTTTGTGAATAAGTGATGTTGTGTACCCATTCTCTGAAGTTTTTAATGAAAAAATTAAGTTGAAAGACACTCGCAATTGCTGCATCCAATTAATTCATTAATCTGTTCAGCAAAAGAGCCTTATATGATGTCATAGCTAATCCACCTGAAATTCATTTTGCAAAACATTTATGAGCGCTAGTGTAAATGTTTTATGAAACCGTGTTTGCATATTGTTCTTAGTTCTATTGTTAATTTTTAGGTTGTTATTTTCCATTTTGCTTTTCATTAGAAAGCCAATTATTCTTTGAAACAGAGTTGAAACAGATAAGTGAATTGTTTACATTTTACCTGGTTTTCCTCAGTTACTAAATTCTGAAAGGATCCTGATTTGTTGACCAATATTTTTGCTGAACACCCCCCACACACACCCAATTAATCAAGTATTTAGTTGTTGCTGCTTGCTTTCATAGGCCAACTCCGCTGTTCTTCGTCAAAAGCTCTGTACGTATGGTAGCTAATTCATGTAATCCCCTGACGCGTATATTTCCTGTGCTTGATTTGTGTTTCTTCACCCTCTCTTTACTATTCTTTTACCTGACTTCTTAGTCGGGACTCCTGGTGATCTCTCATGAGTTATAAATTGGAAACAAAACCAAGCGCAGGAATCAGTGGTACCACGCTGATGTGCTGATGACTCATTCGGAGGCATACTGTTGGGTAAGATTGCACAACAGTTTGATGAGCACCCAAGAGATTCCTGTCTCCAGTGACATACTTATGTCATGCATCAAAAAAATCCCAACCAAATAAAAGTAAGGCTTCAAGAAGATATTCTCTCATTGATTAGTCAGTGGGATTTTGCTTGCTAACTTCTTTTCTGTATTGATATAGTACAAGGCTGTAAAAGGATCTGCCTGCTTATTCACTCTGATTCCAAAACTGTAGCACCATTTTAATTATTTGTTCAGGTACCATGATTTTCCTGATGTGACTGCTGTCTAAAAAGCTATGTCTGTTAACTATTAGTACTTAACTATTGAACAAAGGACAGCAATTTTCCCAGCACCAGTGAAGTGATAAGATCAGAGTAATGCTTCTTCATGTTCCCGATTCCTCTGTGTTAACTACTGTCTTCAGTTAAGGAAATTAAATTAGTTTGGAACTTTGATTCTTATAGAATACTATAGTACATATTTAAAACTTTTGGGCTGTCTTTTTCACAGTTATCAGTGTACCTCCCGGTAAAGCATTATTAGGCTTATGGTTTTGATTTCTAACTTTCTACAAGGACAATAATGGAATGTTTTAGAGTTTGTTATTAAATATGATATTTTTTTTATTTGACTGTGCTAGAAAAGCCAAGATTGAAGAGATGTGACTTTTAAGTTTTGCAGTGTGGTGTGGTTTGTGATAGCCTCCAGTAGTTTTTGCAATTAGATGGTGAGGATGCTGATTCTCTAGTTGCATGTAATCCTATTTGACAAAGTGCTGAGTATGTCTCCAGCAAATGAGTCCTTTTGAATCTGAACGCTAGAAGTAAATAAAGATCAAAATGGCTTTTAAGCCTGATCATGGGTTACTTGAAGAGATGGGAGGCTGAAGAAAGCAAATTCAGTAGCCATTTTAGAAATTAAGCAGAAGGAGATTGTTTTCAGAAACAATGCTGCTTTAAGTCATGTTGCATGGGACTACAGACCATGAATTAGAAACGATGGTCATAATCAAACAGCAAATTATAGGGTAACCAAATATTATAATGAGATTTTTCACATTAACTGTTAAACCCTAATATTTTATGGAATTCATAAAGACAGATTTTTGTAGTTCTGCAGCTCCCAAGTACCTTTTCAGATTTCCAGGAATGCAATTCTCTTAATGACACAGATATACGTGGGCTGGATGCATGGCATTTGTCATTTGTCAAACGTCCTATTTGGTTAATCTGAACAAATGTACGGTGGAGAATCAGTCTGTTTTATTAAGTCTCTGTGTTGTGGCTGTCACATAGTATGTAATGTAGTCTGTCATGCGGTACATATAGGATTAAGAAGACACAGAGATTCTTTTATTCACACTGTAAAATAATTACCCACTGCTTGTTCCAGTCGAAAAATAGTGTTTATCTGTGACTCGCTTGAGGAATTAGGCGTCTGCAACTGGTGTTGTCTATAAAATCCTTGAAATGGATCCATGCCACAGAAGAAGATGCCTTGCTCTGAAAGAGAAGTCACAGTTTGGAGAGAAGGGACAAGGAGATGGATATTTGACTTAGAGGACTCTGAGCAGAGACCCTAAAATATTTCAGATAACTGGGGAAGCCGAGTCAAGAAAATAATTATAAGCTTTTTTATTTTCAGAGTGTTTATTTATTATGTTGTTGAAAGCAATGGAGAGCTTTGGAACCCTAAAAATGCCAGATTCCCTGTTGCTTTAGGGGAAGAGCTTGACAGGGATGTTGGAAGTGGAAGGAATGGCTAGTGTTAGGGCAATGATGAGGTAATTTCCTTTAAAGGGATAACTGCTTCAATAATGCGTTGAAATTAGCAAGGAATTAGCTTCCCATAGAGCTGGAGTTTACTGTGGAATGGCCCTGGCATCTTTAGTCAAGATCCTAAGTCATTAATGTCTGGAAGCAAGAAGTCTTCAAAGGCCGCATCACCAGAAGTTTGCATAAAAAGGAGATAATAGACCAAGAAACAGGATGCATCCACCAAAAATTAGCGTTGCTGAGGAAAAATGCATCAATGCAGTAGGAATCTTCTTAAGTGTTACAGGCTCTATTTTTAAACTTTAATATCAACTATCAGTAAGTCTGTTGATCAGAAATATAACATCTAGGAATTCTTTGTAGAGAATATTCCTTGTCAGAAATACAGTATAGAGAAAGAATTTCAGTATGCTGAATTGGATTTTTGCAAACTTGGCCTTTATACGACATTAATCACCACAAGTAAGAGAGGAACTATTCTGAAAGTTTCTCATCAGAAGGTTTGATTCATTCGTACAGACAGTAGTAGTAGTGTAGGAAGTTAATCGAATGGCAGATTCTTTTCTCGTTCCACCACACTTTCAACATCTTGGCTCTGCCACACTTACAGTTTATCATTCATGTTCAGGTGCTGGTGAGAGTGTTCGTCAATGACTCTCGATTACTGGTGAGGTTACATTAGCCAAATTAGCTCTGAAGAATAGCACTGGTTGTTTATTAATCTGACAGATTTTGTCTAAAGGAAACTGCGGAGGCTTTTGTTTATTAATAAGACAAGTCTAACAGGGTGGTAAAGGCAAACTATTAAAGAAATAAATTCTTCCCTTTGTTTTGGGTATTTTTTTGTTGTGTTGCTGAGGATTTTTGCTGACTCTGGAGGTTTCATGAAGCTCCTAGATTGTGCTCAGTGAGAGTCGCTTCTTGCTTTTTGACAGTCACAGCCAGTTTTTAGGTTATGCAAAGGTGTTTTCTGCTGATGCGCTAGCTGCCTTCCCAAAATACACAGAGAATTAGCTTACTCTTGCTAGTTTTAACAGTAAATGTTTGGCTTCTCTCCCAGTTCTTTGTTTACTGCAAAAAGTGTTGCTTCTCAAGCCATAGTTCTGTCCCTTCTCCTTTTTTTTTCCTGAGTTTTTTCTTCTTTTCTTTCCATACATTCTTCCTTTGCATAAGTCTGCCGATTGGATCATGCCCATCTTCCTCACAGCTCATTTAGTAGTCTCTTCCCCCCTTGTCCATGAATATCTAATTAGTTATAAATTCCACTCTGAATCACTTGTAGGGCTGAAATGGACTTCTGGAGGACATCTGCTTGTTCTGTCTTTTTACAGCTGTCTCCACGCTTGCATCTTCAAAATCTTTGCTTTCCAGTCTTTTTCTTCTTCCAGGTCATTAAGGGCTTTGTCTGTCTCTCTTTGCTTAACCTGATCTCCCTTGAATAGCATGTTCACAAGAGTCATACTGACTAATGACACCTGAGTACGCAGTCTCCAATGAACCAAGTATTTCATGTTTGTGAATTTTCCATTTTGCTGACCCGAGCTTCTTGCGGGGACAGGCAGCTGGACACTGTCTATTCATAAAGCTGGCTCAGTGTGGTTCCAGCGAAGAGCAGTTATTTTTTCTTCCATTCTTCCAAAAGTCCTTACAAGTATCTTGGAAGACGAAATGGTGTAGGCACTGGGTCTTCCTTCAACCTCTTCTTAGTATAAAAAGAAGGCTTCTTTTGTTCAATTCCAATCAGTCTTCTCTTCATCAAGCTATAGTGATTCTTTTTTCTTTTCACAGCAAGGAGAACACATTGTATGTAGGGTGAGTCTCATTTAATTTTCGTTACTCATATGAGGAAAGTTAGGAAAAACCTCCACCTGCATTAGACTATCAAAGGATTTAGTCCACTTCTCTCCAGCAGAGAACTGAAGGTGACTGAATGCAGTAAAGGTGAGATATAGATGACTACCTGAATATCTATACATTTCCCACTGTACTTGAAAGCGTTGGAGATTTTTACCCCAGAAATTATTTGAGTTCAGTTCTGTTATTTAACCCATGATGTTCACAATATCACAGTATCACAGTATGCTAGGGATTGGAAGGGACCTCAAAAGATCATCTAGTCCAATCCCCCTGTCGGAGCAGGAACACCTAGATGAGGTTGCACAGGAAGGCGTCCAGGCGAGTTTTGAATGTCTCCAGAGAAGGAGACTCCACAACCTCCCTGGGCAGCCTGTTCCAGTGCTCTGTCACCCTCACTGAGAAGAAGTTTCTTCTCAAATTTAAGTGGAACCTCTTGTGTTCCAGCTTGAATCCATTACCCCTTGTCCTATCATTGGTTGCTACTGAGAAGAGCCTGGCTCCATCCTCATGACATTCCCCCTTTATATATTTATAAACGCTAATAAGATCACCAATGGTGATCTTATGGTGATCAATGGTGATGTTGGCATCATCTTTTTGATTGCTTAAAAAAGAAGGGGGGGGGGGAACAAAAAGAAAAGGAAAAATATTAGCTCAGTACTGCCAGCTTAGCTAGTTAATGTGCTAATGTGCCTGGCAGAAATCTGACATTTAATCATTACCTATTACATGTCGTTATTATTAGCAAGTTCTTCAAACCCCTGTTAAATAAGGAAAGAACTCTTGTGTGGCTGAGCTTCCGTCCTCAGTGCTTTTGTATCCTGCTAAATCTGAACAGGTTGCCTGTTAGGGAATGAATGTACTTCTGCAGGTGTTTTCTGGAAGGAGAAAATACAAACAAAAATGGAATGGAGAATGTGAAAATGTGGAGATAATTTTAAGAATAAAATGAAGCATGTGCTTCAGTTTTTGATGAAAAAATTTTCCAAGGTGAAAATTTTGCCACGGTGATTTGAGTTTAGATCTCCTTTTCTAAAGGATTATTATGCCTTTAATACCTTGAACCACATTTAAAATGGGTTTTGAAAATATTGTCAAAATGTTTTTCACCCTGGGATCTTAAGTCATTTAGGAGCTTTCAAACCTACCTGTTATGTTTCTTTCCATAATATCAACTAAAATCTGCAAAGAAAGTCAAAGTTCTTTTGCTTTTTAAAACATAGAACTGAATGGTTTAGTTATTAAAGATAGTTTCAAAAGCTCAGCAAACAGTAATTCCAAATTTCATGTAAGAAAAAAGCGGACATTACCCTCCTGTTGTATATGTAATGCTTTTTTGAGATCATTGAAGAAGATGATTCTGAAGGTTACTGTCACTTTAAAGTTTTACAAACGGCACTTCATGTTTAACATCTGTTGGTATGGGATTTTTGGTGTGAGATGTCATTGATCGTGTGGGTGCTGGAAAGATGAGAGGACTTTTGCTCCCGTATTAAAATGCCATGGTTGTTTTTTATGCAGAGGCAGGCACAGGTACAGGTCGTCACTGTGAAACCACGTTTATAAATTACGAGACTACTAATCACAGGGAACAGTTAAGTCAATTAGTAGCAAGGAAGATGACGGAGCTTAATGTAAGGGAGGAAATGCTGAAGACAAAATTTGGGAACTTGGTCCTATATATCATATTAAACTAAAACCATGTAAACTTAAGCAATGGAGCTGTAATTTCATTTTAGATTCCCGATGCCTGCACAAACAACTCAGGACTTCTCCATAGCTTTATGGTATCACCTGAAATACAGGATCAAATTGTAGATCAATAACTGAAGTCTATCTATTTTCTGTTGGTTTCTCCCACCATTTCCATCAATGCGATTTCATTGAAATACTCACAGAATATATTCAGTACTGGGTTGTTCATGAGTGTTATCTCAGCACAGTGGTGGTAACCAAAATATTAATGTTTGCCCCATGGTAAAAGGCACCTGTAATAATTTTTAATTTTTTTCTTTTAGACTGGAACAGGACCCCATGTTGGTAGGTGCTATAAAATGAGAGAGTTCTATATATGTATATATTTTTTAAATCTAATTCTGGCAGTGTGATCTATTTTCTATTAAGATAAATTCTGCTATTTTCTGGCTATACCCTATCATGCAGACAGGTGAAATGTAGCATATATTATTAGAGCTGTGAATAGCAGTAAGGTTTGATCCATGCTTATGTCCTTGTAAGACCAAGACTTTTGTTTGCATATTGATAGCATTAGAATTACTATCAATTAAGATATCTTCTGAAAGGAGGGATAATCCGATTTATATTGAAAATGAGGTCATAAAATTCACATTAAGATTAAACTGGCGAATTAAAAGCTCAGTGCACTTTGGGACATGGTATTGTTGCCTGCTTACATCACAGAAGAAGCTCAACAAGTTCAAGTCAAACTCAAAAGGAATTCACTGTCTTCTTAAGGCACACTCATGTTAGTACTTAATCAGTGTGGCTCATTCTATACCCTTCATTTTCTGTATTTTTAATTTGACTTAACAGAGATGTACATGTTAGGCAAGAAAAGACATGCTTGTGGCTTTAAGATCTACAAGCATTTGTTTCCCAGCCATACAGCAGAGTTGCACTACACGTGTGTGCAAATAGGAAAAGAAACAGTACTTTAAAGCTTGTTCTTCATCTTTCTAGTAATCCATTATTTGGTTCACATTTCCCATCTCTTTCGTGTTCTTTGATTGCGGACTACATGATTACCCCACCGCATGAATTTTAGACTTCAGCCTACAGGTAGGAACAAACTAGTTAGAGGACATTTCCTCTCATAGTACAAGTGTTTCTTCCAGTCCAGCTGAGTTTGCTTCCCTTGGTGAATCTGCCACTCTTAGAACTTCCCTGATTCTTGAAGATTACGCTTTTCTGTGCCACCATCTAGGAGAACTGATTTTCTGTGCCACCATCTAGGAGAACTGATTTTCTGTGCCACCATCTAGGAGAACTGATTTTCTGTGCCACCATCTAGGAGAACTGATTTTCTGTGCCACCATCTAGGAGAACTGATTTTCTGTGCCACCATCTAGGAGAACTGATATAACGAAACAACAGAGGAAAGATAGTTTCAGTTTGTTTGAAGCAACTGAAATAGTGGTCCTGCCATATTCCATTGATGCGGTTGCCAGGTTTTCCCCTGGTGGGATATCCTGAACAAAGAAATTCTCCATCTCTTCTCGGTGGCCTTAACAGGGGGAGCCAAGCCGAAGATGTAAAGTCCTAGTCAGCGTGCTTCAATGCTTGTGGTCATGCCCTGCCTTACTGAGATACGTAGAGTGCCAGGAGTGAAGGCCCACCAGGACTAAAAGAAAAGTGGTATTTTTAAAACTGACATCTAATTATTTACTCTGTTTTTTTTTTTTCTGATTTTGTTGCTATTTTAATAGAGTTTTGGATTTTCTTCACAAAGAAAAATTTAATCTGTTTGTCTAGTACTAGGAATATTTGAGTTAAAGCCCAGGGAGCTATAGCTGGTGCCAGGGCTGTATGCTGCTGTATCTTTCAGCAGTCTACTCATCGGCTACTCATCCCTGCAGGTATCTGTTTTTCTCTAAGGCAAGTCAGCTGTAATGAATCTAGCGTTGCTGTTACTAGGCTGCTTCTGCGATGCCACCTTGTTTAATTAAGGTTATTCTTACCATATACTATGTTGGCAGTGTAGCTAGATAGAACACCTCAAAAGCTATTCTAAAACACAACGTGCAAGTTCAGATGATTATAAAGCTAAATAAAGTGAAGTAATAAGTAAGCTTTTGAAACCAAAGCGTCTTTTAAAAAAATACACTGAAAGTATACTGGAATTGATCTATTTATTGAAAATGTAAGTTATAAAGCATATTGCTAGGAAACATGATAGCCTGAGACGTATTTGGATCCAGCTTCCCGAAGAATTCAGTATAGCACATTACTATTTAGAAACATTTCAAGTCATAGAATAGTGGTAAAAATATGATTCTATTCATTACATTGTTATTTATTCCTGTTAACATGCTGTGAACTTCATTGTGCAGTGAACATTGCAATTAAATATGTTAAACACAGAACAGCCATAACCCTTCTCACTAAGTATTAATGGTAATAGTATCAGCTCACTGGTATGCATTTTTGTGAAGCGATCATTTTATTGGAGAACAATATTCAAGATGCAAACATTTATTGTCCTTTTATAGACAATTGTTCCAATAACTGTTTAGTGAGTACTGGCATCATAGGGAGAAAATTGTGTACCTCAGCTGCTGTCCTGCCTGTGGCTGTAATGAAGTGTCTGTAGTAATCTAATTGTATTGACTTAGCAAAAAAATAGAATTCTAATTGACAACATAAAGCCAAGCAAATTGTCAGTGAAGACATGCTGACTTAAGCCGTGTTGGCACTGGTGTCAAAACTGTTCTTTGTGGTCAAGAAGAAAAAAGAGATTCTTCTAAATTATTAAACTTCAAAATATATAAATTAGGTAATCAACTGACTTTATGTACAGCTTTATGGTGAGGTATTTGCATGTTCTTTCCTTTAGTTTTCAGGGGTGCACAGTGGTTTCCAAATGTGTTGCTTAAGAAGCATGATTTCGGAGTTTTGTGTACAGTTGCACTGCTGTTTCTGGAAGCGGCCAGGGCAAAAATCTGAGGCTGAACCAAGAAGGCATCAAACTCACAGATCTTGAAGTCCCTCGTTTTTGACACCTCTTCCTGGCAGAACTGTTTGGGTCTCCCGATGTAGTCAGTCTGGATGTAAGTTTTTCAAGTTGGAGATTGAAGATGAAAGCAGTGAAGCCTCCCCTGAATCATATTTCACAGTAACGTGGGATTGACCAGGATGTGGCCTAGCCATAGCCGATATAAAATGCGGAGCATACAATTTTTCAAAAATCTTAATGGCCCTTAAAGCTTAACTGAGGGCCTACTTAATGTAAGCACTTTCTACTCAGTAATCAGTACCTGCAAAGATTAATTTTAGGATCAAGTGCTTCCTTTTAAAAAGAAGTGGTTGTGTCTGTAACCCAGCTGGGAGTGTTTTTCAATAGAAGGTAGCACATGAGCCAGCGATGTGCCCTTGCCACAAAGAAGGCAAATGGTCTCCTGGGCTGCATCAGGAGGAGTGTTTCCAGCAAGTTGAGGAAGGTGGTCCTTCCCCTCTATTCAACACTGGTGAGGGCACACCTGGAGAACTGTGTCCAGTTCTGGGCTTCCCAGGGTAAGATCAACATGCACATGCTGAAGAGAGTCCAGGTAGAGCCGTGAAGACGATTAAGGGACTGGAGCATCTCTCTGATGAGGAAAGGCTGAGAGGGCTGAGACTGTTTAGCCTGGGGAAGAGAAGGTTCAGGGGGGATCTTATCTATATGTACAGACACCTGAAGGGAAGGTGCGAAGAGGACAGAGACAGACTCTTTTCAGTGGCGTCTGGTGACAGCACAAGAGTCAATAAACACAAACTGAAACACAGCACATTCTGTCTGAACATCAGGAAATACTTTTTTACTCTGAGGGTGATTAAGCGCTGGCACAGGTTTCACAGAGAGGTTGTGAAGTCTCCATCCTTGGAGATAGTCAAAAGCTGTCTGGACATGGTCCTGAGCAGCCTGCTCTAGGTGACCCTGCTTGAGTTAGGGGGTTGGGCTAGATGACCTCTGGAGGTGCTTTCCAATCTCAAGCATTCTGTAATTATGTGACATACCCTAGTGCAGGTCTCAGAAGGACCATACTCTCCAAATGCTTTTGAGTTATTGTAGCAGTTTTGATAGTGACTGATCCCATTTATACTAAACAGAAAAATCTGACAAATGTAAAATCGTCCATCAGGGCAATAATGGTTTACACTGATTTCTGTTACCAGTAACATACAGTAGAGTGATATGGCTTTTATCATATCTGGCCAACAATTTGTGGCCCAATGACCATTTATACCAGAGTCGGGTGCTGACATGCTTTTGGCTGCCTTTAGAAAGGCTTGAATGGCCATTGGACCATAAGGAGAAGACTTTGCAGGTCTCGTGTAGCCCAGATAAAGATGTTTTCAAAGGAAACTACTCTGTCCCTCCAATATTTAATTATCTAAGAATGCAGCTCTACTACCTTGTCAGTCTATTCACAGCAGATGATATGATTCCCACTAACTCAAGATGACACCATCTTTTTCCATTATTTTTAGAAATCAATTGTAGATTACCAAACACTTGCAGAAGAGAAGAAACAATTTAGCTGCTTGAACACACGCTGGAATTGACAGCAAGAGCTCTGTTTGGCATTTTAAAGATTTTCCAAGAAAATACATCCTTTTATTCATAAGACCTTTTCAAGACATGCAAGCCACTTGCTTGCCATCTTGGTGTTTCTCGTTGTAACGAACCTGTTGATTTCCTCCCAACTCTTGATTTTAGTGTCAAGGTTGTGGTGTTATGTACTACATATTTGTGTATTTGCCATATAAGAAATGTTACTTCCTGCTCTGTGTGATACGTTTTTCATTATGTATCGTAGACTTCCAACTAAAGTCCATAAAGAAAACAGTAAAATAATATTTCAACTCTTAAGTTTAATTAATGTTACATACTGCATAGCAAGGAAGCAGAATGAATGACTTGCTGTAGTGTCATACAAAAAAAGAGGGGTACACAGAATGAGGTGCTGGCCAGAGACCATGTTAGTGTCAGGGTGAGTGGAGAGAGCCAACTGCTTCTGGCAAATCATCTATATGATGTCCTCAGCTATGCCTAGTTCTGAGCAGATTGCTTTTTGATTATTTTTTTTTTTTTTTCTGTAAATGCTGATGTGAAGAATTTTCCCTGCTAGCTACAGGTTTTCTTCACATCTGCAGCTCATCTGATTGCTAATATGTTCCTCACCAACCTAAATCATTATTGGGTCTAGACACTGTCATACTATATTTTTATATTTTAAAATCCCTTTATGTTTTTAATTCTGTCTATGAATTAAGAAAATAAGGCACAGAGAATCAATCCGTAATGAAAATGTCTAGAAACAGTGTCAGGTACCAGGCTACAATTACAACACCTGAGGTAAAAAAAGTCACGTTGTTTTTCGCCTTATCTGTTTCATGATCTGAGTAGTAAACAGTTTCTGAATTGTATCTGTCAAATTGGAAGCTGATATCTTTGTTTTTATGAATATAGCTAAGTATTTGCTGTGATTCTACCTTGTCAGACAAAAATTGCTTGTAGCTTTATGTAAACGTTTTTCATTTATAATATAACAATTATCAAGTAGTTCCCAGATGTATACTTCTACCACCGTAAAGGGTATTTCCTTACTTAAGTCATGATACCTATGTCGGTAATTCCTGTTAATAAGAAATACCACCAAAAAAAATGAAGTCTCCAAAGAATAGTCATAGAAAGAATTAATGCTTTGATTTTTGTTTCATATATAAATATAGTAAATAAAACAATGGTGTTGAAGTTCTAAATATTGAATATTCTAAAAATGTTGGAAGTTCTTAAAAAAAAAAAAAAAAAAAGAAACTTTTTTCTCTCCCCCGATGGTGTGGGTGAATGTCTGATGACATCCATATCCATTTTATTGGGATTTTGTTCAAATGGATAAATTTTAATGAATTGACATGCTCTCAATAAGAGAACTCTTCACTGAAAATTTCAAACCACTGTTAATCATTGTATTGATGTTTCAAACATACTCAGTTTGTTTGCTCTGTTCTACACCCTTAGGAATGCAGGCAGGCTTTATTGAACACCTTAAAAAAATCTGTTACTGAATAACATTCTTCTCAAAGGCAGGGGTATGAAAGCTTGGTTAATAGCAAGGACTGTCAAGTGAAAGGTATTAACTGAAGCTAGCAGAAAAATCTGGGGAAGATTAGAGAGTGCTGTGGGTCTCTAAGCAATCTGAGTTACAACATTTGCTGCAGGGATTGTGGAACTCTTGAGACCTTCAACCTGAGCTTCTCTGAAAGCTAAAAAGAAATGTGGAGAGAACATGAACTAGAAAAGCTAACTTTTGACCAGCTCTCACTGTAATGCCCCCAAACTTGTATTGCCTCTGAAAAAGAAAAAAACTCTGAAAGCAACGCCAAATGGAAAGAAGTGGAAAGGAACTTAAGTGATTCAGTTTGTCAGTTTTTCACTAGTTTGCATGTTGTCTCTGGAGAAGTTTCTTTCCCTCCCTCCCTGAGCTTCCATTTCTCATATGTACGATGGTGCTGACACAGATCCTGTTTGTTGTAAAGGGCTTTGCTTGCTTGAGACGTGGAGTTGGGATAGGAAAGACACTGGACTCCCAGCCTTAATTACGAGGGAAGAATGCTTGGGTTAGATCTGAAGAAAATTGCAGTTCTCCTGGCAAATCATTTACGACGTTTCTTTCTTCCTTCCTGCCTTCCCTCGTCCTCACTGAGATACCACTTTTTTATTAGACTGTCTGATTTTCAAACACATAGAAGTCATATCGACTTGTGTAAAAGCCCTCTGATAACTTTTCCTGTTTCTGTTAAGTATAATCACACTCTTCTGTAGTCATCTTCATTTCTTAGAGCACTTTGTGCTTTGATCAAAGGTATTGCACCCAGTTTAGCCTTCCACCTGTTTTAGCAGCTGGATGCATATGCAGAGAGGTTATCATCCTAAGAGCTCCTCAGTGTGTCATGGAGAAGTTACTGGATTAATCTTGGGTTTATTCAGTCAACCACACTTAGAGGACAATTTTTGAATTGTCTTACTAGGATGGTATTACCATGTGGCATCCCGCCCTTACCGTTTAAGATTGTTATACCTAAATGTATCTTTTACCACTATTTTTTGTGTGTGTGCAAAATGGTAAAAAAAAAAACCTACCTTTTAACACATTTACTTGTATTTTTGGGTGATTTTTAAAAAAAAGGTAGGATGGAATCAACATATGTTTAGCATATCTGATCCAGAACTGGATCAGAGCTGATCTTTTTTTTTGTCTTCAGAGTACACAAAATAATATAATATTCTTTTCAAAAAATCAGTATGCTGGAAGTCAAATTGCCTGCCCAGATGTTAACAGCAAATATTGGATTGTTTCTCCTGTCTGACTAACCATTTGTAATTAAGAACAATGATCCTTTTATTTCATTCTTTAGTTTTGAATCTTATTCTTCTTTTGTGGCACTTAGAAAAGAGCTATTAGCCATTAAGACGAATTTATATTTGTCTAGAGAATTATTTGCAAGGCATAATCATGTTCTAAACATTTTTTGTTAACACTCATTTAAGTAGATTGCTTCCCTAACTTCAGGAACTATACCAACAATCTCGCCCTCTAGATTTGGCTCGTTTGCTCATTGTCTTCTCTTTCATTTTCTGCTTTGAAAATTTACCTCTGTAAGAGAATTTCCTACAAACTAAAATAAACTTGGAAAATATAAAATGTCTCTGCTTCATTCTTTAATTACTTTTATAAAAGCCTAACATATCTGTTCCGATAGTACATTATGGACCTAAAATATCAATAGCTCAAAGGTCACGGGTTTGACTGTGATCTAGGTGTCATGCTGGGGGCTTACTCAGATTCACCTGTGCCTAGTGAATATGCACAATCATATTTGTTACGATACTGAAAAGGACCAGAAAGTGTAGGAGTAGCCAAAAATTGAAATTAAAAATTGCAAAATACATTCAGGTACAGTTGTGACATAAGTAAATAGTTTGCAGTGTTATGATAGTTTCCTTTATTGTGTTTATGATACTTGTTCAGTACAACGTAAGAACCAATTTATTTCTTTGTAGTTACTGAGTAATATGTCCCATGTTACTTTGGATTTGTATTAGAAATCTCATTTATTGTCAAAGCACAGGAGTTACTTCTAATTTTTTAGCATGTGGCTGTGGGTTGCTTATGACTTTGTGTATACGTGCATCTGTGCACCATGGAGTTTACCAGTTTAAGATGAAAACCTGTAAAGATTTAATGGAGCATTTCTGTAATTCAATTTTTTTTTTTGGTTTGAGACCCTCAAGCATCCTAGTGTCAGAAACCCACGTAAATTTTCAAACCATAGTTCTTGTCTCATTTGAATGTTGTCACCAGTCATTTCATATTTACAAGACCTGAATAAGGGAATAGCATTAAGCTTATACCACAGTCAGGTTTTTTTAAATGTCCATTTGATGATAATTCCTCATCAATAAGATCTGTCAGTCGCCTAGTTTAAAATGTTTATTTCTATAATGTATTTTGTAAGATAAATAGGATGCAATAGCAACCCAGTCATCAAAAGTTTGTGTGTATGTATTCCATGATCTACATGTGCCCATATTTATTCATAAATACCTGTGTATGTATTTTTATATATAAAGTATATAAGCACTTTATAAATCAGGATTCTTGGCAAAAGCTTGTCAGATTTTTTTAAGTATGACCATTTTGGAGGAAGATATCCTGTCATATTGCATGGTTTAGCAAGGCTTATGCAAGTCACTTTTAAAAACATTTTAGTAACTTACTTGTCCTTCTAGTGTTCTGGAAGGTCTTTGCCTTTTCATGGTTTACAAAACCAAAGAGCTCACAGCAGTTCCTCCTCAGTTGAAGGTACTTCTCTGAAGTAGATATGGTCTAGTTTCTTTTCAGTTACTGATGACATGATACGAAATGGAGATATTTATCAGATATTTCTGTGGGTTTTGCCTTAATACTTTTAACATCTCCAGGTACTAATTACCAAAGCAACTAGGATTTTTTTTTGTTTTTCAGTAGTTTAAAAATCAGCTGATGATTTTTTTCCACACGAGTGTAAAAATCAGTAGTGAGAGTGCTGCCAGTAACTCTAACTGGCCAGATTAATAACTTTAAAGAATAAAGCCTAAATCACAACAGTATTTTTATATTCCTAGGAAACGGAAAATTCTCTGGGCCTGTTTATTCTGTATGTATGTTCAGTTCTTAGAAAACTGAGGCCTTGATCCTTGTGGGTGGTTGGGAAGAGTTGGTGTTACGTGAATTGGGTCTGACCAACTTGCCTGAGGTCTGAAGGCAGCTGGTGGCATGAGGTTTTATATTGAACAGTTCCAGAATGAAAATGTTTATTTTGGGTTTTGATTGGAAAAATATTCAACAGATTTAAGAACAAAATTGCTTGTAGATGATTATGGTGGTTTGACCTTGGCTAGCTACCAGATACCCACCAAGCTGTTCTATCACTCCCCTCCTCAAGTGGACAGGGAGAGAGTACGTATGACAAGAGGCTCATGAGTCAAGATAAGGACGGGGAGATCACACCCTCACAGGCAAAACGGACTCGGCTCAGGGAAATTAATTTAATTTATTGCCAACTAGAAGTCGGAGTAGGGTAATGAGAAATAAAACCCAAATTTTAAAACACCTTCCCCCCACATCTCCCTTCTTCCCAGGCTCATCTTTACTCCCCATTTCTCTACCTCCTCTCCCAGAGCAGCGCAAGGGGATGAGATGGGGGTTGGGGTCAGGTCATCACATATTGTCTCCGCTGGTCTTCCCTCCTCAACTCTTCCCCTTCTCCAGCATGGGATCCCACCCACGGGAGACAGTCCTTCATGAATTTCTCCAGCATGGGTCCTTCGCACAGGCTGCAGTTCTTCATGAACTGCTCCAGCAGGGGTCCGTTCCATGGGGTGCAGTTCTTCAGGAATGGACTGCTCCAGCATGGGCGCCCCACAGGGAGGCAGAAAACCTGGTCCTCCACTGTGGGCTCCTCTCCACGGGATCGCAGGTCCTGCCAGGAGCCCTCTCCAGCACGGGCTTTTCACGGGGTCACAGACTGGCACATCCACCTTCTCTGGTGTTGGGTCATCCACAGGTTACAGGGTGGATATCTGCTTTACTGTAGACCTCCGTGGACTGCAGGGGGACAAAGTGCATCACCAGCCTTCGCTCAGTTGAACAGTATACACTGAGGGAACTGACTGATGCCTGACTGCGGTGGTGGAATAAAATGTCGTTGTATTTAATGATTGTGTTGCAAAGGGTGTATTTCATGGGGCCACGTTCATAGTTTTAGGGGCACTGCTGCTTCTGGCATTCTCACAGTCTGGGAATTGACCTTTCAACTGTTTTTAATGGTAATAATTGTTGTGGAAATAATATATAGACTAAGATCACAAGACAATACCCTGTCCCTGGAAACATTCGAGGTCAGGTTGGACGGGGCTCTGAGCAACCTGGTCTAGTTGAAGATGTCCCTGTTCATTGCATGGGGGGGTTGGACTAGATGACTTCTAAAGGTCCCCTTCCAACCCAAACCCCTATGATTCTATGATGATGGAAATGGTGTAAAAAATACTAATTACTTTAAATCACCAAATGTAATCATGCATTGCATTTTTGTTACAATGGCTGGCTAAACGTGTAGACCTCCAGGAAGATGATTAACCCTTTCACACATTCAGTTTCTGAATACATAAGGAATTCGGACACAGCTTGGATGAATACTGCCAGAATACAATACAGGGGTGATCTAAGGTCTCGAAGCCTGGGGAGACTTTGCTCTGGAAGGAGTGAGAAATGTTGTTGAGGGAAGTTCTGTTTGTGAAGGTTTGCTGCATAAATAAACTGCTAAATGCTACGTTCAGTTCAAATTATGGGCAAAAAGAAGCAATTCTGATTGAAAAGAATAAAAACGACAAACAGCCTGTTTACTAGTTTATTTAATACATGCTTTATAAATTTGTTATTTCTGTTTTGGCTTATTTCAGCGATATGCATACTGTTGTAATATGGATGTGTATTCTATGACTTGTGGCTGTAATTATTCGCAGTGAGCTAATTTATGCCATTAATATCTCATTCACTAACAAGTGCATGGTAAAACCTCAAGAGTTTTGATTTGGATAAATATCTAGCAATACTGATGTTTACGTAAACATTTTTGAGCTTTGCATTTTAAAAATCTTATGAAATCAACATTTGCTTGATCCTTCAAGTGGATTTAATTTGGTTTTTTATTTCTAATTGAATCAACTTACCCATTTTTGTTCATTTTTTACTTTTAGTGAAAACAAAGGCAGCTTTTCGGAGTAAAACTGATCATTCTATCTGGATTATAAGTTTGTTGGGGTTTTGTTTGTCTGTTTTGGGTATTCCTTTGTTTCGTGTTTTGTGTTTTTTTTCCTCCTCCTGAGCATAAAACCTATTAAACCAATTTTTTTAATAGGCACGTTTCAGGAAGAACTTTTTGCTTAAACAGAATGAGAATGCTTTAATTCCATTTTCAAGTCATGGAGAAAAGTTAATACCTTCCAGTCTAAAGGCAATGTGACAGCGAATATGAATATAAATATCTGTAAAAGAAAGTTAAGAATGTAAAAAAATGATTAATGATTTCTCATTAAGTGCCATAAACATGTTTTGCTCTAAAGAAGAATTAATGATAACTTCTTTAAGAAGTTTGCAAACAGTTACTGCTTGTTTGTGTGCTAGAAGAACTTCAAATGTTTCAGGAAAACAACAAATGATCCATATGTCCCAATAGGCAAAATTAAAATTTTGAAGGGCGTTCATGTTTCTTTTTCTGTAAAATATGGTATACACAATGGCATACTTTTGTGTAAAATATGGGTGTATGTTTAATGACATAAGTTATTAATTTAATTTATTAAGTATAATAAAAGAGTAATAACTTCATTTATGACTGATGTCTTTCTAGAAAGATTTTTCTTCTATTTGTATGAGAGCGTGTGCTGGTATTGGCTACAAGCTACTATGAAGAAAATTATCTCATCCAAAACCAATTAAAAAAAAGTTACATGGCTTTTTTCTCAAAAAAAAATTTCTCCTGAATGACCTCGTAAAGGACAATAAAACAATAACATTGATGTGGTTTATGCTGAGTGAATGCATCCCTTCTGTGCCCACAGAAGCTGGTTTTCTATACGTTCTCAGATAATTTTCATGTAATAAAATCTATGAAAAACAGACCTCTTATTTGATTATTTATACTTACATCTTTCTTTTCCAGATGACACGAGAGCAGTACATATTAGCAACACAACAGAACAGCCTTCAAAGGACTGAACATCCTCAGTTTTACCCAGTAGGGATTTATGGATGGCGAAAGAGGTGCTTATACTTCTTTGTCCTTCTGCTGTTGGTTACCATGATTGTTAACTTAGCAATGACAATATGGATTTTGAAGGTTATGAATTTCACAGTGGTAAGTATCACAGTGACCTTATGTACCCTGTTTCTTGAAGTAATAACTTGTAGTTTGAGTTCTCTCTCCTTGACCGTGTTATATACAAATCTTGAAATTTTGGATTAAAAATCGTATCTCCTTTAAGCATTACTTCAGATAGTTATACTTTTTATGTATATTCTGCAGTGAGGTGACCTGCGACCTGTCTATTCAGATATTTTTGGTTACTCATATCTGCTGAAAATATATCTGGATCTTAGATATCTTTTTTTTGTTTGCCCAACCAAAAGCGTCATGGTGACTACCCCAAGCATCTCTTGGTCGCTTGTCACCACAGACAGCAATCAGCAGGTGTTTGCTGTGCCTGACCTGTATGGTATCTCTCTTCGGAGAAGACTGGGTTAGTGGGGTCACCTTAGGGTGGCTTTTTCAGTTTATGTCGTTCTTAGTATTTTTTTTAGAGTTTACTGACCATTTGGATTGTTTTTCACCTAGAACTTAGAGTAGCTGTTTCAATGTTGATAAGAGGGGGTAGATAACCCACAGGTTTTTATGAGACGGCCTTCATCGGGAGTCTTTAATAGCAGCAAAGCGTTACTAAGTCTGTATTTCAGGTGTACATCTGAAAGAAATTCTGCGTTCAGTGGAAACTACCCAGCTGCTCCCAAAGCTTTGTTTGGATAAAGGTGGTAGGAGTGCTCGCTAGTTGGCAGTGGAGTAGTGTCGTTTTGTATATCAAATAAAAAGATAGAACACTCCACAGTTGAAAATAGACGTGTTCCTGCTGGGATCAGTGTAGTCTCTCTCACCGCATTTTGACCGTCATAAGCCATATTTTGATGTAACTAGAAATACATTGCTAACTCCTAGGGTCATAGCACATTTCTATTCTCCATTAATTTATTGTAAATAAAAAACAGCCAACAAAACCTGCATTAAACATGTCTAAAATTGTTCTATATCTGCTAATGCTCTGTAATGCATAGGGTTATCTGAGATCATTGCCCGGTGAGATGTATTGTGCAGATACATCGCGACTTCTGAGTTGCCACTAGTGGATGAATCTGTTGGATTCATATTTTGATGAATGTAAGACTTTAATATTCATGTACTGAAGAGTTTGTTAGAAATTTAGGGGGGGAGGTTGTTTGGGGGTTTGTTTTTTGTTGGTTTCTTTGTTTGTTGGTGTGTTTGGGTTGGTGTTTTTTTTTTTTTTAGCATAACACGCTTGCAACACATGCTTGCATCTGCATATGCTTTTCTTATTTGTGTTAGAGGCATATTTAGGCATACCTGCTGACTTCAGTAAGATGTTCTGCTATTATTTCAGAGGAGAATAAAGCATGGAAATTTGAAGAGGTTAAGAAGGTGTTTTAAAAAGCACAGATTTTCTTCTCTGTACAGAAGATTGCATGCCAATATAATATTTGAAGCTACTGCTTCCATACCTAGGCAATGTTTGACATTCCATGCTATAAGCTACTATAGCACTATCCAGTTTAAAACTCTTACAATTTGAACATACAATCTTTTAAAAACAAAACCAAACCAGACATTTTGAAATATTTTTCTTTCCTGTATGCCAAAGTTTTCTTAAAAATTTAAAGGTTTATGGTGAGTCAATAAATCAGTGCAAGAATCTATTGCAGGAAAGAAGTGGATTGTTTCAGCAGTTCTGTGTGCTACTTAGTGTATTGAAGACCTTGCTTCAGTAGTTGAGAGATGTATGTATCTGAAACAATTATGCAAACACTGGCTTAATAATTTCACAAAAATAGTGTTTGAAATGTTACACACTTCATTTATAAACTTGTTATTTCATTATTACAGTTCAAAAATCACAAAGCTTATGTGCATCTGTAATAATGCTAAATTTGTTATAAATACAGATAAATGCTATGCCACTGAGTAGTGTGAATTAATCTTTAACCCTCTGTTACAGAATTAAAATTAATTTTTGTATTCATATTTACCATAGCCAAATATACCAGTAAGTGATTTAGAAAACAAAAGTGGAATGTGTCATACCTCTTTCATATACACCCTACATAGTCCCCCCCGCACTATTGCATATGCTTGGGAACACTGTTCATTTTGGAATATCATATACCCCTTAACTACCTCAGGAATGAAAATTCCTACTTAACAGTACATCCTGAACAATCTGCAAAAATTACTATTACCAAAGGATTTTGTACTTAAAAATAATAATAGAAGCAGTTTATCTAATGAGCATATCGCCACCAGATCGTTCTTAGTGAAATTTTATGTAGTATATCCCTGTTGACATAAAATTACTAACCTTTATTCTTTTAATGGCAAAATATTTCATGCTTTTGTTTAATGAAGTGTACTGCTTCAGGACTGATCTGGTTTTGTCCTCCAACTTGTATATAAATTTATGGAACGATCTGTGGTTAAATTGTTGCAGAAAACAGAATCCATAGGAAAAAAACTGTGGTTTATGACCTGAAATAGTGTATCTTAAAGTGCACACAAATGTTTTATAAAGAGACTGTTAAAAATAGAGTAACTAAATGACATGACAATAGGTTATTTAATACTATAAGGCTACATGTAATAGCTCTAGGCATGTCATATAACAAAGCTGAAAGAATCAGAAAAGTCTGTCAGTATTTGCTTCTGCTTTTATAAGCAACGGTACTTTGGATCATGTTCTAATCTATTATGTTAAATATGCAGTGAAGAATAACCGTTTTCTCCTGCATATTCTTGGAACATTAGTCTTCCACTTGGACTGGTTCGTATTCACAGTACAGTCTCCGTATGGGTTCAAAAATTGATTTCTAGAAGATTGCCATATAAAAAGTTTAGTAAGATCTTCACACTTGCACATTTGAGCCCCAGTGGGAAATTTGTATCAAGTCTGAAGGAGTCATATTCTTAGCAACAAACATCTGAGAGTAAAATGATTTATTATATGAACCTAAACTTCATGTATTTAAAGAATGCAATAGCTTTGAAATATACATATATTTCTTCCATGTGCATCTGTATATGTATAGATAGATATAAACTAAGAAATTGCATTTGTGTATCTGGCCGTGATTGGAAATCAGGAGTGCAGATAGAAACCTTTTGAAAAGGAGAACACTTTCGCTAAACTGGTTTAAAGAGTTTTTGCACAAAAGAGGAATCTCGCCATGATAAAATAATAGTTGAAATTGAACTGCTTTGAAATCTTGACATTATTTGAAATTATTTGCTGTTTTAGCATATGCCAATGTTGAGCTTATTATAAAACCAGTAGTAATTGCACCACTTTGAGGGGTTGTGAAGAGCCAGGGCATTGGTTTGTCATTGCTCGCTGACAATTGCAAAAATATTAATTTGTATTAGCTGTTCACTTTCTATTTTTAACTGTACAGCTGAAGCCAGTGACCAATTGGTAGAATAAAACCTTTCTGAGTTCAATTTATGGATTCTCCAGTTGGGAAAGTTTTCCGAATATACTGACCTTGCATGTAAAAGTTGCATTCTGAATCTGAGCTAGTTATCCCAAGCCCTTTTTATGCACACGGAGGAGAAACAGGATCTCCCGTAAGGCCATTCATCTCATAGTAAGACAGGCAACTGAAGTGCATGGATGTTGAATAGGTCAGCAAAGAAGTAATTAAAAAGGAAATATGGTTTATTTGCAGTTGTGTAAGAACATAGGACAGGCAAATCGTGCAGGTCTCCTTTTATCAGGTTAAGTAATATAGCTGGGAAACTTAGAGGAACTTTTGGGTATATAGTCTCTTCTTCGAATGTATGATGTAAGAAAGAAACTTGAAAGGTAAATATAAGACATAATTAACTTTCCTGATATAGTATGTATCAGTTAGATGAGCAAAACTGAAGGTAATTAGTGTCTGTGTAGCAAAAGGAATATTAGACGGAGGACTCAGAGATGTAGTAATTATTTTTTGAAAGTTATTCCCCTACTGGTAGTTTATCATTACTGTCCTTTAACATCTGGTTGAGATCCGTTACCTCACTGTTCCATCATCTGTTTAGAAAGACACATGTGGAAGCATGTAAGAACTTCAGGGCAAAGTCCCTAAATGTTTCCCCTGATAGATGCATGTAGATGTAACGCACCGTACCATCCTGGATTTACATGGAAAGTAATACTTCAGGAGTAGGCTATATTAGAGGAAGATCTGATCTTGAACAAAATGCTCTGCAAATAACTTAGCCGCGAAATAATCCCTGGTTTAAACTTGTCATTGTAAAAAACCTCTTTGTTTTTTTATGCGCATCAAGTGGATCTACTCTGTCCTAAGTGGTAAAGATGAAATAATTTGACAGCCTTTATGATATATTATCCCCTAATGGAGCCATCATAATCTCTGAATCAAATGCTTGAACATCATCTATTGTATTAAATGCTTTCCTGAAAAGTAAAAATCGCTGTCTTCAAGAATTAACTCAACTTTCCTCATGTCTCTTAGGCCTGATCTTCAAAGGATACATGCAAAACATCAAAACAATACGCTTAGGAGACTTGAGTTTTATGGAACATTTCTAATTTCCTTTCTTTGTACTAACCTTGCCGCGGTCCACAGGCTCACCCATGGAAAACGTCTGTCTTTCACTTTCCCTCAGGATGTAATTACCTCTCATTTAGTCTAGGTTATGGGCGTCTAATGAAGCTCAAAGCTGTTAGTTACATTTTTGTGCCTATACAATTAGTATACTGGGTGTTTCAAGAAGGATGGGACACTCAAGTCATAATTTGGTGGCATAACCACAGGGTAAAGTATGGCTATGTTGTGTATTTATAATATCCTGGTTATTTCACTTACGTAATATATATGAATTTTAGGGGATAGAAAGGAAAGAAATATTTTTTACTGTGCCTGCATTCTTGTCATCATGTATTTTATAGTCCATAGCATAGGTAGGTAGCTTACTTTTTCCCTAAAGATTTATCACTTGAACATTATGCTCTCCTATATTTTTTTTACCTTATATAGTCTTTAAGTTATTCTAGCCTCAATGGAACTACAATTTTATGTGATTTATTCTTCATATAGCTGTTAACAAATAAAGTATATTGACAGTCTGTCAATATTTTTTTTGTAAAAAAAAAAATAATTCTCTTATATTTTTGTCACTAAATAAATACCAGTGCATAAATATGTGACTGAAAGTTTTCTGAAGGTATTTCAAATTACAGTTTTAAAAAAGAAATTCAAAATATTCCTCTTACTGCTGTGAAGTGACATTGTGAAGTGACGTGGGGCACTCAGCATAGAAACCTAAGTCCCCCTCTTGGTGGGGGAATCGTTTAATATCAGTGCGTTTATACGTTTTCTAGTATGTACGCGACTGGCACTGGTATTGGCATTTACTTGATATTACATTATTCTGTTGCTTACGACATTACATTGAAGTTTGGAGTTTACTGGGGCTGAAAAAATTGTAATGGTAGGAAAAACGCAAATGTGAATCCCTTTAATTTTTCGGATCTCTTTGGGTTAGCCTGTGACTCCGCCACGTATCCTAAGAAGTATCAGCACCAAATTCTTTTGCTGGTTTTGGTTGTACGTCTGATTTTGTGTGTCTCCATAGTCTGCTTTCCCATTAGGAATCAATGTATGAAAAGACTTATTTTGTTACCCCTCTAATAATAGTGGCCCAATTCAGGTATTTTCTTTTGCTATAGTTACTTGCAGTGTTGAAGGCAGTTTTTACTGCTGTCATGGCATGATGTTTTCTGTACTGATACGCGTTAAACTCCTCTTGCTAGTAGTTCCATGGGAATAACTCTTAAAATCAGAAATGAGAACTTATCGTCTTGGTTGAGACAATTAGTTCTCAAGGGGGCTTGAAATTTAATTTAGCTTCAAACATAAGCCGAGCGTAAACCAAACCGCCGTTTGAATTTCCTGGCTAGGATTCACATGGGCCATGCTCACAACCGACTGCACTGCGGTTGCCGGCTGCCTAGCTTCAACTTCAGGTTGTTTGGACAGCAGGTAGTCTGCAAGACGGTTGAGTGTCTGCTGGAAGATACACACGCCGACTAAGCCTGGTTTCTTTTTATGTGACAGCATACATATTAAAACAGATGTGTGCGACCGTTAACTCCTCTCTTTTTGCATCCTTATAGATTGCCCCCTACTTCCTTTAGGATTTTGACTTTTAGAATTAGAATCTTTCGGATCTGCAAACATCTAAATCTGAATTATAATATTTTATTAACATTACTTATAGAGACCTGTAAACACAAGTATATTTTCCCGGGTTTTGGTTGCAGCGCAAGAATAAGGAAATCTTACAATTTTTTAACTTTATGTGTTTTGGGGATACACTCACACTCTTCTGGTCTTAATACCCAATATGGAAAAAATACTTTCTTGAAAAGTACAATTTGTCCATTAAAGCGATAATTTGATACTTAAGGTTTTAGTGGTACAGAACTAAAGCAGCTGTGTTCAATGCTGTTATCTAGACGTATAGCAAACTGTCACAGAATAACGCAGAATAAGAAAATAATTTCTTTGCTAAACTATACTGTAATACTCGTTATCCATTTCTCAACAAGCATGACAGGGATATGAGCTGTCATTTTGTTTCTAAGATTCTTTGACCATCCAAATCTCTTTGTGTGATATTCAAAACAGTATTTGATCTGTTATCAGTTCAGTTGGTTCTGCTGATCTATGCAACAAAGATAGTATTTGCCCATGTCAATTAATACAGTTTTAAGTAGAACTAAGAGAAAGCTCTTTTCCATTTCTTAGCTAATTTTTGTTGAGAAATGTAAAATTTGTAGCAGATTGGCATTTCAAATTTATGAAGTTTTGTAATAGCTGTACTTATCTCTACTCAAAACCAATTTGGTTTTTTGGCAAGCAGACAGCTTCTTTCATTTTACAAAGGCAGCAGTTTGTTATTAGGTTTTGAATAAATATTATTATGATTTAATAGTAGCAGTTGCTAAATATTAAATAAATATGTTCTGTCACATCTGCTGATTTCATTTATTCCAATGGCAATCATTTATTGTCAATAATTTATTTTAAACTGTAAATGACCTAATTTTCAAAACTTGTTATCTCTTAACTAGACAGAAAACTATTTCTCTGCGTCCCTCAATATTTTAGTTTTCAAGAACCTGATGTCCCATTTTGGGATGAATGCAAGAAAGCTTTTGTTTCCTTTTGTTTGTTTTTTGTAGTGAGAAAGATCCAGTCCAGAGCAGGCAATATCATTAATTATTAATGATTAAGAGACTTAGTCAAGATATCGGAGACCAAGGTTCAAATTCATGCAGTCTCCAATATAGATCATGTCCCAGGTAAGTGTCCTACTCATAGGCTATTAGTCCTTCTCGTTTCTGATTTTCCTTTTTAATAGATACATGACCTCTATCTTACTATCTTTTAGTCTCAAACATTAGATATCATCCTTACAACAAATTTTATTGAAAATTCCTATGAAATAGCTGTGTATTCCTCAAGAATATTTCCTGCTCAGATGTATAATTTCTTTGAAACAACGTTTAGAAAATTGTCAGCCAGCTAAAATGAGTATTAGTTAGAAAACCGCGCACATGTGTGCGCCTGCACATGCGTACACACACACACGGAGTCTTATTTATATAATTGGCTGTGTTCTCATCTCCTTTTTAAGTTGCACTCAAAAGCAGAAACTTGAGCTTCTTGAATGAACCTGTCTGCTCCATGAATGATTCAAACACTGGCTCCTGGCACGTCAGAAAAAGAATCTTGCTACAAGTTAATTTTACTTGCGTTTTTTTGTCCCATTTGTTAACATTCGTGTAAAAGCACATCTTTATGGAGCTGGAGGGTATTTTGTAAAACTTGTGTCCTCCTTCATCTGGAGTACAGTGTGTACGAATTATCTGATTTATTCTTACTGTCTTTTGAGCACGTCACATAGTCCTAAGTAGTATGAAGAACTCCTTTTAAGTATTTCTAATACCATTCTTCTAAATCACTTTTTATCTCGTTTTGTATGTACCTCCTGTATTGTATGCCTCCTTTTCTAGCTCTTATGGAAAAAAAAAAATAAATCTTAATTTGTCAATGAAAGTATGGTGTAGGTTTACTTGACTGTATAGTAATTAACGTGCACAATCCTAATTAATTTCTCTAAATCTCTGTTATCTCCTCTTTTTATTTTTCTCCAATGAAAGGGGGAAAAGTCAGTCTCTTGTGTCACAGTGGAAAGGCAACTAATCTGAAAGCAAGTTTGCAGTCTCCTATTTGTTACGTATACGCGTGGCAAGAGTTTTTAGAAACAGTCAAGCCACCGCTACACATATTTGGTTAGCGCTTTTATAGTGCTAGGCATCTCATGCAAATCCATCCCCCTGTAAAAAGTAGGACGGTATTGTTTGAAACAGTGCTATTTAATCGCACAACTTAACAAATACGAATTGCCTTTATTTAATGTGCAGGTTAAGTTATTGATTCTGTGTGGCTGAAAGCAGATTTTAAATCTTTTCTTTTATTCCTGAGATTTTGGGTTTTATTGTTACAAATTATCTCTGATGAAGAGAAAATGGAAAAAAATTAATTTCTCATTTTTACATTTGTTTGGTCAAGCGGATATAATGGCGGAATACGGGTAAAGTTACCAACAGAAAGAGGGAATAAATACTTTACATTCTACTTAACCTTGTAAAAATGTGATCCCATTCACTGTAGAGAAAAAAAATCTATTCGTACAACAGTTTAAGCAATTCAACCTGACCTTGCATTTGTGGCTTTGGAAAATTGCGCTATGGTATCCAGAACTTGAACGCTTAGGAAAACTGCCTAGAAACAATGGTTACTTTATAGAGATGCATTGAGAACATAAAGAGGTATTTGTCTGTACAAGGTCACTGATGATCGCTCGTTTGTCTCATTGCTTCAGATTTGTTTTTTGAAGTGTCAGCACTGATTTGGAATCAACTAAGGGACACCGATTCATAACTGGTACCTTTATCCCATGTCAGCAGTCCAGTGTGTCACAGGTAGCTTGCCCCGTGTTTCAAAAAACAGTGTGGATGGCTATATGTTCCTCTACAATCCACGGCAGTAATTCTGGTGTGCTTTAAACAATGACTCGTGCAACCTCTTGTAAGAGTTTAAACATTCAAAAAATAATGACCAATATGGCTATGGGCAGTATAGAAGAGGGCAACAGCAACCTCAGTTCAGGTGATAGGTTAGATGTCAATGAATATATATATTTATTTTCAGTTTGTGGACGTTTACCTTCTATTAAATAATAATGATGCGTTTTAGCTGAGTAAACTGTTTACTAGGCAGCTTATTCTTAATCGTTCACTGTGGAAATAGGCTGGAACAACTATCTCAGAATGTTTTTCAAATATTTGCTCTCATGAAAATTGAATTAACTTAATTTCCATTGTTGGCTTTTAGCTGTGTACCCTTTGCATGTGCAGTCTAGCATGACCTTAGTGTTTGTGGAAGGTGAGATTTTTCAAGGCAATATTATACAAATATAACTTTGAATTCTTAAAGGTTTATCCAATAAGCCAGATTGCTTCTATTGCATAGCCTGAATTACAGATGTTTGAAGAGAGTTGTTGATAGGCAATTATTTTCCAGGGGGGGTGGGGGGTGGGATAAAGAACTTAATTTTGTATATTAGGGTTTAAGAAAATAATCAACAGAAAGTCATTACATGAAAAGAAAAGAAGGCTAATGCATCAACGTGTTTGTCTCAAATAGGGCAACTAAAAGCAGACCAAGTTAATTTTGTAGTTCAGGCCAAGCAGTAATGTAATTTAGCAGTAATTAGAAAGATATCAAACCACTTGAACAAACTTGAGTTACCTAAAGGCACCAACAATCTGTATGAATAATGAAATGTGTCATGGTTTCTTCTTTCTCCTCTATTAATGGGATGATTTACGTAGGTATAGAGTACAATAAAAAATTACAGTCTGTGTTTGGGAACTTGCTTTTATTTGTACAAATCTTCCATCTTGAAATCAATGCAAGTCTGTGTGCAGGAGCAGAATGTACTTGTGTCAACCTAGCCAAAATTAGCCCTAGTACATCTAGAAATTATAATAAAAGAGAAATAGGAAGATAAGATAGAATATGTATCGATATGTACCTTATGTGGCAGAGCGTTTCGTCCTCTTTCTTATAAGTCAGGATATTAGATATGTGGTTGGAATCCCAGGCAGGATTAAATGATGAAATCACTTGTTTTAAGCAGAAATAATACAGCAGCAAGAACTTCTTTTAATCATAAACGTGAATAAGATATTTGTGTGGCCTGCAGAGGATGAGGAGAAAAAATTTTAAGACCTTTAGCCAAAAGACGCAACACCGATGGGATATCTTGTTTATGTCTGACAGTCATATTTTACTATACTGCTAGATACAATCCAGCAATAAAAATCAAGAAATCCAATAAAAGCAGAATATAAATGATATTGCCAGAGGCAATGGTGAAATAGTGGAACCACCACAAAAAAAGATGTCAACGTTATTGCACCATCCTAAGGCTTTTGAATGTAATATAAATTTGGGTGCTTTTTCTTGAAAAGCCTGGTCCAACGGGGCTTGTCTAATGATTCATTTATTGCAGGCAACACGGCGCGTGCCCTTTCTGTCACATCAGTGTCCATCATGTCAATAACGTATTCAGTTGAGCATCAACCCTCAGAGACTCAGTGCAATTTTTTTTTACTGTGCCATTCAGTTAAGTAGAACAAATTGTGCTGGGCCTCCTGGAAGATCTTGAGAGTTTCAAATCCATTTATAGAATCTTACATAAAATGAAAAAAAAAACCACCTCAGTTACCTATAATTAATAATTAAATCTGCATTTTTATGGTGCACAGAATTGTTTTTAATCATAGATCTTTCCTTCCTTTGTCCCCACTGAAAACTGTCTACACAGTAGAGCGATACCAAGAAATTATTTCCCAAGCAAAAATGTTTAGTTACTGTGTTTGCTTTTCATATTATATTCAAAACTCGGGTTTATAAAAGCAAGGATGTGCAAAAGGGTAACAGATTTCTGTCTACTTCAACAAAACCTGATTTAAATAAGTATACTAAAAATACAGTATGAAAATGTGTATGAATTTTGATTTACTAATTCAACATTTTAATCAGTCATTTTATTTTTGTATACTGTAATGGCACAAATCAAAAAAGGAAAAAGATTTATTTTCATAGCATTAAAATCAAAGTTACTATCCTGCTCTCCTCTGCTCAGTAGAGATGATATTTTAATACTGGAGATAGATGAAGGTAGATGTATAGATAGAGAGAAAATAAAAAAAAAATTAAAAAAATGCTACATAGAAGGAGACAAAAATCTATGTTAGCTCTATTGGATAAACACGCAATCCAACAAACACTTTTGTTTGAACTAATTTGGTCATGTTATATGTTAAGGCACATACTCTAACACTTAAATTTATTTACCAAATGACTGTTAAAGAACTTGTTCATTTTTACAGTAGTTAATTTAAATGAAAAATGTATCATGCAAACATTGCCTGTGGTTTTGTTCTCAAGGCTGATTGATATAAACTTATGTGTATATACACATCCAAAACTTGTTTTTTCTCAGGAGAGATGTAAACTGTTTACATTTTAATTTCCTGATGGTTTCATGTTGGTTTTGGCTCGTCCACAGTTAGAATACTAATTATAAAGGGAGAGGGTTTATTTTTATATTTAGTTCGACAGTATCTTGCTCTCGGTTTTAAGTTTTAGAAGTGATTTGCAAAGTGATTTAAATCACTTTATGACTTAACGAGTTGCTTTAGAATTATTTTATTTTATAATGATTATTTTCTTGATTATTATCATAATCATGAGTAAAAATGTTAATATGGATACATTAGAATGCTTAAAGAGAAATTTATTAATAGAAGTCAGAGACATAATATTTTAAAATTAAAAGATGGTATAGAATTACTCAAGGTAGAATCTAGTTTGAGTTAGCAGCCTCCTCTTTATGGCACTTCTGAAGTTTTAATGGAAAGAACCTGAAACGTAGGGAACCCTTGCTTTGCTATTTTCCATTTCAGTCACTGGGGTCAGAGATCATCTTACTGTTATGTGTCTTAGACTAGTGACGTAAAAATACATTTTAGTGGATATTGTCATTATTTCAGTTATGAAGACTATATTGCTACTCTGTAACATTTAAAATTAACTGTTTCCATTTCTGCCATTTCATGATTAGTTCTGTTAAAGTGATCAATGGGGGCTGGAGATGGAAAGAATTAAAGCTGAAAAGAAAAGACTGGGGCAGAGATCAAGCTTGTATCCTGAGCCTTTCTTCCTGCATTTGGATATAAAGGCAATAATACCGTGGAAACATAGAAAAAATAAAACACAGTATATTTTCTTTTTTTTTGGCTATACTGAAAAATCCCAATAAGAAGAAATAGAATGATTTGGTAGAGTCTTTTAAAAAGAATGCAAATGGATCTTTTTGTAGGTTTTTCTTCTTGAGAATTAAGTTATGATACCCTCTTAATTTTATCTTTTTTATTGGTCCCCTCAGGGAAGAACCTTGTAGGAAAGGTCCGAATGGAAGAACTATCCATGTCCAAGTAATCAAGTAATCTTTGATCGGGTTTTTTGGTTTGTTTGGTTTCATAGAATCATAGAATTGTCTAGGTTGGAAGAGACCCTTGGGATAATCGAGTCCAACCATCTACCCTACTCTACAAAGTTCTCCCCTACACCATATCCCCCAACAGCACATCTAAACGTCTCTTGAACACATCCAGGGATGGTGACTCAACCACCTCCCTGGGCAGTCTATTCCAATGCCCGACCACTCTCTGTGAAAAATTCTTTCCTAATGTTCAGTTTGGTTCTTTTTGTTTGGTTTTGGTTGAGGTTTTTTTTATTAATATTGTATAAGCGAACTTGGTACTTAAGTCAAACAAATGAAGTAGGTAAACTATTATAAATTGGGTAAATAAAGTTGAACTCTTTCTATAATTACCCTCAACTAATACCATTGCCCCAGTCCTTTTAAGTGAAGAGTCTCCCTTTTCTCTAAAGAAACCCTGTCTGCAGGATGCTACTTGGGAAATGCCTTTGTCATGGTTACAAAAGGATCACACTCGGTTGTGGTACATGAGCGGGATGTGTTGGACAGCAAAAAGGGGCAAAGAGTAAGGCAACACAGAGTCTGTGGCAGATACAGATGTTTTGGGGAATATGCTTTCTATAGACTCTCAAGTCACTTCTGATTTTTAACAGGAATGTTCTGATTTCTAGTTCTTAATATGAACTGTGGAAAAATAAATATCCTGTTATGAACTGTTATCTGAGCTTTGGCCTGACTGTCAAAGGACTGTGTTAAGATTTAATAAAGCTCACTGAGGGTTATCAAAGCATTTACTTTCAAGAAAATAAAATTCAATGGCAGAAAAATGGTTTTATTACTGTACAAATTAAAAAAAATAATAATTTGTAGTCTGAAGGGAAATATTTATGGATTTTGGATTCAGGGTGTGTGTGAATAAAATGACTTCAGATACCTTAACACTGAGGCGAGACCTAAGTCACCTATGTGAAGCAAGAGTACAACAAAACACCTGATAAGAATTTTTGATTGAATAGGCTTGTAAAGGGGAAGCTGTTTTAAGAATTTAAAACATTCTTAAACCACTGCTTCGATGAAAATGAAAATAAGTGTAGATTATACCATAGAATGCTGTATAGTCACAGATTCTCAAAGGTATAAGGTCAGCTGAAATATCCTGGCAGGCTGCTAGTGTTCATTGACAGAAGGTCTAATGAGTCCGTCTGAGTAAACCAGTCATAAATATATTCACAATCCTCTGTCCTAGTTAACTGAAATTCTTTGTTAGAGTATTGCTTCAACATTTAATAAGTTCATGACGTACAGATCATTTATTGAAGCAAAAAAAAGATATCCCCAAATAATAATTTTACATCAAGTAATCTGTATTACAGAAAAAAAAAAAAATAATCCAAGATTCTCATTTGGTAGCTTTGTAGCTTACGGGGCATTAAAACCTCTGACTACCTGTAGTGTACTCCGTTGAAAGTGGTTAGAAGTACTTCTAGAAACTTTTTCACACTTCTATGTGTTATTTTTGTATGCTTGGGATTTTTCACTTGGGGTTTCTCATATACACACACTCTGAAAAAGTCAGTTTCAGGTTAGCAGTTAATGGTTTGGTTTTCAAAAGTAGTTGTAAGTCAATCTTGATGATAAGTGTGTTGTTTTAGAAACACCACCCTGCACAGCTCATTGCCCGTTGCTCTTGTAAAAACACCCTTCTGAAGTCGTTATATGGGACATATTTCCTTTTGAGCATTAGAATGCTCACAGTATTTTTTTTGTGTGCAATACGCACGGTCTGCTGGGTGGACTCTGTCAAATAACAGAGGATAGGATAATGTAGGATAACCAAATACTATATTATAAAGGGTGACAAAGAGCAGTATGTGATGACTCGAGCAGGCTCTGAAGCCTCAAAGCGTGATGCTGAAAGTACTGATTTGTTGCGGAGGTGGAGCAGCTCAGTGGGCTGCAAACACATTGTTTCTGTGCCTGGGCAGGATAGTGCAGATCAGTAAATGGACATCCAAGGTGTGCGTGAGTGACACAAATCTTCCAGCTTCCTCTTCATTTAGTGATAATGAAACAGTTATAAGTACTAATTCCAGGGGGAGTCCAGGGAAAAAAAGGCAGTCAGGAGAAGGTGTCCATAAGTGATGAAACAGGTTGAACATCAGCTACAGAGAAGAGACAGCGGTTAGCAATGAGGTGAGAAACTTCAAGAAATAAAATAGTTTAACTACTGGAATTTTATGGGAGTGGAACTATTCTTATAGCTAAACTTCAGAATCTGCTGTATATGTTTGATTTCCTACATGCTGCAAAATGAACATAAAAGGGTGTGCAGGAAAGGTATGTAGCAGAGAGGGAAGAACACATGGAAAGGAGAAGAAAGGACTAACCTAATGTGGTAAAAATTATGAGATCGAAAAAGAATAATGAGGTTGAAAAACAGAAAGAAAGGAGACATTTAGGTTTCATGTAAAAAAGGTTTCTTAGCTGATAGATGGAATAGCCTCAGGCAGCAATAAGTTTCAAAATGAAAAACAAGACATACTTGTTAGACCACTGAAATTAAAAGGGTGACAGCACTAGCAGGTATGATATACTGCAAAGAAGTATTCTAGTCTTCTGAGTAAATCATTGGAGAAGGACTATGAAAATCAGAGTTTGATTTTTAGCACTCTCTGCAGTTGCCTAGCTGTGAATATTAATGATTTATTGCTTCAGAATTGAAGTTATTGGAAAACCCATGTGACTATTTAAAAACGAGATAATGAAATCAAAATGAATATGGAAGTTACTAGAATTTTACAACTGAATAAATATATGCCCCTACGGATCAGTCAAAGAACCCGTGGTTTTTTGGCAGCTAGTATATTCCTCTCAGTATTAGAGGGAATAAACGCAAGATGGCTTGATTACAATGTAGTGATGGAGTACGTTTTGATCTGAGAGGGTTCATTTAATTCTCATGCATCTTATGTCTTTGTATGCTCATTCACACTGTTCGAGTAAAAAGAGAATGCCCTTTGATGAGGCAGAATAAACATTTTTGTTTATTAAGACGGTTGATTTTTGAGTGATTGAGCGCTTCGCTTGTATATTGGTAAGAAGCAGCCTTGGTGGCTTTCAAAAAGTATTTGATTCTTGATTTTGTTTCATGGATTTTGTCGTGCTTTTTAGTCATACACTGTCTTGAAATACATAAACATCGTAATTAAAAAAGCTTTTCTGATAGTAATCAACATAATTACGGGAACCAGCTTTTTTAATATGTAGTTAAGAAAAGGAAAGAAAAAGGAGAGAACAAGCAACAGAAGAGGAAAAAAACCCACCACATTAAAAGCAGGACAAAACCAATAACTGTACTCCTTATTCTTTCAAAGGGTCTATTGTAGGACTATGCCAAGTTTCACTAACACAGAGAGGTACTCTGAAGTATACATAAAACCGGGGTCTTGAAATGATTCTGGCATTTTATTCACACAGAAATATACCGAATACACTTGATTATCTTCCATTTGAAATAGGCACTTGGTTCAACTTTCTCTGAAAGTCTCTCTTAGAGGAAACACAAGGCTATTCTTATCAGTTATGATCATGTTTCATGTAACGGTACGATACATTTTATCATATTTAGCAATACCAGGAATCTGTTATTTACGTGGGAGTGAGTTTTCGCAGAGCTACTAGAGATGCCTGCATGTATGTGTTAGCAGAGCAGCATGCGCTACGTGGCATATTAATTCCTATATGATTTATAGGTTTAAATGTGTCTTGAAACATTTAAGTATGCTAAAAGTGCTTGAAATAACTAGAAGCTATTCATTAGTTGTTCCTTTATTACTTTGCCCAATTAATGAAGGGCTATAAATTTTATATTAATTTAGAAATGCATTTGGCCTCTAACCGTTATGATCTTTCACGATGTGACGGTGACATAAAATAAACACAATTGCTGGATGCCTGAATGATTTTAGAAGTATTTATTGCTTACGATAAAACTGTCTCTAAACTCTGTAACGATACTATAAAAATTAGAATACCAAGAGAGAAAGGTCTTCAGTAAGAAGTGGTTTCAGGCTGATGGTAAGGCAGGACAAAAAGGATGAGAATACAGGCTGAGTCTTGAAAATGAGAGATTTAAAAGCAAGAAAAGGAAGCAAAAGGAAGAAAAGAGAGACAAAAGAAGAAAAGATCACCTCTTCAATACAAATTAGGTTGATCTGAGTCTCATTAGTCCGGTATAGATAGCTAAACAAGCTCTAAGGAGAATAATTGTTGAGACAAAACATGGGGAAAGGTTTATGGATTGGCGTAGAATTATCGATGCTGACAGCCCTACGTTTTCCAGGGCCACATTTGTGTGAAGGTAGGAACAGGTGCTGGACAACACGGTACATCTGATTTCATGCTGCTCGTGCCAGCTGACCCCTGGCATTCTCTGTGAGGTCAAAAGATTTCTGACGTTTCAGTCAGCAGGAACAGTGGACGTGCGAGTAGATGGCTCAAATCGGGTGTGTGTCTTGCCTTTCAGCAAGTGTCTGATGGTCGTGGGTTGAAAATACAATCCAAGGCTCAGTAGAGAACACCTGAAATGCTACTGGTTATATAATTTTGCTTTGTATAATAGATGTGCGGTATAATCTGTAGTAATTTATTCTTCTCTTTCTATGATTATTCAGGGTAGGGACTATTATTGCAAGTTACTCTTACCATTGAGAATTAATTTCAACAAAACAACTTGTACTGCACATTTTAGGAAAGGGTATACAGAAATAAATTGCTAGAGTGAGCTAGAATTGCATTTATTACCTGAAGCAATATAAATTTGTTTTTTTAATTGCATAGGAAAAATAATGATTCATCCAAATAAAGATCCAATTTTCATTTAAAACTTAAATAACTGTTCTCTCTGTCCCAATAGTTTACATGCTGATTTTTAACATTTAAATACTGTTACTTAACCAAACCTAGTGTGTTTTACAGTCTAGCTGTAAACAGAGACATTTGTCTCTAGCTGCTTTCTCGCACGCAGTTTTGCCACAGCTATGGAGAAAGGGATTTAAGATAGGCACCAGAGAACTATTAAAAACCTGGGTTCCTCCATGGCCTTCACTAAAACTAATGTTGTTGGGATAAATTACTTGATGATATATTTATCACATAACAGACCCAAGTTGGGTATCTTATCTCTGACAGCAGCACGTTGCGCGTGTGTACGAAAGAATGTAGACCCGAGCGAGTGTATGGTGGTGCTTCCCCAGTGCTCTGCCGTGTTACGGGTTCAAGGTTTGGAGATTCTGAGGGCTAGGTGGTAGCATTGTGTTAAGGGGCAGTAGATGGAGCTGGGGAAGAATGACAAAGGTCTAACATCATCACCCATAGTGGAATAGAAGGCAGACAAAATCGGCTCTAATCCCTTGCTTCACGAAACGTAGCTCTCCTGGATCCTGAAATATCAGGAAGAATAGAAGAGGAACAGGGGAAAATAACATGCCTTGAAAAGTGATGTAATTTGTGTACTGGCAGACAAATAACGTCAAGAGGGTAAACCACCCCTCAGTGTTCTTTGATCACATTCGCTCCTCCCTCCAGATAATGCTACAAATCATTTATAAATAGTATACGAATACCAAAATTCACGCTTCAGTGAAGGTTTCAGATGGCTCATAAATATGACTGTGGCTTTCCTTTATAAAGTACCGTGCAACTTTTTGTGATGAGGTACAATATTATAATCAATATCAAAATGAAAACTTGGGTTTTCAAAGAGTCAAATCAAGTAACCCAAATCATCAAAGTCCAAATTCTACCTGCTTTTTTGAAATTACAGTTACAAGATTAAAGCTTTGTCCAGCACTGAAAGAATCAGAACTGAACTCAGAATCTGGATCGGAAAACTACTTTTGATATTGAGAATTTAAAGGGTAGAGGAAACAAATGCCTAAGATACTGCGTTTCATTTCAGCTTTTCTAAAACTGTCACTAAGATCTTCAGGGTGCTGTTGGTCATTCCGGACTACCAGACTCCATAAAAGGAGACAAAGTATTCATGGGAAAGATCTGTTGTTTTGGACCACCTTCTTTCTTAATATGAACAATATGATTACATTTGATGGCAGTATTCTAGGATAGTGTTTTTGCTTTCTAATAGCAATGGAATGCAACAGGTTTTTAATACTCAAGGACACATTATGAAGCCTGTTACTGTTTTATTCTTTTACCGTAAACTCTAGAAGGTATTCGCCTTCAATTGATTAAAAGAGCTTGCTGTTATTTTCTGAAGTGATAATCTTTTACATATAGATGCCATTAAAATGCCATAGAAGTATTCATCGCCTGAAAAAGCTACATGGAAAATTTTATACATTTTCTAACAGTAAAAAAAAAAAGCTAATAAAGATACAAACTAGAACAACGTATCAAATAGCACAGGATATAATCAAATATAAGCAAATACAACAACTTTCCTGAACATTTGTTGGCAAAACCAAACCAGTGTAATGAACATCTAGTGCTGGACAATTTTATAGAAAATCGGATTATTTATTATCTTTCAGAATATTCTTAGTACTGTTGTAGGAAAAACCTATGTGTGATGGCACATGATGATAAAACTGGGGAAGGCATTTGCAGTGTTGCAGAATGACTGCATTGATCCTCGGCTTTCCTTAAAAAGGTTATTTATTCATACAGTGCACTATGGCACTCGAGGACATACAGTATTTATTACACTATAAAGCAACACAGAGAGGAAACAGCAGGAGTTGTCTACCAAACTCTGTTTGTTGTTAATACTGTGATATTCCAGTTAACCCCATGAGCTACATGAAAAGACCTCTTGGGTTGTCAATCCGGTTATCCAGAGCAGCAGCCTACGATGGAAGACAGGAGCCAGAAAGCAGTCCACCAGGAGAATGGAAACTCTTGAGAAGCAAATGAAGTAGTAGATGAAGAGTCAGGCCAGTGGTGTTAGCTTTTTTTTTTTTTTTTTTTTTCCAATTTTAATAACATTTAATTTGGTTTTTAAATAGGCTAAAACAACATCGTTGCTGTGGGCAATGTTCTGTTTGGACTTTCTGAGTTAATCGTATATTAAGCAAGCAAGGAAAGCCCGTGAAATAATAAAGAGCCTGTAATCTATGAAGTGAATGAAACACCTGATTTTTCTACATACAGTGTGTGCTCGTTAAGTCCATATTTGCAGTACTGATTCCTATGAAACAAAGATACTGATCATATATTATAGGGAATATATTTCTGTGTTTATAACTGTGGAACTGGTTGACCAATTCAAAGCCGTATTCACAAAACCCAGTAAGGTCCTAAAGATTGTGTGAAAATAAGGAGCTCTACAGACAAAAAAAAGACCCTATAAATATGTCAAGTAAAGGGATGGCTTCGCTTGACAGATCTTACTTTAAGAGATGGGAAAGAATTCACTTTGGAGAGAGTCTTTCTATGTGTTCGAACAACGTGGAAGAGCTCCAGTCACAGCTCGTGCCTCCCGTAAAAACCAAAATCAATCATCAGTGCGACATAGGCTGCAGGATACCCGCGATTACTGGTCCAATACTTAAAGAATTGTTTGGTTTTAGATCTTCTTCATTAGTGTTGCTCCATCATCACTGTATATATATCAGAGTTCTTGACTTGCCCGTGCTCTCAGAACCCCTTGTCATTCCTTCGAAGCAGTAATGCAGCTGAGACTCAGGGGTAAACTCTTTCAAGAAGAAGAAAAAGGAAAAAAAAAAAAAGGCACTGATCTTTCTAGTGTCAGTGAATTCATAGAAATTGGGATACACTGAAGGTTTCCAGAGAGAAAGAGGGGAATAAAACCAAAACAGCGCCCTCCCCCATTGTTACCAGTTTCAGAGGAAGAGTTACTTACCTTAATGAATGTTCATTCTAAAAATCCGTAGCTTGACTGCACTTCAGGTGTAATTTGTTTGCATTCATTAAACTCACACAAATGAGGAGAGTTCTGACACCTGCTTTTGAGATGAAAGGCAGAGAAAGGCTCAGTGCCACAGGTCACCACAAGATAATTTGTGGTCAAATAGGGATTAATTGAACAACTGTCTCCCATAGCTCTTGGAAGAGTCTCAGTGGATTACCTACCTTCTGAAAATTAAGTTCGGGTTCAAATATATGTGGCCTTTCTCATTTTTATTTTGGATAATCCTCAAGGTAAGATTCAAGGTAAAAAAATACTTTAAATTATTTCCAATTTTTTTAAGGCTTTATTTATCAGGATGTTTGTAGATATCTGAGAATCTCTTCCCCCACCCCCAACTGCGATGCAAGCTGACGAATTAAACTCCAGGCAAGCCTGAACAGCAAAACTAGGAATTCAGACTTTTTTGTGGTTGGACTTTTCATTTCTAACTTGAAATGCTATTATGACGCAGTCTTTATTAAGTAGAGAGAAATGAAGGGTTGCAGTATCATAAAGATATTGAGATGTTGCAAATTAAATTTGCATTGATTGTTAAACATATGTTGACAGGAGGATATGTCTGAGAGTGTGAGAAAGAGACATGCACAGATATAGGCCCTCCATACATTTTTTCTAGGAGAGTATGGGAATTGAAAGTAATCATAGTTGTCTGCCCCAGGATTAGAAGGTTAGATCAGAAGGGTGAGCTGAAGTCAAGGTCCTGTGCCATGGGTGGGAAGAGATCTGCAGCAGTGGTGCTCTGAATTGGAGGGACATAGTTATTGCTTGATTTGATTTTTTCTGAAAAGCAGATTGACAGAATTTCAAAATGTTTGAGGAATAAACTTCAGGGAGTGATATCTGGGCTGAGGATTTTATTGGGTTGATTTTTTACAACAATATGTCATCTGCTGCTTCTTCTTCCCTTAGCTGCTTGGGCTTTTGCACTGTCTTTACTCCGTATTTTCTTCAAGATAATAGACCCAAATATTTATGACTCTTAAATTGAAATGTAAGAGTAGGAAGTAAAACTCTGTTATGTTCCTGAAGTTGAGAGTTAATTTTCACTGACGTAGTCTGAGATAAATTGTCAGTCAACACTTTGTGAAGTGTTACTACTCTGTGTGTTCTGTGTTAACCATAAGGAAGAGTAATTAGTGAGTAGATTATGGTTCCAGTTTGATGACAGTAAGAACTATGGGGGATTGTGAGAAACTGAAGGTGAATTAAACACACTAGAGTGTGGAATGTCACAATTAGATATAATTTCACATGGATAAACGTGTACCAAGCGTGTACTGACAGAGCTACTCAGTAACAGGGCTTTTCTCGATTCTTTGAGAAATAATCTGTTGAACGTATAGTACAGGTGAGTCAATAAACATGTCTGCTGCATATATTTTCAATATAAGTAAATAGATAAGTGTACTGAATAATAAAGATAAAAAGTTTATACAACAGATTAATGCAATCAGAATAGGTCTGATAGAGAGTGTTTCACCACTTTTCTTGAAACAAGCAGTAGGAATGACTGACATGAGGGAAACAAAAAAAGTTTGTTATGGACTGGGAAAAAATTACATTTAGGAAGTGACTGTTACCTTTTGCAAAGGATTCAGTCAGCCTCTGTCTCAAGAAGAGTAAAATACTTGAATGTGGTGACAAACATTAATTGTTAAACATGTTTACAGATTTATAAATGAAAAAGCTAATTAGGTAATAGAAAAGGGTATACATAGGACAGTAAATATCATGGAATGACATAAAGATTAACTCCTGTTTAGTATTATTTTTTTTCTCATAGATGGCTGATGTTGTGCTTGCTGATTTTATTTATGATAGTAGCTTCAAAAGTGTGATGCAGTATTTTATTTTTTTTTTTTTTTAGATGTACATCAAATATTTGCTGGAAAGGGTGAACTATTTTCTCTCCTTAGTTGTTGAACTATTGCATTGCATACTTTCTGTTGACATCTTTATTTTGCCAAGTGTTGCTCTGGTACCTAATTGTGTGACAATTGTGACTTTATTGCAAACGTGAGGAAAAAGAATCATAAGTAAAGCCTGTGTAGGAGTAACAACGATATACCTGCGTCTGTGTATGTGCATTTTAGGTGTTGGGTGCCATTTTGCCATTCTAGATTAACCTTGATGGGCTTGTATATCTTGGGTGTTGCATACCATTCTAGGTTATTATTGATGGCCTTTTAGTTCTTGCAGGTGACATGTGTCTTAAGGGTCCCATGTCATGTATCAGTGATGATGTCTTGTATATTCCTGGGCGTTTTACATAATGCCTACCCTCAGCACCTTGGTTTTTTTTTAATTCATTTACTGTTTTATGTGTCTTTAATACGAGCGGTTTCAAGATCTTTTGTACAACGTTTTTATATTTTAATGAAAACTGAAGGAATCAAGTGATTCTAGGTGTTGAGGCACTTGGAAACAGAATAAATAGTCCTCATAGAATCATAGAATCAGTGAGGTTGGAAGGGACCTTTAAGATCATCAAGTCCAACCATTAACCTACCCTGATAAAAACACCACCACTCCTAAACCATGTCCCTAAGCACCTCATCTACCCTTTTCTTAAACACCTCCAGGGATGGTGAATCCACCACCTCCCTGGGCAGCTTATTCCAATGTTTAATAACCCTTTCAGTAAAAAAATGCTTCCTGATATCCAATCTAAACCTGCCCTGACATAACTTGAACCCATTTCCTCTTGTCCTATCACTTGTCGCCAGGGAGAAGAGGTCAGCTCCCATCTCTCTAAAACCTCCTTTCAGGTAGCTGTAGAGGGTGATAAGGTCTCCCCTCAGCCTCCTCTTCTCCAGGCTAAACAACCCCAGATCCCTCAGTCGTTCCTCATAAGGTTTGTCCTCCAGACCCTTCACCAGCTTTGTAGCCCTTCTCTGGACACGAGAAGATAATATATAATCCCTCATATAATGGGATTTTATAGTTACAGGAGCTGGCAGGCCTTAGTTGATGGCAAAAGATGTATCTGATATATAAACCTGTTATATTACTACTATCAACACGATAAAGACAAATTCATTTACATCTTCTATGAAATTGAGCAGAAGCAGCGCTGCAGGCTAAGAAGTCGTAGGTTCATGCAGCCTCATAGCTTTGGAATAATTTAGGTTGGGAGGGACCTCGGGGTGTTATTTGGTCTGACCCCAATCGAAGCTGGGCCAAGTTTTAGAGACTTCTGCAGTCTGGCCGGGACGTGTCGCCGTCCTCCGGGAGCGATGCGTTGCTGCGGCCCTCGGGAAGGCAGCAGGTCTCTCCTCTTTGAATGTGACTAATCCTTTTAGCCTGTGATGTATCCACAGAACGTGACCTGATTGATCCCTTCTGCCCTTTATAGACTCTTTCTGCATGTGAGAAGAAGGTAATTGCTGCCTTCGAGGAAACATTGAAATTACTCCTTAGTAATTACAGCCTTGTCTCTTCCTCACCCTCTCCTGCTGTACTTGCCCCTGGGAAGCAGCTGGGCAAAACTGAGTCTCCATACATAGAGAGATTCCCACCTGCAAGAACAAAGTCTGCAATATTCGTTTCACCAGGCTTCACAATGATCTTAATGGGAACAGTAAGCATCCTTAAGGAGGGACTGTCTATAGCCTTTCTCCTTGTGAAGTTTCTAACAGCTTAGGAGAGCGTTTCGTTAATGGGCGTAGTTTGGCACCTTGACTGTGTACTTTAATAACGTGTTATGGGGACACATGAGCATGGTGATGAAAAAATCCTTTGTAGTAATGGGAAAATTGATGCATATTAAGCATGATGCAGAGGCTGTTTTTCTTATTTTTTAGCCCAAATAGTTATGTCTGGGATTTGAGGGCATTGCAAATCAGGTGATTTGAGGCCCTCTGTTGTCATAGTGGCCTTTAACACTGTGATCAAATACATTCCCACTCACTAGAGGAGCACAAGTAATCTACTTGCTGAAAAAAATTAGGTTTACTGAGGTGGTTATAAAATTTCCTAAAGCATCCTCTTGTGGAATAGTTGTTCTTAACAATACAAATGTGTTAAAAAAAAAAATGTATATTATAAATCAGGCAAAAATGTTCTGTTCTTAATTCAAATCACTCAGTGTTTTCTGTTTATGTACTTCACTTTCTTAATGTTGAAATCAGACAATGACAGGTACTTTTGGTGGCTTAATCTCAAATTCATTGGATTGTGACGTACCTTGTCTTTAAACTGTCAGTTGGCTAAAGATACGTTGCAAAATATTTTTTTAATTTTCCTAATGGAAGAAAGAGAATTTTTCAATAAGGAAAACATATTTTTCCATTGTGCAAGGCGAATATTGTATAATTAATGCCATTCTTACACACACACTAGAGAATGTAAAATACATTGTACAGTTATCACAGGGAAGGTTTCTTTATCAAATCAGATCAGATAATCTCCATTTTGCAAAATAAATTCATACAAATGATAAAGAACAGAAAAATCCCAGTGAAACAGTGGGAAAACTGTTGTCCCCAAAATAGTTGTTCCAATTCTGACTTAATTTCTCATCCTTAATTCTAAAGGGAAACTTGCAAAATATCTTCAGCAAATAAATCTTGGAACTAAAACTAGCAGCACCAAATGATACAGCGAGAATGACTTCAGTGGAAATCCTGGGTTTATGGCACATTATAATTTTCCTCACACCTCTCTCTCAGATCACCCTTAATTTTTCATAGGTAATAACTACCTTTTCTCTCTCTTGCTGTTCCTCCAAAGCTAATGACTTATTCCCTTGCTAATATCTCTTCCGCTCCACGGGTGCTAACCGTACTTGTCTCTCACATTATCTAGCGGATTAACATAATTACGTTAGAGTCAAAGCAATTGTACTCGATTTGTATTTGCTTCTGTTTCTGTGTGAGATCAGTTCAGCGCGTGAGTTTACCCCTTTAATTATACCAGTTGGTCTAATAAGTGATATTAGGTTTTCCTGCATCTTTGCCTTCTCCTTTCCATCCGGTTACTTCTGATATTTTCCGTATGTCATGGGGGAAGGCGGGGAGAAGATGATCTACACTTGCACATGAGCTGTGTAAATCTATATTCATCCTGCCAAATTGCCAGAATGAAAACAGAGGGGAGCGCCACAAGATAAGAGATTTGGTAGCAATACCGGCTTGTGGAATTCCTGTCCAAACGTTGTAGTCGCCGTCCTAGTAGCCATTACGGTCGAATTGTTGTATCACTAGGTGACTGAAATAACCCATTAAAAAACAAACAACCAACCAAACAAAAAAAAACACAAACCAAGAAGAAAAAAAAAACAACAAAAACAAAGAAAAAAGCCCAAGGCCCCAAGCCCCGTAGCCAGGGCTGCAGTTCCCAGGGGAGCCTGGCTGAGAGAGGTGAGCTGTGGCTGCGGGGCGCAGAGGAGCATCAGGGAGAGTTACCCCGAGTCGGGCTGGCTCTGCTGCTTCGAACCTGCTTCTTGCTGAACTGCAAAGAACCAGTTGTCCTCTGAGGGTTGCTTACAGTAAGATCTAAGAAAAGCAGATTGGGAAAAAGCAGTCTCTCTTTTATAAGAACAGATCTATGGTTTTCTTTGGGTTTCAGGTCAAGCTGGTCACAGGTGCGGAAGCCCTCCCTTGTCATTACTGCTGTGTCTCACCAGATGCAAAGAATTAGCCTTATGTTCCAGCACATAAACAAATGGTGTTTAATTCACAGTCTTCTTACATTAACGGCAATTCAGTTATACGAATGAGTTTGATTTTGTACTTCTCTATTTTTCTATATTGTTTTTCACGCTGTACTGTAAGTTGACGTGCTCTTTAAAGTGAAAAACCCAACGATTAATGAGATTGCAGTAAGAGAATGGAAAGTTGAGGCTGTCAGAAGACTAGAAGAGCATTTAGAAGGTGTCTGCAAGGAATGCAGGAATAAAGGTCTATTACATAATGGTATTAAACAGAAACCTCACCGAGTCGTGGGCTCATCTCTGCTGCTATGGAAACTGCTTTCTGGGTGCTCGTAGAATCAGTGCACTGAAGTGATTACAAGCAGGGAAGGACATGAAATACAACGTGAACTTCTTTTTGAAATACTGATAAGTGTCTGGACAGATAAAAATGGGTTTCAGTAAATGAGGAATACATAGTAAAGTATTTTGAGCTTTTAAAAAACTTTTCTTGTTCCCCCTGAAACAAAAAAAAAATTTTTTCGTTAATTTTAAGAACTATCCAGTAGTCTGGCACTGAGAATGCAATTATGGGATGTAGGAGACAAAGTTCAAAGGAGGTAATATAACAGCTTGTATGTGTTTGCTCATGCATTCCACTATTTCTGAAGAAATCTTTCTGAATTAGAAGTCAGCACAGCTGATATATTTTCCAATAATCATGGGGATGTAACTTATGCATTAGTAATTTCATTGGAAAAGATTATTACTTGAAAATTTTGCAGTTACCTGAACAATGACAAACTATGTATCTGAGTTAATAGGATGCACTTCTTGGGATTACGTCAATGGAACATATAATTCAATTTCACAGTTTTCTTTGTGAGAATTTGGCAGTTTTCTTTACTTCCAACCACAGAAAAGCTCCCCATAGTGAATCCTCAGCTTTAAAATGATCTCAGGTTTTTATTTCTATTTTTAAATGACATATCCTGCATGTAAAATTGCTTACAATTTTTAGTTGCTGCTTTGTGAGTTATCTGTATGTAGTCTGTTCTGGTAGTGGAAACGGTCTCAGTTCATGACCTGCTAATGGCTGTACGCAGGGGAAAAAAAAAAAGACAGTCCCCAAATGTATCTTAATAAACAAACCAACCCACGTTTTCTTTCACAATAGTGAGCTACAGACAAGGGTAAAATACTTTGTTTACTGGGAAGGCATACTCCAAAATTGAACATATTTAAACTGGCTTGTAGGTGAAGAGACTGTCTTGATCAAAATTAATTACTCATCGAATGTTCACTTGGATATGTGAACGCAGTCCTCCAAAAATGACCTCTCCAGCTCTTCTCTCACGTCCTCTTACCAGCGTAATGAGTTCCTTGGGCTTGTCGTGGCATCTGAGGAGCACTGGCAGATGGGATGGGGCGGCAGTGGCAGAACTCCCTTTCGGCTGTCGTGGGTTATTATATCAGGTCACTTTTCTCCCAGGACTGCAGCCTGAGGCTGGACGGAGTCGTGCCTTCTTAGATACTTGTAAACCTCTCTTCTTCTCTTGATTTTAAAACGAGGAATAACGTTGCTTCTGCATTGTACCCCAATGCCAGGAAAGGAAATTTTCGGCAGCAATACTGTTTCCAAATATTCTCTCCTCTCTCCCACTACACATTTCTGTCCCTTCAACGCTATAGACTAGCTCTACAGTTTTTCTGCTGTCAATATTTGGGGATTTGGGGCATTGGTGCACAGAATCAGGAACTGTAAGGAACTATAAGGAAAATTAGATCTTTTATTTCTTTTATGTGTATAAATTTATATACATATATTTAATTTCATTTTTTCTCCTGCCAGTTCATTTCCCCCATGGTAAAGGGCTGAGAGGAAAAAAAAACAAACCAGAAGGAACTGGAACAGCAGCTGCTGCTGCTGGAGATTTCATGTTGTGAGACCACATCTTGAGCCGGTGTGAGTCAGTGCCGCTGCAGGTACCACCGCCCGAGCTGTCTGCTGCCACGGGTGTCTCCCGGCTGCCGTGCTTTCCTCTTCCGCTCCCTCCCACCTGATTTTGTAGAGTCTGACAGAGACCTTGGCGTTGTGCTTTGGTTTTTTTTGTTTGTTTGTTTGTTTTTTCACTCCCTTAATTCAAGTAATAACAGGGAATTGCGGATAGATGACAGGGTTTGTCCCTGGCCGTCACACCTACATGAAAAGATCTCACGATTACAGTCAGTGCTTGTATGGCGGGTAATTTTTTGCCTTTGTTTGGAGGACATATACTTTAAAAGTCGGGAATAAAATAAGCTATTGCAAACCTAACAGAAGCTTTACAGGAAGGCATCAGCCTTTATTCATACCCCACGTCAGTTTTACAAAACGCAGAATCTTCATTTTGGCAATACTGAATAACCAGTTCACATCACAGTATCACAGTATCACAGTATGCTAGGGATTGGAAGGGACCTCAAAAGATCATCTAGTCCAATCCCCCAATCTCCTGTAAGTGGTATTAAGTTGTATCATTTGGAAGCTAATAAGGATAGAGCGCGCATTTAGAAGGACTGAATTTAGCACCGTGTATGCTGTTAGGCATCTCGCCTTCCCTGTGGTGTGTTGAGGTGTTCTCGTTTATATGAAACCCCCACAAGAGTCTGCCACGGGAACCTGTTGGCAACACAGCTGTGAACTCGGCAGCGCTTGCCAAAGAGTGACAACTTTACTGTAGACAAATAAGGGAAAATCAAATGCACCACCTCTCCAATTGCCTCACTTCTGGGTATGAGAAGACATTAATAAAATACTGTTTTTATTATCTGCTTTAGAACTGAAGTAGTAGAGATTTGCACAAAGCTTGATATAACTGCATAGCACTTGGCACTGGATAGGATGGGCCTACCGCAATGAATTCTGAGGTATTTTGAAAAATGGTAATACGTTATTAAATCTATTTGGTACTGTCATATGAGAAGATAATTGCAAATAATGAAGAATATCAATAACGTAAACGATTACTGGGATACGGTATGGTAGTTTGAGTGTGATAAATAAAACGATTTCTGAAACGAAGTCACTTCTAATTGTGCCAAAACCTTCAGCAGTTAAATAGGTATCATATAGGTAGTGTATAAATTAGTCTTGCCAAATATTGTTTCTGTAAAAGCATATATGAATTCTGCTGCTAGAAAAAGAAATACGTTTAACGTATGGACTCAACATTCATGTCACTTAACGCACAGGTTCTAAAAGCGAAATAGAGTATTTCCTGAAGTGTTGAGTTCTCAGCTACTTGGGCCGCAGCTACTTGGTGGGCAAGAAACCACCGAGGGGGAAAATGAATGGCTTGTCGTTCTCTGCTAGCAACGAGGTTTCAAAGCTACCGTGTTACTGTGCTGTAGTTTCCTATTTCAGGCTATTGTGTGGAATTAAACTGCTCATTTGCAACTCTGAAAACTGTTTTGGGACACTAATTCTGCTTCAGAAGGAGCAGTATTCTCTTTTATGGGATTTAGCACGAAGAAGTCTCTTTATAGGATTCTGCTCTGTCTGCATCCTTCTATCCGCCCAGGCGCGCTCACTTAATTTCATTTGAAATTAACCCTCTACGAAAAGAGTAAGGGTCCTCCGTTTCCCTATGAAGAGTAAAGAATTATGAGCCCGCAAAGGGAGCGAGTGGAGCGGGGGTAGGTCTCTCGTCAGGGGCCTTCAGAGCGAAGGGAGTGGGGTGGGTATGGGTCTCTCCTCGGAGGCCTTCCTTCGGTTTGGCATCACCCTGCGGTGGAATCTCTGAAGTGAGATCCGTAACTTTGTACAAAAGAACGCGCTTGTATTCAAAAGTCTCTATAGGTTCAGTACTATAAGAAATAGGAATCTGGGCAAAGCAACGTAACGTGCATTGTTTTTTTTTTAGTCAGTAAATGATAGAGACAGAACACAAACAGGAAATTGCTTCAGAAGCTAGAAATGATTCAGTGATACAGCATGGGTTGAAAAATATTTACTTTAGAATTTTTGATATGACATTGCATTTCTGTATGCCAAAAGAAATGTTTCCCCACGGACATTTGTAATGTTATCTTCAATAACAGATTAGTGACTTCTTTATACACGGTGGTAATAGGATGTATTTCTTTGAGCGCTGCGATGGTGCCTTCATGCAGATTTATGAGCTGTGCTTTTGTGCTTTCTGGAAGCTTTGCAAAAATCTATACTGAATTAAAGAACGTATTCTGAAACTTTCTGTGGTATTTGTAATTTACTCCAATGTCTTTCATGGAATTTTCTAGCTTCTGTAACCTTAGAATTCAGTACTATAACTAAGCTCTAAGTGTAAGTGAAGTTGGAAGATGAAAAGGAAGGGACTTTAACCTAAATCTTTTAGTTGAAATTCTTTTATTAAGTCCAGTGGGAACTTTGCCTCAGTAAACAATGAAAAGGATGGTAATATCTGATCCTAAATCTTTTGAATACCTGGATACCAAGAAACAGGATATATCTTAGGATAGCCTAAGATTAAGATTTGAGAATTTCATTGTTTTAATGATAACAGTTGTTTTGCTGTAACAGTTTTTCAGTGTACCCAATTTATGCAGCAATTATCTAATAATGTGGGAGAATTAACTCCTGATTAAACAGTCATTAATAGCGATGCAAGGCATGGTAAAATAAAAAGCATCTTACAGAGAAGTAATTCAGTCCTTTCTTTCACAGTGCTGTGCGGTTACTTCTTTTGATGCAGAAACAGTAACATTTGCAGTGCTTTTTGACAGTTTGACAGGCTATGTCTGTGTCCAGCTGGAAGTGTTTACCGTGATTCATTGAAAACTGTACTCTTAAAATCCCTAAAACTTAATAACTTACATGAATGAAATTAATTTGCAATTCGAGTTGTATGCTGTGCCTAAACAGTAGCCAATTAATATGAAATGTCATTTGCTCAGTGACTATATGCTGTGTATTTGAGTATTACTCATTTTTCTTTACTCTGGTTTTCCCGTTCTCCACTTATATTTAAACCAGAACATGAAACTAAGGATTAAAGTTAAAAAGTAGGAAATGTTTGTTGTAATTTACAGGCCATTGCAATTTTTCAAGTGTATTAACCTCTGTGTGAGCAGTTTGCAGATGTCCTTCATCAACATTCTTTACGACCTGTTGATGAATTTTTCTGAACGTTCACAAAGCACTCAAGAATATTAATCAAAATTTAGCGGGATGTAAAATCCAACAGGGTAAGGTGGCCTCTTTGATCCCATTAAAATCAAACTACTATTTTTATTTTGCTGTAGGTTTGAAAAAGTTCTTGTTTGATAATGACCATTCTCATTTGTATTTTCGTTTTAGAAGGATTAAATCTCCACTAAGTAGATTAAAAATTATTTACAGGTCATAAATTGCACATAATAACAAGCATATGACAATTTATAAATCTCTTTGTATATGCCACTACTTAGGTATGCTCAAATACTTATTGACGTATATCTAAACTAATAAAGTAGAAGGGTTGATTATACTGGCCAAATTAATAGTCTCCCTGCACAACTTCACAGGTGCATTAGCACAGTCAAGACCTAAGGAAAGAGCAAGTACAGAACCTCCTGAAATGTCTGTTTGGGCAGTGTGTTTTACTGGACTCTGAGGCACCGTTCTGTCTATGCGAATAATAGCAGAACGTTAGTTTTCCAGTGTAACGGCTACTAAACAAGAAGTTTGGGACTGGTTGGTTTTGATGCTGAGTGAAGCGATGCGCTACTTAGTCATATGACATTGCTTGTCAGTGTCACTCCGTAGCTCCTCTTAGGTTTTCTCCCTGAGTATTGCTGGGGTACTGACGGTTTGGCCAAATTTCCACCATATTTAAAGTTCACTCATCCAGACGGCGTGTCCTTTGTTTGGCTACCAAGATACAGTGGGAGACTGTATCTAAAAGTTTTGCTAAGATCAAGATAAATGGCATCACCTGCTCTCCCTTCCATCTATGGAACCAGACATTTGATTATAGAAACTGTTACTTTAATCAGGTGTGATTTGCCAAAAATCACTTTTATGTCCTCTTTGTCCTTTAGTTGGAATATTGCATAATTTCAGCTTCAAATAAGTTTAACGTAATATATTTAGAATACTAAACCACAAATTTAAGTCTTTCAACAGAGAAAACTGTTTGCTTTGCAAAGGAATAAATTGTACTTAGTGTTAGCTTTTGACAGTTTAGTGAGTTACGTTTAAATTTTCCCTTCACGGGAGCTGGGATTGGAGGAATAGATTACAAATAAGTAAGAAGTAATATGTTAATTATTAATGCCCCTGTGCTGCTTGGTAATTATTAGATTAATGGAGTAGCCTCAGGGAAGCCCCTTGGTATTAAGATTTGAACTCAGTTTGGGGAGAATAACCGTTGAACATCTGCACTTGAACTGAAATGAATTGCCAGAAATGTAGCGGATGAACAGCCACGTTTTCTTGTATGGGTTCAATTATTTTTTTCAGCAATAAGTACAATAAAACTCCAAAGCGATTAATATTTCACATGATCTATTCCATATACTAGGAAAGTATATAGGAAGTCAAAGCATTCATATCTTGTATCCAAAGTACAAAGAAATTCAGGCGAAGAAAGTCTCCTGATCTCCTGAAACAGGAATAATCAACTGTAGTCTAAAAAAGTTCTAACTCTGGAAACATTTCAGTAATAATTTTTAGAGAACTTTGGATTTCTTTGGAATTGTGGTACTTTGGGTAAATTAAAGGTTAGTCAACCATTCACAAAAAAAACTCAAATAAATGACTGGTCATTGTCTTTTTACTTTGAAAGTATCAGCAATACTGGTTACTGTGAGAGACAGAAATCTACCGAGAGTTCATTCTACTAAAAAAAAAAAAAAAAGGGATCCTTACCTGCCTCTTTTTTTTTTTTAATGGCCTTATATTAGATGTTAATGGTAAAGGAAAATGCTTTTCAACTCTTGTCATAAAGATTTCCACCACCAAAATGAAAAAAATATGTATTTTCTTTAAATTTAATTAAGTGCATTTACTTACAAAAAGAACATAAAACTTACATAAAACTAATTTGGGAGAACTGTTTTACGGGCAAAAGGTCAAAAAAAAAAAAAAAGGACAGTAAATACAACTGATATACTGTTCATATTCATGAGTTGAAATTTAAGCCGGTGGTCACTTTTTTTTTTTTTTTTAATATCTTAATGTGAATTTTAGCCCGGAAAGATATAGGACATTAGATACGACTAGATCACAGAAGCAAGCATACCGAATGAAATAGCTTTATCTCTTAATATTATTAGCCTCTGTAAGTGCCTCGGCTAGATAAGGCTCCTGCAGTGGGCAAGTAACTCTCTGTGCCTTGTTTCTGTAACTATTTCTTTGCAGATGATTTTCTTCGCAGACAAAGATTTTTTTTTTTTTTCTTTTTTTCCATACAATATTAACTGTGTTGGTTCATTGCTAGTGTTTTAATGCGGTACATCATAAAACCAAAATTAGAAACGGTGTTTCTTGTTTTAAAAGGAGTCACCTATGCTTAGCTGCTTGTGTAGCACGAAGGCTTGATAATATGACCCAAACTTGTCTTATATGAAGCTACCAATATATTTTACAATCTGATCATTATCTACTGAGATATTAACATACTTTAAAAATACTGTAGCACATAATAATCCTGTCTCAGGATAATCTTGTAGTGATGCAGAAGTCTGTTACTAGAGATGCAGTGAGCTGGCGAGGTAGTGGCACGTTCAATCTAGAGATGCAGTGCGCCGCATCATCCTCTTGTGCGCCGCATCATCCTCTTGTGCGCCGCATCATCCTCTTGTGCGCCGCATCATCCTCTCGTGCGCCGCATCATCTCTAGTGCCACGTTCAGTAACGCTGCTAGGGAAATCAATTTGTATTCCATGGGCTGGATTTCAGAAACTCACAGCATAAGCTTGGTGTTATGGAAGTGTCATATTAGTTGTATCCCTTCGCGGTTTAATTCCGTAGCAAAGTTTACAGAGGGCGGTGTGTGGGGTAGTAGTGCCAGGGAGGTAAATTCCCCGGGAGAAGGGATAACTGAAGCCCTAGGCGCGTCGCCGGGCGCCGGGCGCGCTCTCGGGGTTAGGCGACTGGGGGATCGCCGTGCTGCTGCCTGCTGCTTCTCCGCTCTCGCTCCCAGGGAGGGCAGCTGGGCCTGCCCCGGGTTGTTTTTAGACCAGTCCACGTTTGTGCGTGTCCTGGGTTGTTCGTTAGAAGTATCTCAAAACCAGAGCATAAGTGGTAGTACAATAATTTAGAACAGTTTGCGGGCAGGGAGGAAATAGCAGAGTGGATTTATTCCTGGAAGAGAGTTCACAGAAGGATTTGGAGTAGATTCCAGTGATGCTTCAAACCGTAAATCTTACCCTTATGAAAAACAACATTATGATGGTATTTTCTTATAAATAGAAAAAAAAAAATATCCTGTTAATCAGCACCAGTGTCTTTGTCATCAGAGTAAATCAGCCCTTTCCCCTACTTTCCCTCGCCTCTCCTGTTGCTGGGGTGTGGAAAGGACGCCTGAGTGACAGTATTTGTGTGTTTGTAGGAGGTCTAACTTGGCTGTAACCTCTTTCACCCGATGGCAGCGGGAGAGGCTTGGCCTAGATCTTCCGTTCAGTCCTAGGGACAACCTGCCCTTCCGTTTGTCTCTCCTGGACTTTGTCCTTCTTGGAATGAGTAACCTACCTCTTTCCCCTCCGTATTTGAAGGAAACAGTCTGAGAGGAACAAGACAGGCTGCAAGGAGAGGGAATAAAGTGTAACTGCTGAACAGGAGAGCAAAGGCATCCTTGGGAGCTTCTCTCATCACCCTCCACAATCCCCCTTAGACCTCACAGTTCCTGCGTTCCCACAGACTCTTTATTTTTTCTCCATTGGTTTCACCACCCTGGAGTAACTCATAGATCCTCTTTTCTCTGATAACAGCTGCAGTTCAAAGCTGTGAAGAGGATACTGCTGGAGTCCTTACTGTATTTTCTAACAGGAGTTGTTATTAAGGGTTATTTAAAGTATTTTGAAGGTTATTAAAATGTTAAGATAATTATTCCTGTTATATTTTGTGCCATAAAAGGTTATCATAATGGAACGGTCTTCTCCCCTGTTTTCAGAGCAAAGTTCATTATTTTCTGACTTAAAAGAAAAATACCTCATATTCAGTAACTTGTACAAAGTCACCCAGACCACACAGACCTACAAGTGTTTCGGCCAGAGCTTCATCTGGAAAGGGGAAGCTACCTCAGTCTTTGCCAATGAGTTGTGGAAAATACCCATGGCTGTTTCAATCGGGACCAGAAAAAGTAAATAAGTGAGATGACATACTACTGAGATGGAAACTTAATTGTACTAAAAAAGTAAAAATGGAAGACTGTGATTTGAAAATGCTAAATATGTTATAATCAATTATATCAGTAAAATTCTAGTATATAGCTTTCTTTTCCAACTAGAATTGGAAAGTGAAGTAGCATTTCCAGCTAGTATTGTTAAAAGAAAAAAACATGACTCTGTAAAAGTATATTAAAAAAAAAAACACCCAAACACAAGGGCTAGAAGTGAATGATATTTCCAGGCTTGATTCTTCCGTATTCTTATAGAAATATATAAAAGCTATCCTGTCCCTTCTTTACCTGGCAAAAGTTACACTGGCACACATGCTAAGGGGGGGGGGGGGGGGGGGGGGGGGGGAGGACACTTGCAGATTAACTGGATCTGGAAGTATCAAATCCTGCCCTAAATAAGACCCTTTCCTCTTCATTATAGGTTTCTCTATTACTAAACCCAAAGTGAAACTCATTTGTTAAACTGCAGTGCAATTTTAATGCCAAGTCAGTCGTGCAGTAAGTTCTAGTCACTCTAACCAGAAGACAGAAAGTGTGATCCACCACTAGAAACCAATTTAACATTTAATCTATTACAGAAGTTTTATGATAGTTACTCAGATTACATTATTACAGATATGTTAAATGGGAATTGCAGGATTACAAAACAGTGGTTAGGCTGTAGTAGAATCACAGAATGGTTTGGGTTGGAAGGGACCTTGAAGATCTTTGAGTTCCAACCCCCCTGCCCTGGGCAGGGACACCTCCCACTAGCCCAGGTTGCTCAAAGCCCCATCCAGCCTTGCCTTGAACACCTCCAGGGATGGGGCAGCCACAGCTTCTCTGGGCAACCTGTTCCAGTGCCTCAGCACCCTCAGAGTGAAAAATTTCTTCCTAATATCTCATCTAAATCTACCTTCTTCCAGTTTGAAGCCATTCCCCCTTGTCCTGTCGTTACATGGCCTTGTAAAAAGTCCCTCTCCATCTTTCTTGTAGGCACCTGTCAGATACTGGAAAGCTGCTATAAGGTCTCCCCAGAGCCTTCTCTTCTCCAGGCTGAACACCACCAACTCTCTCAGCCTGTCCTCACAGCAGAGGTGCTCCAGCCCTCTGATCATCTTTGTGGTCCTCCTCTGGACCCAATCCAACAGATCCATGTCTTTCCTATGTTGGGGACTCCCGAGCTGGACGCAGTACTGCAGGTGGGGTCTCACTAGAGCAGAGTAGAGGGGCAGAATCCCCTCCTTTGACCTGCTGGCCATGCTTCTTTTGATGCAGCCCAGGATACAGTTGGCTTTCTGGGCTGCGAGCGCATGTTGCCTGCTCATGTTGATCTTCTCGTCAATCAGCACCCCCAGGTCCTTCTCCTCAGGGCTGCTCTCAATCCATTCCCCGCCGAGCCTGTATTTGTGCTTGGGATTGCCCCGACCCAGATGTAGGACCTTGCACTTGGCCTTGTTGAACTGCAAGAGGTTGTCTTGGGCCCACCTCTGCAGCCTGTCCAGGTCCCTCTGGATGGCATCCCTCCCCTCCAGCGTGTCTACCTCGCCAAACAGCTTGGTATCATCGGCAAGCTTGCTGAGGGTGCAAGCAGTAGTGTAGGTTACGGTCATACAGATTACCAATCAAAGAATTGAGTAGAGATTGTGCAATAAGTCCGTGAGCAATAAGGAAATGTTCATATTGCTGAAGTTGCTTTAGCATGAAACAGGTGGCCCAGCTTTTTATCAGCTCTGCGGTTTCGATCATTAGTTTAACTGCAGGAATACGATGCTCTCTGTACAAAGCTGATGCAATTCACCTCATTACTCCTGGTAAGCCACACTTGTTAAAATCATGAAAAAACTACTGTATGTGTGTGTGTTTTTATATGGGAAATTATATTAGTGGCTGATGCAATTACTACATCAAGCACCTAAGAGAAATACTAAAAATAAATTGCAGGAAAAGACTGGGTTTGGATTTTAGGTAGAAAAAAAATAATTCTGAGCTCAGACCAGAGGAGGACAAATGAATAGAAAAAACACTCAGTTTTGAATGACCCTAACTTAATTTTTTTTTTTTGTCACCAAACAAATCCTGAATATAGCAAACAATTTGCAGTATCACTCTACAGAGCTTCCCATGCCTACTAAAGGATCTTAAAAGATAAGACAAAGTACTTGCTACCTGCATAATATTACTCATTGAACTGAACAAATCCAGCAGGATAACAGCATATACGTGTTATGACACAAACTAGATTCTGTGGTATTTTATAGAAATGAATGGAAGCAATATAAACATTTCAGTCTACGCATACTTGCACTGCACCAAAGATTGATGTAGGAGGAATATTTGCTATATTATTACAAAAGAAATATATCTTAAATTAGATGGTTTTAGACATTAAAGTCATAAATGTATCAGTTACTTAGAAATTCTCTTTAAAAGCTGACTATTTGGCATTCTCAAGGGAAAATGTACACTGTAGTGTTGCTTTAAGCAGAAATTCTCTATAATATTTCAAGGCAACACTGGTGGTGTTAGACTGGTTGAAAAATTCCGAATGAGACCTTCTTAGAATATTAATTTTCTCTATCATCTAGATTTCATCAGGATTTTTATTTTTTTGTGTGTGCGTGAAAAATGTTTTTGAAGAAATACATATTGACAATTTTGTCACATTGGATTCCTAAATTCTAAATTTCCAAACTAGATGGAATCAAATGACCCTAAGTGCCCATCAGAGCAGCCACTGGAGATCTGCTGGATCTGGGATGTGCTGGACAATCGTTCTAATTCTTTCTGACTTAGGGTGTGGAGCGTGGACCTCACCAACATTGCTACCACGGTATACAGCTAAAGAGCAGTGCGCGGACATTCCTGATTGTGTTGGTGGCATACAGATGGTGCAGCTCAATAGTTTTTACTGAACGCCTGGAAAAACTGTATATCTGTTTGCACAAAATTGACCTATATTTCACATGAGTGTAACAAATTTTGTCATTGTTCGTGGATCTCTATATTCAATGTTAAATAGAAAAGATTTCTCAAAGTTAAGTTTCCAATTTAGGCTGATTCACAACACCTGTAGATAATTTAATTTTATTTTCATGTAGAAAGTTTACACAACCTGTTTTCTGGTAGTTTATTACATACAGAGCTGGAAAAAAAAATTAATTTGGTGCAAGTCTTTCATGTTTGGTTCTTTTAATATTGTGAATTGGAGATGTGCTGCATGCTGGAATTATTTCTAACTAGTACTATATTTCTCATCAAAACTGATGCCATAGAACTGTATAAATCCTAGGAAGAAAGATATATTTAACCTAGTCTGTAAATTGCAATTACACTGGAAGAATTAACACAAAATTTTTCTTTCATTTGTCATTAACATTTTCTTTAGACTCTACAGTCAGATTTGGTATTCTAAATAAGTGAATAAAAATCTTACTTCATTAAGCCCTGGCTATTATCTTTAAAGGGCACATACTTTCAAGGTAACTTGAAATTCCTTCAGGTAGTGGCTAGGGAGGGAAAGGTAATAGAAAAAGCCCTCAAAGATAGTTTCCTACACCTATACCTAGATCCTTAGTTTAGTAAATTTTATTGCTCAGATTGTTTTTTTTTTCCATTTCTGGCACTAATCAGCTCACAGTATAATTGACTGATTTTAATTATATTTAGTTGCTTTCTTTTTATGTAGCTGTTGAAAAATTCGGATGCTTACTGGACTTAGTAGTTTAAATTAATTTTTGAATTCCTGATGTTTGCAGTGACATTATTAAAATAGAGGAACACAAGAAAAAAAAAAAAAAAGGAAAAAATATGGCCAATTCCTTTCAAATAATTCTGTATGATTTGTATATTTCTGAGACTTCCGCTTCCTTGTATGGGAGTTCCCCCACTGCAGGAAGAATTTCTTTGCTTTGAACTTTATTCTGCAAGAGCAAGGAGATCTATTAAGACTTTATGAAATGTGACATAGGATGGAGTTCCAACCAAAAGGATAGGTGGCACACAGCCCCCACTGGCAGGGCAATCACGTTTTCAGACTTTATAGCCTCCTTTGGCTGTCAGATTATGTTTCACTCTGTTGTTAAACCTCTATATTAAAACAACGCGGAGCCAATGAAAACTGTGGATCTTGAATTATACTCCTGAAAAAAATACAGGTAAGATATATTAGTAACAAAATAAATAGCGGACAAAATAAAAGGGGCTAACATATTTATAAATACTGTTTTCCTCGAGGTCTCAAAGATATCATTGTCAACTGTAAAGCAGCAGAGGACTCTAGATCTACCTGACCAATCGTTTCATCTGCTACTGTAGTAGAGAAGTAAAAAGAGACTGATAATCAATCTATCTCTCACTATAGACTCTGTCTTTCTATGATAGGTAGATAGATCCATCAACTGTGGCGGAAGGAGGGACTCATTTAAAGAGCAATAAGTGGGTTTTTTGTCATTTTTAAATGCAAAGGCATCACATTTTCATTAAGTGCAAAGAAGTTTTCAAAGCTGCAATTTTTCTTCCATTTCCAGAAATTGTTTGAATTTTTGAAAAAAAATGATTTTTTGAAACAAAGTCAGAATATTTTAAAGGGGAAATGTAAAGTTAATTTCTAGTGACCTTGCAGATACTTCTGTTTTCTATTTCTGTAGAATATCACAGTAATAGTGGCAGTGGGAAGAATTTGGGGTATGACAAAATTTGAGGGATTTTCAGCAGAGATTTCATGACTCATTTTAAGTTTACAACATGAAGAATTGTGTTTTCTCAGATTTTGCGTGTAAATCTTAGACTAGAAAGAATAATTGCTGCACACAATTAATGGGGTTATGGAAAAGGTTTGCAGAGCACATCACCAAGTTTAGAGATAGATTAGTTGTGTTCAATCTAGAATCTAAAACATGTTTATTCCTGAATAATGCCTTACCTGCTTTAATAAACGGATACATAGAAGCACGGAAACTAAAATCCTGCAGTCGTGCTTCAGTCAGTTACATTAAGATCATCTTATTTCAGAGTTCAATCTTTATTTCCTTTTCTTCCTTATAAGAAAATGAAGACCAAGAAAGCCAACTATGAGAGTGCTAAAAGAATACACCGCTGTCTCCTCAAATCAGACAGTACAGAGCATGACTCGGTAACCTATAGATGGGATTTGAATCCCAAATCTTTAAGCTCAGGGCTGCTCTCCATGATGTTTCCCTGCCACGTGGCTGTCAGCCAAGCATGGAGAGCACTCGGCACGGGTTAAATGCACGTTTCTTCTGTGAAAGCCTCCCTTGTATCTCTTAGACCATCTCCCTGTTTGTTTTGGTATTATCTACGGGCTAAGTATTTTCCAGAATATTTTTCATGAATGTGTGTGTGTCATAAGAATCTCTTAGGATGAATTTTCCTGGTGTTGACAGTACTGACATATATCAACATGAATTCAGTTAGTATTCCTTTAATTAACCCAACTGTTTTCAAAGGAATGGCACTTTAATTCAGCAGCAGTAAGTAGATGTTACACATGTTAATGTGTTTTCTGATATCTGGTACTTTTACAGTTCCTTGCTAGTCCTTAGTCATTGTGAATAGCTTTGAAATTCCAATAGTTTACGGAAGAGTTAGATGCAATTCACGTGACTAAAGTAAGTATGTTTATTTATAACCATCTTATTTGTTTTGCTTTTGCTTTAATTAATCCCTTGTTGTTGTTTTCCCAATTTCTCGTTTCTTTTTCTCCAGCCCGTGAAATTAAATGGTTGGAAAGTGTGTTCTGTTACTTAGAAAAATATAGATAACTTACAGTATACATGTGTGAGTGGTTTCTCTACTTGCCGTGATTATGGAAATTGTTTGCATATGTATTTGGAGAACTTAAAATAAATAAAAAAAAGAATGTAGAAGGGTAGGAAAGAAAGATGATTGTAATTTTAAAATACTTTTTTTTAAGCAAAAGTCTTGGCATTTATTACAGTAGTTTTATAGGTTATAACAATTGTAAGTTAATATAACTTTATTTCATGAATACTTTTCTTGGATCGTGTTAATATATATTTAAAAAATAAAAGCTCACGCATCTTGCACAGTGATTATTGAAGAAAACTATAGAGAAGTATAAAAAAGCATGCAGCGTATGAGGGATTTTCATTAACATTCCTAGTTCATTCTGCTGTACTTCACTCTAAATTGGTTCTTGATTCTTCTGATCAGCATTGAAGATGTACAATGTAAAACTGCTACAATAACGCGCTTGTTCATGTCAGTATTTCTGCCTCATGTTGCTCAGTTTGGTCATACAGCATCTTTGCATGTCATTGTGTACTACGTCCGTGGGAATAGGAAGGGTGTGACTAAAAGAGATATAATCAAACCTTCCAATGGTTATTTAAGTAATAATGTTCTTGTTCACTTCCCAGTTGGACCTTAATTTAACTTCTTTTTGGCCTTCCATTTAGTAAAAGAGGATGAAGTTGAATAAATTCAGTCACGTGGACCTAATTTGTATTTGTGCCTAAGGTATTAATGGAGGAATTTAGTGTAGATTTAAAAAAAATGGTCTGGACTGTTCCTCTACATGGATTACTGATATTAGAGAAACGTTCTGTAACTTAAAGGCTCAATAACCATTGACAAATTTGTCTGAGTCAGGAAGTGCCAATCTGGGAAGTTCACTAATCGCCTCTCAGCAAGGGAATGATGCAGTTGGGACGTGGTATCATGAAAATGTGATAAAACCTATTAGTGCCATGCCTTCCGGGAAATAGCAAGGACTTCGTGAATAGATGCACAGTAACTCAATACAAATGACCACAGAAGTCTATCATAAAAGCAGTCTCTGAAACATTTCAATATCAAAGGCAACAAATATCAGTATGTAGCCCAAAAGAACTTACGTCGGGATTTGCTGCCACCCAACTCTTTGCTGAAACAAAATCTTAAACGTAATGTATTACCGAACCACACGTCTGCATGTGGAAGTGAAGTTGGCTCATACTCTTTTGGTCACACGGCTGATTGGTCATGGCCATGTTCTTAACACTTCCTGGTATGAAAGATCCTGAAACAGCTGGATTTATTAATATTCATCCTATGAGATGTCTGAACACCATGCTTCCAAGCTTTTGTCTCGAACCATTATCTGCCCACTGTGGTTTTTTGTTTCCAAGACTTTTTTTTTATTTTTTTTTTTTATTTGTCTTAAAGAGTCTGGTAGTATGGTGGCGAATTTATACCATATGATACAAACTTCAGTCTGTTTCACAGGGACAGAATTACGCTGTAGTCGTATCTCACGTTCCTCCATAAGGGAATCCCAGAAGTCCACCTGAATCAGCCAATGAATCTATTGTCTTTCAAATTATACAAGACAGGATACATATGAAGAATGGATGCGTTCAGTCCTATTCTGTTACTACAGTGAAATGGAATTTGATCAGGTTCTATTCCTGGGCTTAATATAATTATCTCAGGGGTCCCAAAATACTGATATTGGCTGAATGTCAATCTTTAATGTGAACTCACCTTAATAGATCATGGCATAGATGCTGCTCCTTACTCCTACCAGACCATTCCTTAATTTTACCAATAGAAGAAAGCCAAATCTAGTGCGCGTGTCTGCCTGTGGCCATATATGGCCCTTCAGAAAGGGGCCTGTTGAAACAAAGAATATATAGTTAACTGAGCAGTCTGTTTGGTTTTAGATGTCCCTTACTTGCCCCAGAATTTCTAAGCTCATTGCAACAGATTGCAGGCAACAGCTGCTGCGCCTTTTAGAAACCGGCTGATAAGTCGATCTGCAAGGCAGCAGCGTGGGAAATAATATATTTTGGCTCTGTGGTTATATCAGGTATTTTCATTTAACTACTGAGTTGAAACCTGCCTCCTACCAAGAATATTTCTCAGATATCACCTAAATGGGAATTAGCAATGATGTATGTGGCCAGCAGGTGGAGGGAGGTCATCCCCCCCCTCTGCTCTGCCCCGGTGAGGCCACATCTGGAGTACTGTGTCCAGTTCTGGGCTCCCCAGTTCAAAAAGGACAGGGATCTGCTGGAGAAGGTCCAGCAAAGGGCTACAAAGATGATTAGGGGATTAGAACATCTCTCTTACGAGGAAAGGCTGAGGGACTTGGGGCTTTTTAGTCTGGAGAAGACAGAAAGGGGATCTTATTAATGCTTATAAATACTTAAAGGGAGGGCGCCAGGGGGACGGGAACAGTCTTTTTTCAGTGGTGCCCAGTGACAGGACAAGAGGTAACGGGCACAAACTTGAACATAGGAAGTTCCATCTAAACATGAGGAGGAACCTCTTTCCTTTGAGGGTGGCAGAGCACTGGCACAGGCTGCCCAGAGAGGTGGGGGAGTCTCCCACTCTGGAGACATTCCAAACCCGCCTGGACGCCGTCCTGTGCAACTGCTGTAGGTGCCCCTGCTCTGGCAGGGGGGGTTGGACTGGATGATCTCCAGAGGTCCCTTCCAGCCCCGACCAGTCTGTGATTCTGCATCAGGAAAAAAAAATTTTTGCAAGACATAATTTCTGAGTATGTTAGAGTAAAGCCTATGACTCACTTTCTGAATTCTTCCTCTTCCAAATCCTCACCATCAATGTGCTTGTAATTGTGAAGCCATGAAAACTAAAAAAAAAAATTACGCCTTCACGTAACAGTGCTCGTCCAACCCCAGCAAATTCTGGTATTCAGTGACTGAAAGCATGCATTCACATATACAGTTGGACTTTCCTACATTTTCTTTCTAAAACTTGCTAGAAGTCATGTCAGTAGAAAACAGCCTAAACGATAAACTATCAAAAAATCAATTTTTCCCCAACTTGCAGCTTATGGGTGTGTTGTGATAAGCTCTGTAGCATTCATTAGATCTTTTCATAAAGGAATGTAATGAAGTTTCCTACAGCCGGGTAGAAATCTGGATGAAGTAAACTTTTCGCATTCTTTTACGTGAATAATGATGCTTATTTTAAGAAGTCTGGAAAATGGCAGAAAACCTGCTCGGGTTCTACTCTAATAACCTTCATATAAAGCTGTGTTCTTTCCTTCCTGAATGGCGCTGGTGATTGATACAGTCGTACAAGAAAGAAAACTAAGCTCCGTGCTTCCTGGCACAGACAAACTGTATCAAGGAGCTTAACGAGATTTAACTTCACAGCTTTATTTGCAACAAAGCAATGCCAATCCCAAGCTCTATTGTTATTGAGATAAAGAAGCATGTTCATATCGTTGCAGGTTAATCTAGTGTAAAGCTATCTTTGATAAAAAGGTAGGTGGATGTGAAAATTCTAAGCCTATATTGAAAATGACGTTATGATAGTAGAGTATGGAAATACACATTTTCATTTACTGTGGGAGTACAGAAAGCCTTAGAAAGTGTTGATTATGTTTTCTAAATTCACTGGGGGAAGTTTTGCATAATATATTAATTCTCTAGTAGGTTACACCAGTAACAGTATCTTACCAAGTTATTCTGGGTTGAAGCACGCTCTAGGGTCACTGCTGATGGTGCTGAACCCTCCTCCTCTGGTGATATATCAAAGCGTCAATAACATTCTAAATTATTTGTAGAGAGAAGATAAATATTCACATTGAATTTGGAAAAAAAAAATCTTAACCTGAAATAAAAAGCTTTCCTCACATTCAAAATGCAAAAAGTAAAGGTTGATGTTATTTTGCATTGATGTATAGCTGATGAATTTCTTTGATCTTTAGGAATTTTGGAAAAATTTTCAAACCTATCCCCTGCTTTCCTCTTTTTCAAGCATATAAAGTAAAAAATACGGTTATTTGGGGTTTTTTTAAGACAGAAGTTTCTTTCAATGTTTTTGGTTTGGTTTTTTTTTTTCCCTGTAAATTCCAGAGACTTATACTTCTTAGTTGGATAATATTAATAATGCTACAACGTAGAGGGAAGTATTTTCTTGAAAACATGTAATGTAATTTGCTATACCATTAACGATTCACAGAGAGAATATACACAGAAAGTTAAGTGAAGGACTGGGGCTTACCTAAAGGATAAATCTCATCAGGTATTTCAGAGCAGATATATATATCAGAAAAGGGGTTGGGGGGTGGGGGGGGAGGAATCTGCAGAGCTTTAGCTGAAGGAGAGATCTCAAGCCTTCAAGAAATGTTAGAAACCACATTCAAATATCAGAATGAAGGAAACGTGATCAATTTCTTATCAATGAAAGCGAGCATTGTTTTTAGAATGGCACAAAAATATTGATAGCCATAATCATGGATTATCATTCTGGAAGTTATACTTCACAAGTTATTCCAGTATTACATAAAATAACAGAGAAAATATTTGAAGCTACTAAATTGTAGTAATACTAATATATTAAATTAAGATTAAAATCTAGACTTTCAGGCACCTTATATTCGGATCATTATTTTCCTTAGTGAAAATAAATGGGTTTGAATTTACTTGTGAAATTAATATATATTCAAGTACGGTGGAACTCAAAATTATGTGTGTAGAAATAAAAGACTACTGGTAGTATGAAAAGAAGAGGAAATTTGGAAACCTAGCAAGCAGTTGCCATACATAAACTCCTTTTGCTGTGCTCTGGTAGATAGAGCCAGTACATTGTGACATGCCATATAAAAATATTGTATAAGTTCTGGGATGCGGTCTTTGCCATACAAGCTATCAAAACCAGGTGTGATCGTGTAAGTCTGATACAGGCTTAGTATGTACAAAACTCAGGATCCTGTTAGTGGCACATTTCCCAACTACCACCGCCACCTTAATTTTCAGAACTTGTACTTAAGAACGAATCACCTCTGAAAACAAAAAGTTAAAAAAGACATTGCTATTTTAGGGGTAGTTGACATTGTGTTGGAAGGCTCCATAGTCTAGAAAATAAAAAACAATTTGAAATCCAAATAACTTTTGGTGATAGAGATATAATTAATTTACATCACCGTTTCAGTGTGTATTCTGGGCTGCTACGTTTTTTGTGGACGTATTTAACTGCATTCGCACATTGAAATCCGCTACAGAAAATAACTATTTAAGTGCATTAGCTATATCGCACCGGTGCATGGACCTGCAGTGTTTGAAAGGCTTCATTGTTTGGCTAGGGCTTAACTACAAATCGCCTTACGTGACGAGGTAATACAGGAATCTGAGACTGGAGACTCTCAAGACTGTCTGTATCTGTTTCTTTCATGTGATAAGACGGGAATGGGAGAAGAGGGCGAGTGGAGTCTCGGCATTCCCCCACGGATAATGTCAGACAGGGCATGATGATGCGACCAAGAAGCGTCCAGAACCAGCAGAACCCGGACCAGCTGCGATGTACAAATAGGTTGTGCCTATTCTGTCCCGTAAACCGTGCATTGCACTCTGAGATTACACTGCAGAAGTAATCGCAATTCTTAACAGAAACTAGTAATCAATTGCTGTCTAAGTCAAAGTCTGTCTGCCCTTGGAAGGAGTAAACACACGCTGCCCCGTATGACGAGGATGTAGTCACTTACAATTTAGAAAAATGATAGCTTTTTTTCTGCTGCCAAGAAGACTTTATTTATTTATTTACTTACTTGCTAACTGTACTCTAGTGTAGATGTGATTTTCCACGTTGCCTTTCTGTCAATATTCCCACAGCATGTGTGTGAATATTCATGATGCTCCGCTTTTCTGGCTGTTCTTCGATAAAGCCAGCGCCTGGCATTGAAAGGATGATAAAATCAGAGACCTTACTGGGTGAATAATGGTACCGTCCAGTGAAAACCGGGGGACTGGACTTTATGAGTAGCATATCTCTTCTAGTCATATTACCCTGTTTTAAGTCACAACTCATGTTGCTGTCTCGGGAAGTGAAAAAGTATTCAGTTTAAGAAAAATAAAATGGGATTGAAACAGAATCTTACTGTTTGCATGTGTCTCTCATCAGATAACGTTTTAAGGCTTTTACAGTCCTCCCTGATTGCGGCGTCTAAATTATTTTCGTAATGATCATGCTCGAGAAATCTCAGATTTTTATGAATATGATCTTGAGCTTAGTAGAATTACGACTAATCCAATAGTTTGATGATTGCATGAATTATATTTCAGTTGCTTTTTGATGATTGACTCAGTTCATACAGATTAGTGCTCATGTAAACTAGAAATGAAACAGCAAAAAGACAACAGAATATAGGCGCTATGGAATAAATTGCCTCTGCTGTTTTATTTGCATCCCATTATAGTCAAAAACATTAGCATCTGGTATGTGACCACGTACCAAAACTGTGTATTGGTAATGTAAACAGGCCATATTTGAAAAGAAAACAAAACCAGAAACCAAGAAAATACAAAACAACACTGAAAAAAATATTCCGTTGTCCACCCAAGTATTATTATTACATTTTTTTAAAACCTTAGCATAAACTTTAAAGCATAGGCTGCGCTTTTGTATATGGAAAGCTCTTTTCGAACTGACTTCTCCAGATTGGATTGACACATATGATAATTTCGGTTAGTCTTTCTTGCTGGTACTAGAGAATTGGCTTTGCGTAATCCTTTGCCATCTTAGGTAATGTGCCTCAGCGATGGATTCAGTACTGTTGACTACTCACAAGATGTGCTTGGCAGCAGTAAGTTCCAGATGGTGAACTAAAAAAAAATAAATCTGCTTTTCTGCAGCAGCAGTAGCGTCTGGGTATGTGGCTGCCTTTCTTGTTGATTTCTGCTCAACCTACTGGGCTCGCTTTCTTGGTCTGTGTCACCATAGATATCAAACTGCTTATGAGAAAGGCTCTTTATAGGGTGCATTTTCTTGTTAATGGAAAGGGATTAACTCTTTTGATCTCCTTCATAAGGTCAAAAGTTGTTGGGTGGAAGTGGTAAAGTATGAAGCATGCTTTTATTGTCAAGAATTGTATTTCCCATCGACTGAATACCCAGTGGTTTTGGGTAGTCCTTGGCCAGTCCTTGAACGTTGGTAAAGACGCTTTGAAGATGATAAGGGCATCCACACTAGAAATCCAAGAAAAGGCTGCCTACAGTTGTCATGTATGCACCACATGAGATCTCTTCTAAGACAAATTGTGTAACTGATGCTGTTTAGGTATAACTGTCGGATGCGAACAGGCAGGGTACAGCCTGACAGTTGGGTCCTACAGCGTGTTTATGTGGATGCAAACCCGTGCAAAGAGGCGATGAAGATCTGTGTCTTCCACTCCTGAAGACTTTCATGGATAGGTGTGATTTATCCACGCTTTAAGAAAACATTTTCACGGGCAAAAGACATGTCAGGCAAGCAGGGAATTCAAACCACTTTGTTTCTTTACTAAAGCAAGTGTGATATCTTGTTATCAGGTGAAGCAATACGGTGCTCTTGAGGTTCAGGGATGAAATTCTTAAATCATAGAATGAGAGAATGAGATGAGAGTCTTGCTATTAGCCTTACTGGCACCACAGTTTTACTGATGATTTTTTCTGACTATTAAAAATCCCCAAAGGAGCCTGACCCCAATTCTAGAACTCCCAAGTTAAAGCCCAAATTCAACTTCAAAGTAGGATTTGTCATGCCTTTGTTTCACAGAAAGAGCTCTTTGGTTAGGCAGGTGAGGTGCTACTTTGTAATAACCGATGGAAAAAGTCCAAGCATAAGTGTCGTTATTTCTAATACAAAGTGATAACAACTTTTACAGCTTCATTTGTCTGGTAAAATCTCATAATTTTTATGTGTGATTGGTTTGAAATTCCTGCCTTTGATAATGGCTCTCTGAAAAACTGTAAAATGTTTCTGTTAATAAACATGCTAGATTGCCTTGGTCTTATCCAAATGTTTGCTTATTGTAAATTTATATAATTGTACGTTCCAGAAGCAATACAAAATACAAAAATAATTCATGTGAGTATTTGACTTCACAGTACATTTATCTGTCTCTCATTTATGCAGTATGCTGCACTGGCTCATATATTTCTTTTTCAAAAAAGTTTGGGTTTTTTGTTTTTCTGTGAGGTTATATCTTACACTCTAATGTAGAGCACTAGTAGTTTCCTGAACGTATTGAAAATTAATACATGCAGCTGACATAAATTGATGCTGAAGTAACACTAAATGTTTCATAGCCTGGGAAATCCAGATTATAATTGCAATTATTTAAAAGTAACCAAGTCCCTAAAGATTGTGCTTTACAGCCGCTAGTAGTTTAAAATATTTACCTGCATTAAAGAACTGTTTACATAGTAACAACTTCATGTTTTTTAATAATGAAGGCAAGATTATTTAAGATATTTTTCTCCTCCAACTGACCATGGTTATACTAACACATTCTCACCATGCAACATGGGTAGCCCCCTGTTTCTACTGTATGGAAATGCCTCACTTTTTACCCCTTGAACAGGGGAAAAAAAAAAAAAAAAAAAGCTGGGGTGATTACAAACAAGGGCAGGATGACTTTTGGTATAATATGTATAATGAAATCCAGGCTGTGTGTTTATAGCTACTGTTGTTGTTGCACCACAGAAGTGTAGAGGACGCCCCCACGTCTGTCGCTGCAGAGCTGGGCTCTTTTCTCAAAAACATTGTGTGGTTCCTAACAAAAGAAAGATGGTAGTGGAAGTAAAAAAAAAAAAAAAGATTTTACTCCTCATTTTACATATGAAATGAGGCACAAGAAGATCTTGATCTACTCGGTCTCATAGTGGCAGCCTGAGGCACAGCCGGGAAGAGCAGTTTGAGACTTTGTCCTGTGTTACTCACTGGCCTCCTCAGCTAAAACCTCAGGGTTCCCCGAAGGCAACCTGAAATTATCAGTAGCACCACAAAACCTCTGTGAATAGTTCTGCGATACACGCAAGCCAGTTGGCAGCATTACCCCAGTTAATTTTCTACTTGATAATTGTCCCCAACAGCTAGATATACCAGCTATTTGTGTGTGCTTGATTGCACCGATTAATGCCGGTTCACGCTTTTTTTTATTGAAGGGCTGAAACCTATCGAACTACGTAATATACATGGGTCGGGGCAATCCCAAGCACAAATACAGGCTGGGCGGAGAAAGGATTGAGAGCAGCCCTGAGGAGAAGGACTTGGGGGTGTTGGTGGATGAGAAGCTCGACATGAGCCGGCAATTTGTGCTCACAGCCCAGAAAGCCAACTGCATCCTGGGCTGCATCCCCAGCAGCGTGGCCAGCAGGGCGAGGGGGGGGTTCTGCCCCTCTGCTCTGCTCTGGTGAGACCCCACCTGCAGTACTGCCTCCAGCTCTGGGGCCCCCAACATAAGAAGGACAGGAGCAGGTTGGAGCAGGTCCAGAGGAGCACCACGAAGATGATCAGAGGGCTGGAGCACCTCTCCTGTGAGGACAGGCTGAGAGAGTTGGGGTTGTTCAGCCTGGAGAAGAGAAGGCTTTGGGGAGACCTTATAGCAGCCTTCTAGTACCTAAAGGGGGCCTACAGGAAAGCTGGGGAGTGTAGCAATAGTACAAGGGGGAATGGTTTTAAACTGAAAGAGGGGAGATTTTTATTAGATATTAAGAAGAAATTCTTTACAGTGAGGGTGTTGAGGCACTGACACAGGCTGCCCAGAGAAGCTGTGGCTGCCCCATCCCTGGAGGTGTTCAGGGCCAGGCTGGATGGGGCTTTGAGCAACCTGGGCTGGTGGGAGGTGTCCCTGCCTAGGTTGGAAGTAGATGATCTTTAAGGTCCCTTCCAACCTAAACCATTCTATGATTATGTGATATACAGACTTCTTGAAACTCCTAGCTCTGTGTTCACAAAGAAATAATGTTTTGCCTTCAACCGGATTAGTTCTCAAATCTAACTAAGAGCAGCACGACCTGCAGAAGCGCTAACATTGACACAACAAAGAGGCCAGGTACATTAGCCAACAGCAAGGGTGAACAAATGCCCCAGACACAGCATCACCCTACACTTAAATTGGCTTCCATTGGTTTTATTTCAATTCAATTTCAGAAAAGGAGAAAAAAACAGCAACAGCAAGTAAAATATCAAGAATGGAAATAAAGAGTTAATTTTAACTCTTCATCCAAAGGAAACAGGGGCCTTCTCGTATAACTTGTAAGACAAAGGAGATAGACTTCCACTTTAGCTCTGATCCCCTTCATATCCCATTCCTTTAGTGCAGCAGGTACTTGTAATTTTTCTGGCCTTAAAGGACTTGAGGTTAAACTGGGAGATCAGAACTGCATCCAAGTGTGCTAACTTAGAGGATTTGACAACCAATAGTGGTCAGACAAACTCTACAGGTTGTAGAAGAATGGAATAAACAGCAGTCTATGACTGCACTCCTCGACCTTCTACCCCTACTTTAGGAAGACTTTTCTTCGCAAATGAAGTTGTTTTCTCTCATTTCACCCATATTGATTTGCTCTGCTTAATGCTTCCTTGTACAACTTTCCTAAGCTGATCATTCAATTTGCATTCCAATTGTCCAGTTTAACTGTGGTAAGGGGAGATTTGGCAAAAAGCACGGAGCAGTGCAGCAACTCTATTAGTCATGAGGTTGGTCTTAGTGCTTCATTTTTCTGGATAATGAGTAGATTATCATAAATACCATGTTACTATTGATTTTGGTTTTCAATTGATGTTTTTAGTCTTTTTTTTTTTTTTTTTTTTTTGGATAGTTGAATAGTGCGTTTCTAAACAGAGTTCCACTGTTTAAAAGCCTTAAATGTTCACTGAATCAATTTAAAAGGAGTAGCCACAGCGACTGGTACTTAAAAATCCCTTCCAAAGGACTTGTCTTTGTTAAATGCAACAGGATTCATCTAGTACTACTTAAATTAAATTCAGCTTCATAAAAATTCAAGTATCATAAGCTGTCATACAGGTTTCTGGAAACATAGATTTTTCTGTTAGGAACATCAGCCGCACTTTTTTGGGGGGGATACTGTATTTGCAATTATGGGATCAGAGTATCTCACGTTTTATACAATATCAGTGATTTGCAAAAGTGTCACTTGTAAAATAACAAAAAACCACTAGCGTATATATATATTGGATGGACATATTGAACTTGTATTTTATGAGTTTAGGTGCTGCTTGTTAAATTTTCTGTGATACCTTTTCAAGATGCCCTGAACTTAGGGGAGAGTAAATCTACGCATTTCCTAAAGCTACACTGAAGCTGTCATTCTGAAGCACTATTTGCATTTGTAATAAATGTTCTCAGAGAACATTTTTTGTTGTCTGGGGAAAATAATGGAAAAAGAAGAGCTGTCATAGCTCTATATTGTCCATGGTTCTTCATTGTTGGGTTTTGGGGGTTTTTTGAGTTGGTTTTTTTTGTTAGTTTTTTTTTTTTTTTACGATAGGGACCACCAGAAAATTATGGTAACTGAACCTGAATTTGTGTATTGAAAGGGAGTCAAACTCCTGTGACTATGAGTTGGCAGAAATAATCATAGTAAAGATGATGGTTGCTTTGAGACACTTTTGCCAGGCCGTTCTTGTTAAAGAAATGATGTTCATTGAACAGGCGTCCAGATCAAAGAGGTTCAGCTTAAGCTGTGAGTGTAGGGAAGAAGTTACATATATTCCCTTTCCTAATAAGTGACAGAATGAAGCTATATTTTGCCATTGTTTCAAGGCGTTAGTGATGGATTGGTGTCTTAAAATTATACAAATGATAAAACACTATTTTTTGGTCTGAACATCGTACTGTTTCAGCATCTTACAGTACTGTTACCACTGTTCTGTCATTGTTGACCATGCATTTACTGCTGAGATAAAGAGGACTGAGAAACAACCCCTGTCATAGGGGCCAAGTAGCATGGATTAGCTAGATCTATACTACCTATCGTTTGGCTTGTCTCCACTCTGGATTCCATATGGTTCTTGTTCAGAAATGCAATTACTACTTTTCGGTTTTAGTTTAAGTCATCTGAAATAACGTACCTAGTGTTTGCATAGTATGAAGGTGAGGCACTTGCATACCCTAATGGGTAACGCAGTCATGTTGGGTTTGAGGGTGCAGAGTTTCCTTGACTGCTGAAGCGTAGCGCGTAACGGGAGGATGCGAATCTGATTCGGGCTTGCGCACGCCGCGTACGGCAATGGTCCTTGGGATGGGTGTGTGCTCTCCCCTGTCACCCTGCTTGTGCGCTTGAGTGGAAAACTTGAGCAAAAACTGTGCCAGGAGGCGTGCTAACAGTCACTCATGTGGCGAGCTGGTGGTCCAGCTCTTGAGCTAACTCCCTAGCCCAATTTAGCAGCATAGACGTAGACATTTCCCTATTTTTTTTCTTTTATAGTATATCTGTCTTTACATTTCGCAGTTTTATTGCTTTTACCAGGAGCACCTGAGATACTCATTTGTCGTGGTTTAGGCCCTCAAACCAGGACATCATTAAAGAGCGTTTGGTTCAAGATTTTACTGTGAGATGTAATTAAAAGTTTTAAAATGCTACGTTTTCATATACAAAACGTGTATATGGGTGGGGTTCCTCTATTTTGGAAACTAAACTTTGCTTGTGAGTTACATAGATTCGTGGGGTTTAATTAGAAAACTGTATTTTATGATGCAAACATCATATTTTCCTCCTATTTATTCCTTTATGTACTGTAATCAATCTTTAAACCCCCAAAGTGATTAAAGAATTATGCAGTAATTCTTTAAGGTAAGATATGCAGCGAGGATTCCGGATTGGTTTTAGCTAACCGCTTTGTAGGCTATTCGTTGGTTTAGCTCCACATAGATCAGAAGGCAGAGGCAAACCATTTATTTAGTATGCATATATTATTTATGTACAGAACAGATGTAGGTCCCGTTATTGCATCCAGTCAATAATACTCTTTGTAATTTGTTTCCAGGAAACCGCACTTTTGTTCTCACTGTATTCCTTTTACAACATCTTCTCTGTGTTCTCTTTTTAAAAGATCAGAATTGCTAAATTCTGACTGCATAGAGCTTCCATTTTGGTCAGCAAGATCCAATCAACAGTGCCTCTTTTGTACAACTACTCCTCAATGTATCCTTCAGAGAGGTTTAATTATACACAATAGTCTGTGAATTTGGGGTTTTATAGCGCTCTTTCCATAAATGCAGCCACACAAGAATGGGATTATTGCTTAGAAAGGTATGGTTGTTCTCCGCTCCCTAAAGTGGCGGGCAGCCAAGATATCTTTAACTAGTCGGTAAAGAGATATTTCACTGTTACCCCATTGTAATCTTTCTTTCCTGTTGTGTTAATTTGCAAACATCAAAAATAGTGTTGGTTTTTTTTATGTCTGTGTAGCAGCTATCGTAATCACTCTAACATGATTAGCTTCTCTAAGCAGCACTGTAATTTAAAATAAAAAAATAAAAAAATGAGGAGATTGAATTGATTCATCACGCAGTTGGTAAAAGATCTACTGTGGTCATTCAGTCTAACTTCCTATGTAATACATACCAAGGAAGTACATTCATTTTTTCTGTATTGTACCTGGCTTTTATATTTAGTTCCTAGGTACTGGAACAACATTGTTACCGAATTTTTCTTCCAGATAATGGGTGTTTCCTTTCAGATTGTACCCCCTTAACTTTGACTCCTCTCTGTAACTTTAAAGATGGAGCTCCTTGAATCTTTCAAAATAAAGTATAAGGTTTTGCAGGATTTTTCCTACTCCTTTAATAGTTTGTCCGTTCTCTAAACTTTCTCTTCAATTTCTCAATGTATTTCTTCTCGAGTTTCTGTTGACCTTTACACTTTGAATTTCATCTAAAGAAGGAAGAGCCAATATTTGAGCTCCCAAAACTTGGCAGGTGCCTATCTCTCTGTTCCACCATGAAGATTCAGAAGAAAGCTTTCACTTTGGAGATGAACATTTTGCAGAAACTAGTTTCCCATCTTCAAGCATTTTTACTTCACTATAAAGACATATTTTGTCAGAAGTAATACCAGTTATGAATAATTCTGTAATTTCATTTGTTTCCCTAACAATGCCTGAGTAGTGAAATGTCAATTTGAATCATGTGGTGAAATATTTGAGTCTAAAAAATGTTTTGAGTAATCACAACAGTGAAAGCCTAACACGCAGTGATTTATTTTGAGAAATTAATTGTTTCACTTCTCATGAAACAAGAAAAGTTAGATTTGTTATCACCTGTGTTACCAAACTTTACAAAAGTCATGAACTAAATGCTCTAAATTCATACCTACTCTTCTTGTGGTTGCATTTTGAGTCACAGGAAAATAAAAACTTAGAAATAAAGTATTTTAGCTAGGTTATTTCTTCACCTGCTGCTGTAGGAAATGATTTTGTCAAACAGCTTCTGGGTAAAGGCTTGCAATAATTATGTCTATCATTTATTTATTTACTTCTTGACCTCTTATTTGATGATAATCTGCCTAATCCACTGGAGCTGTTTAAAGGGTAATGGTGGTAATTAAAGGTGGATACAAAGCATAGGTGCCCATCTGATAGTGTACATATTTTGTATAAAGTATATATATTTTTACAAAGTGAAGCTAGGAGAATTATTTCTAGAAAAAATATTATTTCATTAATCACATCTCTTTTTTTACTTCATTATTTACGAATGGATGAATTCTCAGAAGTATTTTAATTCTGTATCATTCATCTTGTCTCATGCTTATTTAACGTTCAAGATGTAATGACTATAGAAATGTATACGTAGTACGCAGGTGTAGCTGTTCAAAATAATGCATTCTGTGGTTAAAAATATGAACAAGTAAGGTTCCTTTTATTTTTCCTGTATGTAAGCTACTAATTGAAATATTTACATTTGCTATTAAAACTGAATTTATTGGCACTGACCAACCAAAAAAGCCACATAAGATATTTCTGCTCACAGAGTGAATGGTTTCTGCAGGTAATATGGGTAAAGCTTGAAAGAGTAGAAGAGGGTATGATTCGTAACAACAAAAATGGAAAGGAAGAGTACAGTCAGCGATGTTCGTGTATGACCTGCAGAAGTGTGCAAGAACTTCTATACAAAAGACTTCAATAAATACCTTTTAATGATTTTAATCTTTTTTTTTTCTTTTGTAGCTACAAAGTGTAGTATTCCACCGTTTTTTAGGGTATTTTAAAGAGTTACACAGAAGGAAAGAGAAGTCTGATACATTTTCCAGCTCCTCAGCAGAAGGCTTAGAAGTCCAATGCTGTTTCATCATAGCTCAACTCAACATGAGTAAACTTTTCATTAGATTGTTTATTCTTGGGGTAGCTACTGTAAAAGAACATATGAAAGACATTAATTTTAAATCATTACTGGTTTAGGTACGTACCCATAAAGGCACACATATATTTATCTCCACATACAAATTGTAGACACAGAATTGCAGACCTTGTCCAGCTTTAAGACTGGATCAGATTAATTTTATCTCAGTAAAATATCTTGATAGCCCATGTTTATTTCCTCCTCCATATCATTGATAAAGATACTAAACACAAAAGGCCCCTGTGTTGCTCTTGTCACCAGCCTGCAGATAGGGGATGACCATTAACCACTACCCTGTGAGTCCAATTATTCAGCCCACTTTTACTCACACGGTTATCCACCCATCCACACCCTCGGATTGGACTTTTTGCCTCTTTTGAAGGTGGGTGCGACGTCTTTCTCCAGGTGTTGGGGACCTTCCCCAGCCTCCACAACTTCTCAGAGGCGATAGAGAGGTGCCTTGCAGGTACATCAGCCAGTTTTCCCAGCACCCTCGGACTCAGCCCGCTGGGTCCCATTGACTTGTATGAGTTGAGTTCTCCCAGTTGGTCCTTGCGGCAGTCCTCATCCAGTGCTGGTACCTCTCCTCTTTGAACTGTTTCTCTAAGCAGAGAGGCCTGGGAGACCCAGCTGGTGAGGATCAGGTCTGCATTTTGTGTAAGTTACTTGATGTTTACAATGACTATGCAACATCACATTATATGCAACAATTATTATCTCATATGTAACATTTAACATATCCTTATATTTTCAGGTAAAATGAATCATCTCCTGTGATTTATTTTTTCTTTTTTTTTTTTTTTTTTTTTTTTGTCTCTGGCTCTGTGTTACCAGTATTTGTAAAGCAACATAAATCTGCTGTTTAAAATTTAACATTTACCGTTAAAATTCAGCATTCTACAGCTGGGAGACATCCCTGTTTTGATGACTGGTTTCTTTGAATTTTTCATGTAACCGACTGATAGAATAACTTGCCTAGTAGAATCTAAACTAAATTGGAATTCATTACCATTGTTTGTAGGATTAGGGTTAGAGAAATAAAAGAAGAAAACAGGTTTTTGTGTTTGGATTTTTTTCTGCTTTAACAAAGTAAATCCTCATCAGAACCCTGCTGTTAGTGATTGCCAATTACCTGCAACTGCAGGAGCACTAGTAAAGCATTGCCTTAATTAGGGAAGCCTAAAAATGCCCTGGGGAACTAAGCAAGCATAAATGTAGCTGAAAGGTTTCGTTTCTTCTCGACAAGCATCAACTTTTGTGCAGAAACCACTGATAGGTATTCTTGGAAACACCTTCACTGAGCTGCTATGAATGCAGTTATTCAAATTAGGTAAATTCACCATCTTGGTATTAAGATTATTTTTTTTTTAACGGTGCTTTCTTAAAATACTGGTTTTGTAGTCATAGGCAGATATACAACGCCCTTTTGATCAGAATTATTTGCTATAATGTGTTTGCTAATTTTCATAAATAAGCAAAGGCTATTTCACCTGATGCATAATAAAAGAGAAAAGCAAGATCAGTCAACTTCAAAGTAAAAAGAATGAAACTACTCCAGGTAGTATAAAAATTGTAACCATTAGCATTGTAGACGTAGCTGGTTTTAATGTCCGTGTTTCACTGTGTTATAAATCTTGTGATGACTTTTTGCTTTTTCCTTCTCAATCTTTATGTGACGGTCGAGCTTTAAGTGCAAAGTTACCGTTATATGTGACTTCTAGTCAGGTCTTTTTAACATCATGTTTGCAGTGTTATAATTGTGTCGCAAAATCAGCATTAAGGAAGGTTTTAGCATAGTTGCGTTTATAAGCAGGAAACCTTGTTTTTTCTGGTTTATCCAGGGATTAAATCATGAAACTTGTTTATTTCCCAAATTGAAAGCACCTTCCAAACTCACCTTTCATTGTACTGTAAGATGTGTAGTGAAGGGCCATTTAATAGTGTTGATAAAAGATAGTCCGATGCTTTGACGGCCATTTACAACAGTAACTCATTTAGCTGCTCCTCACTTATTCTCTTAAATTTATTTGGTTTCTGGCTGATAGAACTTTCATATTAGAATGTTTCTTGCAGTCAAGATGTGAAATATATCCTTCTCTTATACTCTCCTTTATATTACACAGCCCTGCTTGCATTACTTTGGTAGAACAGTGGTGAAAGCATAGATGACTTAAGAGCAACAAGAGTTTGGGTTTGGGCTTTTTTTTTTTTTTTTTAGCTTTGCTTGGTTTTGATTTTTTTGTTTGGAGGGCGTTTTGTTTTGTTTTTAACTTTCAAGACTTTATTTTCATTCAAAACTGGATCAAATGTTCGCAAGTTATAAAAGATCATCTTTACAATATACAGATATCTAGGTACCATGCAGTTTTCCGGTATTAATTTTTAATTTGTGACAAAATTATGTTGGAGGTAGTGTTTGTTTCTACATTTGTAAGCACCCTGTGGCTCTGGGAGGAGTGGATTGAACTGGATTTGGAGGAATGATTGTGAAGGTGGAAGGTGCCACCCTAATCCTTCTAGAGAGAGCAATACCTTACTTGCTAGGTCCTAAATTAAGCGTCTCTGAAGCCAGAACCTAAAAAAGGCGTCCAAGAAAAAAGTCATCAGTAGAGAAAGATCTGCACAAAGTAGTTCAGTTTCATTAAAACAGTACATATAGCCATAATCTCATTTATTTAGAATTAACTCTAACAAAAAAAATCTACCTGGGTCCTTTTCCTGATAATTCTGTGGCTTTGTCTGTATGAGCTGTGATGAATAACTACAGACCAGATTACTCCTGCTGCTTTTCAAGGAGGGAGGAAGAATTACAAGCTTTTTGTTCTCTCACACAGTATAATATAGGTTAATTTTATATTGGTAGGTCATTTGAGCAACCAGGCTTTAACTCTTGTACTAACTGTACCTGCAAGAAGAAATATGGATAATAACAGTGGCTGGATGCCTCTTCTTTGTTTCTGGGGGAGAAGAGGAATATTTTCCTTGTGAGGATTTCTTAATTCATAGTTTTGGATTTTCGTCTTTTGAAATTAATTTGTAAGTAGACATTCTTTATTGAAATAATGATGGTTTGTTGTTTTTTTTTTTTTTTTCATGTGCAGCTGAATGTCAGAAAAGCAATTTCCTTTAGAAGTGAGAATACCAGGGAATATTTCCAGAACAGAAATTTCAAACTGGCTGCTTTGGTGAAGTTTCAATTTTAAACAAGCCTTTAAATATCAATAATAGTGCTATATTTTTATTGTCTGTAGACTGTATGACTTTTGGTTTTTTACTCTTTATTTTGGTCTTGCTTACCTTGTATGAATCTAGAATTTCCTTGTGAAAAAGGAAAAGATTAAAAAATAATGCAACCAAGACCTTTCTAGCCTTACTTTTAATTCTTGGGTTTAGGTCTTTTTGTCTGTACAGTACCCTTTAATTTTTCAAAGCACTGTATCTGCAGATTTGACGCGGACGTTGTAGTGAAATGTTCCCTAGGGCTGAATTTCAAATGTTGTTACTTTCTGAAGAAGAAAAATTATTTTCCTAGCATTTTTTGGAAAGAGGAAAGTTAAACTCTTGAATTGTGGATTTTGTGGTACTTTCATTTTTTTCACGCTATAGGCAGCAATGTTGTAAAGGCATAGAAAAATCAGTGTGTGCTTTTGGGGGTTTTGGGGTCTGTTTGTTTGGCTTTTTTTCCTTTATATGAATTACATTGTGTGGAATATTGATCTATGCACTAGTATGTGCTTTGCAAATAGCTGAGGAGGGACAGAGCGGTGACTCTGAATAAGAGGGAAATCTGCTAGCGATCATCCTAAGGCTCGCTGATTTTGAAGGAGGGGATGTTCTCGCATGCAGCCGCTGTCCTCCCTTATTCGTTATTTTATTCTGCAAAAGGGTTGCATTTGAATATTTAAGTATCGGAATTATGAAAAGTAGTAACCTTTTTACAATAAAAAACTTTAGAAAGTGAAGCTGGGATGAATCAAAGCTGTGAAAGTGAGGACTGCGGGTACAAATTGCTCGAGTGAAGAATAGGTGTATGGGCTTGGTGTTAGTTTTGCATAATGCAGCTGAATGTAATCAGGAAATGCTCACACTGAGTATTTAATTAGACTCTAGGTGATCAATCTTGGTAGGGACTTTGCTAATTTTCAAGTGGCTGAGTCACTGAGAAAGTCAAAGTAATGTTTCAGGGGACTGTACTTGGCTGAGGAGTTTGGATGTGTGAGGAGAAGTGTTTGCGGTGATAAATGTTAAAGAAGGTGGATGGAATAGGGAAAGGTTTAATAAATGGTTTAAAGTTAATAATGATGCCTTCCCAGGTAGCAGGAATAATGGATGGAGGTACCGATGTATGAGAGACTGGAAGTGGAGCCTACAGGAATCTGTATAAACTATAATTCATCACCTCAAAAGACACCGCGCTTCTGGGAGGGCAAGTATGTACAGGTTAAAAATAAATATACAGCTTAATACGAGAGGGGCTCGCAGTGAGCAGAGACAGTTAAGGGAAAAGCCCTACCTCTCCTGAAGAGGCCAGGTTAGCTCAGAATTACAGTGGTAGAAATCTTCTATTTTTCTCCTAGTCTGCCTTCCTTCCTTCCCCTCTTGTACACATCTCCCTAATGTATTAAGTGCGGATTTTATAGACCTACGTATGCTTATGCAGAGCAAGAAAATTGCATGTGGACTTTCTCCCAAAAAGAGATAACAGTTCCGGTGACTGCAAGAAAGGCTGGAAAAAAAGACTACAAAATCAGCACCTCTGTGTCTCATCTGTTTCCCTCTCTGTCTATGATTTGTGGCATTCCTTTAAAATATGCTGTTTCTGTATGGCTTCTGTCAATGCCTTGCATTTCCCCGCCATTCCAGCATTTTCGGGAATTTGTTATTTATAGCATCTAAGACACATGTAACATGCTGAATTGGGCCACATCTCATTGGAGCTACGTGTTCCGTGACTCTACCAAGAAACTTCATATCTGCTGAAATCTGAAATACTGTGATCCAGACACCCCACCTAATTTTTTGTTGTTGTTGTTGTTGTATCATTTCTTCATTCTTCAAATGAACCTGGAAATAGCGGTAACTTGATTTGGATAGCAGTGGCTTTAGCTCTCAGGTAATTAATTAGCAGTGTATTTGGAACATTATCACATTTTAAATGAAGTTGTGTACGAATAACTGCCGTCTTTCTCAGCACTTCTGACCGCAGTCTGTGTGTGTTCCCTGCCTTCCCTGGGATTCTCTTCCCACGAGACCCCGGTCCTGCGGTTCAGCAGTACAGCCCATAGCCTGTGGTAGGGCCCGCTGGCTGCTACCGTGCGTAGAAAATAACAGGCTGATGCCGAATAGTGTAGAAAATTCATTAGCTGAATATTTAAATTAATGTACTTAAACATCTATGTATGAATAATTCTTCTGTATATGTAAATTCAAGTTCCTACTAATGCTTCCCTATTTTTCTATTACTCATTTCATGCGGTTATATTCATTATTCAATACCTGTGATTTATTAGATTACGAGCTTTATGTTATAGATAGCGGTGGTTTTTATTTTTTCGCTTTGTACAACACTAAGCACGGTTGGATTTTTACCAGGTAAACTGTTAGACACTGTTGTAACACAAGTAATAAATCAAATGTAGTATATTACTGCAGTCATGGAAGAAATAAAATTAGTTTTGAAGCATTTGTGCAAATAACCTGTTTTTAACAGTCCGTGCTTAGACATATATTCTTCTACTCTTAGAATACTGAGGCTATTTCTTAAAGTATTTTAATGTGTTTAAAAACTTATATAAATGTATGTATTTATTTTTAAAGGCACAGATACTAGATATTTGCTTGGGAAATAAAGATAACTTCAGTAAGAACAGCAAAAACGGATACGGTGATAGTTTAAGTGGGATGTGTAGTTTAACTTCAGTGGCTCCCTTCAGAAGATGGGGGCCCACACCTCTACCTCTACGCAGAAGAGACAGTTTGGCTCCCTGCAGAGGGACAATAAATTACTGTTTTCATAATCCATAGGCATGATGAAACTATACCGTCTACTTTGTGTTTGAAGGAATAATATTTTCATAGAGCCGCGGGTGGGATGATAGTTTTCAGAACCCTTTTCTTTCTTTGAATGATTTCTGCATGATTTAACCTCCTTACTGTCTTGCCTCATCAGTTATTGTTTTACAAGGATTAGCCTAATCCCGAGTTGCGTTAGTGGTCACAGTGCAATAGAGAACACACCCCCAGGAACGTCGTACTGGGAATTATAACGTTCTGGTGGGGATGGACTTGGGGGTTCCCAAGCCGGGAACCGCCTGTGAGTTGTATGAAGTGTAGTGTGGAGCGTGATGCGTTTTAGCTGACAATATGGATCTTGTGTGGGGTTTGGTTTGGTGGTTGGGGGTGGTTTTGGTGTGTGTGTTTGCTTGCTTGCTTGTTTGTTTGTGGGGGTTTTATTATTTATTTATTTTACTTTATAACAACTCAGGTATGTCAGATACAGATTTGAAAAAAAAAAAAAAACTACTATAAATGCATAGATGAAAACTCTGTCGAGCATCATTAAACAGAACAATGTGTCCCGTAGCTCGGAAAGTGCCGTTACCTAGTTCTCTGCTGTTTTTTTTTTTTGTTTTTTTTTTTTTTTTACATTTTCCGTGAAGGGAATGTGCAAATAGTTGCTAAGCATCATCTGGTCAAAGCTCCAGTTTTTCAGTTTGTTTTCCAGTGTTGACTTGGTTGAGGAGAAAGAAACCAAGGGGAGGCAAAGGCGGGAGTCGCTGTGGCTGGTTGCCTTGTCTCTACCCGGGACATCCAGGTGTTTGGGGATATTAGGTGGCAGTTTCCTAGGTTTTTTTGAGATAATTTCCTCTATCTATTGAGATGTCAAAATAATTATAAACCAGCTAAGCAACGTAATTCAATTGGGTTGAACTTGAACTATTTGAATTCTCAAATTATTTGAATTTCATAATTCAAAATTCAATTTTAAATAGGTTATCTCCGCTTTTTCACTATTTTAAGTGTTATCATCACTCAACGGTATACAACCACCTGAAGAATTGACGCTTTATCTCATTTTTTTATATGCATGCATATACAATCCACAGTTCTTCCGAAAAGAAGAAATTTGTGCCTTTCTTCTGATCAGACCCTTACACCAAGCGTTTAAGTAACTTTCACCTTCTGCCTCTGACGCGGAGCTTAGGGGTTGTTTGCAGCGTGTAAGTACCTCCTCTCCCACGAGCAGCAGTAGAGGCACATGGAATATCCGCTTCTCAAACATTTCGCTTTTCACTAATATTTGATGTTCCAGCAGTCTGGCTCGTTCTCTCCCAGTAGTGTTTGAATTTTGGGCGGGGGGGGTGGGGGGGAAACCACACTCAAACAAGCAGAAAGCAGATGGTAAGTTCTCAGTTAAATACGTGGGAAGTAGTTAGTTGTGTGGCAATACTTTTCAAGCTTTCCCTGGATTTCCCAGCCCGGGAGACGGCGCTCACTGGTAGCGGGTGAGTGTGTCACACAGAGGGTGTGTGAGACTTGTTTACAGTGGGAGACAGAACTTGAAACGTCCCAGCAAAGGAGCGACTCTTAAATATAGCAGAAATTTTATAACTGTTACAGAAAAATAGAATGTGTGGGGCAAAATTATTTGAAACGTAACCCATCATTAAATATTAAATAGTAACTGACATGGTTTTCCCCCGTCAAAATCGCTGTGAGACTGTCGTGATGAAAACTTACTTGCGTGCAAAGCCAAATGCTTCCAATAACTTTTCTGATGCCCTAAAATATATTTTCTGTGAGAACTTGATCTTCTGAGGCCTTGAAGGATTGCGTTAGGAAACCTTATGCTGAACTGTGACACTGCCTGTCCTCCAGGCCTCTCTGCGTTGGGCAATACCGCATCTGAATAGGCGTTGCAGAGGATCCATAAAAACTAATAGGGAGCTGCTTTTCTAAAGAAATATAGGTAATTTCAGAAATTTTATTATTTTCTTTCTGAAAGTGTGCGCACAGCGTTGTAACGAGTTGTATTCCACAATCATCCTTCATTTAGATCTAGCGTGTTAAAACAAAATATGCCATGGTGGTTTTTGATTTTTTTTTTTTTTTTTTTTAATGAGTGCAGTAGGCTTTATGTTAATTGTCTACAGGCTTTATCAGACTTAATGTGGCATTATATATGGCTACTCTAAAAAGAAAGAGTTCAGTGCTAACGTGTGTTGGCTTTTCAGTGTCTTTTTTTTTTTTTTTTTTTTCTTCTTCCCCTCTTGGTGTCCTGGGTAAATCACTCCCTCTGAATTTTGGAACGGCTGCAACATATAATTTTATAAAGTTTAATTACGAAAAAACTAAGCATTGAGATTTTTTCTTTTTCCTAGCTCTTTCAGTGTCACAGTGACTAATATTTTTCTGAAGATTATCAAGGTGAAATCAGGAATAGAAAATATTTTCCCTTTGAAGGATTTCACTAAGTAAGACTATCATTCTCTGTCACTATCTGCAAAAACAATTTATCTGTAGTTTGCAGATATCTGTCCCCTGCTAAGGAAAGCATAGTTTTTAATTATATTTAATGAATAAGTTATTTAATGAGAAATTTAAACTGAGCAGGATGATTTTATTTTTTTTTATTGTAAGCACATTGATTGAGGTGAAATTTATTTTAATTCTTTAAATAATTTAACTTTTGTCTGGTTTTATGAAGTGTACCCCCTGTTATGATCTCTTGTATTCGAAAATTAAACACTGTATTCGTGGGGTGCAAATGTTTATTTACAGGACAGAGGGTCATAGATAGGTACGTTTAAAGCTTCAAACCTGTATGTGCTCCTTTGTTGTGAGGGGTAACTTACCTTGCTGAACTCTTCAGCATCAGCTAAAGGAAAAAAAGATTCCCAAACTCTACACGCGCACAAAAACAAGGAAGGCATTTGAGTCCTTCAGAGCATTAAATGTTTCTTTAGGACATATAAAGATTCCTTTGGATCTTTTCCATCTTCTTCATACACTACAGTTTTGCGTTGTCCAACTAACCACGGAAATTAACAGCAATTCATAAAGTAATACTCCAGACACTGCTTCCGTTATCTGAGTAAAGTCATTCCTGTGAAGAATGAAAGCAAACCAGTTTTCTTCCACAATGGGAGGTCTTTCGTATTCCACTCACCGTTGGTGAAGGTAGTATTCTTCAAGTATACTATCTATATAAGATTACACGTTCCGAACTTCTGAAAACTTGAGGCCAGTGCTTAGTCAGATAAGAAACGATGGTTTTGGAATTTATCAGGGAAGTCCTGAAAACCTGGAGAATGTCGTTATCCTGCTCCACCCACCTGAACCCAAATTCCCACTGCAAATATGCCATGACGCTCTTCTCAATGCATCTTATGAATTTTGGAGAAATGGATCATAGAATGGAGTAACTTTCTTATGAAGAATGAAGAGTTAAGGAACCATAAAATTAGGAATGGAGAAATTAAACACATTATTTCAAATTACTTTTAAACACATTTGAACTGTGACGATTGCAGCTGGGCAAATGTACAAACAGGTTAAAGAAAGCCTGAACCAACTAATAGAAGGTATAGCCGTCGGAGATCGTTAAACACAGTGATCAAGGTCTTGCCTCAGAGTCTTAGAGACAGGAAAGTATCATTCTGTACTGGTCCTATTTTATTGTCTTCCTAATGGGATGCTGCTGACAGCTGGCAGGACAGGGCGTGCTGCTGGACAGACGGGGGTCTGACTCAGTACAGCAGTTCTTGACTTCTTGAAACGTCTTATAAGAATATTATAATGTTAATCCGATCATTCTGGATTGGATTTTCTAAAGTACTTTCAGAACTTTTGGAGGTTGGTTTGTTTTTTTTTTTTTTAACTTTGTTTTGATACATCTGGGGTTTTTTTAAACCCATAACTGAAAGTGTCAGTTTCGATACTGCTATTATTCAGAGACGTTTCTAGCTTTTTTGGGGGGAGTGGGGATGTGTGTTTTAATTTTTTCTATTGAAGCTTTTTGACTCTGTAGAATCATAGAATCATAGTGTTGGAAGGGACCTCTGGAGATCATCTAGTCCAACCCCTGCCAGAGCAGGGCCACCTTAGAGCAGGTTGCACAGGAACGCGTCCAGGCGGGTTTGGAATGTCTCCAGAGATGGAGACTCCACCACCTCCCTGGGCAGCCTGTGCCAGTGCTCTGCCACCCTCAATATAGCATATTAGGAGTTGGTCGGAGCAATACATCCAGCCTGCAGTGCTTGCTGGTGACCACCTCTTTCATGGGCATTTCAGAAGGAAGGGGTGAGCTGAACAAATGACTCCGGTCACATTAGTCTGCCCCTAACGTACATTTTCTGGGGTTTGCCAGAAAACAGCATCCAAGCAATTTCTCCAACGCGCACCCCTTTGCCTCTCCAAGGGAAGGGCCGGATGTCCTCTTCATATTGAATCTCCTGCACTGCGTGTGCGCAGCAGTCGGTGGGGTGAGCAGAGGAGTCTTTGTGTTTGGACCTTCTCCGTGCTTGTCACGAGCGGTATGGGCTGTTCAGTGGGAAGTGTTGGAGAGCACAGGACAACACAGAGACTACGTCTTTAGTTTAGCTGTTATGACACATTATTTTTATCTGTTGGGGTGTGAGATAATGTCAGAACAGGATTCTGCCCTCCAGGGTCCCTCCTATCGTATGTTACTGATAAGCCATTCACGTACAGAAATATCAGCTATTTGAGTGATGTGATCTTTTGCTTTAGTCCCTGGTATGAGAAAGTAGAACCGGCATTTATGATAATAATAAAAAGTGCCCAAAAGGTTGGGAAGGACTTTTAAAAGCTCTTAACTTTTTTTTTCATACAAGGGAATGTTCCAAAATGTCACATTTCCATGAGGTAGGAATGCCTGTCTTCAGTCCGCCTTTTTTCTATATATGTATATTTAAGTGTTTTTCTGTGCATGTGTAGCATACTGTTGTTTGGAGTTTTTGCTTCTTCATTCTTTTATGAATTAACATAGGCATTCGCATTTAACATATGAAAACAAAACATTGGGAACTAGTGTAAGTGTTCATGTTTTCCGTGCTTCAGGCAAGGTACAGTGATGTAATACAAACAGAATGTAATGCAATTGCTTTCCGGTTCAAAAATAATTCATCTAGTGTTTTACAGTATATCATTTTCTCAAAGCAGTGGGAGAACACTGCGATTTTTTTTTTAATTAAGTCTTTTTTATTTCTCAAACTTTTCCTGCGATGAAAACTTTAGCAAATATTGTTCTTTTTTTTTTTTTTTTCCTTCTTTGAGAAGACAGAATAAAAAGGGAAATGCCGTGTTAGTCTATTACAGTAGCTTCAATATAGAAAGGGAGGCTTTTATTTTGATTTTTGCATAAGCGCTATGCTATGCATATAATTGGACGCGCCCTTGAAAGTTGTGGTTGTCTTCTCTCTTGTTTGGGTCACCCTAATAATCCCTGCACTCAGTCAAGCGTAGGATCTTCTCCCGCTCCATGTCTCTGGTGGGGCTGGTGCCGTAAGAAAGACTTAAAAGAGGTTTGACGACGGTATTACTGCACTTACTCTCTGGCCAGGGTTTTAGCGTTTATAACAGAGTCGTGCCTGGACACTTGTGTTTCTGCAAGAGAATACTCTTTAAAGCTTTATGTTACCTCTTTGCTGCATCCACATACCTGAGCTACATTCTGACCATAGGTTCTAAGAGTATTTTTTTTCTCTACTGGATTTAGTATTTGAGACAAAATTTTACCTACAAATGCAGCCGCCTTACAGCCTTTTTCGATTAGGTTACATGCTGTTTGATAAAGTAGTAGTGGTGGTTAATGCGTTTTAAGGCTTTTGATGTAATTTTATATAACCCTTTCTTATTCAATATAAAATGAAATAGTAAGAAATGCACTTGCAAGTTGAAAAACTGGCTTGTCAGTCCCAGGGCATAAATGAATGTCATAATCTCTTGGGTGATTTAATAATCAATATTTTTATCGGTCACCTGGAATTGATGCCAGAGTTTATTATTGAAAGGGGATAGCTGCACATAGGGCATAATACAAACATCAGATGTGTGTCAAATATTGAGGATGACAAATTGCTAGCAGTACATCATAATACGATATAGATCAAACCTTCATATAAATGCTGTGTTAAAACAAACCAAACCAACCTTAAATGAAAGTTATTTAGCTGGGGTCAAAAACCGCTGACTGTGCAACAGGTTGGGGGATGTTATTTTGAAGGAAAGCCTTTAAAAAAAGAGTCTGAAATAATAATGTATATTCTGACGTAGCAGATCAAGAGACTTGGTGTTATCCTGGAACATAGTTAAAAAACCAAACCAAACAGACAAAAAAAGCCCCAAACCACCCTAAGCCCTCAAAACCCAACCACAAAACCCCAAACCAAACAAATAAAAAAAACTTCACCCCTCACACACACAAACTGACTTGGAGTTTAATTTGGGGTAGATGCCCCAAGAAGAATACTGGGGCATTTCTATCATTTCTGCTCCCAAAAGAAGAATACACTGAAAAAAGCTTTAAGGCATAGCTCTCTACATGTGCATTGGTTTGAAAATGAGGTTTAAAACGAAACGCTTAAGGAGCTCGATTTATTCCTCATATCAAGGGGGATGCTTAGTTGTTCTTTAGATGTACATCTCTCTTATCGAAGGCTCCGAGATAAGTGTCCATCTCATCAGGAAGGTGAATGCCATTAGAGGTCTTTACGCAAGGCTGCTGTGAGTTCTTTTGACGAGGAAAAAAGCTACCTATACTTCCATAAATATATTGACTATGCTGTCCTTGAAAGTTTGACTTTTTAATTGAGAAGTTATGGAGTCACGGAATCACGGAGTTTTCAGAGTTGGAAGGGACCTCTAGAGACCATCTAGCCCAACTCCCCTGCCAGAGCAGGATTGCCCAGAGCACATCACTCAGGACTGCATCCAGGCGGGTCTTGAAAATCTCCAGAGAAGGGGACTCCACCGCCTCCCTGGGCAGCCTGTGCCAGTGCTCCGTCACCTGAACCGTAAAGAAGTGTTTCCGTGTATTTGAACGGAACTTCCTGTGTTCCAACTTGTGCCCAAGTTAGCAATTTGAATTCCCTGAGCTCTCAGACTGTGTTGAAATACTTTTTTGTGAAAACCTTTATTGTCTTTAATTGGTTTTTTGTGGCCTCAATTTTTTCATGACCATAGCCCCATTAAAAAAAAAAAAAATTCTGGTGTCAGTCTGGGAAAATTTTATCCCTTGCCTTCAGGTAGAAAGGAGTCGGTTTCCCCAAACCCCAACTTGCTGATGCCACTCATTAGCTGAAATTGTAGCCACAAACGCCTTACATTGTTGTTGTCATCTGGTAAGTGACATCATTTAAGCACATGCTTTACAGAACATGACTCCTTACAATGCCTAAGAATGAAGAATCGGGCACCTTATATGAAGGGAATGTACAATCTTCATGTTGTAATGACTCTGTGATTGGCACCCCCTGCTACTTTTTCTACCTCCAACTAAATTTCTGAAATAATATTATTTTCCTGTAAAGATAGCTCGTGATTAGTTTATTTCCTGATTTGTTTCCCCCTTCCCAAGAAACCTGCCGGGTTGCGTTGTGCAGTGCTACCATTACATTCTGTAGGATGCTTGGGTGCATTTATTCACCCCTGATGCAGAGTCTGTTCGCATATTTTTGACTCTGTAGTTCTTTGTAACCAGGAAATAAAAGAGCATTCAGAAGTTATTTTTTTTAAAAAAGGTGATCAAATATACTTACACAAGTATAATGTAATAATATATAAGGTATGTAAGATAGTAATTTAATAATTGTAATAGTCTCTGAATAAATTTGGGTTCCTATTTTTTTTCCTAGAATTTCTTGTTTAAAAATACAATATTCTAGATTATAATTGCTGCTAAAGCTAAATCTTAATTACTAGATATAATTAGGCAAAAAAAAAATTCTACTTCTGCTTATTTAAAGAGCAGAACATCCTCTAGAATTATTTAAACTTTAACCTGACACCTGGCCTAATGTACCAGCCAGACTGATATTCATTTATTGCAGTCTCTGTCCTGGTTTGGAATGTCAAATAGCTTATGAAACCAATCATTTTTAATTAAAGTAGTGTCATTCCTGTATCTATGAAGAGAATTTTGATGCCTCGTCATCTTAATGGAAAATACTTTTTTTTTTATTTTTTAATTATTTTGTCTTGACTATACTTGCAAGCATAGTGTGCTGTTCACTGCAAAAGCTTCCGCTACAGTTGGTGGTTATTCCTATTTGCTGCAAAGTGTACTCCAAAACTAGGATTGTAACGTTGCTCATAGAAGATGCCCTCTGTAAATTGCAAAAAACCTAATCTTGATGCAGAGCACGTTGAATTACCACTGAATAGGTGACTTATTTAAACTGAACAGCACAAAACACTTCTGGTAAGTTCATATAATTTGATGGGTTTAAACTGGAAAGATACCCAACTGGAAGATTTATGACACTTTTAAATTTCAGAGGATATACATCAAAGGAGACTTTGTATCCTTATTTTACATTTTAAGAGTTGAGTTGGCTTCACCCTATAAATAATTAATACCACTAAGAATTTAACATCTGAAATGATAAATAGCACTTGGCGGTAATAATGTATTGTTTTGGAGCTAAGAGCACATAATTCTAACAGCTGGACTTCAAAAGGCATAGCAGAATAAATCGTATCGTCACTTGATTTATTATTACGGAAAAAATGAAAGATCAAACTCCGGGGTCTCGTCACACAGCTGCTTCAGTGCTGTCAACCTTTGAAAAGTTAGAAGCTGCTTCAAACCTGTCTTTTGTGTGAGCGAGCCTTTCCGCTCTTCAAAGCCTTCTCCAGGTACACCAGTGAACTGCCTTGCCCTGCGTACTGGCAGGGGCCACT